>NC_134530.1:250124729-250790086 GCF_050624435.1 Tenrec ecaudatus | reverse complement strand
GTAAAATATACATTGTCCAAAGATTAAACTCTTTGACATCACATGAATATATGATTTTGAAGAACCACAAAGTAATTTGTCCAACATTGACTCTAATGTTTTAATTAACTGCATTAGGCTAATTTAATTTCACCAGGCTTTCGATAGTTCTTTCCCAGTTTCATTGCTTAGCAATACAAGTATTGACCTGCATAATGTTGGTATTTTTTGCCTTCCAAGAGACAGTATGCAAATTATATTGTATATTTAGAATGGATTTTTTTTCTTGTGTAAAAGTGTGTTTTGATTTTCTGTTGACTGAGCCAGAAAATACATGCTATTAATTGGAGATAAAAAAGCTAAAAGCCAACTTGACACAAAGGAAACAGATGAACTAATAATCTCACATAAGGAGTTTTGGTGAATGAGAGATCTAAGGTTCCATATAAATGGCTGTCAGATAAGATGAGAAGAAAGAAGGCTTGCTTGTTTCTAGCTTTATGGAAGCAGATTTGTCTATCTCATTTAAACCCATTGTTTTTGTTTACAGGTAATTCATAATATACACAATATTACTTTCATATGTCTGTATTTTATAGGAGTTTCCTTTATCAGATAGATACATTTATTATTGTAGAATGTTTTATTTCACTTTAATGTGGTCCGCTAATTCATAGTTAGAAAAATAGGCCATCTCTTGGGAAAAAGATTTATAGATACTATTTTTTGATTCATAAGAAAAGCTGTTGCATTAGAAAGTGTCAATTACTCCCTTTCATAGTTGAGGAAACTGAAGGACATTGGATAAATCATTTGCCCAGGGTCACACAGACTAAAAAAGTGGTGTGACCAGAACTCAGACTTGTAACCTCTCAATCTGTCTGTCCAAAACCTCTTAATGACCACACCATATTTCCTCTAGGTCTAGGAGAATAGTTCTCAAAGTTCAGTCCACAGACCTCTGGGAGTCTCTGCCAAACATTCCAAAACCTACAAGGTCAAACATATTTTCATAGTATTAGAACATTATCTTTTTACTGTGTTGATATTTACACTCACAGTACAAGAGCAACATGGATAAAGCTTAGATCAAGGCAGTGGTACCAAATTGTCCTTGGAGTACATTCCTTCCTCTTTATATGGGGGTGGGGAGATTAGCTCCAGCACTCCCACCTGCCTCTTAATAACAAACTATGCAGATGTTCAATTCTCCAATATAAAACGATATACTCTTTATATGTAACCTATAAATATCCTCCTGTTTAAATCATTTCTTGATTACTTATAATGCCTAATAAAGTGTTGATGTTCGATGAATAGCACTTTGTGCTTTTAGAGCCGTTGAGAGTTTGCTTTAATGACTTAACTGCATGGTCCCCACTTCCACCCTCACTCACCAACCCCTCCCTGAATATTTTCTATCTGATTGGCTAAATCCAAAGATTCAGAGCCCAGTGATAGGGAAGACTAATTCTAATTGTATTCTTCACCGCTATGCATTTTCAGAGAAAAAAAAAGCTGATTCAATTTAAGGACATCCTAAATTAAGCAGGAAATTAGTTTTAAATTATTGATTATTTTTAACGTGCATTGCAATCATACAGATAGTACTTGCGATGCGTACCAGAATACCATGGTTGTCTCAGGACAAAGTGTATGTGTCCTTACTTGAGTTGTGAGCTGAAATAGTAGCCATTTGCTTCATAAAACACTATTTTTACTTGAAAGAATGACAGACAAATCATTTTGTTACCTAGCAGACGAAGAGTGTTTATTACTCTTGAGAAAAAAATAAACTCCATTTGAAATGATAAAATATGTACTTTCAAGAGAAAGTTATACTTTTGGAAAAGCTTGGACCTGCCACCCAGAGCTCCCTAAAAAACTTTCCATTAGATTAAAGACTTTTCTGGTGAGATCAGTGGTTATGATAATGAATGTAATGTTTTTAAGTACTGTAATGAATGTGGGAACATTTGAAAATGTACATAGCTCTGAGAACCAATATTTTCCAGGTGATCCATGAATGATAGCACAAAATCCATACCTGTGACTATTCATGTTCAGAATATGAAAATTAATTGAATTTATTTTGGATCCCATCGTACTAATAACCTTCTGAGATTTTGGTATCATATCAAATGAATTGTAATTATTTTAAAAGACTTTAAAATGCATCTCCCTTCTCCAGATACATGTTTCTGGGTGGCGCAGATGCTTTGAACTTGAGTATTAGCCTAAAGATGGAGCCTTTTTGGCGCAGTGGTTACATGTTGGGCTGCCAACAGCAAGATCAGCAGCTTGAAATTATCAAGGGATCCCTGGGAAAAAGAGGAGGCTTTCTATGCCCGGACGCTCTTTCTTGGAAACCCATGGGGACAGTTCTACCCTTCCTACATGGTTGTTATGAGTCGAAATCAGCTCAGTGGCAATGAGATTAACCCATGAGGCTGGCAGTTTGAACCAGTAGTACAAGGCAGACTTGGAAATGTGCTTAAATAAAGATGGTTGTAAGTTTCTGTGGAGCCGGTTCCAGTTCACAGCTAACCAGCATACAACAGAATGAATCAGGGCGCAGTCCTGTGCCATCCTCACAGTTGTTATTGTCCAAGCCCATCATTGCAGCCACTGTGTCCATCCATCTTGTCTAGGGTCTTCCTCTTTTTCTGCCCATTCTAGTTTACCAACGTGATGTCCTTATCTAGAGACTGGACTCTGCTAACAATATGTCTAAAGATGTGAGATGAAGTCTTGCCATCCTTCTGAGAATCATTCTGCTGGACTAATTTTTCCAAGACAGATTTATTTGTTCTTTTGGCAGTCCATAGTACTTTAAAAATTCTTTGCCAATACCATCATTCAAATATATCATTTATTCTTCAGTCTTTATTTAATGCCCAACTTTCACATGAATTTGAGGCAATTGAAAATAGCAGAGCTTGGGTCAGGTACACCTTAGTCTTCAAAGGGACATCTTTGCTTTTTTTAATGAAATATGGTTATTGGGTATGTAATAACCCACAGGACTAAATAGTTTTCACAGGATTGTAATAGAAATTTAACATAGAATAGATGCTGAAGTAAATGTTACATATTGTCATCATCAGACTCCTTTTCCTTCTTTGAAGATTCCTTAGCACATTTCTCTGTTTCTTCCCTAAAATCTTGAAGTACAATTTCATGTCTTCCTTTGGTTAATTCACCAGCCCAGCTGAGCTCTAGTTCAAAAGCTTTATCCTTAACTTCATGCACTTTGTAGATCATTTCTGCAACTTCTTTGTCATCATGACGTGTCATTTCCTTCATGTGAAGCTTCTCAATTTTTTTATGCAGCTTGCCTCTCTTTACCAATAGCACAACCCCAATACCCATAAGAACCACCTGTTAGATCAATCATGTAGAGTTGTGCACCATCATTCGCACTATAAGAGCCTAACTGCAGGCTGGCAGCACTGTAGAGTGTATATGCATATACAAACATCGCCACTCTGCAAGATGTTTTAGTGGAATGTTATAGCCAAAGTTTGAAGTGAAGTTGGAAGCTTCTTTTGCTATGTCTGCTGAAGAACGAGCATCTGCCAATGAGCCAGCTTCAACTGCCTTTCCAACCTGCCGATCAACATTCAAAAGCCGTTTGTTGGAACCTACTTCATAGAGTTTAGAGAAGACCCGTTTCTCTACCCCAAAGACAGCACCATGTTTACACCGGATTCCAATAGCCATACTACTATTTTCCAGTCTTCATAGCATATTCCACTTGAAAAACTCTCCCATCAGTAAGAATGTAGAGGTCATAACCGGTCCCGATAGAGCTCATCATGCTTAAAACAACTGGAACACTTACGACTTGTCCACATCTTTGCTTTTCAGCAACTTAAAGAAGTCTTGTGCAGCAGATTTACTCAGTGCAGTGAGTCATTTGATCTCAACGGCTGCTTTCATTAGCACTGATTGTGGATCCACGCAAGACAAGATCCTTGACAACATCAATCTTTATTCCACTTCTCATGATGGTAACCCATTGGTCCAGTTGTGGGAGATTTTGTTTTCTTTACATTAAATTTTAATCCCTTTTGAAGGCTGCAGTCCTTAATCTTCATAAGCAAAGGCTTGAAGTCCTCATTTTCAGCAAACAGGGTTGTGCTGTTAGCATATCACAGGTTGTTAATTCGCCTTCCTCCAATCCTGATGCTGCATTCTCCTTCATGTAGTCTGCCAGCTCTGATTATTTGCTCGGCAGACAGATCCTTGACCCACCCTTCCTGATTTTAAACACTGTGCTTCCATTCATACAGATTAGAGCCCGGAAAATGCTCTGAAACACATGGTGTAGCCATGGCAAGGGTTTAACACCCCATTATTTAGCTATCTGAAGTGACATTTTCTTCAAATCAAATTAAATAATACATGGCAACAGAGCGAATGCAGAAGCAAATGTGAGAATCTATTAAGTCAGCCTATTTTTTTAAATATAAAATGATACTACTCTTTTTAAATGTACGAGATTTAACAAGTGATTAAAGCCGTTTTCTTTATATAATTCTTCTGAGACTACATTTGATTGTATGATAGTAAATATTTGAATTTCATAATGTTAATTGCCATACAATCATGTCTTCCTCATCATTTTTTCTGTACATTTATTGGGGGCTCTTATCACAATCCATACATTCCTCCAGTGTGTCCAGCATTTTTGCCCATATGCCACCATCATCATTTTCAGAGCATTCTCTTCCCACTTGAGCCCCTGATATCAGTTCCCCATTTCTTCCCCTTCTCTTCCCCGCCCACCCTCTCTCACGGACCCTTGATAAGTTATAGATTATTTTCATATCTTACATCGTTCTCCATCGCCCTTCACCCACTTTTCCATTATTCATTCTCCTGGGAGGGGGTTCTAGGTTGATTCTTGTGACCTTTTTCCCCAGTCCCTCCCCTAATCATCCTTGTATCCTCAAGAAGGACAAAATGGGATATTACTTTTTGACTAGTTATTTTAGTTTTGAATGTTGTGATTTTTAAAATTAAAACGTTAAATATGTTTATATGAAATTGCTTTATTTAAGGTTAATTAATACAGCTTTTGGTTTAGTTTCTAATATTGTATAAATAGTAATACACCAAATCTCTGTAAACAAATACCCTTTGCGGTCTTTATTTATAGACTATAAAAGAGTCCTAAGGTCAAAATATTTAATAATTGATGCTCTAGGACAGTGGTTCTCAACCTTCCTAATGCTGCGACCCTTTAATGTAGTTCCTCATTGTTGTGGTGACCCCCAACCACAAAATTATTTTTGTTGCAACTTCATAACTGTCATTTTGCGACTGTTGTGAATCGTGTGACCCCTGTATCAAGATGTATAGTGCATGTGAGAAAATATAAAATCAAGAGATGGCTTTGAAGAAAGACCTAGTGAGCCTACGTTCTGAAACATCGCCCATTGAAAATCCCACTGAGCACAGTTGTGCTCGTCCACGTTGGGTGGTGATGGGAGTTCACCATGAAGTGGAATCCACTTCACCACAAGGAACAGATGTTTTTGAAATGTTTCTTTTTCTTTCACTAATTTCATCTAGGACAGGCAAGCAATTTGCTTAGTCTCCATTATTCTTAATCAATTATCAGACACAATCATTTTAGATTCAACATTTTTCTAAAATAATTTCTAGGTTAGGTATTTATTTATACTACATTGCTATTTCTTTCTGCTATTAGCATTATACTAATTTGGTAATTTATTTGAGGGTTTTATCTCATTGCTATCCAGGAAATTCCTACTCATAGTGACATAGAGTTTTGAAGGATATAATTTTTACAGAAGCAGAGTGCCACAGCTTTCTCCAACAGAGAAGCTGGAGGATTCAAACCTATGACCTTTCAGTGAATAGACCGGTGTTTTACCACTCTTTAGGATCATACCAAACACCAAATCTACTGCCATAGAGTTGATTCCAACTAGGATTTCTAAGCATGTAAATCTCTATGGGAGTAGATAGTCTTAACTGTTTGGTGGGTTTGAATCACAGATTTTGTGGTATCGGCCCTATAACTGTACCTAACTCGCTGTGCCACTAGGGCTGCTACTTAAGGATTAAAGACTTTTATAGACTTGTCTACACCACAAACCCATTGCCACCAAATTGATGCTTAATCATTACAGAGTAAAACTGCCCCATGGGCATTCTTGGTTCTGAAGTCATCTTGGCTATAATCTTTACAGAATCAGATAACCAACCTTTTGTCCTGGTGCCCCTGGGTACATTTGAACCCCTAGCCTTTACTCACTAAGTATAAGTCTTTTGTACTTCCTGGGGACCTCACACACATTTTTATAAGCTATGCAAAAAGCCTTTCAGCAAATGTTTGCTATCGACTAGCTATTTAATTCATTTAATGTATGCTTATTGATGAGTATGAGTCAATTGAAAAGGTTTGCTAATGGGTTCTAATTCCTACATGCATGGACAAACAAAACATGTTTAAACATATCTGTGTGATCAGTGTATGGCCAGAGGTAAGTTCTCTTCATAGTACAGTTAGCTTCTTTGGGTTTCTTTTTTTTTTAAGGCACATGTTAAGCCATAGAAAAACATGATGTATCAGATTTGTAACAAAACTCGAATGGACATCCTTTAAAATCTAGAAGCTTTGCAACAAGTTTAATGGAATTATACCCCACATAAGACAACAGATTTTAGATGGACGAAGCATTTTAAGGAAGGTGGGGAAGACCTGACAACTGAACAAGGAAGACCATCAACCCCAATGAATGAAGACATTAAGGATAAAGAATAGAAACGAATGAAATAAGACAGTAGATTTATCATGGCTGCACTAGCTACTAAAGTTGGTCTCTCACATGATTTGGCATTTTCAGTTTTAAGCAAACACATTGACCCTACCAAGTCTTTCCTCAGAGGATGCTAAAGTACTGCTAGTGCTAATAGGTAATCTTTCTATCAGTCTTTTAAGCAGGATTAAAGCTAATGAAGATAACTTTATGCAATAAATCATAATTAGGTACTACTGTTGGAGTTATCAATATGATACAAAAAGCAGGGTCGAGTCAAAACTATGACTTCTGATGAGATGTACGGGGTCAATTAAATTCAAGGCAGAGTTTAGGTGAGAAATTATGGTGACTGTTTTTTTACTATTATATCAAGATGTAGTAAGATTAAAAGAATAATCATGGGGCTCATTTTGAAGAAGTCAGAGGGAAATTGAAAACTGCCTTGGCAAGGGAAAGGTCAGGAAAATTGTGCTGAGGACTTTTTCCCACTTGCTGTCCACTTGCTGTCCACTCACCACAAAGCCCCAATCCTGTCTCCTCAGACTCGAGTACACTGTAAAGGAACATGACCTAAACCCTTCAAGGGCACTGGGCACATCTTTTTTGGAATCTTAATCCACATAAAACAACCGTTTTATGCCTTTTTCAGTTGTTGCTTGCAGAATTATTTGGGGGAAGTGTTAAAGATATGGAAACACCATCTTCAGAAGTATATATCCCCCTCCCTAACCTCCCCCCCCCCCACACACGCTATCATGAGCCCAGTTCTACCTTACAAATCTAGCTAGACCAGAACATGTGCACTGGTACAGATAAGAGCTCTACACACAGGATCCAGGACAGATAAACCCCTGAGGATCAATAATGAGAGGAGCGATACCATGAGGGTTGAAGGAAGATGAGGGGAGAAGGGGGAGAAAAGGAGAACCAATCACAATGATGGATGTACAACACACACTGCCCGGCCACACCCAGAGGGGCGACGGAAACGTGGGTGAAGGGAGACAACAGATGGTGTAAAATATGAAAATAAAAATAATTTATAAATTATCAAGGGTTCACGAGGGTGCAGGAGGGAGGGAAAAAACAAACTGATACCAAGAGCTCAAGTATAAACAAAAGTTTTGAAAATGATGATGTTAATATCTGTACAAATGTGCTTGATACAATTGATGTATGGACTGTTATAAGAGATATAAAAGCCCCCAATAAAATGATTTTTTTAAGTATGGTGGACCTCAATAGAGATTATATTGAGAAATGATAGATTTTTATTTTTATACTTTTGCTTAACAAAGGTTTCTATGATATTGTAGCCATTCTTTTTGAGTTCTATATTTGGTAGGAATGTCATTTCCTAGGACCCACGGACACTCGTATAGTCAGGGATAAATGTTGGTGATTGCAGATCTATGGTGATAGAGACTAAAGAAGAAAAATGTCTGAATGTGTATTTTTCTACATTCTCTCTCTGCAGGATGACGTAGTTTTGCCAAAGACTTAGAAGCTAATCAGAAAATGAGCGTAACATCCTGGTTTTTGGTGAGCAGTGGAGGCACTCGCCACAGGCTGCCGCGAGAAATGATTTTTGTTGGAAGAGATGACTGTGAGCTCATGTTGCAGGTAATTGCATCAGCCTTCAATGTTTGTCTACTCAAAACGTAGAATTGGTGTGGAAATTTGTCTACCCCTTTGGAGACAGCACTACTTTGATATGAGTTTCCTGGCTGTCTTGCCCTCTTGGCTCTTGTTACTAGTTTAGTAAATTTCTTCCTCTTGCAGCTTTAAAGATTGTATTTTGGAGCTGAAAAATGAGATCTCAGAATAAAGTTTATTCTTACGGAGTAAAAAGCTTCACATTGAGCACTTTTAAAATAAGACTTGCAAGTAATTTATAATATTAAAAGTAAAAATTAACCTGGCCAGGAGTTACACTGAATTTGGATCCTCGATTTAGGTATTGAAATTAATTCTAGTGCTTCTTATTACTGATGCTTATTTGGATGCCTTCCAATAATTTGAATATCACTGATGTTCACTTAATCATGTGTAATGGAGTATTTTATTAAAATATATGTACAAATTACTTAACCACCTCAGGCTCAATGTCCTCATTTGTCAAATAGAGAAAATTTAGTAGTCATTGAAATATTATTATTCAGGGACACAGAGTTATTGACACAATTAGAAAAAAGAATGAAGTGCTCTACGTACCACGCACCCTCAGTAAAGGCCAGCTGTCCAGAATATGACTATAAGATTGGTTCATTTAAATTGTGACATCTGGGGAATTCAATGATTGCATTCTGTATTATAATCTTCGTCCTGTAAAACCTTATCAAATCTCAATTGCTGCCCTTCTTGGACTTGGAATGTCCTTTGAAGTCATGTGTATACCATTACTGCCAACAATGACCATACCCCACTTCTGTACAATGAAAATTACAGCAACCAAAAAATATATATTTGTATGTATATATATATATTTAAATTATCTTTGAGTAAGATTATTAGAAAAAGGGATATTCAGATGAGTGAGAATTTAGTTATCATAACTAGTTTTTATATACTAGTTGAATGGAACCAAATATATAATTATTAAATTTAGTCTTTGAGGTAGATCAAGAGGCAAATCTGACAAATCTTGGAAATGTAGAAGAAAATATTACTCCCCTCTTCCCATTTTTTGATTAATAACTATACATAGGCTATAACATTTCATTAACCCAGCTGTTAATGCAGAGAAACCAAAAGGTAAAATTAACATTTTTCTGATATGGGCCTCTGTTCTGTATTTATGACAGTTTTTATTTTTGTTATATTTTTAAAACAATGTAAAGTTAGTGAGGCAATTGCATGACTAGGCAAGAAAAAACCCGCATTTTGCCTCTTCCACAGACTCCATCTCTAAAAATATGTCTGGTCTTTATCTGATAGTAGAGAGTAGTGCTTTTAGCACTGCCCCAGAGACAGTGTACTGTCTGACAAATTTCCATAATTAGATTGGCATGCTAGTTATCTGGTAGTCTGACTCAGTGTGACAAATTAATGAAACTCTTAGTACACTGGGCTACATCTTATATAAGGAAATAATAAAATTATATAAATTATACTTAGTTTCTAATGGTTGTATGTTAATTTTGACTCTATTCTCATGGTATACCAACAAATTATTTAGAAACATCCTATATTTTTAAATATTGTTTCTCAGAAAAGATTTTAAGATTATGTATTGCAGTCTTTGAAAAATAAGGGATTTTACAATTATATAATTACTTCTTTTGAAAGATGAGAGCTAGAGATTTAGTTGATGGATTTATGTAAGGTGCTTCAAAAAGTGCCTGGAATTTAAAAAAATCTTTTAATTATGTTTTTCCTCAGACTTTTCAAAGCCCTATTGTATTTTCATTTTAAGGTTAAAGCTTAAATGATTTCATGTTGGTTAGATTGGTGTGATAAATAAGTGTTAGAGGTAAAACTAGTATTTGATTGTTTTAAACAATGAAAAAAAAGGGATATTTTAAAGTTTGGTTTTCCAAATTCAACATTTATTTCTGTTTCTCATTTTTTAAATATGCCAGAAACCAGATGGCTAGGCTTTGGAATATCAGCTTCAGTTTAATTTTTACAGTTCCTTACTGTAAAGACTGAAACTACAAATAGACATACTGATTCTCTTTAAAATACTTGTAAGACTGTGTTTTATTACCTAGTCCACCAAAGAAACTAGTAATTCATAAGGTCACATGATCTATTTGATTACAATTTAGACCATTTTTCTCAAAAGTAGTGGATATACTTGCATTTGCATCTTGAGTTTCATGTGCTTTATTTCACTTCATTCTAAAATGTGCAGTCTAACGAATATGATAGTTGGGAACAAAATGTACTTGAAGATTTAAAAAGTAGTTGATTGAGGGGGAAATTTTTAAATTTGCGTTCTGCCACTGACCAAGTAGGAAGGATGTGGCAAATTAGATTTGGTGGACTATAGAAGGATGGTTTGTATTATGTTTCATATGACTTTATGTGTAATGAACCTTTAGTGAGAGAGAGATAAAAAGTAAAAAATTTAATTATCACTTAAAAACTGTACTTGCCTGTATTTCAAGTAGCACAATGATATCACTGCTACAATTATAAAGTATTTTACACTTGAATAAGTTTCTGCTTTCCGGTACCCATTTGTATTATTTCAGTTGTTCCTCTCAACAGTTATCTGGAAGATATAATTATCTTAACTATACATAAGATTTAGGAAGACATTGAGACTGACACAAGGTAATACAACTATTAATCCAAAGCAGACTCACTGCCATCAAATCATTGCTGACTCATAGTGACTCCCTGT
The DNA here is from genome assembly GCF_050624435.1 of Tenrec ecaudatus. NCBI lineage: Eukaryota > Metazoa > Chordata > Mammalia > Afrosoricida > Tenrecidae > Tenrec > Tenrec ecaudatus. The sequence goes on along the minus strand of NC_134530.1, from coordinate 250,778,959 downwards.
GGGTTTCTGAGACACTAAGTGTTAGAGAAGAAAGCTCAGTCTGGTGGTTGATGGTTTTGAACCACAGACCATGTGGTTTCAGCTATCATGTGGATGGCAGACCAACTTATTAAGTGGTGGGAAGTCAATATCTTGACTCAGAATCAAATAATCTTTTCAGTTTACCACTTCACTAATGCTGTTGCATTCATATACCTTAAAATTAATTTGATAATGTAATACAAATGCAAGTAAATGTTCAAATTTTCGCTGTATTAGATACTTGTTTTATAGAGTTACATTATGAAAAAGTTAGCAAATAAATTCTTTTTAATTTTATATTCATGAACTTCTAATTATTTTGTAAACTTGAACTTTGAACTTTATTTGTAGAAATACCATCATACTAAATAAACAGTTTGAAAGTAGAAAAATATAAAGAAAAGTTGAAAGTATAATGAAATTATGGCTGATTTTTTTATTCAAAACTCATTGCCATCAAGTCAGTTCTGACTCAGTCACCCTACAACACTGGTTCTCAACCTTCCTAATGCCGCGCCCCTTTAATTCAGTTCCTCATTGTTGTGGGGACCCCCAACTGTAAAATTATTTTAGTTGCTACTTCATAACTGTAATTTTGCTACTGTTATGAATTGGGCAACCCCTGTGAAAGGGTCATTCGACACACCCCCAATCCCCCCAAAAAGGGTCGCCAACCACAGGTTGAGTACGGCTGCCTTATAGGAAAGGGTAGAACTCTCCTGTGTTTCCAAGACTAACTCTTTACAAAAATAGAACATTTCCTTTTTTTCTCATGGAGCAGCTAATAGTTTTGAACTTCTGAACTTTTAGTTAGTAGGCCAACATGTCACCACTGTTCCACCAGGGCTCCTGTTTTAATATTTCCTGGGAGGACCGTGGAATGTGAAGATTAATTATGATTTGTTTTCATTAATTGTTTGTGACACAGAGAAGGCTAAATCCATTTATTACTATTATAAAAATGATTGGGCTTTTTAAAAGTTGTTTACCTATAACACACACACAAAAAGAAACCCATTGTCATTGAGTCTATTCCAATTCATAGCAACCATGTATTGGATTTCTGAGGCCTTGTATAAAACTTTATGGGAGCAAACAGCCTCATCTTCCTCCCTTTGAAAGTCTCATAGGCTTGAACCATAACCATTCCTTCTTTCTTTATTTTAAAAAACTAAGCAGGGAGACTGTTGATTTCTAAAGAATTTTGCAATAATCATACTTAATAGACTGAAGGCAGCTTTTCTATTCTTCCCCTTATCCTTGTCCTCATAGGAGCTGATGCCCACCTCTTCATAACCCTGCAGGGCAGCTTTATCCTCTAGGGCCTCAGAGAAATTGCCTTTTTCCACGTGCCCTGACCCACATGTCAGTGCACAAATGCTCTCTTAGCCTACATCAGGTCAAACTTGTAGTCCAGGTGGACCCAGGTTTTGGCAATGGTGATCAGGTTGCTCATGTGCAAATGGCACACTGCATCTTGGACAGGTCACCCCAACACACCACATTGGGTGCTTGGTAATTGAAACCAGCCTTTTGAAGCCTGTTGTATACCAGTCCACAAACTGGATGATACTGTCCTTGGCAGCAGTGGCAGTGTTGACATCTTGGGCACAAGATCTCCATGGTACAACAGACCTCAGGCCATGTACTTACCATGGCACCAGTTGCACTTTACCATTTGTTTGGCAGGCCCAAAACAGACATCTCTGGTCTCTGCCACTGCAAAGATGGCTGGTGAATATGTGGCCAGGAGGAAGGGGATGTGAGGGTAAGACACCAGGTTGGTCTGAAACTCTTTCAGGTCCATCAAAGTGTACAGAAGCTATGATAAATAGAAGAACATTTGGCTGTTGAGGTTGATGTAGGTTAGGTACTCTATGTCCAGGTTGTAGTGGTAGATGTCATAGATGGCCTCGTTGTTTACCACGAAGGCACAATCTTAGTGCTCCAGAGTGTTGTAGGTAATCCAGGATGGAGATGTTGCTCGATCATGGCTGTGGGCACCTGGGGTATTGGGTAGGTGGAAAACTCCAGCTTGGACTTCTTGCCATAGTTAGTAAAGAGCCTCTCTTTCAGGAGTGAGGTAAAGCCAGAGCCAGCACCCCTTCCAAAACTGTGGAATACCAGTTAGTGCTCAAGTTCTGTACACTGGTCAGACAGTTTATGGATTTGGTCCAGCACTGGATCATTCTCATTATCAGTGGTATAGTGACCATGGACATAGTTCCTAGCAGCTCTTTTCCAGTAATGAACTGCTTTGGATGGAAAAATGATCAGCATCGGCCATTTGTGAACTTGTCAATTGCAATGGACTCCCAACCCACAAAAATGGCTGGGGCGCATGCTTTCCATCACCTGTTCCACAAAAGAGGTTGGTAAGGAGTTATCTTCTCTAGCCACCAATGGTCTTGCCACTGAGCATTTGCCCATCAGTCTGAATCTCATGTTCCTTACAGTAGAGCTTCCAGCAGACACTGCCTACCTAGACACTTATCTGCCTTACATGGATTGAGATACATTCATGTATGGTGAGTCTGCGGATATGTCCTACATAGAGTCAGGCTGGTGGTTCTCAGTAAGAACAAAGAACTAGGGGGAAGGAAAGGAAAGAAATGGGGAGCTAATATCAGGAGCTCAAGTGGAAAGAGAATACTTTGAAAATGATGATAGCGGCATATGTGCAATTGTGCTTGACATATTGGAAGAATGTATTGATTGTGATAAGAGATGTAAGAACCCCCAACAAAAGAATTTTAAAGAAGCAAAAAAAAAAACCTCAAAGAACCAAAACCTTTCTTTTGGCTTACCTGGAATGCCACCATAATTTAGAAATACTGATGAGTGGAAATCTGTTGTTTTCTTTTAGTTTGCGTGTTAGTGTTTGTATCCATGTCTTTTTGTTTCTTTCCCCCTTTTTTAGTTCTTTAGTGGTAAAAGGAATCTTAGTAGTGGTAATAATAATGTTCTTCATTAGCCATTTCATAACCTAAATTTCTGTGACACATACTTGATAATCATTTGAACCATTTCATGTGTTTATTTTTTATTTAGGTATTAACTGATTTGAGTCCTTGATCTTTTCTTCTTCTTGCTTTGAAATAGTTTTTTTATAGTTTGACTTTATTTGGTGTTAGGCTTTTTCTTGTTTTGTAAGGAAGAAAATAATAAGGGAACATCAAGAGGTTCTTTCATTTATAGTTGTCCTCAAATTTTTGGAGATCCTTCATAATTCCTAAAACAAATGAGTAGCTGTTTATGGGTTTTTTAAAGTTCCTTTTTAAAAACTTACAAGCTTCTGGTTTCCTAATGATTATATCGCAGTGTCATAATTTATTATTCTTTTGGTTTCTTAAATTATGTGTACCTTGAAGAACTATTCCTCCTAGTTCTAGAAAAGTAGCCCTGGGAAAGTATAATATGGAGCTGTATAAAGTAGGTACTCTATTCCACTTACATAGCAAATTACTCCAGAATTCAGGAGTTTAAAATGAACAATTCTATAAGCGCACAAATAATAATTGGTCAAAATTGCACCACCATGTGGCCTTGGTTGCTTTGCACCAAGGTTCCTTTATTTCTTTTTTAATCATTTTATTGGGAGCTCGTACAATTCTTATCACAATCCATATATACATCCATTATGTCAAGCACCTTTGTACATTTGTTGCCATCCTCATTCTCAAAACATGTGCTTTCTACTTGAGCCCTTAATATTAACTCCACCTCTCTTCTCGCTCCCCCCTCCCTCACGAACCCTTGATAATTTATTATTATTTTGTCATGTCTTACACTGTCTGACATCTCCCTTCACCCACTTTTCTGTTTTCCATCCCCCAGGGAGGATCCTTGTAATTGGTTCCCATTTTCCACCCCACCCTCCCTCCACCCTCCTACTATCACCACTTTCAGCACTGGTCTTGAAGGGATCATCTGTCCTGGATTCCCTGTGTCTCTGGTTTCTATCTGTACCAAGGTATATCCTCTTGTCTAGCCAGATTTGTAAGGTAGAATTGGGACCATGATAGTAGGGGCGGGGGGAGGCATTTAAGAAATAGAGGAAAGTTATGTTTCATCGTTGCTATCCTGCACTCTGACTGGTTCGTCTCCTTCCCTTGACCCTTCAGTAAGGGGGTGTCAATTTGCCTAGAGATGGGCTTTGGGTCTCCACTCATCACTGACCCTCATTTACAATGATAAGATTTTTTGTTCTCTGATACCTGATCCCTTGGACACCTCGTAGTCACACAGGCTGGTGTGCTTCTTCCATGTGGGCTTTGTTGCTTTTGAGCTAGATAGCTGCTTGGTACCGTCAAGCCTTTAAGACCCTAGACGCTATATCGTTTGATAGCTGAGCACCATCATTTTTCTTCACCACATTTGCTTCTGCACCCATTTGTCTTCAGTGATCATATCTGGAAGGTGGGCACCCACTGATAAGATTTCTTTTGTTCTTTGATGTCTGATACCTGGTTCCTTCTATATTTTCTGGTCACACAGGCTGGTGTGCTGCTTCCATGTGGGCTTTCATGCTTCTGAGCTAGATGGCTGCTTGTTTACCTACAAGCCTTTTAGACCCCAGATGCTTTATCTTTTGATAGCCGGGCACCATCAGCTTTCTTCACCACATTTGCTTATGCACAAATTTGTCTTCAGTGATCGTGTTGAGAAGGTATGCATCATGGAATGCCAATTAAATAGTACAAAGTGTTCTTGCATTGAGTAAGTACTTGGGTGGAGGTCCAATCTCCATCGGCTGCCTTAATACTAAACCTATAAATATATGCATGTAGATCTATTTCCCCACCATCCTACATAAATATATTATATATGTACATGACTGTATTTAGACCTCTATAAATTAGACCTTGATCCATTTACAGGTTTTTCTTTCTTTTTAAATATTTTTTCTTTTTTTAAAATTAATTTACTCTTCTCGGTCATTGGTTTTCTTTTCTGTTGTCATCGTGTGTTCTCTTTTTTTGCTTTGTCTTGCTATGTCTTGTTTTTTGGTGCATATTATTATCTCTTCAGATCTATCTACATAAGATAGGCTGGAGGAGAAAACAACAGGACCGATGGTTCTGGGGGGACATGGGAGAGGGACAGGCAGGGAAAAGGAGGTGGTGTTGGCCAACCCAGGGCCAAGGGAGCAAAAAGTGATCCAAAATTAGTGGCAAGGAGGGTGTAAGAGGCCTGGTAGCAAGGGCAATGTAAACAAGAGAAATTACTGAAACCCAAATGAAGTCTGAGCATGATAGTGGGACAAAAGGAAAGTGAAAGGAAATAGAGGAAAGAACTAGGAGGCAAGTGGGTATTTATAGAGACCTTTGTTTCCTTTGAAAGCAAAATGGGGGAAAAGATATAGGGGAAGGTGATTAGAAGAGGAGGTTTTAGATATCCTTTGAACTACATCTTATCCCCAGATTATACTCCATTGAAAACCAGCAAATCACAAGGGATTTCATTAGATACATTGTTGATGTGGTCCATGATTAAAACTCAAGGACATGTATGGTGGTAAACGTTGCATGATGAGCATAGTTTCATGGTATCAGATACAGCATTGGAAGGATTAGGGGCAAATTGGAATGTTTCACTTTGGTGTATTTGACTACTATCATCATTAATTGTGAGGAACAGAAATCTGGCAGTAATTGATGCTCATTAGGATGAGGTGTAGGATTGAGTTAAGATAGGAGAAAGACTAGCTGGTACTTGCTATGTATAATACATTCATTTGGATAAATATTATGAAGAATTGTCAGTTAGTATAAGAGTACCCATTTCTGTGGGTGATAGAAAATAAGTTACAGTGGGTATCAATACTGAATTAACCATTAGTTGAATTCCTTAGTTATATCCTGAAATTTTAATGATTGCTAAAAGAGAATTGTCAAATCTAGAAGTAATGTTTTGCTTTTACAATACAGTTACTTGTAGACAGTTGAATTTTTATTTTGAGAAATATACTTCAGTGGCAAGAAATAAAAAATGTGGTTTAAACTTTGTAACTTCAGTACTTCTGCCTTATCTAGAAACACTTTTTCTGTCTTCATTCTTTATGACATAGAGTTAATTGAATAGCATATATTATTTTCTTTGCCGAATAAGCACTTATTAGTAAAGCACCTTTACTAATAAGCACTTGCTCCATGCTAGGAGTCAACATGAGTACAAATAGTATTTCTCTCCTTTTGAGGGTTTAGAGTCTGTAGAAGGTTACAGGCATATAAACTTACAGGTTTCATAGTATGGGAGTTTATATTGGGTGCACAAAAGAGATTGATCAGTTATGCTTGGAGAGGACTGGGAATATGAAATCTGGAAAAGAAGCCAACTGATTTGGGAGTCCTGGGATAAAGGGAATAGTTGACAGAGGTTATACAGAAAAATTAAACCCACCGCAGTGCATGGATTCTAAAGAAAGTAACCTTGGGATAACAGGGTCTAGTTTCTTAAGAGAAAGTTATAAAATATGAGGTGCCTTGAAAGAAACAAATTACTGTCAAAGAGAAATACTGCAAAAAAAGAGAAAAATCTTGCAATTTAGAATTCCATGGGTAGAAATAATTTTGTTATAAGGTTTAGCAGTGGGAGCAATGTGCTCAGTAAGATGTCAGCGATTTTGGTTGTGGGAATTGATGAGGCCATGGTTTGAGGTTTTTTAATTGGTTATCTATAGGTATATTCAAAATCATTTATGAGAAAATATGACTTTGAATTAAGAGAAAAACTGAACCAAACTCAAAATCTTTTGTCTAAAATGTTGAAAGTGAAAGATGGTATGGACATAGGGAGATGACAAGAACTTAAAAATGTAAAAGGATTTTTATCGAAGGAGTGAGGTAATGATTTAGAAGCCTCAGAAACAAACTGGAAGAATTCAGACGCCATCTCTGAAAACTCAGTAGGATGTGGAGTTTTCAGAAAGGCAGTATTCACTTTAATGGAATGTAGGAAACACTGAATTATCAGGGAAGAGCCAGGTATCCTATCTGTCGAAAGAAGGAAGTAGAAGGTGACTCTATGAAGAGTTTGAGAATGAAGAATTTCAGTTAAGGCAAGGTCACAAGACATTGCCTTCTGCGGGAGAAAACCCATTATAAGGGGAAATAACTGGAGGGTCTTGAATTTATGATCAGAGGCCTAAACTGATAGGATTAGGTTGTGGTCACATTGATTGAGGCTTTAAACTTGGATTGGGGTTTCCCATTAGCTTGAGAGACTTGATTAATCTGGTGCCAAACCTCTCTTTGGATACTCCCTTTGTGTTTATCAAGGTTTACATAGTAACCCTGTAATAAATGGTTATTAAGTTCAAGTTTATTGGTTCTCAAACTGTCTTCCTGTAACAAAAATAGTTTTTTCTTTAATTAAAAGTGCCCATGAACTTAAAATCCATCTTTGAGCTGTTTCCATGTGCAAACAACTCAGATGAATTCTAATATGTATGTGCATGTTCTTAAAAAGTATTGAATTATAGTTATTTGTGGGGTGACTTAGGAAATGTAATATTTAAACTTAGGAGAAATCAGTTTGCCATTATTGTCTTTATTTAGCTAATTTTGACTCTCTCTCTCCTAATATTCCCCCATAAATTCCAAGTTTAGACCCAGTTTTTTAAGTAAGGGTGATTTATTCATGAACAAATTATATTGACTATTTTCTCTAAATCTTTGGACTCACATTTGACAATTTCTATATAAATGTTCATTAATACTATGTTTTTCACATTGTACCAACTTTCTCTTTAGTTCTGTTTTGGTTTTTAATATTCTGATTTTCCTACCCCCTTTCCTCGTCATCTTTTTTAGAGTAAATGTTGACCTTTTGGTCACAGATAGATGGTTTTTTAGTAGCTCACCATAATTAAGTTTTATATTTTCTTTTTTGTATGTAAGTTTATAGTTTCCTTATACATTTTGTATTACAGTTTTCACTTAAAAGAAGAAAGTCCTAAAAGGTAACTTAAAAAAACTTTAGACACACAAAATACTATAAAATTATAATTCACGTGAATTCCATATAACAGTTTCAAAATAAAAATTGTCATTTAATACATTCATCAAAACCAGCTGACCTAGATCTTCTCAAAAGATAATAGTAGAAAGGAATATATACTGTTTTCTTGTCTTTATTGACTTAAAATTTTCTTTCAGTCTCGCAGTGTGGATAAGCAACATGCTGTCATCAATTATGATGCCTCTACAGATGAACACTTGGTGAAAGATTTGGGCAGTCTAAATGGGGTAAGTTATTTGTATAACATTGTAAGAGGATAAAAGTTTATTACTTTTAAATGCTTACTAGGTGTGTAGCACACAGGGGACCAAACAAGAGCATTATGACACTGATGTTCCCAGGAAACTGTGTAGGCATCAAGTACAGGAATGCAGAAGGCTCTGGCTGCTAAATTTGTAATGGTAGAAGTTATTCCTTGAAGTATTTTAAAACCTTAACTTGACCTTAACATGACTTAAATTTTTATGTGAGACAGCAGTGGAAAGTCATGACAAACAGTAAAGCACTCTTGACAAACAAAAAGTCTGTGTAAACTCTAGGAATAAAAGTGGGAAAGTAGTTTCATGGCAAATTGCAGGAGGATCTTCTCTAAGATAAAAAGAAGCAAACATCCAACTGCTTCAAGACAAATGCAATACTATTCTTGCTAGCTTTGATAAATTGAGTTGTTAGTTGACTTGGTTGTGACTTATAACAACCCTATGTACACCAAAATGAAATATAACTCAGTCCTGCACCATCCTTAAAATTGTTCCAGTGCTTGAGCCTATTGTTGCAGGCACTGTATCAGTTCATCCTGTCTTCATTATTGCTTACTTCCTATGACATGGGGGCCATGTCTGACATTCTTCTGCTATACAAGAGGGGAGGAGAATCCAACTTCACGTCTCCCAAAGGATGATTCCTATGAGGCAGAGGTCAGAAATGCCTCTAACCTTCAATGTTTTTATCCTCTGCTAACACCAAGCATTCTTTCCATTGTACTCCCACTTTTCTGATAGATTTGATAGTCCATTGCAATGCTCAAACAGAAGAACTCATAGATAGTACTCATGATTACGAGATTTATTAGCAATGCTAACAGGTTATGAATCAGGAGCAGAAATATTAAGGATGTAGCTCTTTTGTTGTGTATATTTTCTTAAAAAAAACATTTTATTGGGGACTCTTACAGCTCTTATCACAATCTATACATCCATCCATTGTATCAAGCACATTTGTACATATGTTGCCATCATCATATTCAAAACACTTTCATTTTACTTGAGCCTTTGGTATTAGCTCATATTTTTCTCCCTCCCTCATGAACCCTTGATAATTTATATATATTTTTTCATGTCTTACACCGACCACTATCTCTCTTCACCCTCTTTTCTGTTGTTTGTCCCCCCGGGAGGGGGTTATATGTCAATCATTGGGATTGGTTTCCCCTTTCTTCCCCCACCTTACCCTTATCCTCCTGATATTGCTACTCTCATCATTGATCCTAAGGAGTTTGTCTTGGATTCCCTGTGTTTACCAGTGTATATGCTCTGGTCTCCAGATTTGTAAGGTAGGATTGGGATCATGATAGTGGGGGGGAGAAAATATTAAAGAGCTAGAGGAAAATTGTATGTTTCACAGTGCTATACTGCACCCTGACTGGTTCATCTCTCCCTTGTGACCCTTTTGTGAAGGGATGTTCAATTGCCTATAGATATGCTTTGAGTCTCCACTTGCACTCCCCCTCATTCACATTGATAAGATTTTTTGTTCTGGGTATTTGATACCTGATCCCATCGACACCACATGATCACACAGTCAGGTGTGCTTCTTCCATGTGGGTTTTGTTGCTTCTTAGCTAGATAGCCACTTATTATCTTCAAGCCTTTAAGACCCCAGATGCTATATCTTTTGATAGCCAGGCACTATGACCTTTCTTTACCACATTTGCTTATGAACCCATTTTGTCTTCAGAGATTCTTTCAGGGAAGGTGAGCATCACAGAATGCCAGGTTATTAGAACAAAGTGTTCTTGTGTTGAGGGAGTACTTGAGTAGAGGCTCAGTGTTCGTATGCTACCTTAATACTTAACATATAAATATATGTACATAGATCTATTTTCCTATTATTATATATAAATATATTTACATAAGTATGTGCCTGTATTTAGACCTCTGTAGTAGTGTATATTTTTAGTCATGCCTGCAAACATGTCTTCTCTGTTCTTGAGCCACATGACTCTGGTCTCTGCCCTGCACAGGTGTTACAAAATCCCTTTAATGTTGATTAAATGCCCAAAGGCACTCCACTGTGCCAACCAGCCTTCAACCTCAGAGCATTTCTTGTCACTTCCAAATTGATCCTGTACCCAAGTTATAGCCTGTTACTCTATTAAACCCATAACTGAGTGTGGTCTGTGATTTCTTATGACCATTGCAACAAATTTTTGAATCCAGAGAAACAGAGTATTTTGTGTATGTGTAGTGGTTTGGGGGTGGGAAGGATGAGTTAGGGTTGAGGAGGAAGGCAATGTCAGAAATTGTGTAAAAATCACACAGTGAAGGTATGTCTGACCTCCACTGCATAGGAGAGTTCTGCTTATCTTGAGTCTTACCCCTCATGGATATAGGAGATTTCAGACTCTAGATTATTCACATAAATAAAGACAAATCAGTCTTCACTCTTACTCCATTTAATACTACCCTGAAATACATTCTTTCGATGTCCTCTTAATAGTGTTACCTGTGGAAATGAAGTGGTTTTTATCTGGGGGAAATAGGATGGTTCTCTTGCTAAAGGGTCATTTAGTAGAATGTTAACAGGCCTTTTGCTTGGAAGTCTGTAAAAGCTGCTGTTTCTTTCAACCTCTTTGTTTGCCTTCAGTTCTTCCTGAATTCTCCCTTCACTGATTAAGCACTTGCCCCGCTGGTGCCACCATGGTCTGTGCTACACCACTCTCATCCTGTTCTATCCCTGAATTGTGTTGCTATGCTACCTCCTCAGCTAGCTGTTAGAACATTTACTATGTACTTTTCACACTTCTACCAACATCCAACCAAATCATTTAGAGTAGGGAATGATGATCACTGAAGGTGTGAAATAAAGGGTTAGTGATTGAGGTAGCTGTGGTTTTGGCCACTCTATACAGTTTTCCCGTGTTGTTAAGTGCCATTGAGTCAACTGATTCCTAGCAACCTTATGTAAACAACAAAACACTGCCCAGTCCTCGATCATCCTCAAAATTGTTATCTTGGAGCCTGTTATTGTGGACACTGTTATTTCATCACCTTGAGAATCAACCTTGAGATTCATTTTTGCTGACCCTCTATCAATGAGATGCCCTTTTCTAGGGACTGTTAGCTCCTGGTAGAATGTCCACAGCACATGAGATGATGTTTTGCTATTCTTGCTTTTAAGGGGCATTCTGCTTGTACTTCTTCAAAACAGTTCTTTTGTCCTTCTGGCAGTATAGAATATATCTGATATTTTCCACTAACACCATAATTAAAATGCATCAATTCTGTAGTCTGTTATTCATTACTTAACTTTCACATGCATCTGAGGTGTTAAAAATACCAAGGATTTGGTCAAATGCACCATAATCCTCAAAGTGAGATTCTTGTTTTTTTACTCTTTAAAGAAATCTTGTACAACAATATGCCCATTGCAGTGTACCATGTGATTTCTTGACTGCTGCATCCATGAGCATTGATTGTGGATTCAAGCAAAAAGAAATCATTCAATAGTCTTTTCTCAGTTTAGCATGGTGTCTCTTGTTCCAATTATGTGCATTTGGTTTTTTTCACAATGAGTTACAACCTATTCTGAAGGCTGCAGTCCTTGGTCGTCATCAACAAGTGCTTCAACTCCTTCTCACTTTTAGCCAGCAAGGTTATGTCATCTGCACACTGCAGGTTAATAAGACTTCCTCCAAGCCTAAAGCCACATTCTTTATACAATCTAATTTCTCGGGTTATTTTCTCAGCATTGAGTCTGAATGAATAAGTATTATAGAAGGATACAGACCTGACACAGTCCTTACCTGATTTTAAACCACACAGTATTTCCTTGTTCTTTTCAAATGACTGTCTCTTCGTCCATGTACAGATACCCACCAGCTCAATGAAGTGTTCTAGAAGTCCCATTCTTCTCCATGTTGGCCATAGCTTATTGTGAGCCACACAGTCAAATGCTTTTGCATAGTCAATGAAACACAAGCAAATCTTTCTGGTTTTCTCTGCTTTCAGCCAACATCCATCAGACATCAGCAGTGAGGATACCTCATTCCATGTCCTGTCCAGAATCCAGTTTGAATTTCTGGCAGCTCCCTGTCAATTGATTGCTATAACTGTTGTTGAATTATATTTGGCAAAATTATACTTGCATGCAATATTAATGATACAGGTTGATCAATACCACATTCTCTTGGCTCACCTTTCTTTGGAATGGACACAACTCTTGGTGTCAGTTGGCCAAGTATAGCTGTCTTCCAAATTTCTTGGCATGGACAAGTGCTTCCCATGATTGATCAGCTTGTTGAATCATTTCAACTGGCATTCCTTCAATTCCGGGAGCCTTGTTTGGTCTTACCTTTATTGTAGCTTGGATTTCTTCCTTCAGTGACATTGGATTTTGATCATATGCTACCTCTTGAAATGGTTCTTGTTTATTACAGTGACTCGTATTCTTTTTATCTTATTTTAATGCTTCCTGCATCATTCATTAATTTGTCCCAAGAATCCTTCAATATTTCCACTTGAGACTTGAATTTTTGTAAATTTCTTCATCTTGAGATATACTGAGTATGTTCTTTCTTTTGACTTTCCAACTCCAGGTCTTCTTTATAATACTTTTTCTTCTTACGCTGCTCTTTGACATTTGTTGTCCAGCTCTTTTACTTCATTTTTCCATTTGCTTTAAATACTTTATATTCAACAGCAAGTTTTAGCGTCTCTTCTGATATCCACTTTGACTTTTTCTTGTCTTTTTAATGACCTTTATGCTTTCTTTGTGTATGATGCTTCTTTTGTCATCCCACTTTACCAGTCCTTCTATCATTAGTGTTCAGTGCATCAAATTTGTTCTTGAGACGTTCTTGGTGGGATACACTAAAGGTCTTATTTTGGTCCTTATAGACTTGTTTTAATTTTCTTCAGCTTCAAACTCAGCTTGCAAAGGAGTAATTGACTATCTGTTCATGTGTCTTTCATTGGCATTGTTTTGACTGATGATACTGAGCTTATTTAGTGTCTCTTCCCATAGATTTTGCTGAGTTTGATTCTTGGTGTATATCATCTGATGAGGTTCATGTGTACAGTTGCCAATTATATTGTTGGAAAAAGGTACTTGCAAGGAAGAAGTCATTGGTATTGTGAATGCAATCATGTGAAATCCAGCTTCAATTCTATCACCACGACCATATTTTCCAACTACGGTTCCTTCGTCTTTGTTTCCATCTTCCGCATTTCGATCAACAATAATTTTCAGTGCTTCTAGATTGCATATTTTTCCATTTCAGACCAACAAAGTTGGTAGAATTCTTCTATTTTCTTCACCATTAGCTTAAGTGGTTTGCTGCTTAAATTTAAAACTAGTTATATTAATTGGTATTGTCTTAGAAATTTATTTGTCATATTTTAAGTGCTCAATAAACACAAATGTCTTGTTGCTAATGTGGTAGAAAGCAGAGACATATAATAGTGATGCAACAGTGAAGTGAATCATTACTATTCCCTCAGTTTTCTTATTATATTGTTCAAAGTATTGCATCACTTTTCTAAGATATAAGACATCTGGAGTGTTAGCAGTGACCACAGCAAAAAATTCAAAATTTATATTTCATGTCTACAAAGGCAAAGAGGAAAAACTCGCAAGAAGACAACTCATATTTAAACAATGAATATGGATAGACATATAATAGCCTAGACCCTCATAATGATCATGAAATTGATACGTCTCTAGATGAATATATGCTAAATGAATTTTAGCACAAAATTAAAAAAAAATTTTAAAGGAAGAATCAAAAGAAAATATGGTATTTTCCGGCATCTTGTCATTCAATGAAAGACATTCATGCAATATAAAAACAATTTTAATTGTATTTAGATGGGGTTTACATTTCATATTATCAACTTTATCATCAGCAAATTATACTACTAATCAAACCCTCCAATATTTACCCTTTATTCAATCCTTGATTTCTTCTTATGAACTACTATCTTCCATTTCACCACATTAACACCTGTCCACACTATATCGTATTGCTTTATTTTCTCTCTGTCTCCTAGCAATCTCCAGATGTTCTCTTTGGTATAATGTTTTGGTCTAATGTTTTGTGATTGACTAATTTCACTCAGCAAAATGTTCTCCAAGTCTATTAATGCCATGAGGCATTTTGTCATTGTGTTTTATCACTATTTTTTAGATTCACTGATAGATACTTGGTTGTTTCCATATTCTTGTTACATGAACAGTTCATTTAATATTTTAAATAGGAACCACATCGTTCTGGGGTTTTTTTTAATGAATTGTGGTAATCTTTAATTTCCTTGCTTTGTATACAGCAAAAACTTGTTATGATTAGTAAGTAGATAAATCCTCAAGACAGTTATTTGTACAAAGCTAAGAAGAAGGAATTGATGTAAAGATTACATTGATTGGATTGATGGTCTTACTGTAGGTCATAAATATAGCAATAAAAGCTTCAGGGCCGGCCTCAACTACAGCTATGTCAACCCCCTCCCCAGAAGATTTCACTCCAGAAGATGACACTAAGCATTCAGCCCGGGGAGAGTGATGGTCTGCCCAGACCACACAGGAGCAAACTAAGCGGGAAAGAGTGAGAGAGTAGATTACATCTTCTCTCACCAAGCCTGGAGGACAACATTCCTGCTCAGAGCAGCCAGTGCACTGAGAGGACTGTAGGGCCAGCCCCACCACAAGACGCATTGTTTCCTCACTGACTCATCACGCTATGGGGACAGTACTGGATACACGGTGTGGGAATTGTGCCTGGTCTAACTCCTTCACACTGGGTGAAACGTGAAGGGAGCACAACAGAACAGAGCAGCAAGGGGAGCAAAACAACAACGCTTCTGAGAAATCCTGAAATAGACTTGTAATTTGAGCACCAGGGCATCAGACCTGATCAGAAAACATAAGGTCAGCAAACAGACCTGGAACTATTTATAGGCTATTTTTCTTTCTCTCTTTTTTTTCCTTCTGTCTATATGATAGGCATACGTGTCAGTTCAGGTTGACTAGAGAAACAAATTCATAGGCATTAATGTATATAAGAAAAAATTTTATATGCAGGAGCAATTGAATATTGAGAAAACATCCCAGCTCAATCCAGATCAAGTCCGTAAGTCCAATATTAGCCCATATGTCTGACACTAATCTATAAATTCCTCTGCAGACTCACAAAACACATGCAATCATCGAATGCAGGAAGATCACAGGCCAGTGGGTGGAAAGTCTTGTAGATCCAATGGCAGTAGAAGCATCTCAACACTGGCAGGGTCTCCACATGGATCCTCCAGCTCCAGGGCTCTGTCTACATCTGCATAGTTTCATCAGGCTTCCTATCAAGAATGTCTCGCAGGGAGTGAGTGTCCTGCCTCTAACAAGCAATTTATCTCCTTAGCGCCTCCTCCTGAGGTCATCAAGCTGTGACCTGATAGACAAGCTAGACTCCACCCCTCCACAAGTTGACACCAGATTCCGTAACTACCACAGCAGAATAAACAAATCCTGTGGAAAAAACAATAGGACCTATGGTTCCTGGGGGGCATGGTAGATAAGGAAGCAGGGAAATGGTGGTGGGAACCAACAAATTCGGGGACAAGGGAACAACAAGACATCTAAAATCGTTGAAGAAGAGGGCATAGAATGCCTGGTGGGGTTTGATCAAGTGCAATGTAGTCAAGAGGAATTATGGAGAGCTGAGTGAATGTGGAACATAATTGTGGGACAGGAGGAAAGTAAAAGGAAATAGAGGAAAGAATTAGGAGGCAATGGTCATGTATAGAGGTATAACTATAGGCATGTATATATGTAAATAGATTAGTATATAGTGATAGGGATATGGTTTCATGCACGTATATTTATAAGTTAAGGATTATGTAGCAGTTGGACATTGAGCCTATACTCAAGATCTCCCTCAATGCAGAACTCTTTGTTCTAGTAACCTGGCATTCTGTGGTGCTCACTTTCCCAAAATGATGGCTGAAGACAAAATGGGTGCAAAAGCAAATGTGAAGACAGCTGATCATGACCTGCTATTAGAAGATACAGCATCTGGGATCTTAAAGGATTGAAGTTAAACCAGTGTCCATCTAACAGGGAGACAACAAAGCCCATATGGAAGAAGCATACCAGCCTGTGTGATCATGAGGTCTTGACAGTTTAAAATACCAGGCACCAAAATGGCCAGAGCCAACAATTATATCGGTGCAAATGAGGATCGTTGGAGTGGAGACCCACAGCCTGTCCATAGACAGTTGGACATCCCCTCACAGAAGGATCACAAGGAAGGAATGAGTCAGCCAGGGTGCAGTAGCACTGATGACACACAACATTCCTCTAGTACTTTAATGCTTCCTTCCCGCCACTGTCGTGACTCAATTCTTTCTACCTTACAAATCCAGCTAGACCAGGGCATGTATATTGGTATAGATAAGAGCCCTGGATCCAGGACAGATAAAACTGTCAGGAACAGTAATGGGAGTAGCGATCCCATGAGGGGAGGGGGAAGGTGGAGGAAGAAAGGGAGAACTGATCACAATCATCAACATATTATCCCTACCCCCACCCCCCAAAGAGAGAAAAAACAAACATGGGTGAAGGGAGACAGTGGATGGCATAAGCTAGGAGAATAACAATAATTCATAATTTATCAAGGGTTCATGAGGGAGGGAAGGATGGAGGGAGGGGAAAAAGGAGGAGCTAATAGCAAGGGCTCAAGTAGAAAAAAATGATTTGCAAATGATGATGGTAATATATGCACAAATGTGATAGATACAGTTGATGTATGGATTGTTAGAGGAGTTATAAGAGCCCCCAATAAAATGTTTTTTAAGTATTGTAATAATGTAATAAAGACAGCCAGTCATTCTCTGAAAAAATATAAAGTGTTAAAGTTTTCAAAAGTACCATAACTTGAGATTTCAAGAGCAAGGGAAACTAGAAATAATGCTAAAACTAGAACCAATTAAAGATGTACCATATATACACACGTATAAGCCAAG
Source organism: Tenrec ecaudatus (assembly GCF_050624435.1). Classification (NCBI taxonomy): domain Eukaryota; kingdom Metazoa; phylum Chordata; class Mammalia; order Afrosoricida; family Tenrecidae; genus Tenrec; species Tenrec ecaudatus. Next base: position 250,761,686 of record NC_134530.1, on the reverse strand, counting down.
TTTTTCAGCACATTTTTAATGCAGTTTTGTGGTAAAATTAGGTGCCTTGGCTGATATTTGAGTCGACTTATATTCGAGGATATACGGTAACTGAAATCTGGAATCAGTATTTGAAAATTGTTCTATATAGTCCTGTTATGTAGTGGCTACACTGGACTGCGATCAACATGGTCAAAACCACCAGCAGCATCAAAGGAGAAAGACTGCTTTCTGCTCCCGCAAACGGTTACAGTCTCAGAAACCTCAGAGGGGTCACTATGTAGTCAGCATTGAATCGATGGCAATGAGTTTTGATATGTTAGGCAAGATAATCAATATGCAGTTAAGTGCATTCAAAGTATTGAGCACACTGCATTATATACCTTTTAAAAATATATATTGAATTAATTTCAATTTGCTGCATATATTTTTTTACTGAAATTTAAAGGTGTCCTGAACTAATTTTTTTGTTATTCTAGAAACTTATTAGTAAAAGACTGCTAATATTGTTAAGTGCTTTCAAACCAGTTCCCAATGCATAGTACCCTCTGTACAACAGAATAAAACTAGACCTCGTCCTGCTCAATTCTTAGAATCACTGCTGTGTTTGAGCCCATGGTTGAAACCATTCTGTTGGTCCCTGTTGAGGGTCTTCCTCTTCTTTTGCTGACACTCTACCAAGCATGATATCCTTCCTCAGGAACTGATCCCTCCTGATAACATGTCCAGATTACTTGACACAAAGCTCCCCATACTTGCTTCTAAGAAATATTCTGACTGTACTTGGAAGTCATACAGTCATCCATATCTGTCTGATATCACACTAATATCTAGCTACATAGTATCTGTCTAGATAAAGAGATATATCTAGATGTAGATGTAGCTATATACACTGAAGTTAAAGTTCTCCTAGATTTATAGAACACAGGGAAGTTTTATACTTAATTGCCTGATATATAGATGTCAAAATACCTAACAAAATTTCCTTTGACAAGTAAAACTTAAGGAGCCCTGTTGGTACAGTGAGTTACATATTGACCTGCTGACTGCCAGGTTGGTGGTACAAACCCAATAAGCACTCTGCAGGAGAAATATGAGTCTATGTATACTCCAAAAGATTTAATCAAGGGAACCCTCTGAACTATAGGTTTGCGATGAATTGAAATCCATCTGACATCAGTGGGTTTAAATTAAAACTTAAAAATTATATCAAGCTTTGCTTTTGAATTTCATCCTTCCCATTACATTTTAAGAGACTGCAGTTGAACGGACATACCTTATTTATAAAGCGTATTACCATGGTGAGGAAATCTAGAAGGATCTTGCAGGATATGAAGGAAATTTTTTCTATGGTATTAATGTCAAATTCCAATGTACAATTGGCCCTTTGTAATATGCCGTATTAAATACACACATATTGCACACACAGATTAATGGATGCAGTGGAATACTGCTAGAATTTTAAAGCACACCTCAGTAAGGTTTATGAGTAATCTTAAATCATGAGCTTCCAGTATACTTCATAGAAACATTGAAATTGTAACACAGAAAATTCTGTCTCACTAGAATTATTAACTCTACTTTCATATTCATTTCCAAAATAACTATTTGAATGTTTTACAACATAAATCCATTTACTGATGCAGTTAGGAAAACAAACTCACTGCCATGTAGTTAATTCCAACTCATAGCGACACTATAGAACGAACTGTCCCTGGAGGTTTCTGAGACTGTAACTCTTGCTAGTAGTAGAAACTCCACGGTCCGGTAGGCGCAATGGTACAGAGATAATAAGTAAAGATTATAGTAAAGTCATAGGGAATATGAGAGATAGCAAAGAGATTGAAATAATGGAGTCAACACATTTCATAGTATCACTCTCAATTCAGCTTCTCTTGATGGTACAGGGCAGGAGAGAGAGATGTGTTGCTAAAGAAGGCTTATATATCTTTTGGGGATGTGCAAGCCCCCTAATTACAGGTAAAGGCATACATCACAGCAAAGGGTTGTACTATAAGTAATACAGTAATGGGAGGGGGATAATCGGGGTATACACCCACAGGACAAGGAGGGATTAAGGGTACACATGTGACAAGATGGGCGGATCCTTGATTCTTGATGATGGCCTAACCTAGATTGCCCTAGAGCTGGAGACTTTATTTAGCCTAAGCTTTCAGGGGAAGCAATCCACTGTCCCTAACAGCAGGGAGTGAGCCCTACCTATTGCTGGAGAAACAGTGGTGTTTGCTTGCTCTGGATGGCTGGAGTCTTCAGGGAGATAACTTGACAATCATTTACCATTAGTTGCAAGCCTAACATATATATTTGGGGGGTCGAGCTGGGGAACTGTCTTTATGTATTACACACATATGGGAGTAGAAACCTAGTCGTTTTCCCCGCCAGAAGTCAATCGCTTTGTTAAATGACCAAATCTACCACTTGTCATTTTGTCATACATATGGTAGCTGGTGTTTCCGGAACCTATGTCGGAATATACCATCAGAATCACCCACTGAACAGGTTTTAGCGAAACTTTGGGACAAAGAACAGATTGCAAAGAATAAATAGGCTACACTTCTGAGGAATTAGAAATGGACAACCTTATGAATTTCAGAATATTGTCTAATATAGTGCCAGAAGATGAAACTCACAGATTAAAAGGCACTCAAAATACAACATAGGAACTGCTATTTCCTCAAAGTAGAGCTCAGTATGAGGATGGAGTAGAACTTCTGGAATATCAATCTGCTGCTATGGCACAGCTCAAAATTAGAAGAAAAAGGTGCACCCATCCATTAATAGGAGCATGACATGTATGAGATATGAATATAGTAAAATTGGAAGTTGTCAAGAACAAGATGGACTACGTAATGATCCGTGTTCTAAGCCTTTATGTGCTGAAATGGAATAATATTGTTCGTTTTGAATAAGATAGTCATATGGTTTATTGTAGCAGGAATAGCAATTTTAAGAGGAATGGAATCTCATTCATTGTCAAAAAGAAAATTTCAGATAGTTTAAAATGAGAGGAAGACAAGCGTTTCTACTCCTGTATTAACAGTCCTGCAAACACAGTGGCCACTCTGCATTGTCCTACCGGCCTGTTATGAGTCAGAACGGACTCTGGTTAAGTTTGGAGTGTTTTCTTTTTATTTATTATTTTTATGTTGAGATACCGTGCTACTTGTGATAGGGTAATATATTTAAATAAAATTATTATTTATTTTTGTACCAATCACTAAAGCTAGCTATGAAAATGAAAGATTTCTAACAGTTTTTCAATCTAAAATTATTTAAATGCAACTAAGAAGAATTGATAATTATTGGAAATTGGGAACAAAAAGGACTAGTAGCTGGAAAATATGATAGAAAAAACCCCAGGAGATCAAATATGAAAATTGATTGGGGGGGGGGATTAAAAAAACCTCACTAATAGCAACTTGATGGATTATAAATTAGGAGGACCACAGAATTGATGCATATGAATTGTGATGTTGGTGAAGAATATTGGAAATATTTATTCTATACTGCCAGAAGGACAAATCTGTTCTGGAAGAAGTACAACCAGCATGCCCTTTAAAAGCAAGTATAGCAAAACATCATCCCATATACTATAGACACTGTTATCAGGAGATAACAGTCCCTGGAAAGGGGCCCCAAGCTTGATAAAGTAGACCGCCAAAAATAGGAAGGCTCTAAAGGAGATGAGTTGATAACAGTGTCTGCAACAATTGGCTCCAAGATAGCAATTGTGAGGATGCTACAGGACCTGGGCAGTGTTTTGATCTATTGTTCACAATGGTCTCTTTTATTCAGGACTGGATTGACAGCATCCAACAATAATAATAGTACCAAAACAACAACAATGATAGGTCCAAAACAAAACAAAAAGTAAAATGGAATTTTTTAATGTTAACTCTATATTGAAGTGATGTTTGGAACATATTGGGTTACATAAAATATATTAAAATTAGTCACTATGGTCAGAATCAACTCAATAGCAGTGAATGTGAGCATATTAAAATTTTTAATATATGTGGGTAGCATTTGTGGTGTTCAGTGTATTTCTGCTGGCTAGGGATGTTCTCGAACGCCTGGTTCTTTATGTCACACCAGTAGCAGTAACAGAGGACTTAGTATGAACTCATTTATTAGCTTATGCCATAGGGAACACATTTTATAGTATTCAAACTGTATTATCAGGATGATAGGTACTTTTAAGGACCAGGTTTGAAATTTCAGTTGTCTGATATATGGGAATATTTTGTATGTAATCTTAACATCTTTTTTTTTTCTTACAGACATTTGTGAATGATATAAGAATTCCAGAACAAACTTATATCACCTTGAAACTTGAAGATAAACTGAGATTTGGATATGATATCCTTATGGAATTTTGTACATTTATTAATATGTTGAGAAATGTCCACTCTTATATGTGTACCATTTCTTGAATTTATAGTATTATTATAAATTTACAGATGCGCTATAATATTCATTATTGGTTGCCTTTCCATATGTTTAAAAATTATATTTTCTTTTTAGGAAAAATCAAGGAATTCAGTTAAAATTTAGACTATATATTTTTATTATTTCTGCAGGGATCTGTACACAGTGCTGTTTTATATGTAACTTGGGTATCAAAAGTGTAACTGGGTAAACAAGGGAATGTTTAATTTTAGCCTAACCCAGAAATTGTTTTTCGGTGCATTATAGTCACACCTGAACATCTGGGAGGGGTAGAATGTAATAATCTAAACCTACCGTATATACACAAATATAAGCCGACCCGAGTATAAGCCGAGATACCTAATTATTACCTGGGAAACCAGAAAAATTGATTGACTTGAGTATAAGCCTAGGGTGAAAAATGCAGAAGCTATTGGTGAGTTTCAATAATCAAAACAAATGAAAATAAAATTACTAAAAATTGAGACTATCGGTGGGGTAATGTATTTAAATATTTATTTAAAATAAAAAACATAAATCAAAGGACAAGTCATTTAACATTAGTAAACCAGCCCAGTAAGTGGAAAATAGGTTCAACAAAAACAATAAGATAGCAACAATGATACCTTAAGAGTGCTGTTCCCTGAGCTCAATCAGCAACCAAGCTAAAATGTAAAGACATAAAATCCTTCAAAACTGGATTCCTCCTCCTCATCCGTATTCCAGTGCAGAGCTTCAGCTGGTGTGAGGTCATCATAGATGCTGTCCTCACTGAGATCGCCGTCATCACCATCACTGCTGTCATTTTCATACAAAGTGCAGTCTTCACTGCCATCCATAGCATTACTAACACTACATTTCTGGAAGGCACGTCGCACCATGTCTTCTGGAATGTCTTCCCATGCATCTCGAGCCCACTTTGCTATTCACTCTATGTCAGGCTTCATGAGATTTCCTCCTTTTGTTAGTCGGGCTTGACCAGGTGACATCCATTCATGCCACTGGCCCGTGTTTAAGCTGAACCCCAGTTCTTCTGAAAAACTCGGCTGATACACGAGTATAGACGGTACTTTTCTTTCCGTTTCTGGAGCCCTCGTGGCATAGTGGGTTGCTTATTTTAACTGCAAAATTAGCAGTTAGTAGCCACCAGCTGCTGCTCTGTCGAATAAAGACAAGGCTTTCTGCTCCCATAAAGATACACAGCCTCAGAGACCCCTGGAAGCAATTCTACTCTGACCTAAAGGGTTGCTCTCACATCAGAATGTAAACGACGGCACTCGATTGGTTTCTTTCCATCTCTAGCTTTACTCCAGTTTATGTTGGAAGGTAAGTCAGAGAGTCTTGCTACTATGGTTCCCGTTCATATGTGCACAGGTTTATTTCCAGCAAAACCTATTTAAACATGTCTATGAAAACTGAATGGCTGCAGAAAAGTTATCTCACTAATAATCCTTCAAGATGTATAGTCTCAGACAAACAGCAACAACAAAACCATATTGTTGAGAATGATGGGTGTTGGAGCAGAGACCCAAAACCCATTTGTAGACAGTGGAACATCTCCCACAGAGGGGTCACGGACGAGATGAGTCACCAGGGTGCAGTAAAGCACCGAGGAAACACACAGTGTTCCTCTGGTTCCTTGAGGCTTCCTCACCCCCCACTATTTTGACCCCTTTGCCGCCTCTCACTTCGGACTAGACCGGAGCATGTACACAGGTTCAGATAAGACATAAGAGTACACAACACACGGAATCCAGGAACAGTTATAGTAATACCAGGAGGAGGGTAGGCGGTAGATGAGCAGAGGGGAGGAAGGGGGAGAACCGATTGCAGTGATGGACACACAACCACATACACATCCTTCAGGGGAATAAAAACAACAGGAACCATGGGAGAAGGGAGACAGCAGCCGGTGTAAGATGAAAATAATAATAACATAATTTATCAAGGAGTTTTGGGGGCAGTTGAGGCTGATACCAAGGGCTTAATAGAAAGTAAATGTCTAGAATAAATGATGGCAACATATATACAAATATGCTTGATATAATTGATGTATGGATTTTTATAAGAGCCCCAATAAAATTATCTTTTAATAAAAAATTTTTAAACCATTTATACCCTCAGAAATCCTATGGGCAGTTTTCTTCTCACTCCCTATTAATAGATTTCTGCCCATTGTTGAAGCTCAGCAGTCTGTAAGTTGATGGATTTACTTCTGGGTTCTCAATTTGTTGCATCGGGCTAGGGGCCTGTTGTTGTACCAGTACCAAGCTGTTTTGATTATTGCGGTTGTATAGTAGGTTTTGAGAATGGTTCACAGAAAGCCCTCCAACTTGATGCTTTCATGGGGCCTCTTTCCTTTAGTCAAGGAACCCTGGGAGTAGGTTACATGTTGGGCTACTAAGAAAAAGTCAAGAGTTTGAACCTGCCCATTGCTTCATAGGAAAAGGTTGAGTCTGTCTGCTCCCATAACGATTTTTAGCTTCAGAAATTCAAAGGGGCAGTTCTGCTCTGCTCTGCTCTGCTCTAGAGAGTCAGTATGAGTCTAGTGTATTCCTGGTTTTTATATTTTGGAGGGCTCTTGTTAAGTGGTCATACTTTTCTTCTGGTTTACTATTCAGAATTCTGTTAGTGTAGAGGAATTCAACTGGTTTTTGTATGTTGATATTGTATCCTTCCACTTTGCTGAAACCATCTATTAGTCCTAGTAACTTTCTTGAGGAGACTTTGGGTATTTCTATATATATGATCATGTCATCTACAAAAAAGAGTAGTCTTACCTCTTACCAATTTTTTATAGCCACTACTTCCGTTTCTTGCTTTATTGCTCTAACGGAGAGAGAAAAAGACATCTTTGACTTGTTCATAATCTTTGGGGTAATGCTTTCATTTCTTTCTGTTAATATAATGTTGGCGTTTTCTTTTGTATGTGTGCCCTTAATTATGTTGAGGAATTTGTTTCATTCCTATTTTCCTGAGAGTTTTAATCAGGAGTGATTGTTGGACTTACTTCATCAAATGCTTTTTCTGTATCAATTGAGATGCATGGAATCCTTGTGTTTTGTTTTATATATGGAAATGGAGAGAACAGGCTCCTCCACTTGCTGGTGTGTGACATACTGTCATACTCATTTTGTGAGCCAATGCACAGTAGTGTGGTCCCTGCTAGAATCCATTGGCTCTGCCATCACTCCGTAGATTCTTCCTCTACGTAATTCTGTCCAAAGACCAGGGACCACTGCTAGTAGTTTTATCTTTCTTTCTGTCTTTCTCTTGGCAATATGATTATCTGGCGGCACCGGCACCTAAGAGCACTTTTTCTTTCTTGTACTACTTAAGTCTAGTGCATACTCTGCTCCCCTTGCTTCACTCCAGATTTATCACCCACGGTCCTTTCCTCGGGGGTTATGTAAAGTTGCTTCTTATGCTCATTACCTAGAAAAGCTGCTTGCTTTCTTTTTCATGATGGCCACACCGTGACAGGCAGGCTGGTACTGCTAGTCCACATCACCTCCTTAGATAGGCTGTTCACTTCCTGCTTCAAATTGGTGTTTGATTTAATTATTTTATTTATAGCTTACGGTTTCCAGTTTATCATCCATATCTGTATAAATTATTTTCTCAGATCTTTGTTTTAAGGTTACAGTGTGCTGTGTCACCATCTTAGGACCTGGAAATTATTTAATTAAAATGCCACAATAGAACTTTTTATCGTGGATTGGGGATAGAACTGGGAAACAAAATTTATATGCCAAAGCAGCCTTTTTTTCCCCCAACTAAATAAATTGAGGATTTCTAAAAGCAAGTGCTTTATAGGATGTTCAGATTCTTAAAAGGACAATAAATGAGAAAAGTAATTTAAAAATACAGCCATTAATAAATAATAAGTTTCCAAGTGGGCCAATACTGTGGGAGATGCACAGTGACTTCTTAAATGTGTTCTTTATGCCAAACATAGTCCCAGTGCCCTATGAATATAGTAATGAATAAAACAGACAACCTTCTCTCCTCCCAAAAATCTCTGTTTTCTTAGAGATTGGGTTAATCGGTTACAGAGAGTATACAGCAAATAGGAGGGATTGGGGGATGTTAGCAGTGGTGGTGAGTAAACTAGAGGGTCAGAGAAAAAGGACAACTTCAACAAGTTGGACTGAGTGGCTGTGCAACAATGTACTCAGACAGCAGTGATTATGAGGGTGAATTAGAATCATAACAGCTGTCCTTGTAGTCACCGTGCTTGGGAAGAACAATAGAATTTAGTGCCTGGTTATAAAAAACCGCTTTCATTATAGGGTAACATATAATAAGAAATGTAAACTCTACTGTGTCCTGAACAGATCTTTAATAAACAAAAGCATTGTTCATTTTTATTTAACAAAATCATTATTTTGTCTATCATTTTACGCCAACCTGTATGGGATTAGTTGCTAAATAATGTCCTAGGACCCTCTTTGCAATTCCTAGTAAAGGGCTGGTTATGGTTTCTGTAAACATCCTAATATTGCATTTCTTTTGCACTTATAACATAGACTTCATTTTTATCAGTGTTGTTGCTGAGTAATCACTGATTATATATGTCCTTTCATATACTCATGTATAAGCCAAGTTTCCCAGCACGTTTTTAATGCCATTTTTGTGGTAAAATTAGGTGCCTCAGCTGATAGTCGGGTCGGCTTATATATATATATTCTTTTTCAACATAATTCGATCCAGTTGCTTTTTTCATTGTTACAGTTAGTAAAAATGGAAAGTGTCTTTTGTGTTCTTACTCACCCGGTTGTTTACTTAAAAGCAAAATTACCACATATGAGGGGGTAACCAAAAAATACTAGAAAACTCTTTTTTCCCACTAGGCAAGCATTGAGCACCTCGCTCTGAGTTAGTGCACCTCATGGTGTTGCCTGGGAAAGTTCTCTCTGGTCACAGTAAATTTTTTCATAAAAGCAGTTTTGCTCAGACCTCATTTTTTTGTGATAACTGATTTAAGAGAACAGTGTGCAGCTGTAAAATCTTGTTTCATGCTCGGGAAAAGTGCAGCAAAAATTGTTGTGATGTTGCATGTAGCTTACGAGGACAGTGATATGGGAAAAACTCAAGTGTATGAGTGGTTTTCTCCTTTGAAAAAAGGTGAATATTGATTGATGACACACCTCATTCTGGACGTCTGCCTACCTCCCAAAAGGATGAAAATGTAGACTTGTAGTGCATTTGGAGTTCCTTCCACCAGGTCAGACTGTAAATCAAGCTTTCTATTTAGAAGTTCTGAAAAGATGGCGTAACTGTGCGACAAAAGATTGGTGGCAGATGAGGCACTGTTTTTGCCACCACAACAATGCACCTGCTCACACAACCCTCTCGGTGCACCAATTTTTGGCAAAGAACAGCTTGACTCTCTTCCCTCATGTACCTTGTTCACCTGAGCTTGCTGTGTGCAACTAATTTGAATGAAGAGGACATGAAAGGACAGTAACTTCACTATGTAGAAGAGGTGAAGAAAAAAATGAGGGAGATGCTGTCAGCCATCCAAACAAATGAGTTTGAAAAATGTTTCCAAGAATGAAATCACAGATTTGACAAATGTATTAAGTATAATGGAGGGTACTTTGTAATAAGGTTTTTTGGTTTAAAAAAATTAAATAGCTATGAAAAAATTTTGATTTTTAGGAGGTACCCACTTGTAAATTTAGTCATACTTGCTGGATGTTAAGAATATTTTTCTTTAGCATTCCATTGTGAAAAACTTCGTGCTTTTATTTATTTTTAAACATTTTGCTATTAAGAATATAGTAAGTCTGTTGTGTTTGTTAAAAGTAGGCTAAAAGTTTTTAAGTTACATTGTTTATTATTTTAAGCTTCATGACTAGAATTTGGAAATCATATTCTTCCTTAGCCCTATTTACATACAAATCTTTTCACTGTGGTTCGTGGAGAGATGAGGGTCCCTGAAGAAGCACTTAAGGTGAAAAAAAAATACTACTTTTACCACCCTAAAACTTACTAAGTGTGATTTCATTCATGGATATTTCACTTTTGTTTATAAATGTTTTATAGCATGAGAAGTTTACCATTCAGCTTCAGTTGTCCCAAAAATCTTCAGAATCAGAATTATCCAAATCTGCATGTGCCAAAAACGTAGACGTAAAAGTAGCTGATCCTGCAGCAGAAGTACAGCACAAATCTACAGAAGCTCTAAAGTCTGAGGAAAAAGCCATGGGTAGGTTATAACCTCTTTGAAGACACTGTTACTTATATATGATGGTAAATAAATAACATGTTCTGCTCATGAAAATTTATCCAAGTCATTTTGCAAAGTCATTTAAAATAACGATGGGTTAAGAATTATACACGTTTTACCTCTTTGAGTTTTAATGCAGCCAATATTATCATAGAAGATATAATAAAGTAATTATTTATGGCATGTGCATATAGGTGTGTTTAATACATAGAAGTACTTGAGGAAAATATACTCAGCTCATTGCCATTGAGTGAATGGTCTGAGTCAGTGACATGGATCTTTGGGTTTCCAAAGCTGTATGTCTTTATGGGAGCTGAAAGCCTCATCCTTCTCTTGTGGAACATCTCTCGGTTTGAACTGCTGGCCTTGTGGTTAGCAGCCTAATGTGTAACCCTCTATGCTAGTAGGGCTTTGAAGAAAAGAAAGTTTACCACATAATGTTTTTATTGTTTCACATTTGCTTTTCTGAATTATAGCTTAAATGCAACTTAAAAGTCAATTTAAGATGCCAAGTAATGCTACATGAAGTTATCATATTTAACAAGTTGTGTGCACTGTGAAAAATGTTTTACATAAATCATTTCATTTAAACAAAATAATTTTATTGTTATTAATAGATGCTACTAGATTTACGGAAGTAAAAATACATTTGTCCTGATAAAAGTATAAATATGGTTACCATGCAATACCGTTGGAGTTTTTAAAATTGATAAGTGGTTGCTCATACAAAGATTTAATTTTCCTTTTTATATTGTTCCCTATCTGATTATTGCCTAGATTTTCTAAATTTGCTCCAGTGAGGCCACTGCCTACTTAAAATTTCAAGGCTGTTATCACCTCTTTCCAGATATTTGTGCCATGCCCCGTGGTACTCCACTGTATGGACAGCCATCGTGGTGGGGGGAAGATGAGGTCGAACAAAGTGCTGCCAAGTCCAGTAGCAAACCTGAAGAAAAAGCCCATGCAGCTGGGATAGCAGGTAAAAGATCGTTCTAGGCGCTGGGAAGAATTTATAATCTTTCTACTCTGATCAAGTGAAAACGATAGTTATTTGTGAAGATAGTTGATACATATTTTAATGGCAATGTTATTCTAATGTTACATTCTTGAGTGTTTCTCACTTTATATAGTATTAATATCTTTATGATATACTTTTATTTAAAGTACTTTTTATAGTTTGAGATTATTAAAACTTGACAAATTACTAACACCTTTGTAATTTTGGCACTTTAAAATGATTATTAAGCTGTATCAAAGAGACAAAAATAATATGTTCAAACATTTAAAAATTATCCTTCATCACACATATCATATATTTAAATAATTTTTATATTCAGATATATGAAATCAATATTTCTTTAAATCTCAGTTTACTCTGTTGATATATAATAGCAACAAGATTCACTGAATTTGGTAGCCAGCAAAAGTAAATAATTTTTGGCTAGATTCTCAGATTAATAATCAGAAAGCATCTTTTTTTTGTTGGCTGACCATGTTTAGTAGTGACTTAAGTGTCCCTATGTCAGAAAATAGTTCTAGGAAATAAGTGAACTATCAGTTGTCTGTCACTTATGGAAAGGATCCATTAAAGACAATATGACCAAAGGATGGAGCACCAAGAGCAGATGAGGACCCAAAATTTGAGAAATTAAGCTTGAGCTCTAGGTATCAATGTGGAAAACTCAGTCTAAGCTTTCCTCGGTTTTCTAGTCCTGCCACCATTCGTACAAGCTCATTAAGAAATTTTCCAGAGCTGGAAAATAAGAACAATGTTTCTTAAATATATTCTATATTATAACAAGTTTAGTAAAGCTGGTATTATCAATTAATCATACTGTGTCCCAAACACAAGTCAACTTTGCCATCAACTGTTTTCTTCATGCCTACTCTCACAGGACGTTAGTATCATTTAGCTTGCCTTCATATACAAATTACAGAAATGCTACCCAAGACTGAACAGGAAGGGAATTTACTGGCTCACATAATGAACCACTTGAAGGTTGGTGAATTCAGCATCTCCACAGCATCATCAAGTGCATACTTTCTTTGCATCTCTCAGCCCTGCCGTGCTGTCTACTGTGGCTGCTTCCTGAGATGGCTTCCTCTCAGTCAAAGATTACTTGTATGCAGCAATCAGGAAAGCAATCAGCAAAGCTTCCAGTTGACCTACCAGAAGATGAAAGAAGAGCTTTCCCTAAAGATTTTAACACTTTCTACATTGGCTTCTCATAGGTTTGGGTGTAGATCACCTATTAATTTCTGATCCAAACTCTGGCAGTGTTAATATCCTTAACACTAATCTGGTTCATCCTGAAGCCAAATAATGAGATTAGTTATGCATTCAGGAACGTGAGCCTGTCTCAAGAAAGAGTGGATACTCTTAGGAAGGAAGAAAACAAACGGATATTGGAAAGCTATCAGATATGCTGCTTTATTTGAAATCTTTATCTCTTCCATTGCCTTCTCTTAATATGCCGAACTGTATTATCTAATTCTCTTGACTGTTTTTTCTCACTGAGTCATAATTGCACTTCCTACTTCCAGTTTCAACCCTGCTTGTGGTTTATTTTCCATGACAAATCTAAACCTCCTTTTAGTTCCTTTTTTTAAGAAACTGCGGTAGCTGCTTATTGCTTGCTAAATAAATTTTAACCTTTTAAAGTCTTGTTTTTCAGTGTTCTAATTTTGCCCCACTTTCTCTAATGAGCCTTATATCCTGCTTCTATATTTTTTTGTGTTATACCCAGTGCCTCCCCACATGCATTGTGCTAGTTCCTGCCTGCTCATTTCCCACAAACAGATGAACAGTACATCAGCGATACACAGTACATCAAGTGGTATAACAATATGTCTATATACAAGTATTGCTGTAATATGTAACATCATTTAATTCTATGAAGAGCCGTACTATTAATTTCTCTGATTAATTGGTAGGGTACTAGATAAAAGGTTAAATGTTTCACATCCTGTCAGCTGCTTCAGGGGAAAGAGCTGGCAATCAGCTTCATAAAAAATGACTCCACTGTCGTCAACTGACAGTGATTCTCTGGCAGAGTCAAACAGCTCCTGAACTCTGGAGTTCATAATTGTGACAATACAATAAAATAGCTATATTTTTTTGTACTGGAGCCTGAACTTGATTTATAATTATACCTAAAGCTTACTTCAGCCACATACTTTTCTAGCCCTGTCTTACGTTTAACCTTCAATGCAGTACTGGAAGATAGGTACTGCTGGGCTTTGCTTTGTTTTTTTCTTCTCCATTTTATAGATTAAAAAATTGAGATTTGGCAATATTAGCTTAATTCCAGGTAGACACACACACACAAATCACTATCACTTCACAATGACAACTTCATAGAATACAAAGATTTAAACAAATTGTGAAAGCTAGGCACAAAAAATTTGGTCTTTTATATCTAATAAAATAAGTTTCAAACTGTAAAACATCCATCAGCAATTTTAGCTATGTGCATGAAACTGAATTCTTAAACAGTTGTGTGGTCTGTCTCAGTATAATTTTTGCAGATGACCCAAAGCTGTCTTATAACCTTTATTAATTTTGAGTAATAAAGCATTGAATTATGTCATGCTAACAGCTTAAAGAGCTATTCAGATAAAGGGGATTTATATATGCTAGATATAAGTGAAATAATAACCTTATAAGAGTCTCTTGTTAGATTACTATTAGGATGTTATTTTTTCAGATTTATAATTTAGAAGTTTCTTAAAATGTAGTGTGAGGGAAGCCATTATCTAACCTAGAATTATTTCTTAGGTGAGAAGAAATAGAGTGCCTGATGTATACGAATCTTTTTCTCTTTGAGTTCATATATATCCAGAATATTCTAATGGCATACCTAAATATTCTCAAGGAATACCCTAAAAAGGCATACTAGAAGCACCTGTGTACATTAGAGCAGTCCAGTGTCCCTGAAAGTATGTGAATATCTTGAATCCTAATAAGAAAGATAGGTGCCTAGGTTGCAAATGGGTTGCTTTTGTTTATCTTTTTAACAAAATTACTAAAAGTTGGTAGTTCTAACCCACTGAGCAGTACTTCAGAAGAAAGACCTCGTATTCTACTTCTATAAAGAATACTGACCAAAGAACCTAAGGATACACAGGGTTTGCTATTAGTCTGCATTGACTTGATGGCAGTGGGGTTTTTAATATAACAAAAGGAAATCTGCCCTCAGTTTCAGTGCAGCTGTGCTCAGGTGGTTCATGAATCGGGCTGCTACCATAGGTCAGCAGTTAGAACCACTACCTAGTTAAAAAAAGACTACTACCTAGCTGCCCCTCAGGAGAAAGATGATCTTGTCTGCTCCTTTAAAGATTATAGCTTCAGAAACCCACAAACACAGTTCTGCCCTGTCTTATAGGGTCCCTAAGACTCAAAATTGACTTGTGAGGATGGTTTTTAGAGTGCTTTTCAACCTTCCTAATGCTATGACCCTTTAATATAGTTCCACATGTGGTGGTGACCCCACAAACATAAAATTATTTCGTTGTTTCTTCATAACTGTAATTTTGCTACTGTTATGACTCAGACAACCCCTGTGAAAGGATTGGTCAACCCCCCCAAAGGGGTTGCAGCCCATATGTTGACAACCTCTGATTTAAGAACTTAGTTACCCTATACACTCATGTAAAAGCCGAGTTTTTCAGTACACTTTTATGCAGATTTTTGTGGTAAAATTAGGTGCCGTGGCTGTTAATGAATTCGCTTACACGGTAGGTAGGTTACGTTAGACTGTTGCATACATTTTAAATAGGTATTTATGTGGGTACAACTGTGAGGAATATATTTTAATCTAAGCAAACTAATTTTTTCAGCTTTCAGTTTTCAGTTTCCTTTTTGGCAAATAGAATTTTCCAGCTCTTTGTAACTTCAAGTATTTGGAATAGACTAGATTGGATGAATTTCATATTGTGAAACGCCTCTGACTCATTTAATATTTTACAATGTAAAAAATAAAATGAAGGGAACATATTGTAGATACATTTATTTTGTTTACCCCTTAGAGGTCACCCAATTATTTTTTTTTAATTTATTTTAACAATTTATTGGGGCTCATATAATTCTTTTCACAGTTCATACATATACATACATCAATTGTATAAAGCACATCTGTACAGTCTTTGCCCTAATCATTTTTTTCTCTTTTCTTCTTTTATATTTTATTAGGGACTCAAACAACTCTTACCACAATCCATACATATACATACATCAATTGTATAAAGCACATCCATACATTCCCTGCCCCAATCATTCTCAAGGCATTTGCTCTCCACTTAAGCCCCTTGCATCAGGTCCTCTTTTTTTTTCCCCTCCCTCCCCATTCCCCCCTCCCTCATATGCCCTTGGTAATTTATACCTCGTTATTTTGTCATATCTTGCCCTATCCGGAGTCTCCCTTCCCCCCTTCTCTGCTGTCCCTCTCCCAGGGAAGAGGTCACATGTGGAACCTTGTAATCAGTTCCCCCTTTCCAACCCACTCACCCTCCACTCTCCCAGCATCGTCCCTCACACCCTTGGTCCTGAAGGTATCATCCACCCTGGATTCCCTGTACCTCCAGCCCTCATATGTACCAGTGTACAGCCTCTGTCCTATCCAGCCCTGCAAGGTAGAATTCGGATCATGGTAGTTGGGGGGAGGAAGCATCCAGGATCGGGGGAAAGCTGTGTTCTTCATCGGTACTACCTCACACCCTAATTAACCCATCTCCTCTCCTAAACCCCTCTATGAGGGGATCTCCATTGGCCGACACTTGGGCCTTGGGTCTCCACTCTGCACTTCCCCCTTCATTTAATATGATATATATATACATATATACATATACACATACATACACACACTTATATCTTTTTTTTTTTTTTTGCATGATGCCTTATACCTGGTCCCTTGGAGGTCACCCAATTATTAAATACAGTTACACATTTTTATGTCTTAGAATCATTATGAGCCTCAGTTTCTGCAGGTTAGCAGTTAAGCATGCCTGCGGGTTCAGAGGAGTAAGATGTAGCTATCTGTTTTTGTAAAGATTGCCAAACCAAACTCACTGCCTTCAGTGCTGATTCACAGTGACCCTGTAAGACAGGGTAGGACTGCCCCTGTGAGTTTCCAAGACTGTAACTGTTGACCAGAGTAGAAAGCTTCGTTTTTATATTGAGGAGCGGCTGATGGTTTTTAGGGGCAGTTCTACTCTGTCCAGTAGAGTTGCTATGATTCAGAATCAGCTTAATCGCAATAGATGATAGGCCTTACATTCTCTGTGTCTGCTCTTTATTTTTGTTTATCGCTACCACTGAACTGTTAGTTGGTGCAATTCCGATTTTTGTCTTCATTTGTCTACACTTCCAGATTTTTACCTGTTGTCTGAGTAATGAGTAAAAAGACACTCCATGGGAGACTTCCACGTTAGGAAAGTTTACATTTCAAGAGTATAGGTGTTGTCATAACTGTCTCAAGTTTCTTAAACTTGGGATATTTTGTTAGATATTATTTCCTGATTCTTCCTGTGTTGGAGAGTAAAGAGAGGACAAGAAAAATGAAAGTTTGTGTGCCCGCTTTATACTAGGCTTTGTTCTAAACTTTGTCATTTAATTCTCATGTAATACTTATGTACAATACTGTGGTAAATATTATCTCCCATTTTATTGATTAGGAAAGCGCTGGTAAGGAACTGAGATAAACAGGATTTGTCTGATTTCAGATTTCACAGCTTTTCACTAACTGAATCATAACATGTTGCTTTTCCATTCCCTTGTGCCTCTTGATTTTGTTAT
Source organism: Tenrec ecaudatus (assembly GCF_050624435.1). Lineage (NCBI taxonomy): Eukaryota > Metazoa > Chordata > Mammalia > Afrosoricida > Tenrecidae > Tenrec > Tenrec ecaudatus. The sequence continues at coordinate 250,744,230 of NC_134530.1, read as the reverse complement.
ATAACTGAATTCTAAATAAATTATTTAGATATTAACTTGTTCAAAGGTGACTTTAAAGTAAGACTAGCTTAGGAATTAGCACTCCTTCCTCCCCCCAAACCCAACCCTTCTGAGTGCATGGGGTTGTTTTTTGTTTTTGTTTTTAAGATCATTTTATTGGGGGCTCTTACAGCTCTTATAACAATCCATGCATCATCAATTATATCACACATATTTGTACATCTGTTGCCATCATTACTTTCTAAACATTTACTTCTATTTGAACCCTAGGTATCAGCTCCTCTTTTTATACCCCCACCCCATGTGTGATCCCTTGATAAATTATAAATTGTTACTATTTTCATATCTTACACTGACCACTGTATCCTTTCCTGTGAGGTGGTTCCTCCCCCCACCTTCCCCTCATTATATCACCATTTCCATTTCTTTGCCTGAAGGATTTATATGACCTGGATTCCATGTGTCCTGAGTCTGTACCTGTGTACATGCATGCTCCAGCCTAGCCTACAGTGAAAGGCAGGGTTGGAGTCAGGATGGTGTGGAGTGAGGAATCCTCAAGGAACCAGAGGAATATTGTGTGTTTCACAGATGCTTTATTTCAATCTGGTTGACTCATCCCTTCCTTGTGACCCTGAGGTTATGCCCCATTGCTACAGAAGGTCCAAATAGAAGTGACTAGCAACCATAGTCTCATGAGTTCTAACAATTTCTAATTAGACCAGCAAGCCTAGTCTTGTTAAAGTTTCAGTTTTATTCTACATTTTCTCATGATGTTTCTATCCCCACCTATTGTGGTCCCTTTCAGATCAGTCAGTAGTGGTAGTTGATTACCATCTAAGGCTTCTGTGTTGTGGAGACTGAGCTTCATGTGGCCTTTTAGTTCTCTTGATTGTCTTTGACTTTTTGTCATTCATCTTCACTCCAAATAGGGAGAGACTAAAAGTTGTACCTTAGATGTCTGTTCACAATCTTTTATGAACCAGCCACTACTCAATAAAGTAGAATATAAAATTGTAGACTATGGTAGAGGAAATATATCCTTTTAAAAGTGGTTCAAAATTATACATCACTCACTTTTAAATATACTGTAAAATGTTGAATGTGCGTATTGATTGTGAACTTTTGCTTCATAGCTCAACCCCACATCACTTTTATTTGAGTATTGCGATGGTTTGTAGTAGGAAACTGTACTCTTTGTTCCCACTGTTACTCTAATACCCTAATAATAAGCAAAACCCAAAGAGGATTGATGGGCTTATGTACTAATTGTACTGTATGACATTTAAAAAGAACAGTGCACAGTGAATAAGTGTGTGACTGAAAAATAAATTATATTCATCAATGAGCTTTCATATGTACAGGGAGTAGTTAATTCATTTTACTCTTAGACATCTTAAGTTACAAGCTAGTCTTCATAGTAAACGTTCACCAAGTAGACATTTCGATAAAAAGAAAAAGACATTAATTTTTTTAATAAGGAAATACTAAAAACTTGGATCTAGGGTATTATCTAACATGGTATTATTGCTATGATGATGAAGAATTTTTCTAGTAATTTTTCATTTTGGTAGAAAGAAAAACTAGATTTTGAAAAAATTTTATATAAAATTTTTTACCAGTAGATAATTCTCTTCAACCCCTGTTTAATTGTTGGGGGGGAGGGCAACGATTTAGGATGATTATTTTTAGAAACAATTTCTATTCATGTGGTTACATAGATTAACTGACCATTCTTTTACAACTTAAACAGGAAACCATTTTTTTATTGTTTCATATTGAGAGTACTGCCAAGAAACCAATTATCACACTTGATGAATCCCAGTAAGATATATGTCTTTTTTTAATATATATGTCTTAAAAATGCATTTTGAAAGACTAAATACTTTTTAATTAGAAAACAATACAAAGCAACTTAGTTTTGGGTTTTTTTAATCATTCTATTGGGGGCTCATACAACTCTTATCACAATCCATACATGCATCCATTGTGTTAAGCACATTTGTATATTTGTTGTCATCATCATTTTCAAAACATTTCTTTCTATTTGAGCCCTTGTTAACAGCTCCTCATTTTTCCCCTCCCTCCCTCCCTTATGAACCCTTGATAAATCATAAATTATCATTTCTTCATGTCTTACACTGACTGATATCTCCCTTCACCCACTTTTATGTTCTCCCCACACCTTCCCCTGCCCCTCCTGGTATCGCTACTCTCAATGTCAGTCCTGAGGGGTTTATCTGTCCTGGATTCCCTGTGTTTCCAGCTCTTATCTGTACCTGTGTACGTGCGCTGGTCTAGCTGGATTTGTATGGTAGACTTGGGGTTATGATAATGGGAAGGAAGCATTAAGGAACTAGAAAGTTGTATGTTTCTTCGGTGCTATACTGCACCCTGCCTGGCTCGTCTCTTTCTTGTGACCCTTCTGTAAGGGGATGTCCAATTGTCTACAGATGGGCTTTGGGTCTGCACTCCTCCTCATTCACAATGATATGATTTTTTGTTCTGGGTCTTTGATGCCTAATACCTGATCCTATCAACACCTCATGATCACACAAGCTGGTGTGCTTCTTCATAGGGGCTTTGTTGCTTCTCAGCTAGATGACCTGTTGTTTATCTTCAATCCTTTATGACCCCAGACACTATATCTTTTGAAAGCTGGGCACCATCAGCTTTCTTCACATTTACTTATGCATGCATTTTGTCTTCAGCAATCATGCTAGTAAGGTGAGCATCACAGAATGCCAGATTATTAGAACAAAGTGTTCTTGTGTTGAGGGAGTAGTTGAGTAAACACCCAATGTCCGTCTGCTACCTTAATACATAACATAAAAATATATGTTAGTAGATCTGTTTCCCTATCGTCATATATAAATATATTTACATGTGTACATGCCTGTATTTAGACCTCTATAAATGTCCTTTGCCTCCTAGTTCTTTCCGCTATTTCCTTTTACTTTTCCTCTTGTCCCACCATCATATTCGACCTTCATTCGGGTTTCAGTAATTCCTCTCAGTGACACTGCCCTTGATCAAGCCTCTCAGGCATCCTATGCCCTCCTCGCCATCAATTTTAGGTCCCTGGGTCCCTTTATCCCTGGGTTACCTTGTCCCACTTCCTTCACCTCCACCCCCCGCCGACTTCTCTTCCTCCACCCCCTGGAACCTTTGGTCTTGTTTTCTCCTCCAAATTGTTTGCCCTGCCTATCTTTTCTAGACAAACATGCCGTGATAATATTAAGCAGCAAAACAACAAACAAATGAACAACAGCAACAACAAAAAACCCAAAGACAAAAAAAGGAAAGCCTATAAATAGTTCCACGTCTATTTGTTGCACGTCTATTAGGAGTGTTTACCAGTCAAGTCTTATGAAGTGCCACACTCTGGCCCCAAATCCTATTTTTGGTATTCCCTGTGACTTCATTGCTTTGCTTCCCATGCTGCTCTGTTTCATGCTCTTAGCGTTTTGGCCTGGAGTGGTGGGGTCAGATCGTGCATAATTCCCTCACTGTGCCTCCAGTGTTGTCTCTTGAGTACTATGGGTCAATGAGGGATGTCGTGTCTCGTGGTGGGGCCAGTCCTATGGTCCGCTCTGTACATTGGCTGCTTTGAGCAGGAATATTGTCTTGGTGAACCAGGGTGTGTTCCACACTCTCCCCTTCCCTCGTTGTTTCCTCCTGTGTGCTCTGATCAGAAGTACCCCTCTCCCTGAGCTGGAGATTCAGTGCTATCCTCTCAAGTGAATTCTTCTTTGGAGGAGGTGGGGGGTGGGGTATTGTTCACATAGTTGACATTGGAGCCTGCCCCGCAGACCTCTCTATTGTTGCCCTGCTTCATGCCAGTATGTTGCATTCATGTTTTGGCACACCGAGTTCACTGGTCCCTCTCTCCTCTTGTGAAGATATAAACAACACCCTCCCCTTGGGTGGGTTAGTTCCCTGTTCCCTCACTACTCATGTCATGGATCCCCCACCCCCCTCCTTTTTAGAGCGACTTAGTTTCATATTGCCTGTTTTTCCTAGAAAACTTCTTAAGCAGATGAATTCTCTATCAACTTATTTAAAACAGTGCTTTTCTGACCTTTAGGGAAATGTGTCTCATTTGAACTCTTCACTGTCTCAATAGCAGACTTGGTTCTTTTGCTTCCTGAGCAACAGCAAGTTTAATCTTTATTTACATTTGCACTGTCTGGTAACATGTAAAACTTTCTATCATGCTCACGTCAATACCTTTAATTTGTAAATGCATTATATCTCTTCGATAGTTTTTTGTGGAAACACAAGAATGAATGGTAGTAGTGTCCTTGAGTGGCTTGCCAAATTCTTAGATCTGAGATTTATAAAATTTTTTGACATTCTATGTACAATTTTCTGTTAATTAGCAAATGTGAACTAAATTTCCTCAAGAATTCTCATATGGTGATTGAATTTTCTGTTTTTACCTTATTTCTTTCACACGCTGCTTGGATTGCAATGTTTCAAACAAACCATGTGTTTTATTTTTAACCATCCTTTTATTCTTTATAAAATGTATCCATCTCCTTGTAAGGATCATACATCAAGACTTTTATTTTATATCTTCCTAAAAGTAATGTCTCTTAATATGATGTTGAAGATTGGTAAGTGTTACTTCTAGAACATCACCTGTATATTTACATCATGTCTGTATCCTCTTTTAAGTTTATGTTCCTTGAAGCTCTACTTGTATTCATAGTTATTTCATATATCTCATCCTGATGACTTGATAAGGGTATTCATGCTTTTTCAATCATTCTTTATATATACATTGAACACGAATCTTATCTGCATTTGATTTCAGTTCCTTTGTACTTTGATTTCTAGCTCCTACTTGGAAAAGATCAGAGTCTAACCATGCAAGGTTCATCTCTTTAACTACTTTACTGACCCTTTGCCATTGCTTCTGCTTATCTTGCATATGCTGCTGGTAATTGAATACTGCATAGGCTCCATCAGATTCACATTAAGGATGCTGTTTATAATCTATATTCTTTTAGGTGACTTTCATTCTCAGATATAAAAATCATTGTTTTTCATCCATATTGATCTGCCATTTGATTCTCATGGAGTAATACAAATGGTCTTTACTGGACTCCCTAAAGTCCTGGAAGCTTCCAAATATTTTGAATTTTCTCTTATTTTCTCATTAGGGTGCAGCACAGATTCCAAGCAAGTTGAGGAACAATCTGCAGCTGCAAATGAAGACGTACTCTTTCCTTTCTGTAGGGAACCAAGTTATTTTGAAATCCCTACTAAAGAATTCCAGCAACCATCACAAATAACAGAGAGCACTATTCATGAAATTCCAACAAAAGACACACCAAGTCCCCATACAACAGGTGCAGGGCATGCGTCATTTACCATTGAATTTGATGACAGTACCCCAGGAAAGGTAACAATTAGAGACCATGTGACAAAGTTTACTTCTGATCAGCGCCACAAATCAAAGAAGGCCTCTCCTGGAACTCAAGACCTCCTGGGAATTCAGACAGGGATGATGGCACCAGAAAACAAAGTGGCTGACTGGCTAGCCCAGAACAACCCTCCTCAAATGACGTGGGAAAGAACAGAAGTGGATTCCAAAAGTATTAAAAGTGATGTTCCAGTTTACTTGAAAAGGTTGAAAGGTAAAGTGAATTGATCATTTGAGAATTTCCTGTTTTATGATAAAGAACTTTCTCTCTTCACAGTTATCAAACTATTTGATAGAAAATTTCTGCTTAGTCAAAATTATTATTTAATTTTTAAAAATTAAAGCTGCACTATCTGTGCCCAACTTACCCATTCAAAGTAGAGTCTCTTTTATTTTCTTGCCAAAATCAGATTGGTTTTGTGAATTTGTATTTGCAGTATTAAATGTATTTAATTTTTCTGTAGAAATGTAAGATTTTTGTAGTTCACTAGTGGAATTCCCTACATGATAATTCCATAATTCTTTTCATTTTAAGGATAAGAAATGTCTATCCTTCTCTCTTAGGATGCTTTGAACAAAATGTTAATATCTAGAGTTTGAATAAAATATTAAGCCTTTCGATATGGACCCAAATTTCCACAATGGTAATATTGTTAATAAGTGTTTTAAGCTGTTCTCATACACTATAAAGATTTCTGGTTTAATGATACTAAGAATTTATTGATCTGATTAATTTTTGCATATGTTTGTGTGAACATCAAAATTGTTTCTTTTGTGAAATAATTTAACACTTGGCCAAAGTTAGTAAAATCTTTGTTCCTGGACAATGAGCTATTAGCTGATCACTTTCCCCCCCATTATTTTACCAATTAGATATGTTTTAGAATTGACTGCAGATTTATTTTGCTTTCTTTTAAAAAATTGGGGAAAAATTGTTTGGAGCATATTGTGTTCTCATGTTAGTCTGTGATACCGGCTTTAAAATAAATGTTCTCTGAGGTCATGCCATTACTTATCTGATAGCTCCAATACTTACCTCACTTGGGACTTTTGTATATTCTTCATATGCTCCATGTTCAATAATGTGAAAAGTAATGAATAACTTCATTATCAATGACAAGCTGAACCTTGGCTTCCCGAGGACCGTGGTATTCCTATGCTTATTCCTGATCTTCTTTTAAGGTACCACATGCACTCAAGTATAAGCCGACCCGAAGATCAGCTGAGGCAGTTTTACCACAAAGCGGCATATAAAATGTGCTGAAAAGCTCAGCTTATAGAAGAGAGAGTATGGTATTGCATGAGAGTGAGATAGTTGATTAATTCTTACCTGGGGCCTTGACATGTGTATTAGAAAGACAGGGCCATCAGCTTCCATAAAGATTATCGCCAAGAACACACCGGGTTTGTCTGTCAAATGAAGTCACTGACTTGAAACAGCTTGAAAGCAAACAGCAACAATAAATGATCTTTTATTAGACAATATTAAACTTGTAATTGAGACCTATAAATTGTGTGTACAGGTAAAAGTACACATATAAGGATAATGGATTATAAACTGGCCAAAAGTTTTTAGAGATTTAATACATATAATAACGTATATCCTAGTATAATAAATGAGACTGTGACTCTTCAAAAAATTTAGAAATAATTCAGTTGTACTTTTTAAATCACTCTCTCTGTACCAAAAAAAGAATGAGTGATGAAAGGGTCCTTTAAAAAAATACGTTTAGTGAACCATTTTACATTACCGTCGTCTTCTGGTTACAAAACATCTGCCAGACAATTCTTACTGTAATTGCCCTTGAAAGTTATGTGTATGTTGCCATCACTTTGAAACTATTGAGCCTACTCATAAAATATTATTCATTATGGTTACTGTAATGTCCTATAAATCACTGAGAAGACTTCTGAACAGTTTTTTTACACTAAACCACAAACAAGCATTAAAAACAAAAAACCTCTCTGCCACCAAGTCAGTTCTGACCCACAGTGACTTTATAGGGCTGATCTTGTTCGTACCAGGGACTGCCTGTGGAACTATTTTTCACTCATTGTAGCTGCAGTGAAACAGGTGAACACCAAAACTCGATGAGACCGCCACTTTTCCCCAGGTCACATGATTTTCCCACCTTTACAGAGTGCAGTTTGCCAGTTTTCTATTTTCACAAATAGTACAAAATACAGGGAAACATATAAGAGTTGATACTTGATGCAAAACTGCCTTGCTTTTCTGGGTCTTTCAAATTTTCCACTTTTTATAGGGTGAAGGCTTACCACTTTTCTATTGACTTTTAGTGGAAAATATTTCAGTTTTCTTTCTCTGACTGATTCTACGTTATACAGGTTCTAGCTTCTCTTGTTTTCTTATATTTCCTTTGAGCCATTTAAAAAAATGATTTGTATTATGTTCTTTGTTCTCAAGCCCCATAGATGAGTCAGCCTGATTCTAAATAGAGGTATTAGTGCCCCTGTACACACTGTGGTGTGTGGATAAATTAGATTAGATAGATAGATAGATAGATAGATAGATAGATAGATAGATAGATAGATAGATAGATAAATAAATTTAAAAGCCCTTACCAGAAATAGATAAGCAAATTAATATTCTTCAGAGTTGATTTATCGGTACTTGTATAGTCCACTATGTTCCCGTTGCTTGAATTTGGATTAGTACCTTCCTTTTGAATTTGTTTTCAGAACATGTTACCAGCCATCTGAACACTACCTTTATGGATACAACTCAGTTTTGATCCCAGATAGATCCATTTTACTTCTACAGACATTTGTACAAGAAATAGTTGACTTTTTCTAGAAGTCAGATTTGCCACCAAAAGTATAAAGCATACTTTAACAACAACCATTTTACACCATTAAAAATTTAGTCACCATTTAGATCAGTAAATTACTTGAAAGTAGGTAAAACAAAAGCAAAAAACTTTGCTCCTACAAGAGTGAAGTGCACGCGCTTTGGGACAGTGAGGAAGATAATGTTCACCAAGCCCATATACTTTTACCCTTTCGGAGAGTGGCAGCTTCTTTCGGGTACAGCTACTGGTGGGTTGCCAGGCGTCAGGAATCAGCTCAGTGGCAACTAATAGTAACAATAACAATTGATTTGGAACAGCTAAAATAACCTCACCCTGATTAATGATAGAAAAAACCTGAAAGAAACTTCTTGACGCAAGTTTTCTAGACATCTTTTCGTCGAATGAGAACAGAAAATTGCAGTTTTCAATAGCTGTTTTACTTTGTGTAATATTGAGAAATGCAAGAAGGAATAATCTAAGAAGATTTAAATGACTAATAGGAATAATCCTGAAAGAGGCCATCAGCACACATAAGGGTCAAATTGTATATGTTGGTCTTAGAGTTTAATCCTATAAAGATGGTATTTTTAATTAAAAGTTTGCTTACATGTGTAATCCTTATGTAAGATTATAAAAATTTACTTTCAGATGTCCTAAGAAGAGCTTCAGAAAGTTCGTGAAAAATTACACTATTAATTCCATTTTTCCATGAACCTTTTGAAGCTTCTTCATGTGAGGATCCTTGTGGCAACGTGGGTTAAGCAGTGGGCTGCTAACTGCAAAGTCAGTAGTTCGAAACCACCAATCTCAGCAGGATAAAGAGAGACTTCCTTCGCCCATCAAGAGCTATAGCCTCAGAAATATACATGGGCAGTTCTACTCTGTCCTAGAAGACAGTGAATTCTGAATTCTTCTATCTCATTATTATAAAAAACACTGGATTAATTCTAGTTCTTATTTATTGGATATAAAATAATGAAATTGGTTATAAGATAAAATGTTTGAAATTGCTTTCTGGGTTAATTCTCTGTGGTGCCGAGGTTCCATGTATTAAATGTTTTCTTTTCTGATTGCATTCTGAGTAGTTTTAAGAAAGATTGTCAGATTTGTTGTCATACTTGATTTTTAGAGTATGAATCACTGAGTCTCTGTGAGGAGTACTTTACCGCGTCTTCATTTCAGTTTTGCTGCCTGTGTTCTCTTCCTGCATGTCAATTTTCCAAATGCCTCCCTTTTCTGTGTACTGTACCATTCTCTCTTCTGAGTCTCTTTGCCCTTTTATATACATTTTTCCATCATTTGCTTTGTTCAAGTCACTTAGCCCCAATTGATAAGCCCTAAATCCATTATAAACAAACTCATAAGTATTAAATTAAAACTCTTTGTTTTAGCCTCCTTGTATCGCTTAAATCTTTCAGGTCAATTAACCATCTTGTTCAGTGCCATAATATTCAGCAGATGTACAAAATAAAACTTGTAGCCTGGAAAATCTGAGAACTAGATTTAGGCTGAGAACCATTAGAATATAACCAATGGCTAGATTCATTTACAATTCATGAAGAAGCTCTGGCTTGTGTGTGTTCTAAAGCATGAACAGACTAACTTTTTTTGACTTGGTACTAATTTCATACTGTAATATAATAGTCATCATTTGATTATGTCTTGTACTTAAGTAATGAGAATTTCTAAATCAAGAAAAAACAAAAACAAGTGAAAAAACAAGTTTCACAAAGCTTCACATCTATTCAATAACGAAGCAATAAGTTACTTAAATAGTTCCTGTTGACACAGAAAAAGTCATGGTTAAGAAGCTAGTATTTCAAAACTTAAGTATATTCTCACTTGGCTCCAGTTTACAGAGAAGAAAGTAGATTTTTAAATATGGTTTTATTTAACATTCTGACATTTGCTCAGCAATTACTTAAATTTATATAGTTATTGAATAGATTACACTTTTCTTCGATAAGCCTTTGGCAGCATACTTTAGTTTTCGCTGAAATTATGTTTTGAGCACAAAATTGTAAGTTTTTAAAAAGTCATGGCTACAAAGGCATTTTGGGGTGCAATGCAGTAGTAAATAGAAGCTAAAAGTTTTACTAAAGGTGAAATAAATATAATTTTGGAAGTATTAAACATTATGTAAAAGTTAGTCATCATGCTTTTAACATTTCTTTCTTGTACTCATTAACTCTCTCATTTCCTCTCATTCTTCCCTGCCATAACCCTAAGAAAGTATTAAACCAGTTACTGTCTTTTTTTTTCTTCAAAACCATTTTTTGGGAGTTAATACAGGTATCCTTATCATTCTATAGTTCAGTTACATCAAGCAGTATTTTTATAACTGTCACCACAATCAGTTTCAAAATGCTCTCTTCCTTCTTGAACCCCTTGGCCTCAGCTTCCTTTTACATAGTTCCTCTCCCTCAACATATACACTTTATCCTTCAAAAACCCTTATTGTACTTGCTGTCTCTAATGGTCATCAATCCTGGGTTTCATATACTAAAAAATAGAAAAGCATAGAACAACAATTAAAGAGGATTACTCCCAATAACAAAAATAATCCCAAACCCCAAAATGAGTATACAAGAAAATACAGAAAATGTTGAAAACCAGATCAGGGCCAATAGCAATTCACGCCAGGCTTATTTAGATCTCCTGTAGTAATCTCTCCAGTGCACTGTTTGGTAACCACTTTCCATCTGTCTGTTACGGATAAAGGGAAATCACCAGAGGATTATTTCTGATGTAGTTCTCATAAATGTTTCTTGGCTTCCCCAATCATCCATACCCTTCTGCAAACTAGAGTCTCACAGCTTAGCCTCTGATACTATTTCCTACTTCGGCTTCAAATTATATGATTAACAATCTTTGAGTCACTGATGTTTGTGTGCTTCTTCCATGTGGACTTAGTTGACATCTCACTTTTAAATGGCTGCTTTTTTTGAAGCAAGCCTTTAATTAAGACTTCAGATGCTGTTTTGTCTGAAGACCGGGCACTTTGCAATAGCACCGTATCTTCTGTGTTCATATTGAGCAGGGCCAAGGTGGAAGAACTCGTTCTTAAATTGGAGTTAGGATATAGTGTGAGCCCCAAACCCATTCCTGGATCTTCTTTCATCTGCCTTTGGCTCCCTTTAGAGACCTGCTTGTTAATATATGGTAGATCATCTCCCTGGGGCAAAAAAATCGTCTATTAATATTGTCATTGATTAGCTCCTGGTACTAATTTTTGAAAGCACTGTTGAGAGAGAGATGTTGGGGCAATGTAGGCAAACTCCAGATTGCAAAACCCGAATTACCCACTTGTACAAAATCAACTCTTTTGTAGCTGAATGGTATTTAACCAAACAATGAGAGTTGGTTATCAAGGAAATTTTGCAATAATATTTACTGAAAATGTTAGTCAAAGGTTTTCCAGGATAATAAACATCTTAATTCAGCATATTGGACATTGATGTAGTAAGTCAGTGATTGTCCACCTTCCAACAGTTCAGTGTTCTTGGTATAGCTGTCTTCTGCTTCCTCACACACCATCCATTTTCAGTCTTTTAACTCCTCAAGTTACAAGTATGTTTGAGGTAGAATCCAGTTCACCTTGTGGAGTTTCCTCATCAGATCTCTCTGGTACAGACTTTGAAACATGTGCACCTTGAAGATCCAGGATTCAATAATGCCGTGTTCTATGGAACTTGGCCTGGGTCCCCAGGATATGCCCAGAAACTCTGGCCAGTATGGCTTATTGCATGCATATTACCCTGCCCGCCCCCCGGCCTTTAGGTTCTCTAATAAAAGTGTTTTTTGAAATTTTTCCCTTAGTACTTTCACTTTTCCTACCAACCATCATGCACTTGTGCTCCCTCAAGACAGGTCTACTACCATTCTCCTCTTCTGACAGCTTTCCCATCAGTATCCCTCATCCCTTTGATAGAGGTGTCTACCTGTCTGGGAGGACCTCCTCATACCAGTAGTCAGCATCCCCTCCCCCTCCCTTGACAATTTGATCCCAGCTGACGTGAGGAGCCCTCTGCCAAAGTGACCTTCAAGATACATAACTAGAGAGGATGGTGTGTGGTTCATTGGCACCAGTCAGTTTTTCTACCAGACTGTCCACCCTGGGCCAGCAGCCGGGATGCCCTCCAAGTCGGAGCTTTCCCCTTCCTGCTGCGTGTTCCTAGAGCAGTGGAATCACGCAGTATTTGTCCATTTGTGATTGACTAACTTCATTCACGATGATGTTTTCCAGATCCCTCCATCTCATGAGGTGTTTCACGGTGTTTGAGGGATGTGTAGTATTCTATTGTGTGTATATACCAGTTTTTTTATCCAGTTTTCTACTGATGGGAATTTAGGCCATTTCCAACTTCTTGCTATTGTGAACTGTGCTTCAGTGAACATGGGGAGCATATGTCTATTCATGATGTGTTTTTTATTTCTTTGGGGTATATGCCCATCAATGGTATTACTGGATCATCTGGTATTTCTTTTGCCATCTGTTTTAGGAATTGCCATATTGCTTTCTGCGGTGGTTGTATTTACAAGCCTATCAGCAATGTATAAGGGTTTGAATCTCTACACATGCTTTCCAGCATTTGTTTTCAATTTTTTTAATTGGACCACAGAATGGTTATTAGATGGTATCTCTTGGTTTTTTGGATTTGCATTGAAGGCTGGTAAGCAAGAAGAGCGTTTCCTCGTGTGTTTATTAGCCTTTCAGGTGCCATCCTTTTGAATCGTCTGTTCAGGCCCTTTGCGCACCTCCTCTGTGTTACTTGTTTTTTTTCTTATGTTAGGCTTGTAGTACTATACTGTAGATTTTAGTGATTAGTCCTTTGTTCACTATGTCATTGCTAATTGTCTTCTCCCAGTGTGTGGGCTCTGTTTACTTTCTTAATGAAATCTTTCAATTTACACAAGTGTTTTATTTTTAATAGGTCCCAGTCATCTAATTTGTCTTCCACGGTGTCTGCTTCCTTTGTTATATCTTATAGCCTGTGTGTGCCCATGTACTAGGGCATTTAGAATTTTTTCCAGTTTTCTCGATGATCCTGATAGGTTTGGGTTTTACACTTAGGGCTTTGATCTACCTTGATTGTGTTTTGTGCATAGGGGTCTGCTGCAGATGGTTATCCAGTTTTCCCAGAACCATGTATTGAAGACGGCTTCCCTTTCCTATTTAATGCTTTGTCAAAAATCTGTTGTCTGTATGTGGATGTTTTTATTTCTGGGTTTTCTGCCCTGATCTATTGGTCTATGTAATCTATTATTATACCAACACCAAGTTGTTTTGACAACTGTGGCCGTGTAATAGGTTTTGATGTCAGGTAGTGTAAGACCACCTACTTTGTTCTTATTTTGAAGAATTCTTTGTCTATCCTTGGCAGTCTCTCTTATCTTCTATAGATTTTACTAATAATATTTTATACTATTATAGATGATATAACATTGTTTTTCCGTAAGGCATTGGTAAACTCATTATAAAGTTAAAATTTAAAGAAAAACCAACCCATTACTGTCTAGTTGATTCTAGCTCATTGCAGAGTACAGCTGTTTCCTGAGGCTGTAATTCATAATGGAAATAGGCTGCCTCATCTTTCTCCTACGAAGCAGCTGGTGGATTTGACCTGCTGACCTCAGTTTGCAACCCGACACCTAACCCACTGTGCCACTAGGGCTCTTTGAAAGATAGACAATCTATTCAGTTTTGTATAAAGGACCTCATTATTGGTGGATAAAATTTGAATGTAGGCCTTACAATTGAGGGAAGTTTGCAGAGCCTGAAAATAATATGACTCTAGATTGAAAAGAGAGAAGGGCAAAGCAAGTAGCACTTGTGTATATGTGTCTGATTTTCTACGTGGGATATTTTTCCTTTTTCTATTATTCGGTTTCTTTTTGTATCTAGGAAATAAGCATGATGATGGCACACAAAGTGATTCAGAGAATGCTGGAGCCCACAGGCGCTGCAGCAAACGAGCCACTCTAGAGGAACACTTAAGGCGCCACCATTCAGAACAGAAAAAGCTGCATAAGGCACAGGCTACTGAAAAGCATCAAGACCAAACTGTTGTAAGTCAAACTGCCTTTATGATTGCATTCTTTGATGAAGATAATCCCAGAAAAAGACGGTCATGTTCTTTTACTCAAAGTGCGGGAATCTTGTGTCAGGAAACTACTTACTCAGCACCACATACAAAACTTGAAAAAGCAAACTCTCCAACAGCAGATGCCAAAGTGGTTTCTTTGTCTTTACAGACTAGCTCTTCGCATCACAGAGGGGGGCATGGTGTTCCACATGGGACCTTGTTAAAACAGAAATCAGAGGAGCCCTCGGTGTCAATACCCTTCCTACAAACTGCATTATTAAGAAGTTCAGGGAGTCTTGGGCACAGACCAAGCCAGGAGATGGATAAAATGCTAAAAAACCAAGCTACTTCTGCTACTTCTGAAAAGGATAATGATGATGACCAAAGTGACAAGGGTACTTATACCATTGAGTTAGAGAATCCCAACAGTGAGGAGGTGGAAGCAAGAAAGATGATTGACAAGGTAAATAATTGAAATTTGGGCATGTTCTTAGTTTTCATATGACATTTGACAGTGGGAAATTATCGGAGAGTCACATGAAGTGTCATTATGTAGTCTATAATATTGGATCTGTAGGGTTTTGCTAGATAATAGCAAAACGAACAAGACCAATAACTTTGGATTTTATTTTGTTTATATTCCAAATTTTCATGAGTTTCAAATGTAAAATGCTGTACATTTGAACTGGTTAGATAATTTAAAGTTGTATAAATTTAAGATAGAATTTAGAAATAGATTCTTGGACTTTCTTGCTTTTCACTTGTTAAGCTCTTAAAAACTTAACCAAAATATCAGATTGCTGGCTTTACTGTAAACATAAATGTTAGGTATTAATATTTAACTATAGGTTTCCTGCCTTCAAATTCCATATTGGAAGCAGATGAAAATGCATATGCTTAAATTAATTTTGCTCTTTGATGCTTTTTTTCTTAATTTCCATTCATCATTGTCTTTGGTGATGAGAAAAGAAATGAAGAAAACAGAACTAGTTTGTTTGATACTTTCAGTTTAGCTACATATATGCCTAGTAATAATAATTACTTACATTTCAGATTAGTTCTTTGGTATTTTGTGTCTGTGAGTATGATAGTTGTTGTTTTATCTAAAAGTAGTTTTCACCAGTTTTGCCCATGAAAATAGAAAGTTGACTTCAGAATCCTAGAATCCTTTGAAATCAGCTATTTACCTCTTCTGCCATTGGCTTAGTTCTAGCAAATATATGTTTGACTCAACATTAGTCTGTTAAGTTCTTTTATTTAAAAATATTGGGTTGTATTCTGCATTAAAAATAAAATGTCCAGTGATTTGTTTATATAAAACTGGAGATGCCCTCGCTTAGATTATGTGTTTCTGGAGTGGTCACTCAGAAACTGGCCAAGAGCACAGTTTAGGATACAGGGGGAAAAGTAGGTCTTTGATTTGCTTTTGATTTCAATTTTGTACTGCACTGATATATACGTTTAATTTCTAAACATACTTTTATTGAGTAGTGCATACTTTAAACATTTTACTATTGAGGTAAATGACTCCAAACATTTGGGAAACCCATTAATCTAGGAATGGATGTCATGTAACAAATATTAATACAACTTTCTGCTGTTGAGTCAATTCTGACTCATGGCAACCTCCTAGGGCAGGGTAGAACTACCCTTGAGGATTTCTAAGGCTGTAACTCTTTATGGGAGTAAAGCCTTGTCTTTCTCTTGAGGAGCTGCTGTTGGTTTTGAACTGCTGAACTTGTAGTTAGCAGCCCAGTATGTAACCACTGTGCCACCAGGGACCCGAGATTACTATAGTGGTTAATACAAATGAAATACAGGATTTGATATTATTAAATGAATAAAGCAAACGTGTTTATATTTAAAGAAACTAATAAGATGTGCTCGCTTCAGCAGCACATATACTAGAAAGTCTAATGAGATCACACTGTTAACATGGAAAATGATCCTTCATGATTTTGCATGATCTGTATCATAAGTTGTTAATGGTATATTAAATTATCTTAAAAATCCTTAATTTTCACTCATTGTTTATTAATAATGAATATTTTGCTATTTTAAATTCTCTTCGGCTGGAAATAAAAGTTTGGGTTTTTTTAAGGATATAGTGAGAAGCTTAAAAATTTAGGTTCGTATTAATTTTTTAATAGTTTTATTGGCATATAATAGACACGTCATAAAATCTAATCATTTGCTTATATTAAGATGAATTGTACGATCGTTACCACAGTCTGCTTTAGAACATTTTCTTCTTGTACTTAACTGTTGTTAGCTCCCAATGCCCCATAGAGCCTCTCTGAGATTAATTTTATTTGAATTTCTATGCCCTTGTTTGGCTTATGGCTATTTCATTCATAATGACTGGTATAATTCCTTTTCAAAGTTTCTTTTCCAATGAAAGATTATATTTTAGTGTTTGTAGACATGGACTTTTGCAACCAAATAAATGTGAAGTAAAATATAAACTCTGAAAAAAATATATATAAACTCTGCATAAATTAAGAGTGTGCCCTTGGGTTAATCTGGTTTTCTTTTGCCTGTACAATTGGGAAATTTTTCACTTAAGTTATTAAAAGAATTCTAGAAGACATGTAAAAAACCTTATCACAATGCCAGGTTTATAATATAGTTAAATAGCATTTATAAATGTTAGCTATGGTGATTATTGCCCATATTGGTTTTTTTCTCTTTATCAGTGTCCACTCAAGATACTGACAAGTCCTTAAAAACGCTCTTAAAACTGTAAGAGTCAAATGCCCAAAGGGAAATTACAGTGCAAAGGACCAGCCAGGCCAGGACAGCAGAAAACCAAAAACAAGTTATTATAGAGGAGACTCTGTTGGAAAGTCCTGGATAGACAAGATGACCACAAAATCTGTTTCATGCCATATCTGAATTGTAGTATAAAAGCATCCTTTTCATTCTCAAGGAGTCCTTAGTTTGATGACATATTATATGGTCACACTATGGATACAGGAAACCCATTATTTTATAGCAGAATATTTTTAAGTAATAGCAGCATGTGATTGGATAGCTGGTAGTTGATTCTTAGTTTCAGAAACTAGAAAACAAATTTAGGCAATAAATATAGGAAAAGCCTGCATTGTTTTATTGTCTTTTTTCTTTTTTTTTTAAGCAAAAGGGAAGAAATTTATTGGAGCCCATACGGGAAACCCTTGAGGGGCCCAGCATACCTTACTGTGTAGGCATGCCCAGCAAAGGGTCACACCATTCACTGCACCCCATGTCACAGAGGGACTCCCCTTGAGCCAAGCCCCAAAGCCCAGGACTGGCTTGGGGTGGGGATGCATTATTACATTGTCTTGTGAATACCAAAGAAAGAGAGATATCAACTACCTGTTGTTAAAAAAAGAAAGACCAAATTCTCCAGTCTGTGGAAACAAAATCCAGAGACCCAGGAATCCATTTTCAGAAGAAAGTGAAGTAATCTGTGGTTGTAGAGAAAATAAAGGCCAAGAATAGTCAGAATTAGGCATAAGAAGCTGATAAAAGTGTCATATCAAATTGCTTGGCTGAGCTCTATCATCCATTTCCCCCCTTTCAAGTTTAGGTATGTTGGGTGGGATTGGGGCCATCAGCTGTTGTCCATTTGTATTTAAATGTTCTTTGGTGCTAAAAATTTGCCTGTGATCTTATTACTCTCTGATTTTTTCACTCCATCATTTGATGGCTAGTTTATTTTCTGGACTCATTCATTAAATAACTTTGATTCATTATCAACTATGTGCCAGGCTTTGAGTAAGAATTGTGATTCTTTTTCATGGTGACTCCATGTGACAGCAGAATTGTTCCATTGAGTTTTCTAAGATATAATTTTAGAACAATATTAAAATTACCATGGACTGCCAGAAGAACAAACAAATCTGTCTTAGAAGTTTAGTCAAAATGTTCCATAGGAGCAAGGATGCTGAGACTTGGTTTTTTAACTTTGAACCTGTTATCAGGAGATAACAATCCCTAAAGAAGGATATTATGCTAAGTTATCGAAAAAGATAAAGACAGCATGATGGACCAACATGGTGACATCAACAATGGGTTTCAGACATAACAGTTGTGAGGATGGCACAGACCTTGGGCAGTGTTTTTGTTGGTGGTGGTGGTGGTGTGTGAACCAACTTGACTGCATATCAATCACAACAAGAACATTTGCCGGGTCTTTTCTCTTACTGAACGGCTGGTATGTCTGAATCAGTCATCTCTCGGTGAGCTGCTATTTAGCAGCTGAGCAAGCTCTTAACCATGGGAGCAATAGGATCCTTTGTGCCACGAGATCAGAACTGAAACCCATCAAGTCCATTACTACCCACAGCAATCTTAGAGGCTAAGTAGAACTTCCCCTTTTGGGTTTCTGAGACTTTAAATCTGAACAGGAGTAGACAGTCTCATCTTCCACCAAGTGGCTGGAAGGTTTAGACCCCTTAGTTTGTTGTTAGCAGCTCAATTCCCAGGACACTATGCCACCAGGGCTCCTTGGAATAGGAGAGGGAGATTCAAATAGAAAAGACAGAGCTCTTTTCCTCAAGAATTGGGGTAGTAAAACAAGTAAAATAGATAAACTGAAAATAGTTTAAGTAATACTTTGATAGACATAAGTGTTTAAAGGAAGAGTCGTACCAATAGCTATCAAGAGGATATCTCAGCTTAATCATCTCCTCCTCAGAGAACTTTGTAGTAATTCAACATAGACACCCCTCCCAGTCAAGGTATTTGATTGTTTATTTTATTTCCACTCTCTCCACCAAAAATACCCCCTGACAAGAATGTAAACCTCATAAAATGTGTAATTTGTAACTGAACTGGCTTTAAATGGAATGCAATTAATATCATAGCAGGCATAGTCATGAATATGGTTATCAAAAAAAATATTTTTAATGGAGTAGCCTGTAGAAGAACATTCAAGTAGGAAAATAGGGAGCTTGTTCAGGGCACCAAAATTACTTTTAAAGGAGAAATGAACTTGGATTTCATATTGAAGACACTAAAGTATTATACGAGGGGGTACCCCCTTAAAAAGAAATTTTTTTACAAAATCACTATCACCTTTAAAATACTCCCCATTACTTACACTTAATATATTTGTTCAATCTGTAATTCCATTCTTGGTGGAAACAGTTTTCAAACTCATCTATTTGGATGGCTGACAGCACCTCCTTCATTTTTTTCTTCACCTCTTCTATCTCTTCAAATTGCTGTTCTTTCATGTCCTCTGCATTCACAGAAACAGAAGTTGCACAGAGCGAGGCCAGGTGAGTAAGGTGCGTGGGGCAAAGAGGCTTGCTGATTATTATTTTTTTTTTTTTGCCAAAAACTGGCACACTGACTGCGTGAGCAGATGCATTATCATGGTGGCAAAACCAGTCCCCTCTCTGCCACAAATAAGGCCTTTTTTGTCACATTGCTACAGAATCTTTTTAGACCCTCTAAATACTCCAAATGCACTATCCACATCACATCAAAAAAAGAAATGAGCATCACACTGATATGAGATTTCATTTGATGAGCTTTTCTGGAGCAAGGTGACAATGGCATGTTCCCCTGGCTTGATTGATGTCTGCTTTTGGGGTCTAATACCCCATGTTCTTTCAAAGCACGGCATGTTTCCCCCGACGCTCTTCTTGCTGGTCAGTCAAAACCCGAGGCACAAATTTCACGGTGATCCTTCTCTTTCTCAAATCCTCCATTAACTGAGCTCCAGGATAATCCAGATAACTTCCCATCTCTTCAATGGTTATAGTCAGTCTTCACGCACAAGTGCATGAATTTGGTCAACATTTCCTTTCGTTTAGAAAGTTGATGGGTGTCCAGAACGAGGTTTGTCATCAGCATTTCACTTCTATTGAAACATGAAGACTACTTGTACATTTGAGTTTTCTCTATCTGTTGGTCTCTTATTTGTACTTGGTGAGTGTTGTTTTTCTGCCCATACTGAGTCGGCGAGGATCTTTTGTAATGCTGGGTTTGTTGTAACGTGTTTTTTGAGTTTTTCCTTGTCTGGGAAGACTTTTACTTCTCCATCGATCTTGATCAATAATTTGGCTGGGTAGAGTATTCTTGGATTTGCGTTTTTTTCTTTCAATTTTTGGAATATGTTACTCCACTCTCTCCTTTTTTTCATAGTTTCTGCTGATAGGTCTGAGCATATCCTTATGTGGGAACCTTTATATGTGATCGCTTGCTTTTCCCTAGCTGCTCTCATGATTTTCTCCTTTTCCTCAAAGTTGGATAGTTTAACTATTATGTGCCTTGGTGATTTCTTCTTGGGGTCCCGTCGTGCTGGTGTTCTTTCAGCCTCCTGGATGGTTGCTTGGTTTTCATTCATTAGACTGGGTAAGTTTTCCTCCAAGAATTCTCTCGCTATTGTTGCAGATGACTTCTTTGTTGTGTCTTCCTCCGGTAGGCCAATAATTCTAATGTTGTTCCGCTTCATAGCATCAGACATAGCTCTTAGGTTTTCTTCGGCTTCTCTGATGCTCTTATTAGATTTTTGTTCACGTTTATTAAAGTCTGCTTGGTTGTCCTCCAAGACACTGATGCGGTTCTCTGATTCCTCCAATCGATTCTCAAGGAACATGATTCTACTATTGTTTTTCGTTATCTGCTCCTTAAGCTCCTGTATTTCCCTTTGGTGTATGTCTTTTATCTCCTTTTTCTGTATTGTTTCCCTCATATCCTGCATGGCTCCAAGCAGCATTCTGAGAGTTTCTTTGTATGGCATCTCAATGTCTGCTTCTTCTATGTATGTTGCTATGTTCAGGACATCTTCTGCCTTTGTCTTTTGTTTCTCCTGTTTTTTCGTTGAGGTCATTGGGGGTGATGGCTGTTTGCGTTGAGTTGTTTTTGAGGGACCAGGTGCCATTTTCTAGTCTATCTCTGGAAGACTTATAGGAATGCTTCTTCGATCTGCCCACAGCTGATTTTGCTGCTGGATTAACCTACAGCTGATTTTGCTATGGGGTTAACCTACCACTTTATCTTCCTGTGGCTTCCCTATCAGGGGAGTGCCCCAGATGGCAGGTCGACTGCTTGCCCCAGTGTTGCAGAGGCTGGGCTAAAGTTCCCGCTATTGGTTTGAATATTGATAAGTGTTGGCTGAGCTGCCTTATGTCCCCAGGTACACAGGCAGAAACTCCCTGGTGAGAAGTCTGAGGAGTATCCCCTGGAGAGCAAGCAGGCCTTACCCTAGCCTTGGGCTATCTATGCAGGGTGGAGCTCACCTAGCTGGGTGTGGCCCAGGCGCAAATGCCCTAGGGCAATGGGAGTGCCCCGTAAGTCCGCAATGGAGTGTGAGAGAGCAGGGCAGGAACAAAGTGGGTAGAAAAATCAAAAAGTGAGACTAGACTGTGCAGGGGTACAGGGAAGCGAGAAAAGCAAAAGAAACTATGTAGCTGAGTCCCCCTCCCTGCCTGTGGATCTGCAAGGGCTTACTCCCTGCCCCAAGCCCCAGTGGTAGTCCGCAGCTGAGCCCCAAGAAGGGTCGCAAGAAAACTGCTGAGCAGCCCCCAGAGAAGTGGGGGGACAGAGAGCAGAGATGATAACAGACGCCGCAGTGTAGCTGAAGCTTGATCCCTGCCTATGGAGCTGTGGGGCTTTGAGTTTAGTCCCTGCTCAGACCACGCGGTGTGGCTGAGGCTGTGACTTGAAAAAGCCCCTGCGCAGCCCTCCAAGGCTGTGTGGGAATATAGAGCAGAGATGCAAACAGAAGCAACAATGTAGTTGAACCCCGATCCCTGCCAGTGGAGCCGCAATTGTCCTGTCCCTGCCCTGAGGCAGGTAGGGGAAAACTGTGGCTGTGCTGAGACCAAGCCCTGCTACAGGCTCCAAATGGTCCCGGCTTGGGCAGATCCGGCAGCTGGACCAGGGTCGAGCCCCAGCCGGCTTCCACTGAGGTAAGCCAAAAGCCCCCAGCCCCTCAAAACCCCGTGGATCTGTGCCTACTTTATGATGCACCTCTTGCGATCCAGTGGCGTTGAATTTCCCTCTGAGCAACTCTCCTGGGCTGGATTCTGCGGAGTCCGTCTGGTGTGTGTCCATTTGAGTTTTCTCAAAGCAATCTTTGTAAACCTTTTGTTCAAAATCACAGGTTTCTGCAGCATTTTTCCCTAGCAGGAAATAAAATGTATCAGCCATTCTTTGAAATCCAGCCATCACAAAGAAAATGAGGTTCAAGTGAAACTGATTTTTTTTTTTCCGAAACTGCTTTTACAAAAAAATTCACCGTGACCAGGGAGAACGTTCCTAGGCGACACCACTGGGTACACTAAATTACTCAGTGCTCACTTAATAGGAAAAATGCATACTATGAAAGCTACGGTCAGCAGAACTTTTTTTCCATTTTTGAAGGGGTACTCCCATGTATTTAAGATTTTTTTATGCTGAGTATAATAGGGCATCGTGAAAAATTTATCAGGACTATTATCTAATCACATCACTATGGAAGTATAAAGAATGAATTATAAATATGAAAGTCAGTGAGTAGTACAGAAGGTAATTAGAAAGTCATTTACATGTTAATAGCTAATCTCTGGATTTCATATAACAGGTCTAGAAGACTAGAAATAAAGATTGGGAAGTTACTAGAAAACAAGATGGGTGAGGGCAAAAAAAGACATGAGAGCATTAAGGAGAATGTATGCAGGGGAAAGGCAAAAGACGAAATTCATGGCAACATATTTTGGGTGGACTAAAAAATAATACTGAGAAAGATCAGCGAGGTGAGTAGTAAGGGAAAAGAGTTTTATCCAAATGCTGTAAGTGCTAATGCCAGTTTTTTTCCTAAAATAAATTTTATTCCTGAGTCTAAAAGACAATAAACATTTGTTTCTTAACTTGGGCATAGTTGCATTGAAATTAGGATCCTTGTTTTTCTGGTAAAGGCTAATAGGCACTTAAATGTCTAGTACTACTGTAAGGGCAATACAAGTATATGGCTATAACAAATTTATTCCTCAAATTGTAAAGGTTATACCTCAGGATTTAGGATGTTATCTCTAGGGGAAGGCATTCTCTACATTCCCTGTGGGAAGGTCTTTGTCTCTACAGCTACTGTTTCTAGTTGTTCGAGGAAATCAAATCTTGGGGTATAGATTGGTATTCAATATCTTTAGATATTTACTTAAACATTAAAATGGCAAGCAGATACAAAAAATATTGGTAATCAAATGAAGTTTTTACTTTTTACAAGTTTTCCCTTTATCCTAAGTGGAATGTTCTTATGGAACCTTTTGTAAGTTAAAATGGCATAAAGTGAACATGCAATTACTAATTTATACATTGTAAATTTTTTATAATGTCCCCAAACCCAATAGGTAACATACTAATTTATACAAACTAGCACATAATACCTGAAATAACACTAATATAGTGTTCACAGGCACAGTTTAAATCTGTAATGACTTGATGCTGAAAATAGTTCCTGGGTGCTTGGTGGTAAACTCTTGCGGCTCCATAAACACACTGTGTCTTTAATGACCTGCTGCCCCCAAAATGCTGAGCTCCCATTTTTGCCTGTTTTCATAAGCCAAGATCATCTTCAGATTTCTTTCAGTTAGCAAAAGAGGTATTTTGCCAGTGCGCAGTGGCATATAGCAAACTTCTGAAAAGTAGGGGATCCTTGTACTTTCAAACTTGAGGTAAATTTTCTATTAATTATTAAAGTAAGGAAACAAATTTTAGTAAATTTAGGGTAAGAATATTACTTGTGTTAGCAAAAGACAAACACTGAAAGCTTTCTTTACAAAAGAAGTTAAAGGTACGCGGCATGGAAAAGTTACTTTATTTACTACTATTAAATAGGTAAACAACTCATTCTAACGTTTAGCAAAATGAAAGTTTTTGCCCTTCTACACACTGTGCTCTCGTGTATTAAAATTTGCACTTTAAATCAAGAGTTGACAATGCACAATTTTCCTAATAACTTATTCAGTAAAACAGTAAATCATAATTTTTTGAAATAGTTATTTTGAATTAAATAATAAGGCACTCTAGTGAAATTTCCACATTTTCATGAATTTGCTTTACTAAACATGGATATACTATTTATCAGGTTGCTCTATTATAGCAAAATTTGTTAAAAAAAAAAAAAGATTAGTCTAACATGTTTTTTCTTTCCATAGAAAATGAATGTTCTTTGAATATGTCCCAAGGATCTTTTCTACACACTATTCAAATGGATAACACAGTTTATAAGCCATCAAATCTATAACTAATTGGCTGTTAATAATAAGCCCTGGGAACTACGTAGAGTTTTCATAGTAAGATGGGAGTGTTACTTTACGTGTCCAAACCTTTGCACTGCTTACTGGATTAATCCCAAGGGCAGGTTAGGTGCCAGAAATGAGTAAATCTCAGGCACTGCCCTTAAAAGAAGCTTATAATTGTTGGTCATTTGTATTTTGGGTATTTCAAAAGTTTTGATCAAGACAATCTGCTTATGAAAAAAAGGAATTTGTGTCAATAAGCCCAGAAATACTCAGGGTGAATAAAGGTATTTAGTTGTTGAGTACAATATAGTTTGAGACTAAATTTTATATTAGCATAGGTTAAAAAGCATTGCTATAAAATCATAGAAACCTTTATTTTAAAAATATCAAAAAGGAAAGTTAGTTTCTTTTAATATCCTCCATGCTAGTCTGTATACTTCTGAAAAGTTATTTATCAGATGTATCCTTTTATTGTGCTCATTCAATCTGTATACTGAGCAAATAATCGAGAAGTTGGTTTAATTGAAGAAGCACAGAAGCATGCAGCATCGGGATTGCAGGAAGACTCTCAACAGCCTGTCATACGCAGATGAGACAAGCTTGCTTGTTGAAATGAAAATGACTTAAAGCACTTACTGAGAAATACCAAAGAATACAGTCTTGTTGTGGATTACACTCAACATAAACAGAAATCCTCACAACTGGACTAATAAGCGACAACGTGATAAATAGAGAAAAGATTGAGGTTGTCAAAGGTTTCATATTACGTGAATCCACAGTCCCCATAGAAGCGTCAGTTAGGAAATCCAATGACTTGGACTGGGCAAAATTGCTTCAAAAGATCTCTATAAAGACTTAGAGAGCAAATGCATCACACTGAAAACTAAGGTGTGTCAGACTCAAGCCATAGTAATTCTAGTCACCTCACATGCAGAAAGCTGGACAGTGAATAATAAGGAAGACCCAAAAATTGGCATAGCCAAACACCTTGATTAGGGAATGCATTTCTTGGCCTGGATACTCTGGCCCATAGTCTCGGGCACTATGATATTAAAAAAAAACATTTAAAAATTGAAGCATTGATACCTTGGAATCATAGGGTTAATGAATAAATCTGTCTTGGACGAAATACAGTTAAATTGTTATCTAGAAGCGAAGCAAGGATGACACGACTTAGTCTCACATACTTAGAACATGTTATCAGGACGGGTCCATTCCCTGGAAGAGGAAGAAGAGGGCATCATGCTTGATCAAGTAAAGGGTTAGCAATAAAAAAATGGAAGACCCTCAAGGAGAAGGAATGGCACCGGGTTGCAGCAGTGGACTTACAGCTAAAAACAACTTTGAGGGTGGTGCAGGACGAGGCACTGCTTTGGTCTGCTGTGCATAGGGGTTGCTGTATGTAGAATCAGATTGAACAGCACGGAACCACCACCATTCTTTCATGAAGAATTCTTTGTTCTGCAGTTTTAAAACTGTCATGTCAGAAAGGCAGTTCTGGCCTCATGGGACTCTCATGCATTCCCCATCAATGTGCTTTCAGTTTGGGGAACAAAAACTCTGAAGGAGCAAGATCAGCGCTGGAGGGTGAATGAGTAATTTCCCAATTCAATCCTCGTAGGATAGTCCTTGTTACCCTGGAAAATAAGCAGTTGCATTGCCCTGGTGTAACAAAATTTCTTGCCACAACTTTCCTGCCTTTTTTCTCATCAAAATAGTTTCTAATTTCTTAAAATTGAAAAGATCTTTCTTAATAAATCCCCTATGAGAGTCCTGTTTCAAGATCACCCCTTTGAAATTCCCAAAAGCAATTATAAGAATACTATCTGAACTTCCATCTTGAGTGTTACTTGCCTTGTAGATTGTGAGGTATGAGTTCCCACAATCGAATGGATCCAAAGAGTCCTTGTGTAATTGAGAAGTAAAATTAGAGACTTCAGACAAGATAAGGCGTGCAATTGCTCTCCATCCAGAGGGCCATGATCTCAGCAGCCAGGGTCCACACACTGCTTATATATACTTCAGGGACATGCAAGTCCCCCTAATTACATCATAACAGGAAGGGGTTGTACCATAGGCATACATGCAATAGGAGGTGAACAAGCTGGGGGTGTATACGCAATAGGAAGGGGAAGCAGTAGGCATATACATGTGACAAGATGGGCAGCCTAACCTTGATCTTCCTAGAGTTAGCTTAACCTAGTCTTTGGGCTCTCCTTCAGGGGGAATAATCCACTATCCTTATCAGCAAGGAGTAGGCTCCACCTAGCGTGGGACAGATAGTGGTGTCTGATTGCTCTAGATGGCTGATAACTCTCAGGAAGATTACCTTTAAGCAGTTGACTTCCAAGTGTATAGCCATTGGCCATGTGTTAGTAAGCAGCATCTTAGGTTTGGCATGTAATATGGGGGGGGAGGGGAGGACAACTGGGGGATAACCTTTATGTATCCCACAATAGACACCCTACTGAGACTAAACTAAGAAAAAACAAACCCACAGTCATTCAGTCAATTCTGACTCACAGGAATCCTATACGAGCAGTGCTTCTCATCCTGTGGGTCACAACCCCTTTGGGGGGTGGACAGCACTTTTACAGGGTTGCCCAATTCATAACAGTAGCAAAATGACCGTTATGAAGTGGCAATGAAAATAATTTTATGGTTGGGGGTCACCACAACATGAGGTACTGTATTAAAGGGTCGTAGCATCAGGAAGGTTGAGAACCACAGCTACAGAGTATAACTGCGCCTTTGGGTGTTTGAGAATAAATCTTTACAGGACCAGAAATGGCTGATGGATTTGAACAGCTGATGTTGCAGGTAGCAGCCTAATAATGCCTAACCCAGTGTGCCACCAGGGCTCCTTTCTCTTGTACATAGGAGCTGAAACCATAATGGCAATACTTTTATTACCCTCATATTTACAAAGATCATACAGTGAAATCTGTTATTTGGGCCCTTAGAAATATATATGTTTAACTTATATATTAATGTTAGTTATTAGGGAAGGCACAAATAAAATTAGCCCTGTGTTTATAGTTTTCCATCATACTTCTCAAAAATTGTAAACCAAAGAAACAAGCTGAGTAGGTTCTCTTTCCTGCCTACCTGTTTGCTTTATGGTTGTATTTTACAGCATTGTTAGCATCTCTTAAGAAACTATATGTAATATCCTAAATATTTCTTATTTGTATCAAATTTATATTTTAAATTATATTTTATATTCTTAAAAATAGCTATGTTTACATCAGCTGTCACTTTCCTCTTTTTCCTCCATCCATCACAGTAGTTGGTTACTACCCTGTCATTAAAGCATTCTTCATTACTGAAATTACCCAGTGAAATTAATTTTGTATATTTTTACTTGCCTGTGATGTTAAGGATAATAACTGCATCTTAATCTGGTGCTCAGATTTTCCATCTTCATTTTTAAAATAATTTCTCCCCTTAGGTATTTGGAGTAGATGACAGTCAGGATTACAATAGGCCTACTATCAATGAAAAACATAAAGATCTGATAAAAGATTGGGCTTTAAATTCTGCTGCAGTAGAAATGGATGAAAGGAAACCACTGAGTACACCTGGATTCCACAACTCAGAGGTATAAATCTCTCTCTTCCTAAACTTTTTACATGTGTTAAAGTACCTTTTTTGTCTTATGTAATTGATAAATTTCCTTGTAAAACACTCTAAAAGCCGATTTTCACAATTATTTCTAATGAAAGCTTAGGACAGTTTTACAGTAATTTTAAGTTTTTAAAATTAGTATCCTTTAGTCAGTATAGAAAATGTTAAACAGTTATTGGGCTGTATGCTTACTGCTCTAAGTGGCATTATGAAATAAAATAAGGAATATTATTGTCTTAGTTTCTTTCTGCTATCACAGAAATATCACATGTTTTGAAAAAGACGAAATTTATCTTCTTACATTTTAGGACTCTGGAAGTCAATCTCTAGAGCACCAGTTCTGAGGACTCTCTCTCTGTTGGCTGTGAGGGAGGTCCTTGTGTCTTCCAGCTCTGCCCGTTGGTTCCTTGACTGTCTTTCTTCATGTCTCAAGGCCCCTATCTTTGTCCATCCTTGATTCCAAGCCTAATCTCTTTATCTCTAAAGCAGTGGTTATCAACCTTTGGGTCATGACCCCTTTGGGGATCAAATAATCCTTTCACAGGGATCGCCTAAGACCATCAGAAAACACATATTAACACATTATATTAAGACTGTTACCCATGCTACACCATGCTTCAAGACAAAATTTCAATTATTTGTAATTAGAAGAAAATTAAAATACATAGAAATATTTCACAATATATAACTACATTATTGTTTATGTGATTAATCACTATGCTTTAATTATCCTCAATTTATAGCAATGAAAACACATCCTGCATATCAGATATTTACATTATGATTTATAACGGCAGCAAAATTACAGTTATGAAGTAGCAACGAAAATAATTTTATGGTTGGGGGGTCACCACAGCATGAGGAATTTAAGACATTAGGAAGGTTGAGAACCACTGCTCTAAAGTAACTGGTTTAAGACATACCCCACAATCGTAATGACATTATTAACAAAGAAAACACCCCAAATATATGTTATAAGTAGTAGCCCATATACACCCCCAGGTATTTAACTATTGTTTATAATGTACTTTTGTGGGATGCAATTCCATTCATAACAGTTGTACATTGCATATATCTCTTAGGAAATCATGCATTTGGACTGTAATGACCTGAACTTCATGCTATTAAGTGTGGGTAGGTAGTACCTGATAGATAGAACTTAAAAAACAAAACCATACTCAACTGCCATCGAGTCAATTTTGACTCATAATGGACAGAGTACATCTGCCCCTAGGGGTTCCCAAGACTGTTTATGGGAGTAGAAAGCTTCATCTTTAGCCTGCAGAGCAGCCAATAGTTTCAAACTGCTGACCTTAGAGTTAGCAGCCGAGTGCGCAACCACTATACCATACCACCAGGGCCCATAGATAGAACATGTATACTAATTAATTGCCAGAGCACTATATCCTAGGATCTAATTAGAATAATGTCAAATTAAGGGAGGCTTGATTAATATAGTACAGTCAGGATGATACAGTAGAGCTAGAAAGACATGACCAAATGTAGTTCAGCTCTTTTGTTTAATTTTTTTTTTTGCCAAAAAAAATTGAATGAAATTTAATGAAGTATAAGAAGTCTTGGTGTCACAGTAGTTAATCCCTGGGTTTCCAACCACCAAAATGCTGGGTTCTGAACCGCCGGCACTATAAGGGAGGACGATGGTGTAGTCTGCCCATAGAGATCACAGCCTAGAAATCCTGTAGGGCAGTTCTACGCTTAGATGGTCACTATGAGTCTGTTCTTACAGGGTCACTATGAGTCTGAATTGACTGGGAATAAACAAGGAAGCTTCAGAATAGGTGGGAAATTCTGTTACCTTTTGTGTTTCTATTTGTTTTCTATTATCTTAAATTCCACTTTCCCACTAAGCTTATTATAAAGCCCCGTCATAGAATACCCAGCATGGTGCTTGTTTCTAATACATGTATTCAACAAATATCTATTGCCTCAGTAAAAAGTAAATAAACCTTTATGTTAAAGGTATACCTTTATGTCTTGCCATTTCCTAAATACTGTCAAAGCGATTATTGTATATTAGTGATCTTTTCCCCCACCTTGCTCTTGGCAAATTTTTTCCTGATTCCACACCAAAGTACAGAAAATAAATGTAGTAAAAAATGTATATAGCTTAGGTGTATTAATAAGCTCATTCAAATAATTACTAATGTTCAGTGAGGGTTTTCACTGTGTTATGAATAAAGAAACTGAATTACATAATGATTTACTTGTGTAAGTCTCATAACTAATTCCTGGTGCAACGAAATTTAAACAATAAGTAGCCTGGATTTCTCAGCTCTTAGTCATTATGCTAACACTTTCTCTTGGGAAATGAGGTCATTTAAATATATACATTTATATGTATACATGCATATATGGATGGATGTGTATACTTGTATATATACATATTTCATATATGTGAAATAAATATGAATAGAAAACCATCTTTTAAAAATATCTCAAAATATACTATATAGGCCAAATGGCTTAAATAAAATAAATTAATTTTATAGGAAAGTAAATAAACCTTTATGCTAAAGGTATACCTTTATGTCTTGCCATTTCCTAAATACTGTCAAAGCGATTTTTGTATATTAGTGATCTTTTTCCCCACCTTGCTCTTGGCGAATTTTTTCCTGATTTTTAATCTATAAGGTATTTCATTTCCTTATTGAAAGTAGGTGATAATCATTGAAGGCAATACTTGATTCATGCAGGAAATACTTTGGTGAATATGGTCTTAAATAAACTATTTTGCTTGTTTCTACCCACTCAATCAAACCAAGTAATATTTATATGTAGCCCCGTATATCCTTGCCTGTGTAGGTTTGGCCTAAACAGGGTATTTTAATATTTACACAGAATAGCTTTAATAAAAGTCTGCCTTTTCTGAGATGGCTGGTTTTATATCCAACAGGGTGGCAATCACAGTTCACCCTCTTAACAATCACTTCATAGAATACAATCAGTATATTCCCCACCTTCCTCCCCAGATCCATAAAGAAAGGAAAAGTTATGTTGTGGAAGTAACAAAGACCAGGATTAGAATGGACATATTAAGTAATTAACTTCATTGTAGCTTCTTACAAGCGAGGAAGGTAAGACTTTGTTGCACATACTTGGACATGTTATCAGGATAGACGAGTCCCTGGCCTATCATGCTTGATTATGGATGAGCAAAGTAGAGGGCTCGGTGAGATAGACTGACACAGTGTCTACCACAATAGGCTCAAACATAGGAACTCTTGTGAGGAAGCCTGGAGGCACCTTGTTGGTGCCACATCAAGAGCTGGCTTTCAGGGACTGGCAATGAAGTTAATTTTTTTACATTACATTCCCACAATGTCCCGGGTTCCTGGCCCTTCCTGCATACCTCGCTGTTGTTCCTATAATATGCTGTTGGGACAACATTCCAGTCACATAATATCCTATCACAGATAGTATTGTGGACATTACATGGCATGCCTGTATTTCTAATAGTTCAAAATAATTTTCCAATCAGACTTTATATTCTGTAGTTTTCATTCTAGTTTTGGTATTAAGCTTTGGCTTAGATTTGTGGTGAAGTAAAGCACATAGGTACATACATACATTGCATACATATACACTGGAGCCCTGGTGGCATAGTGGTTGCACATTGGGATGCTAATCTCAAATCTGCTGTTGAAACCATAGCTGCTCCACAGAAGAAGCATAAGGTTTTCTGCTCATGTAAAGAGTAATAGTCTTGGAAATCCATGGGGTGGGGGGCAGTTCTACACTCTCCTGTATGGCCACTATAAGTCAGATTTAACTCCATAGCACTGATGTGTGTGTGTGTGTGTGTGTGTGTGTGTATATACAATTTTTTATTATATTATGCTATGTATATAATTTAGGTCTTCCAAGGTCTAGATTTCCTTGATTTTAAGAATTATCAATAATGTTCATATGTCTTTGGAACCATATCATGAGTTAAATTTTTTTTCAAAGTTCAAGGAGTGCTTACCTGAAGTGTATGGAAGGATTCTTAAAGGTTGAGTGTTTTTAGCTTCTATAGATATAGAGAGAGACCTAAAGGTCAAGTTTATTGGTGAAATCCTGAAGATGTGATTTACATGATTTAATATTTCTTGAGACTCTGGAATGGTTCTGACTTCTAAAGATATTTGAAGGGCTAGAAAATAACTTTGAGATAAACCTTTAGACCTCCTGTTCTTGGACTGGAGAATTAGCTTCGTGATGTGTCCACAAAGCCATGATACACATCTGAATTTGCCAGTATCATCCTAAGAAATACAAAGTTCTGAGAGTATTTGTGTAACATTATTAATATCAAATATAGAAAAGTATGTTGTCAACAACAATAGTAAAATGTTATCCTTAAACCAAAACAAAAATTCTTCTTTACAAGTCAATTCTGACTCATAGTGACTCTATAGGATAGGGTTGCCTTTAGGTTTCTGCGATTATAACTCTTTACAGGAGTAGAAAGCCTCATCTTTCACCAGCAGAGCAGCTGGTGGTTTTGAACTGTTGCTCTTGAGGTTAGTAGCCCAACACATCACATACTACACAGTCAGAGGAGGTCCTTTAAAAAGTCTTCATTTTGGAGGGTATAAGAGGACTGATAGGACTTGATCAAGGGCAGTGTTACCGAGAAGAATTACTCAGCCAAATGAAAGCTGAGCATGATCGTGGGACATGAGGAAAGTAAAAGGAAATAGAGGAAAGAATGAGGAGGTAAAGGCATTTATAGAGGTCTAAATAAAGGCATGTACATATATAAATATATGTGTGAGGATGGGGAAATAGATCTGTGTGCATATATTTATAGGTT
Organism: Tenrec ecaudatus; assembly: GCF_050624435.1. Classification (NCBI taxonomy): domain Eukaryota; kingdom Metazoa; phylum Chordata; class Mammalia; order Afrosoricida; family Tenrecidae; genus Tenrec; species Tenrec ecaudatus. The sequence continues at coordinate 250,711,243 of NC_134530.1, read as the reverse complement.
TAGTATTAAGGTAGCAGATGGACATTGAGTCTCAACTTAGTACTCCCTCAATGCAAGCAAACTTTGTTCTATTAAACTGGCATTCCATGATGCTCACCTTCCCGACACAATTGCTGAAGACAAAGCAGATGCATAAGCAAACATGGTGAAAAGAGCACATAATGTCCGCTAACAAAAGATATAGCATCTGGGGTCTTAAAGGCTTGAAGATGAACAAGCAGCCATCTAGCTGAGAAGCAACAAAGCTCACTTGGAAGAAGCACACCAGCCTATGCGATCATGGAGGTGTTGATGGGATCAGGTATTATCAGGCATCAAAGAACAAAAAATATCATCATTGTGAATGGGGGAGCGCAGAGTGAGGACCCAAAACCAACTGTAGGCAACTGGACATCCCTTACAAAAAGGTCACGGGGAGGAGATGAGCCAGTCAGGGTACAGTATATCACCGATGAAAGATACAACTCTCCTCTAGTTCTTTAATGCTTCCTCCCCTACTATCATAATCCCAGTTCTACCTTACAAATCCAGCTAGACCAGAGGGATGTACACTGGTACAGATAGGAACTGGAAACAGGGAATCCAGGACAGATGAACCCCTCAGGACCAGTGGTCAGAGTGGCAATACTGGGAGAGTTGAGGGAGCATGGGGTAGAAAGAGGGAACCGATCAGAAAGATCTACATATAAGCCCTTCTCTGGGGGACAGACAGAAAAGTGAGTAAAGGGAGATGCTGGACAATGTAAGACATGAAAACATAATTTATAAATTGTAAATTATCAAGGGTTCATGAAGGAGGGGGGGCGGAAAAGGAGGGGGGGAAATAAGCTGATACCAAGGGCTCAAGCTGAAAGAAAATGCTTTGAGAATGATGATGGCACATATGTGCAATTGTGCTTAACACAATGGATGTATGTATGGATTGTGATAAGAGTTGTACGAGCGCCCAATGATTTAAAAAACAAACCATTTTATATATAACCAAATTTTATAAATTATAATATGGTAATAGGAGTTTAATACATAACATTAAATTGACTACATAGTATTTTACTTAGTGAAAATCATATCACTTCAAATATGTTGTTTCATTCTCTTGGTTTTTGTTTGCCTTTAGGGAAGCACATCTTCACCTAGAACTAAACGTTGGGTTTCACAGTGGGCTAGTTTGGCTGCTAATCATACAAGACATGATCAAGATGAAAAGATAGTGGATGTCTCTGCACCTGCTTCTGTCGAACATGGTATTCTTTTTCATTTCTAAAATCGTATATCATAGTGTTAAAAGCAAACTATTAGTGTGAACTAAGTTAATTTGTTATGTTTACTTATAGTCTATGTTCATATTAGTTTATTTTGACTAATTCAAAAGTAATTAAAGTATAATTCTAACTGAAGATAGAAAAAGGAGGAGAGAATTTGTAGGTGATGCTCCTTTATCAGTTTCACTTTATTTCTCAGGAACTGCACTAAATATTACGGTTTTATTGTCTTGAACAATCTTAAGAGTCTCACCAGTTTTACTACCCTCTCCATTTACTCTCCAGTGAGAGGAGTTTGCAGAGTGGTTCACATAAATGAGTCACCACCATTGGAGTGGATGGAGCGTGGAAGGACAGGCATATCAAGTATTAAATATTAAAGGCAAAATTCGACTCTTATAATTTTACTTGACCTTCATTTTCTTATTACTGTACATTTAAATAAATCTATTTACATAAGTTACTTAAGCTAAAAATTCCATTAAATCTGAAAACGCATTCTTTTGAAAATATATTTATCAGGTGTCTAGTATAAGCAGAGCAGATAAGGGAAATGGTAAAAAATAAAATAGTTTTTGCATTTCACTTGACTGACTTCACATTAAAGAGCTAAGGTATGTATATAAGTCAATATAGTAATATATAATTAAATGCTAAATTAAAGCTAATCAGTAAGGTGTGTTTTGCACAGTACCCATTGTATTGCAATGACATCTAAATGCCAAACTTGTAGAGCTATAAAGGGAAAAACAAAGATCCACCCATTCTACACTATCTTTTTTTCCACGTATCCCTAAAATCCTAGAGTACTGTATGTTTGTTTATGTTTTCATTAAAACACCATTTTCTAGAAATTATTTCATTTTAAACAATTAATAAACTCAATTTCCTCACATTGAGGAAATGTAAACTAAAGTATACATTTTCTCTTTAGCTTCTACCTAGTTGTAACAAAAAAAGTCATGTGTTGTAATGTGAGACCTTCATTTGCCAGAATGCCATAATTTAAAAATCTGTGTGTAAAATTATAATGGTCTTAAATTTTCTCATTCTTTTAATCAGCTTTAGAAGGTAAAATCATTTTCTGAAAGTATTCTGCATTTTCCATTTTAATTATGTCATTTCCTTTTGTGATTGAGAGTACAGCAAACCACGTTTATTAAGTATTATCTGTGCTGTTTTTTATCTGTGCTATTCTATAATATCCTAATTCTAGTTTGTTTCCAGGATGGGAAAAGTTATGAGCAAGAATGAGCATAGTAAACTGCCTAGACATAAAACACATTAAAAGAAGAATCAGTGGGGACATGGGAACAATTAGTTCCATGGACTGATGGCCCACAGAAACATCAGTCCATAACCTTGAAACCAGAAGAAGTAGATGTTGCCTGGCTACTCTGTGCTCTAAAAGGAATCTCATTAGAAAGTCCAAGAGAGAGTAGGAGGAAAATGTGGAACAAAAACTCAAAATTATAAAGCATCCAGGCTTATTGATAACGACTCCCAAGACTGTGGCCTATAGTTACCCTTTCGGTCTCAAACTGAACTCCCACCAAGGCGTAGATTTTAGCCAAATGATAAACAAACATATATTACTGTGTTATACTAAGTGTACATTATAGTACATTACAAGGTGGTACCCTCAAAACTGAAAAGAGCTCTGCTGTGTGGAGCTTTTATTTTTTTTAAATAAATCTTTTTATTGGGGTTCATACAACTCTTATCACAATCCATATATATATCAATTGAGTAAAGCACCCTTATACATTCATTGCTCTCGTCATTCTCAAAATTCGCCTTCTGCTTGGGTTCCTGGAATCAGCTCGTTTTCCTTTTTTTCCCTCCCCCTCCCTCCCCGATCCCCCCTTCCCCCTGAACCCTTACTAGTCTATAAATAACTACTTTATCTTATCTCACACTGCCCGACATCTCCCCTCACCCACCTTCCTATTGCCCATCTTCCAGAGAGGAGGTTACACATAGATCCCCAAAGTGTGGAACTTTTGTAGTATTCGTTTTTCCCACTAAGCGAGCATTGAGCAACCCACTCTAAGTTCATGCACCCACTGGTGTCACCTGGTAAGGTCCTCTCTGGTCAGTGAATTTTTCATAAAAGCAGTGTGTTAGGGTTCTCTAGAAAAACAAAACCATAATGCTAATAATTTTGTATATATTTATACAGATAGCTATGTATCATAAGAAATAAAGAGTTAATTAAATTATAAAGCAGTACAAATATTTGGGTCAGTGCAACTCACTCTCATTAGACAGTTGTGAGACACTGGCAGTCCTTCAAGTCTTGAGGGCCGCCGGGTAGTCCTCTGTAGAGCAATTCAGGCTATCTGGACACAGGCAGCAAACAGCAAGGTAGGTCACCAAAAGTCAGCTAGATAACCAGGTCCGACAATCCCCAGCTCAAGAGATGTAAATTCCAATGGTGTAGCGAAGCAGGTCTTGAAGGAACCTCACATTACAGCAGCACAGTCCACGGGTTAGGTGTCCTATAGGTAGTGAGGCTTGCAAATTGAGGCAAAAAGCAAGGCAGCTGCACACTGGTCCGGTGATCAAAAAGCAAGAGACAAAAGCAAGGCTTGCCAAGCCATTTAATCCAATTTGTGTTTATCGGCCAGGTTGGCACAATAAGCTAACTACCTCAGAGTGTTAGAGACCAGTGAGTGGGTGCCTGTGAAATTTTGTTTCCTATTCAGGAAAAATGCTGCAGAAACTGTTGTGGTGTTGAACACAGCTGACAAGGACAGCGCTATGGAGAAAAATCAAGTGTACAAGTGGTTTTTTCATTTCAATAAAGGTGAAATGTTGATTGATGAGAAACCTCATTCTGGACGCCCATCACTTCCCAAATGGATCAAAAAGTTGACAGAAGTCATGCACTTGTGCTTGAAGACTGAAGACAGACAATTAAAGAGATGGGAAAGTTTTCTGGACTATCTTGGAGCTTGGCTCAACAAATTTTAACCGGAGAATTGGGGATGAGAAAGGTAGCTGCGAAATTTGTGCCTCAGATTCTGACTGGCCGGCAAAAAGAGCATTGACTGGAAACATGCCGTGCTTTGAAAGAACAGCTCGAAAGGGACCCAGACTTTTTCCCCAAGGCCAGGTGGTGCGACCCCAAAAGCAAACATCAAGCCAGTGGAAGATACCTTGCCCCAAAAAAGCTCGCCAAATAAAATCACAGATCAGTGCAATCTCATTTGGTTTTTTTTTATTTATTTTTTTATGTGAAGGTGAGAGTGCATTTGGCGTTTGTTCCACCAGATTAATCAGACTGTTAATCAAGCTTTCTATTTAGAGGTTCTGAAAAGATTGTGTAACAGTGTGTGACACAGAGGCCTTATGTGTGGCACACGGGGCTGGTTTTGCCACCACAACAGTGCACCTGCTCTTGCAGTCATCTCAGTGTGCCAGTTTGGGGCAAAAGTCAGCATGCCTCACTTGCCCCGTACACCTGACTCACCTGACCTCACTCATGCTACTTCTTTCTGTTTCTGCAAATGAAGAGGGACATGAAAGAACAGAGATTTTACTACACAGAGGAGGTGAAGAAACAATGAGGGAGGTGCTGTCAGACATCCAAAGAGATGAGTTTAAAAGGTGTTTTCAGGAATGAAACTGAAAAATTAATAAGTGTATTAAGTGTAATGGGGACTACATTGAAGGTGATAAGGTTGTTTTGTTAAAAAAATTTAAATATGTAGCTTGGGGGGGAAACTCCAGTTTTTTGTGGGGGTACCCCCTCATATAGTCACAATAACACTAGTGATGTGCACACATCGCAGAATAATCTACCCACTTCAGATTTTTTTAAAAGCGTCATTTACCCAGTGGCAAAGTTCAGAAGAGTTAGGAGAGTGGAAACTGGAAAAAGAAGTGAGATCAGTGATGTTACATTGAAGGGATTTCAATCGATGAGTTGGTAGAAAATGTATGAATTTGGGGATTTAAAACTGATGGTCTGTTCTGTAAATATTCACACACCACACCCCCCCCAAAAATAATGAAAATGTAAATAAAATGACTTGATCGCAATACTAGATTATTTATTTTTAAAGTTTTTCTTTTTATCCTAATGGCTTTTATTTGTGGTTTTTATTTTATCAATACAGACGTTGGTGAATCTGGCATTTCACTGAGAAATACTGGCGCACTAACTTCTTTGGCTGGTCAAGGAGAGAGAAGGAGAAGAGCCCTTCCCCAGCTTCCACACGAAGAAAAGCCTCTTGAAAACCCCAGGACAAAGCTTATAGCACATAGGTCAGAGATAGGAGAGAAACAAGACACGGAACTTCAGGAGAAAGAAACACCCACACAGGTATCTCAGAAAGGTAAACAAGATGCCGAGAGAGCCCTGAGTAAAATGAACAGGACAATAAATGGTGAGACTCTTAAGAATACTGGAGACAACAAAATGTTTCACTTAGGCAGCTCTTCTCCTGGAGGAGAGAAAAACGAGGCTGATAAGGAAACTTCTTTAGTAAAGCAAACTTTAGCTAAAATTCAGCAGCAAGAACAAAAGGAGCAGACAGAGTGGACGCCCACTAAATTGTCATCTTCAAAAAATGTTTCCAGTCAAATCGACAAATGCAGGGAAGAGTCTCTTAAACAAGAGCCACAGCCTCAAGAAAAAATTGCTGGTCATTGTACGGGCAAAGGAGAAAGGATGGTACAGAATGAGGGGAAAAGAAGAAAAGCTGAGGACATCCTAAAAAACCAAACTTCCAAGGGAGGAGACAAGAAGGAATCTTCCAAGTCACTCGTGCGACAAGGAAGCTTCACCATAGAAAAGCCTAGCTCAAACATACCCATAGAACTTATTCCCCATATAAATAAGCAGTCTTCAGTCACTCCCTCTTCTTTACCATTAGCTTCTGCAAGTAGAATTCGAGATAGAAGTGACTCTATGGATACTGATTCTAGTATGGACACAACCCTTATTCTCAAAGACACAGAAGCAGTAATGGCTTTTCTAGAAGCTAAACTGCGTGAAGATAATAAAACCGACGAAGGCCCAGATACTCCCAGTTATAATAGAGACAATTCCATTTCACCAGAATCAGATGTGGATACAGCTAGTACGATCAGTCTGGTTACTGGAGAGACTGAAAGAAAGTCAACTCAAAAGCGAAAGAGTTTCACTAGCCTCTATAAAGATAGGTGTTCTTCAGGTTCCCCTTCCAAAGATGTCACAAAACCATCCTCTTCAGGTGCTAGGGAGAAGATTGAAAAGAAAACAAAAAGCCGATCCACTGATGTAGGTTCAAGAGCAGATGGTCGTAAATTTGTACAATCCAGTGGAAGAATACGACAGCCTTCAGTAGACTTAACAGATGATGATCAAACCTCTAGTGTACCTCATTCTGCTATCTCAGATATTATGTCATCTGATCAGGAAACATACTCTTCTAAACCTCATGGAAGGACTCCACTTACCTCAACCGATGAACATGTACATTCCAAACTGGAAGGAAGTAAAGTAACTAAATCTAAGACATCTCCTGTTGCATCTGGTTCATCCAGTAAATCAACCACTCTTCCAAGGCCACGACCTACCAGGACCTCCCTGTTGCGCCGAGCACGGCTTGGTGAAGCTTCAGACAGTGAGCTAGCTGATGCTGACAAAGCATCTGTTGCTTCTGAGGTCTCCACCACAAGTTCAACATCAAAACCTCCCACAGGAAGGCGCAACATCTCTCGGATTGATTTATTGGCTCAGCCTCGTAGAACAAGGCTCGGCTCATTATCAGCTCGTAGTGACTCTGAAGCAACAATATCTAGAAGTAGTGCCGCTTCACGTACTGCAGAAGCCATCATTAGAAGTGGAGCCAGATTGCTACCATCAGATAAATTTTCTCCTAGAGTTAGAGCTAACAGTATCTCTCGGCTATCAGACTCCAAGGTCAAAAGTATGGCCTCATCACATGGCTCTCCTTCAGGTAAATTGGTTCCTAACTTTTAATAATATTAACATATTATGCGTTTCATCTGTCTTTATTTTTAAAATAATAACTTTCTAGTTGGTGTATTTCCAAAATATTTAGCAGAGTTGGTGATACAGAGCAGTTTTTTGTTTTTCTATAAAAATTGATTACTTTTTGCTTAACTTAATAAATGAAAACTTCAGACATTATTAGTTTCCAATTAGCCATGGGGTAAAATAGTGATTTCAAAATTGGAATTACATTGAGGTGATTTATAAATGTCGACCATTGAATTGGCCAACTGTCTGGATTTGTGTGTCAAAAGTAGGTTTGGAATTTTATTATCTGGTTTAAATTGTACGGCTTAACATTGTGCTTCTTAAAGCATGTTTTTAACTTTTAAATATCCTTTCATAGTCCAGAGTCCTTTTAACCCTGAAGAAATATAATATATCCTTGGAGTAAGCTATTTTTCCTTTCAGAACTAAATGAAATTATCTATATTTACATACATACCCCTTCCCACCACCTATTTATGATTAGTTTGGAATGGGTCATTTACCTTACTTACACTTTTTAAAGTTGAAAACTAAGCCTGTTTATGGTTAGCCAGGTAGAAACTACCCCTTAATTTATTCAGCAAAAGATGGTGGATATAGGGTAGTCACATAAAGCATGTGATTCAAAATGATCTGTAGGAATTTTAAACTGGACTATGTGCTTTATCTCATGAGGTACAGTTACAGTATTGAGATGTAGTAATTCTCACTCTGCCATCAAGTCAGTGCTGACTCATAGCGACCCTCTGTGGGTTTGTCATTGTTTACGGGAGTGAAAAGCCCAGTTTTTCTCCCTTGGAACTCCTGGTGTTTCGAACTGCTGATCATGTGGATCGCAGCCCAGCTTTTAACCACCATACCACCAACAGCTCCTAGATGTGACAATTAGATGCAATTAAATATTATAAAGCTCCCTATCAGAATCTAGTTGTTTGGTTATCTTTGTCTTTGTGTGTACTTTATAGCTACTAAGTGTACATGTGTGATCAGAGTAATGAGACAAGTAATTGTGTGTGCCTTGTACGCATGGTCTCATTACGTCATAATCAGCTTCATGTGGGGTGTAGTTAAAAAGACCAGTGGCAGAAACAGCTGTTTATAAGACTTTGAAGATTTATAGTTACTTTCTGTCTTCAAGCCTCTAAATGAGCTGTAAGTCTTCATTGGAAGGAGAGGTGGTATGCAATCTTATCTTTATTTATAGTTTGTTTCTCTCATAATATGTCCTAGTAATCTTAAAACTCCTGGAACTTCACACATATTTCAGATTTCACTTTTTCTTCCATCCCCCTTCATTGCTGATTTCCTCCATTCTAATTATTCTTACATCTCTGCTGGTCAGAGGGTTGAATGATGATGGCTGTAGCTGAAGGCTGAATATAGCATATGATTATAGTTCCAAACACAATAGATAGAATTTCCCTGATAACTCAGGGTTTTTTTGTTTCCACGTGTCCAATGTTTTGTTTTCATTGGTGGCTAATGAACTTATTACCAAGTATATACTTTTTAAATGTGTATTTATCCTATCTTGTCATTGTATTCTTTATAGCTCTACCTTTCATACTTTATTTGAATTGAATTCTTTATGTGTGCTCTGATAAACTTTCTTCTGCCAATGATTTGTTTAGTCATTTTTGTCTCTATTAGGTATGTTAAAATCTTTCTTCCCCTGTCCTAACATAAGCTGCATCTAAGTGGTATGTTACCACATGACACGGAGCACCTCTTCCTTCTGTGCTGGTAGATTGCTCCTAACACATGAGTGATCTGGTTTTCTCAGTATTTACCATGAGGGCTTACATGAAATTCAAATAAAATACTACATTAGCACTTCTGAAGTAAAAAGCTAGAAAATGCAATGTTCTATTATATCTTTAAAGATAAAATGTGTTTTCTGTTCCTTTCAATGTAAGAAAAAGACGAGGCTTTCTGCTCTCATAAAGATTTACAGCCTGGAAACCAAATGGGCAATTTTGCTGTGTCTTCTAGGGTCACTATGAGTCAGAATTGACTGAACAGCCATAAGTTTGGGTTTAAATGTAGAACTTGGTAAGCACTCTTTGTGTCTAAAAAGTGCATTGAATTGCTTAATGAAATTTCTTAGGGAAGATTATAAAAACGACGTTTGATTTCCTCAGTCTTGGCATCAGTGTATTAAATAGAATCACCAAATTTAAGAGCTTGAAGGCTATGTTATTTGTAATAGTTATTCAGTTAGTGAACTAAGGTTAAGAGATTAATTGACTTGTCTAGTTCACATAGTTACGAAGCCCTGGTGGTGACCGATAGGCTGGTGGTTACTTGTTGGGCTGTGGGCTGTTAAACACAGTGTTAACAGAAGTGTGAAAACAAGAAGGACCAGTTCTGTGGGAGAAAGTCTTTCTGCTGTTGGAAAGATTTACAGCCTCCCTCAACCAAAGAAGCAGTTTTACTCTGCCCTGTAGAACCACTGTGAGTTGGAATCTGCGTAATGGCAGGAGAGGAGGACAAGATAAAATACAGCTTTCTGAATTTATAGCCACTTGCCTTTTCTACCACCTCCATTCCAGCTCTGCAAACTAATCTGAGTGCTGATTTCTGTACCTGCGCTCAGAGGATGGCCAGACTATCAAATTGTAACTAGGAGTAAAGTCATTGTGCCAATGAAGGCTTTGTTGTTGTCCACATGAGTATCTGTGAGTTTCTCTGCCTTATGGGCCTAAAACCACATTGTGATCCAGGCTGTGTATTCAGATTCTCCCAGTGAGCAGTCAGTCAGTGGGGATGTACTAAATAATCACAATGGATAGGTAATTTCAAACAAAAAAAATGGGCCTTTTTGATACCTCTAAATAAAGTATCTTTAAAATGATGATTTCTGTTTAATATGAAATAAAACTGATCATTATTGCTATACCAGAATAAACTTTGAAGATCTTGAAATGAGCTAAACTCAGAGCCTGTTGGCATATGTAAACATAACTATACTGTTTCAAATTCTACATTTCAGACTTTGATGAAAAAAATGAAACATTTCTTTTTTTAAATAAATGTATATGCAAAATAATAAGAGAATCAGAAATCTCTGACTTAGCCAAATGAAAGATAAGAATGATTTCATGTCTCTTTAGCACTGATGTGATTTGCTGTTTAGGGTTAATGCTTTTCCCTGCAGCTTTCTTCAGTAGTCTGTCAGTATCAAGTTGCAGTGCATAACTATCATGTCATTTTATGAAATTAACAGTATGGTGTACATTTATAATTGCCTTTTAACGAAATATATTGAAATAATAATTTAAGAAGAGATTCAGATTTTTAACAAGATAGGTTTAAAATTATATACCCTAGATTATTAAAATAAAGCAGTTAGTTTTCATAATAGTTTCAATGCATATCCTAGAAAAGGAAAACATGTTAATTCCTTTAAATATTTTTTAGACGGTTTACTTTCTCTTTTTATTCTGGCCCTCAACATTGATAGATGGTAGGAACCTTATATGAGCATGCAGGGCTTGAATTGTTTCTTCCTCTGGATCAACATATAAAACGGAAAACTTACTGGGATCTCCCTAAATTATCTTACTTCTATGTGCACTTAAATTTACTTGTAAACATGTTTTTAATTTAATTTCCAACTGAAATATTCTGATGTAAAGTATAAAATGTTATGTTTGCTTTCTGAAAGGTATTGTTTAAATCTGAAGATGTGTATGTGTGTTAATGTCAAAGATGTTTTGCTTAACACTAAAAGAAATAATAGCATTCACACATGGATGACTCTAAAAACTTTTTCTGCCTTTTAATTCTTTTGAGCTCATGAATGATGCTTACATAGTGAATATATTCTTAATACCTCCACAAGAGGGATTATGGCATAAGGTTCAGGTACTCTTGTAAGATTAAGATAAGTAAAGCTATCTCAGAACTTTATCTCAGTTTAATAGATGTTAAAGTCTCTGCTTGCCCGCGTTTTACCAACCAAGGCATCGACTCCAACTCACAGCAATGCTATTGACAAGGTGCAACAGCCCCTGTGAGTTTCTGAGACGGTCATTCTTTATGGGAGTAGAAAGCCCTGTCTTTTTCCTGAGGAGTGGCTGGTGGTTCCGAACTGCTGGCCTGGTAGCTAGCTGCCCAATGCATAACCACTAGGGCTCCTTCAAGTCATCTCTTAAAAACTGACATTTCAAATCCCTTCAATATACATTTTCTAATTTAGTGTATCTTAAATCCCTTATTAATATTTGTGTTATTATCAAATGAGCCTAATTATATGAAATTATGGTTAATTTTATAAATGATTTTATTAAACATTAAAATTCAGTAGGAAAAAGTAAAAAGGTTTTCCAAACTTCCATCAAGAAAATCTGCCTTTCTATGAGAGGTTGCAAATGTTTTATTTAAATCTAATTAGATAAATCTGAGTGAGGTTTTAATAACATTTAATTATAAAGCACTTGTGTGTTGAGAGATCTTACACTATGATTTTTTTTTCCTTATACTAGGATTTTAACAAGTCAAGTTAGATGGGCAGTTTGAAGGACCCAGGCTGTCATATTTAAGATCATTCTAGTAGTAACAACATAAAATAAGGTTTGGGGAAAATTAAAAACATTCTGATTTGAGGTTTTCTCTCCTTTAATTGACAGTTATTAGTTCTTTGTAAATTGTAGTTACTATGGTTTAAAAGCAAAGATAAAGCAAAAGGTTTTTAAAGAACTGAAGAAAAACAATAAGAGGCTAGAGTTCCTAGCTGTAAACACCCTTTCCCAGCCCTTTTTTCATTGATAATTGTCATTTCACTCAATCTCATCTTTTACTCCCTGCTACTGGAGATGGGAGGTAGCTTGGGTTTTACTTCCTAGAACACTATGTAAAACGTGTTTCCCTTTGGTATTCGCATACCTTAGTAACCTGAAGCGGTATTAAGAGTAGTTCCTTTACTGTGCTCTACCCTCCTGTGTTTCATGCTGTCCTGTGTCCTTACTTATCAGAGAACAAACATAAAGATGATCTGTTTTTTAAAATAGGCTTTCTTCCTTGACTGTATTTCTTTTTTGAATGTATCTTTAGAACGTTAGTTCAACTTATAAAAATAGGTAAAAAGTTTGATTATCTTTTGAATAGGAAATTTTTTTCTCTCTACCTCCCACAGTGTTATGTGATTATTTTCTGATTCTCACTACAGGTAGTCCAAAATTTATAACACATGCACTTTCCTATCACCTATTATTTTGGAGGGTGGGTATCTTTTAATTTTATTATCAGTTGGATGAATTTTTAGAAAATTGTTTCATTGTCATATAATTCAGATTATCAAAGACTTCAAGAAGAGTTGTGCAGTTATCACCACATTTGCTTCGAAGTACACAATTTTACAACATTCTCTTCTTTCTTTGCTCTTAGCTCCCTATTTTTTTCTTCCATTGTTCTTAGTTCTCTGTTGCCCTCGTGCCCCCACCCCCCAACCTCCCTGCGCATACTCCTAGGTAATTATTAATCTAATTATTCTTTCTAGAGTTGCCTATCCTGGATTCCATATACAGAATAGCATACATAATAAGAAACAGATAAAAAGTACTAAATTGGTTGAATGTCTACAGAACAGATCCCCAGTTTCCTATTCCATTCGTACACAGTTTGTTTCATCTCATTCATTACAATCCCTTCAATGTACCATCATGTAGCTCACTTCCCTGTGTTTTCAGTTTCTGTTCAGCCTTCTTCCTAGCGCTTCCCACATTTGTCCTTGGGTCATTGCTGCCCTTTTTATCTTAGTCTAGCATGAGGATGAGGTTGGTTTCAGATCTGAAGGGTGAGTATGAGCCATTGTCTCAGCAGTTCCACCTTCTGTTCAGCCCGTAAACTTGGTTTCCTTTAATGTTTTTGAGTTCTGTTTCAACATTTTTCTTACACCCTCTCCAGAAACTTCTAATGAGATCTTTTTCGGGGCATTTGGTACTAGTAGCAGGATACCACCTTAATTCTTTCAAAGCTAGTTTGTGTCTTTGGATTTTCATTTCTCTTCTTTGTTCTAGTCAGCGAAAGACCAATATGGTTCCACCTTAGTATCTGAGCTTTGAGCTACTTCCCAAAGTGGATGTAGAACATTGTCTCTGTGATCTATGTTATGCCACTTGACTTTGCTATAGCTAGAGACTGTAGTCCTGAAGCTCCCCACCTTCCCTAACCCCCGCCCCCAGACATTTAGTTTCTTAGGGTGTTTTGTTATCTCTAAGAAATTTTCATAACTATGTCCTCTGTGTACTCTGCCACATTCATTGATAACACTTGATACTCAGTTTCTCCTTCTGTTTTCATGTCCTTTGTCATTCATATAACATGCCAGTCATTGATAACATTCTTATTAAATTACTTGTAAATAAGCCACCTTAGTTCCATCATATTTACTTATGTTTTAGTGTCTTATCTAATTTACTATGCTTCTGTTACTATGTTTTTCAATCTTCAGTCATAGGCTTAGTGATTATGGTTGTCCAATCAAAAATAAGGAAACTTAATCTAAAAGGAAAAATCTGGCAGTTCGATTGCTACATTCATAATTTTATTCCTGAACCTCTTTCCTTTTGTTTTTAAACTTTAATGTTACAAAATATACACATTTAACACATGTATCTTGAGGTTAAATCAGTTCATAAAATTTTTAGTTGTTTGAAAATGAGTAAAATCAGAAATTATACTTCAGCTCCCTGGAAAAAATCTGATTACTTACCTATTACTCTGTATATGTATTTGCATGTACTTTTTCAGAAAGTAATGAGCTTTCTGTGTATGCCTTTCCTTTCTTAGCCATGATCTCAAGCCTCAGGTGGTGGAGATAGGAAAAAACAATAAAGAATGTGAAGCAGAACAAATTGGTAACCACTAATGTTTAGATTTCTGTTTCCTAAACCAACTTTAGTGGCAACATGTCTTATATGAATAACTTAGAGGGCCTCAGCCCTTCTCTGCAGAAAAACTATGAGGAAGAAACATGAAAGATACAAAATACTAGTAGCTCTGTGGGCTAAGCACTACACTGCTAACTGGAAGGTCAGCTATGTGTATGCACCAACTACTTTATGGAAGAAAGGCGGTCTATTTCTGTAAAGACAACACTGCCACAAAAATTCTGTGGAGCAGTTTTTCTACTCTCCCCCGTGGGGTTGTTATGAGTAGTAATTGCCTTCATGGGACCATGTGGTTTTTTGTTTATTTTGTTTTTTTAAGATAAAGGGATCTTGGAATAGACCAGCATACTACACTAGCATACTACACTAGTGAGTTTGTGTTAGAGAATGAAAAAAAATAACTTTTCTAATATTTTAAAAACAGCATAACTTACTTTAGCAGAAGCTAAGCTTTCATATAAACCACCAAAAGCATTTATATAGCCTAGTAGATTTCTCCTCATTTTACAAATGCAGATGTTCACTGTATCCATTGTATCATTCATTCACTCAGAAACATTTATTGAATAGATACCTGTTGGGCAGATTTACTTCTGAGTGCTAGGTGTATATGACCACTGACAAGATACACTTGGTTTCTGGCCTCGTGTTCTCCATGAAGTAACTATTACCTCCCTGTTTTATTTTTTTTTATCTTTAGTTACACATAAAAAATTATTTATATGCCTGATTCTCATATTAACAGAAGTGTCTGCGCTGTCTTCTAATTTTTCAACATGTCACCAGTAACAGTTTTTAATCTGTCTTAACCATAAAGAAGAAAGTGCTTCCACTTTCTGTAGTGTGTTCCTTTGCTTAATGTCAGTGGCTGTGAGACTAACATGTAAAGATCCGCTTCTTGTAGGTTTCTTAACCGTTGTCTCTATCTCACCATGTCTATATGCTTTCAGTGTCAAAGCAGCAGAGTTATACCGAAGATGCTTTGTTGTGTTGCTATTATTTTTTACCATGTAAAAAGATTTTTTCCAACCGTAGCATAGCAGGATGTTGAATGACAGAGGTAATGTTTTTTGTTTTCGCCTTTTTTTTTGCCATAAAGGCATAATTTCCAGAGCAGGAATTATGCACATTTGTATGTTGGGAAAAGAAAGTTTTTATCATCTCCATTTTGAAAGTCTATGTGGCATGAGGATATCTTTTCCCTTGTTGTTTTGGTGGTGGTGACGGTGTTTTGTGGTGTTGCTTTCATTTTTTTTTAAAACAAAATCTACATATTCACTCACATGAGATTAAGTATTTGCTATTAGACAGTATCCAAGTAAACACTTTGAATAGAGCTTACTAGCTGCTTATCATTAATAAAATTTTTCATCCTGAATGTCTGTTTACCATTCTACAGAAAACACAGTCTTTCAATTGGTTTAAATTATTCATTATTTTATTTCACAACGTGTGATGTTCCTCTCTTTAATGGTTAGTAGATTGATCAGTTTTTGTGAGGTATGTGTATGTTATTAAAAGTTGTGGTGTGTGTACTCTCATGGTGCTTTTGAAATCGTGATTTTTATTTTATCGCCTTTAAAAGATAACATAATAACTCTTTTTTTAATAATTAAACTAATTTAGTAAATTCAAGATGGAGGCGCTTTCCTACTGATTATGCTTCCACCTCAGAAGATGAATTTGGATCAAACCGTAATTCCCCTAAACATACTCGTCTACGTACTTCTCCAGCCCTGAAAACTACTCGATTGCAGAGCACTGGGTCCGCTATGCCTACTAGTTCTTCATTCAAGCACCGGATAAAAGAGCAGGAAGACTACATCCGAGATTGGACTGCTCATCGAGAAGAGATAGCCAGGTTGGTTTTAGTGAATTGATTTGACCAGCTGTCATGTTTTGCTATTTCAGCTAGTACTAACATTTAACTTGTACTTGATCTATACTAATAATCCAAAAATGAAATTCACTGATAATGATAAGCTGAGTTTTACCTGTAGCTACATTCCATCCAGCATTTTTTCTTCTTTTTTTTTGAATGTCAGTGCTATCAACATATTGTATTTTGTTTGTTTGTTTGTTTGTTCTGGTCTTTTTCCTCCTTTTATTTCTAGTAGAGAATGCTGATGAGTCAGTAAAAGTATTGAAAGGCAATCAGTAACAGCTCTCCAAACTTTGAGAGTTACAGAGTTAAATTCATTATTTTAGAAGTCTAAAAAGATAACAAACTACTTGTAATGTTTTCTGGGGAGAATTATGATAGGCAGATTTTTACTAGTATTTTATGAGTTTATTAAATTTGGTAATTCAACATTTTTACTTACAATATACTTACTTTGAGTATTAAATCAGATTATATAAAACAAAGTGTGTTACAGGTGAAGGTTTTAATTTATAGTATTATAGTTGAACATTGAGGAGAGGTTTTGCTCAAACAGGTGCTATAGGAATTAAGTTGTTTTTTTAAATGTGTGTGATAATAAATTTTATTATGGTGTATATTTTGTACTTGAACAGTGCAAGCAGTTAAGTACTCAGACACTACATGAAAGGTTGGCAATTCAGGTTCCCAGAGGTGTTTTCTAAAACCTCACCCATTAAAAACCCTGTGTTCTGCTCTGATAGACCTGGGATTGTCATGAATAGGAGTTGACTTAGTGGGGGTTCCCAGGAGTCAACAATTCAATGGCAACTGATGTTTATTTCATACCATGTTTTAGATGTCATCTAATCAACAATTTCCACCATAGTAAAATTATTTCTACCTTTACTACTCTTTGAATTTTATACCCAGTAACATTATTAAGGGCTTTATATATAGTAGTCTTATAAATGTTTTTAAAAAGAAACTTTTGCCATCATTTGATAGGTATTCTTTTTCTTTCTTCACTCTATTAACTTCTATGAATTGTATATTTTCTGGCTCAATTCATTAGTTTAATATAGTGTTTATTTTTTTTCATTTTTAATGACTACTCGCTTGTGGCTGCTTTTATTGGAGAAAATGTTCTTCTGTTCCCATTAGAGAGCCCTGATGGTGAAGTGGGTTATGAGTTGGCCTGCTAAGCAGAGGGCCGTCCACTCGGTGGTAGAAGGATGACGCTTGCTTCTCCTGAAAAGACTAGTCACTGTGAATTGAGTTCTGGGGATACAACATACAATGTATTCTCTTGCTGACCAAAATGTGTGTGGTTCAAATCCACCAGCCACTCTTGGAGAAAGATGTGGCAGTCTGCTTTGGTAAAGATTTCCAGCCATGGAAACACTATTAGAAAGTCCAACTCTGTCTTACGGTTCCTATGAGTCAGAATGTGATGCCAGTGGGCTTTTTGGTTCTGTTTTCATTTTACTGCTTAAAACATTTTTGGTGTACCATACGAATACTTTTTTATTGAAAGTAATTGTGGAAGCATTTTCTATCAGTTCTTTGAGTTAGAAGGGGAGCGTGTATGTTCTTTGGGATTATGGGTCATTATAGGCTCACCAAATGCCTGTAGTGAGAGAATCTTGACGCCTTTTCTTCTGCTGGGCAGTGTCAATAGCAGGTCTTCCTCTGCTCTCGTTTCCGTGGGAAAGTAGAGGGGCAGTGAAGGCTCTTAAGGAGATGGATTGACACAGTGGCTGGAACAATTGTGAGGATGGCATAGGACTGGATAGTGTTTTGTCCTGTTGTGCACAGGACAGTCACAATGAACTCAGTGGCACCTAACAACATCTAAAACATGAAGGAAAGGAGATGTCTGCCTGCGCAAGGGCAAATGGTGTCTCAGGAACTACAGCTTTCAGACGCTCCCCTCTCAAATTTTACCCTACACTAGAAAGACCAACAATTGTAGTCTCAGTCTAAGCCAAACTCAGTCCCTTCGCCCAAATAGAACGGTGTTAATACAAAGAGGAAGGCGTATTGGGGTGCACATTTTCTACTGGGTTTCATTTGGTGATTATGCATTATCACTATCTGTACCAAGAATCAAAGGCCAGACTTTACTCTGTAATGATTTTTTGCCTCCAGTTTATTTGTAGTACTGCTCTAGTAACAAAACAATAAAATTTGCCTTTGAGATTTTAGGTGTTCAAGACATATTTATCAGCCATTTTATCTCAAAGCCAAAGTTGTTCTTTTTAACGAGGAGAAAGGATGGGGTTGGAAGAAGGAAAGCTAGAAAACATGGGAGGAAGCATAGGTAATATTTATGACTTACATTCCCTCAGACTGATAAGCTTGCTTAACATGAGGAAATTTAGTTGTAAATGTCTATGCATCACAAACTATAAGAGTGAGATAATTTTCTTTCTTTAAAAAGTTTACCGTTAGCCATCACTTAAGAGAAACACATGCTGAAGATACTTTATTAAAAGACTCATAGATACCAAGGACTCAAGTAGAAAGAAAATATGTTGAATCTGATGATGGCAACAAATATACAAATGTGCTTGACACAATGGATTAATGTATGGTTTGTGATAAGAGTTGTACGAGCCCCCATTAAAATGATGTATTAAAAAATTTAAATAAATCAATCATAGGTCATACTTTTGTATTTTGGCTTTTTTTCCTTTCTATTTTTAATTTAGGGCTGTGCCATTTAATCAGAACTCTTTAAATTTGCATGCAGTAATTATGTACCTCCACTTAAACTCAAAGCAGATAAACTTGATCCATCAGGAATATAAAGTCTACAAAAAGCATAGTGCATGTGCTCTTTCAGCGTGAGGAAGAAACTTTCATATATATATATGTATAGATCATGCTTCAGTTTTTTTGTTATTCCCATCCATTGCCATCAAGTCAATAGGACAGAGTGTAATTGGTCCCCAAGATTCCCATGGCTGTGCATTTTTATAGGAATAGGACAACCATATCTTACTCCCCCAGAGCAGCTGGTGTGTAATTCACTATGCCATAAATTCCTTACATTAGGAATTTTAACTGAATATCCTGGTTTTATGACTATTAGTGTAAACAAGCTAAGGTATCATTTTCATAGATGAATAAATAAAATTAATTAACCCCAGAAGTTAACGCCGGAAGATTGCATTATACAATTACCATTTGAAATAGAAAACATTTAACATTTTTTTCAGTGCAGTAATAAATATCCCATTGTGCCATTGAAATGTTTCTTTCAGAGCATGCTAGTTTGTAAGGTCCAACATACACTCTCTTCCTGGTCTCAGTTTCCCACATTTCCCCCTTTTGTTTTTTGTTTTAAATTTTAAAGGACCACACAGGCAACATTGTTTTTCTCAACACATTGGAAGCCTTCTGACTGCAAGGCAAAAATAATGACAATAAGTAATACAATCAGACCAGAACTTAAGCTATGCGAGATTCTTTGAACACAGGTTTGTGGGTCAAGCTCCCCCAGCCCATCCACCGATTGTTTAATCACGTCAGAAATAGGGGTTGTTTTTAAACCATCCTTAAGTGTATTGAAAATCTCCTCTTTTAGCTGTTTGATATCTAATGAGATATTGCCCTTAAACCCCTGCAAATGGTTTCTAATTAAAGCCCAGTTAAGGAAGGGTACAGTATATAGATAGAGGTTACATAATTTTTTCAATGCTCTAGTTCATTTTAGCATCAATTGATGTTATAAGTGCATAATTTTGATCTTCTAGCAAATGAACAGTTTGCAGCATAGAATGTTGGGTCATTTTTGCATAGAATGTTCAGTTTACATGGAGGCCTGGAATGCCCTTCCGGCAGCAGCAGCAATGGTATAGAAGTATTTGTAAGGCTCAGAAAGGCACCAATTGCCATTCTCATGAATCTGCAAGGTTCTTTTGACGTTTTTTGCTGGCACGTGCAACAGGAATGAGGTCTCTGGGTTCTCTTTCCAACTCACTGTCAGCTGCTGCTGATTCCAAGGTCGCATCTGCTGAAGAGGGATCCATCACTCTCTTTCTCCTGCAAAAACCCCGTGCACATAACCCTGCTTATAGGCAGTTGGTATCCTTGGGGAAAGCATCAGTCTTAGAGAGGATTGTGATGTTTTCTCTTCTGCTCCCTGTTCTTCATTTTTCTCCACACAGGGTAACACTCCCCCAAAGGTAAATCCATCTGTTTTTTCTGCCATCTGAAATGTGATCATAATATTCGGCTCCTAGAAATTAGTAATCCTGGCTTCCAGACTCCACTGTTCTTCCACCAGATCTTTTCTGGATCATCTTTCCCTGGAAGGGTAGAAAAAATGTTTCTCTGGCTTACTTATGTTAAAACATTTGTAAGGGGGGGGGGGGAAATTAGAGTTAATTAAGCTAAATTAAGTTTGTCATGTAATGTATTGCCTTTTGTCTCTCCCTTCTGCTTTAGTAATTGAGATTTTAGAATGCCCTGTGCCCATTCAAAGAGGGCCTTTCCCTGAGAGTTGGAGGGAATGAGTGTTATGTGATGAATATTCCAATCTTGACAAAAATTGGGAAATAGTTTGCTAGTGGAAACAGGGCCATTGTCCATATTCAGATGTGTTGGAGTGCCCATTAGAGCAAAACAAGACAGTAAATGGCTGCTGACATCCTTTGTGGACTTGCCAGTCGTGACTGAAGCCCATAAAAAAATCCTAAGAAAATATCTATAGTAACATGCACAGCTCGTATGTATCCAAATGAGGGTAAGTGAGTGACATCCATTTGCCAGAGTGCATTTGACTGCTGTCCTCATGGATTAATTCCATCAGGTCCCTCTTAAGTGAGGTTTGCTGAGAGTCCATTCTATGATGATTTGGACCACGTTAGATGATACCTATGCCATAGGCCAGCAGCATTATTGTGTAAATTATTATGTTCTGTCTTTGGTGGTGTAAGAGCAGGGAGTGCTTTTTGAGTTAACATGTCTTCATTAGTAGTTCCTATAGCAGTTGGCCCTGGCAATTGGATGTGAGCCTGATGAAGACTGAGTGGAGGTGGGACTTTGAGTCAGCAGGTGATAAATAACTTACCAATGTCAGAGTGTGGATCTGATTTTAGTTTTCCTGTCTCAATGAAAGAGCACATTTGCACTGCATCTACTGAGATGCTGATTATATTAGTAGGCATTTTACATTTTTGAACAATAGAATGATTATGAATATTTCTGTCTTCTGAGCATAGGTATAGCAAGTTTGAAAGGATTGAGAAGAGGGGCCCCAGGAGGCAGCAGTGCCATTACTTGAACCATCTGTGAAATAAGTGGTGCTCCTTCAAGTGACTTGAGGGTGAACCTTTGTAATGATCCATGGTGTTCATTTTAGGAACTCCCAGAACCTTCCTACTAACAATCTAATTTCCCCCAAATTGAGCTAACGCTATCTGAAATTTCCAAGAGTTTTTATCTGAGCTGGGAGTAAGCCAAGATTATTATTGATGGATCATAGCCACTCAGTTGTTGGCAGCGATGCCAGCCTCTGCTAATCATCTATACTCTGTGCCCAATAAGACCAACAACTTTGAGGCCAGTGTTGCCTCAATGTAGCCACGATAGAGGCTTATCCTCTTGGGGAATGTAGCGGTGGAGTGACTGGTATGTGGAAAATGACAAGGTGATGACTATAGCTGGATCAAAGTGATAAATATCCCCTTAACTGATGCATTCTACAAATTATAACTTGCAGTGAGCCTAAGGAGTGAGCTCTTTATGACTGTTTAGCCACAGGGCCCCTTTTAATGTGTCAAGCAAGTGTTGGACTTCCTGCTTAGAGATGCCCGGCAAAGCTCTGAGTCAATATATATCTCTGCTTTTGAAAATCATTTAATGTTTTTAGATGGTCTATTCTAATGTCACATTTCTGAGGTCTAATAGTTGTCCAGTCTGCTACTGTCCCTAGGTATAAGGGCTAGTTGTCTGAATTTTAATAGGAACAATTACTAATCCTGCCTGAGAGAGGTTTTCATCTCTCTGCATACGTGTTTGTTGCAGCATTTCATTATCAGGTGCAACTTTTAAAATATCTATGTAGGGGATGACATAAGCTTCGGAGAAGTGCTTTCTATGTTGTTCTAAATTTAATTTTAAATCTAATTTTTAAAACTGGACGCATGGTGGCGCAATTCACCATGTCCTGAGTCAAAGTTTGTAGGTGGTACCTTTTAGGAGCTTTTTGGTTTGATTCAGGGACGGTGAATGCAAACCTTACATAATCAGCAGGCTCTAAGTGGATAATGTGAAAACAATTCTTCAAATCTCTGATGATGAGAGCCCAATCTTTTGGAATCCTGCTAGGTAAGGGAAGCCCTGGTTGGAAGGAGGCTTCCTATGAGCTATCTGATAGAATTGACTGCTCTCAGGTCTATCAGCCTCCTCCATTTGCCTGGTAGCTTTCTAAGTACAAATACAGGAGAATTCCAAGTGCTGAGACTCTTCAGTATGACCTCTCAGCTACTCATGGAGAGCCTGCCTGTTTTTCTTTATTAAAGGGACCACTGTTCTATCCATATTGGGTTGTTTGACTTCCAGGATAGTTTCATAGGTGCAGGCCTTACAATAGCAGTGTCAATTAAAAATTTGAATATCCTACTCCAGGGTGGTTATTTTTGGAAGTGAACTCAATTGGAGAAGGATCTCATTGTCCATTTTTTCCAAGTCTGCTTCCCTGTTCTTTGCTATGGAATTCTGGTGAGGAATATGCAGACTAATAAAAAGCCCTGTTGTTCCTTTTGGCTTGCCGACCACAAGTCGATTGCAGTCCAACACATAACCACTACACCACCAGGGCTTCTTTGTTGTTCTCTTTTGGCAGTGGTCCCCACATACCAGTCCTAATAGCTGCTGGTGGTTCTGGTGTAAGCTAAACACCTTCCCTAGTTAAACCTATCTTTGCGCTCCCTCTGGTGGCGGGACTAAGTGATAGGACTGACTGAGGTTCAGTGCATTGTCTGCCAAGCTGGGTAGTCTGTGTCTGTTGTGCTTTATTCTTTAATTCCACAGTCACACCTCAGAACCCATTTGGTTGTAAGGCACTGTTGGGCAGGGCTCGAAGTATGCCCTGCTCCCTGTTTCTCAGCTGGGAAGTGTTCAACAATGGAACCCCTTCACTGTTGAACTTTGAGTGGCATGGATTTGCCCAGTGATGCCCATTTTTGCAGTGGGGTCAAAGTCGGGGTTCTCTTGAACCTGACATTGGCCCCAGCCTTGGGCCACTTTTAGCTGCTTGGCTGATTGGTTGGCATTGTCAGGAGTCTCTTTGAAAATATGTCTGACTTATCTGCAGTTAAAACATTTCCTTTTAGGCTTGGCATAATTAGCCATAGCAGCAGCTACAAAGTCTGCTTAATACTTCTTCATAGCAAATACTTTTTTTCAACAACACACGGCTATACATATGGACTTCTTCAGATAGAATTACAGAAATCAAATTGACTGCATCTGTGGGAAGAGACGATAGATAGAGAAGCTTAATATCAGCAGCTAAAGCCAGGTCAGGGGCTGACTGGAACCAGACCATCAATTTCTCATATGTAAGTTCAAGTTGAAACTGAATAAAATTAAGACATGCCCATGAGCGCCAAAATACAACTTGTCTATTCCATGTGAATTTTGAGAACATCCCAAGACTAGATTGGATGCATTGAACATTCAGTGAGCTGTGCAGTGACATCAAGAGCATCAAACGTGAAGAAAGCAAAAGGTCATTAAAAAGATAGGACAGAAACAAAAGATCAGAGTGGATGTCAGAAGAGACTCTGAAACTTGCTCTTAATTTGAGAGTAGTTGAGGCACATGGAAGAAATAGTGATGTCAGAGAGCTAAAGAGAAAATTTCACAGGGAAGCTCAAGAAAAAGTAAAATATTATCATGAAATGTGCAAAGACATAGAAAGCCAAATCAGAAGAACATGCTCAGCCTAACTTAAACTGAAAGACACGAAGAAAAAAAGTCAGGCCTTGAGTTGCAATATTGAAAGATTATATAGACAAATTTCTGAATGATACAGATGCATCAAAAGATTGAAAAAATGCACAAAGTCAGTATTCCACCACTTGAAGAGGTAGCGTATGATCAAGAACCACGGTACTGAAGGAAGTTCAAGCAGTTCTGAAAGCATTAGCCAAAAACAAGGTTTTTACATTATCCTTATGCATATATAAATATTTATGCATTATAACGTGAGATACAGATATGATAAAAAGATTTTGTTATATCACTTATTATTACCTTCTTCCCCCAAAAAAGACCACATCAATTTCTGTATGATGGAATAATAATTGAAATATTTCAACAAACTGGAAGCACCCATCATGCTTTGCCAAGAAATTTGGAAGATAGCTGCTACTGGGCCAACTGACTGGAAGAGACCCATATATGTACCCATTCCAAAGAAAGGTGATCCAACAGAATGCGCAAATTATAGAACAAGATCATTAATATCACATGCAAGTAAAATTTTGCTGACCATCTTACAGCACTTGCAGCAGTACATTGACAGGGAGTTGCGAGAGGTTCAGGCTAAATCAGAAGAGGATGTGGAACAAGGGTATCATTGCTGATGTCAGATGGATCTTGACTGAAAGCAGAGAATACCAGAAAGATGTTTACTTTGGTTTCATTGATTCTGCTAAGGTTTTCAAGTGTATGGAATATAACAAACTATGGGGAGTCTTGAGAAAAATGGAAATTCCAAAACACTTTATTGTGCTCATGTATATCTTAAAAATGAATCAAGAGGCAGTTGTGTGAAAAGAACATGGTTTAAAATCAGAAAAAGTATGTGTTGGAATTGTATTTTCTTAACCATACTGCACAAGGCTTCTTTAGAGTCGTGAAAAGCAAAGGTGTAGTGTACTCTAAGGACTAAGGTGCACCTGACCCATGTCATGGTATTTGCCACATAGGCACTTTGAATAAGGAAGCCTGGGAAAAGAAATCATTATGGTGTTGGTGAAAAATATTTAAAGTACTATATATCATCAAAAGAACAGGTAGGTCTGTCCTGGAGGAAGTACAGCCAAGCTACTCCTTAGAGGCATAGATGGCAGGCTTCGTCTCGTGTACTTTGGATATGCTGTCAGGAGTGACCAGTTCCTGGAGAAAGGGTGTCACGCATGATAAAGTAGCAGGCAGGGCACTGAAAAACATGAAGGCCCTTGGACAAGATGGATGGACACAGTGACTGCAACAATGGGCTCCAACAGGACAGTTGTGAGGCGGGCACAGGTCTAGGCAGTGTTTCCTTCTGGGGGCGGGGTGGTGTGTGTGTGTAGTCACTAGGAGTCAGAATCAACATCTAACAAGTATCATGTTTCTCATCTGTAAACCAAGATGATGTACGCTTAATAAAAAGTTGTGAGAATTAAATGAAGTAATGAATCTAGAGATTTTTTTATAATGGTGCTCAATTATATTTTATTATAATTGTTCTTATTATATTTTGGTTTGCTTATTTTATTTATTCTGAATCCATGAGGCCAAGGACCTGGAATTCCAGCATCACTGTTGTAGTCCTCAGTGCCGGGTACAGAGTAAGGACTTAGAAATCTTTCTTGGTTTTCTTCCTGCCTTTTTGTATTGGTAAATAAGAGGATTATCATCTATGACTTGCTATAAATTGTATACATGAAAACCTATGAAAGCTGGAACCTATGTAAGTAAGAAACTTACCAGAGAATGAAAATTCAATTATTTTCCACTAAAAGGAGACATAGAAAAGTGGCAAGTGTGTGTGTACCCTATCAAAGTCAGAAAACTTGCAGGACCTGGGAAAATACGACAATAGTGCAGAGAGCCAGCTGTTACAGGTTTTACCATATATTGATCATAAATTGTTCCTGTTGGGCTTTAGCTTTATTTTAAGGTTACAGAAATTTTTACATGTGCTTTTAAAAATATTCTGTCATTCCAAAGCCTTCCTATGAATGTAAATTTGGTTCATGTGAAGTAGAAATGGAGAAATTCAAGTGTCCTTGAATTAAAGTAATTGTAGGAGGAAAGTAGATGTCAATAACTGACTCTCTTTAGATTTTACCCCCCTATTTTATTCTTTGATTATCACTGCTAATTATTTTGTTGTTTTGTTCATGTGGCCAAAAAGCGCAAATGACTTCATAGAAATTAGGTCTACCTTTGGGATATGGTTTTAGTATCGGTTAAGTTTTGTGTGACTGCTGGGAAAGTTGTGTAACTACTGGCAAGTTATTTGACTTCTTGGAAAAAATCAATAGCTAAAGTCCTATCTCACAAGAACATGATGAGCCTTAATTGTTTATTACAAAGCATATTATGAAGCATATAATAGCATAACATCCTAATTTTCTTGGTACTTTTAGTCTCATGATACTGACAATAATGTTCCTAAATGTATAAATATAAAATACTTAGTTACAAAGAAATTCAATTATATTTAAATAGTTATCAAAATATTAAAAACTATATTAATAATGTGGTTCTTTCACAACTTATAAATATTACTCCTTTGTTTTTGGTGGTAGCAATAATTTTGATGGTATGCATATAATTGATGTTTTGAAATACTCATAGTAAAACTCACCTGTATTCCTACTATTAGTATGGTTTATTGTCTGTAATTGAAAGAAATTATAAACATTGCTTAAAGGTAAATCTAGCATTGTGATTTTTCCTTTCTCATTCAAATTCATTGTCCCCTGGAATTCTAATCACCACCTTAATATTTTAACACCTCTTTCATATATTAATAGTCACACTAATAACATATTAGAATATGGCATAGCACTATTTCAGGCTGTTTACTATATATTTCTCAAGGTGGTATGCTATAGATTATTTGGGATTTCTTTTCATTAATTTATGAAAGATTTTGAATATCAAAACAATGAATAGCATTTCCAGAGACTCTTTAAGTTTTACATACAAAACTAATTTGATATTAAACCAGTGTAACTGATTCTGTCATAAATGATTTTTTTTCTAGGCTGTTATTTAAAAGAATTAAACTTCTTTTCTAAAATTATTCCCAGGATCAGCCAAGATCTTGCTCTCATTGCTCGGGAAATCAACGATGTAGCAGGAGAGATAGATTCAGTGACTTCATCAGGCACTGCCCCTAGTACCACAGTAAGCACTGCTGCCACCACCCCTGGCTCTGCCATAGACACTAGAGAAGAGGTAGGAGATCTTCATGGAGAAATGCATAAGGTTCTTTCTTTTCTTTATTTCTTTTGCTTTTAGCATTTCGCTTAGTTTATTTTAGTTATACCCATCTTCCCTGTTTGCATGAAGCACTGCATTTTCCAACTTTGCTTTAAAATTTTTTGTTCTGTTTGTGTAACAAAACTAGTAAAGGCTAAAATTTAAGGAAACTTAAAATATTTGAAATAAATACTTTGCTTCTTATGGGTCTATACTTTCACTTAAAATATGAATATAAAGTATACCTGAAAAGTAAAATTGGCAAGTTACTATAAGAAAATTTGGCTATGAAAATAATTGTAATTAAATAGCTATTTTCATAGAGAGGTAGCTATATTTCTCATAGTAAATAAATAATTATCCCATATTCTCCACTTTAAATAATCCCATTAGTGAATTATATATGTATACACGTATATAGAGAAATAAACTTTGAAAATTAAAAGAAGTGTATTCCCACACAAGAAGTGTACCATGGAAATACTGCAGGTTCTGTTCTAGACCACTGAATAAGAAGACAAGTCTTTTGTTTGTTTGTTTCCTAGGACATGTAAAAGTTATTTGTACATTACACTGCATTCTGTGCAGTGTGCAGTAGTGTAGTGAAGACGCTAGGAATATGGTAAGAGCTACCAGAATGTGACAAAGACGCAAAGTGAGCTTATGCTGTTGGACAAATGATGCCGCTAGCGTTATTTGACGCAGGGTTGCCACAAAGCCGCTAATTAGTAAAAGATGCAGAAATGCGTTGTCTGCAAAGCGCAGTAAAACAAGGTCGATCTGCATATGCACACACACACCTATTTAGTTTTGAAATATTTTTGTCAGCTTTGGAACTTAAGTTAATGTGTATAGACTATTGCTCATGTAAAAGCAGAATTTCCTGTTTTACAATTCTGAGGGATACTCATAATATTTCCTTTAAGTGGTGGCTTTTAGCTTAGAATACAAATGCATGGTCGTCTTCGGCCAAGTTGGCCATCTTTACTTGGAGCACCAGTGCAAGCAAAAGCTGAGTGTTTGAAAGAATCTCTGAGTTTCCTGGGTCAACAATTTAAATCCATCACTTGTTTCTGTGACTCAAAAGCTGGAAATGGTTCTTACATTTTGAAATGTTTTGTAAAAAATCAAAACAAAAATAATTTGTGATATAAAAGTTGTTTGAAATTTGAACTTTACTATCCCTAAATAAAAAGTTTTTTTCAGAACCCAGTCCCTCACGTGTCATGTATGACAAATGAGGTTGCTGTAAGTTCAAATTTACTGGACAGAACCTAACAACATAATTGCTTCAGTGCTTCAGCGATAAGTAATTGAGACAGAGAATGCTATTTGGCAGCAAAACTTTAAATTTTTATTACTTAGTGTTTACCAGCCCCTGATATAGACCATTCCACTCCCTTATTTTATATAATAATAATGTCCTGAATGATAGCCAAAAACGAGTATCCTTTTTACAAATTCTGGTAACCTGTTAAGATAGTTCTTTCGTTGTTATTTATCACAGGATTTTTTTTTTTAAGCCTAGTTCTTTCATGACCACTGTTTTATTTAAATTTTTTTTCATTTGCTATCTAATTTGGTAAATGTTTTGCCAATCTCTTTGTGTAGTTTTGTTACCACATTGATCCATTACAAATATGTATAAAATCATCTTTATTGATGAAAAACAAAAGGTTCTTCACGGTAGCAAGACATACACAATTCTTCTACATTTAAAAGATTATTTTCTCAGCTGCCTAACAATTGTACATAGCATAATTATACATTCACTAGACTTTAGTGAAATTATTCAACCATTTCATTGAATGTACTTTCATCTTCCCTTTTTATTTTTAATTATACTATAGTTTTATTTTCTCTTTAGTAAAACCAGTTCCTTTGTATTGTGTTGGTACAATTACCACTGTAAATAGCAGTATATAATTTGGACAGAAATGTATCATTTTTACAGCTTTATTAAAAGCTTATCTGGCAGAGATTGAATTATGTATTTTGTAGATTACTTTTTCCTTTTGTAAACTTAATTACAGTTTATCTTGTGAAGAAATTTAGTGCCTGGATTTGGGGAGGAAAATAAGAAAGAAAAAAAAGATAGGAAAGTAAAAGAAAAAGAAACATTTTATCGGTAAGGCAATGAATTCAGTGTCCATCTATGATGGCTCATTTTTTTTTTCTTTCTCCATCTAGTTTCCAAAGATGGATATTTCTATCCATGGAAGAATCTAATTTAAAATAGTTATATAAGGTTAAGTCAAATAGTATTGCTAAACCTGTTAGGTACCTTTAAGGCATCAAAATGTGAAGCTGTTCCTTTTCAACATGCCCTCCTTCTAGGTGCGTACACTTCTGAAGGGGATGCTTCCATCTTGTTGACCCTTCCCAAAGAATCCTGTACTCTTCGATTTAACCACATCAAATGACAGTTTTAGCATCCTCAAGGGACTCAAATAATGTTCCTTTTAAACAGTGGTTCTCAACCTTCCTAATGCAGCGACCCTTTGATACAGTTCCTCATGGCGTGGTGACCCCAACCATAACATTATTTTCGTTGCCACTTCATAACTGTAATTTTGCTACTGTTGTGAAACGGGTGAGAGAGACCTGTGAAAGGGTTGAGAACCTCTGCTTTTAAAGATCCTTTGAGTCTAGGGAACAATAAGATGTCTGAAGGAGCCAGGTTAGCACTGTAAGGTGAATGGGGTAGGGTTTCTCCTTCACATGGACAGCCCTTGCTACCCTTAGAGAATGGGCCATGTGTCATGAGGAAAAATTCATCTACAACTTTCCTGGCATTTTACTCACCAGTACAGTTTTCGGTTTTCTCAACAACTTATTAAGAAGCTCCCACCATCATATTGTGTCCTTAGAAGGATCTATCAAGGTTACTAGTATGTAATACCCTGCCCCTTTCTAAAATCACCATCACCTCTGAGCTGATGTCTCTGCCGTGAATTCATCTTTTCAGGTTTTCCTGATCTTCCTTTAAATGTTTGATCCATCAAGAAGCTGTTGCTTTATGTGGGGCTTCATTCCCATTAATTTGTTGCAACACTTCAGTGATTTGAGAAGAGGTCCACTTGAGTTTCATTAAATTTTGATGTTAGCCTTGACCTTGAAATCATCTTTTTTCCTAGCACAAAAGAAGTATCTTTTTAAAAAAATTTTCTGAAGGTGTCCTAATGAGATTAAGACAGATGTATCAACCTCATCTGTTACAAACCACTGCTTGCACAGACATGCTTAAACATTTAGTAGAGAATTAACCTGTGAATATATGAACTGGAACCCTAGTAGCAATACATTTTGATTTACCCTCATATTTTAGATTATAAAAATAAAATCAATGTAGAGGAGCATAAATTTTATAGACTAAATGAAAAAGTAATTGGTTTATTGAAGGCGTCATGTTTCTATTAGTACTTGAGAATTTAATAATAACACGTCTAGTCATCAGTATTATTATGCCATTATCTATACTTTTGAAAAATCATTCTGTTCTCCTAAGGTTTTGCTTTTGTTCCATTAGTTGGTTGATCGTGTTTTTGATGAAAGCCTCAACTTCCGAAAAATCCCTCCATTAGTTCATTCTAAACCACCAGAAGGAAACAACGGTCGATCTGGTGAAGCAAGATCTCAACCAGCAGAGACTCCTGATCACTTAACAATTACAAGGCGGAGAACATGGAGCAGAGATGAAGTAAGTCATCATAGTGTATAAGTCATGACAAACAGTTACTGAAAGAGATTACTGATTAAGAAGTGATTTATTTGTTAATTTAAAATATCTATATATATTCATCTGATTCCATACTGAAAGAGAGAGCACTATCAACATGTTATTTTAGGCTTTATGGGGAATTGGTTGAAAAAAAAAAAGATAGTTACAGCACTCTGTACAAATAAGCAAATTAAGGTACAAAAAGATAAAGTAAATTGTCAAAATATGACAGTAAATGATGAAGTCAAAATTTAAAATAGGGAATTTACTTGCAGAATCTTCTCTCATAACTAAGTTGTTCTAACCATGACAGTACTTTTCTATTTCTTTCTTCATTTTTTAATATATAGGTACATGCAATCTCTAGTATTGCATGGTATGAGCACAAGGGGTACCCCCCTCCAAAAAAAAAAAAAAAGAAACGTTCATAGTACGCATTTTTCCTGCTAGGCGAGCATCAAGGTACTAGATAGTGCACCCAAGTGGCATTGCCTGGGATGGTTCTCTCTGATTGCAGTGAATTTTTTCATAAAAGCAGTTCATTTGAAACTCGTTTTTTGTGGTGGCTGATTTAAGAGAACAGCATGCGGCTGTGAAATATTGTTTCCTGATTCAGAAAAATACCACAGAAACTGTTGCGCTATTGACACAGCTTACAAGGACACTGCTAGGGGGAAAACTCAAGTGTACAATTGGTTTTCTTATTTTAAAAAAGATGAAATATCGATTGATGACCAACCTCATTCTGGAAATCGGTCACCTTCCCAAACAGACGGAAATGTGTACATGTAGTACATTTGGAATTCATTCCACCAGGTCATACTGTTAATCAGCTTTCTAGATAGAGGTTATGAGAAAGTAGCATAACAGTTGTGACCAAAAAGGCCAGATTTGTGTCAGACGGGGGACTGGTTTTGCCACATGACAATACACCTGCTCACACAGCCATGTCAGTGTGCCTGTTTTTTGCAAAAAGAAGCATCCTCTCTTACCTCCACGCACCTTACTCACCTGACCTTTTTTTGTTTCTGCTAATGAAGAGGGGCATGACAGGACAGCAATATGACGAAGTAGAAGAGATGAAGAAAAAAAT
The DNA here is from genome assembly GCF_050624435.1 of Tenrec ecaudatus. Lineage (NCBI taxonomy): Eukaryota > Metazoa > Chordata > Mammalia > Afrosoricida > Tenrecidae > Tenrec > Tenrec ecaudatus. The sequence continues at coordinate 250,679,198 of NC_134530.1, read as the reverse complement.
GAGGGAGGTGCTGTCAGCCATCCAAACAGATGAGTTTGAGAAATGTTTCCAAGAATGGAACACGCAGATTTGACAAATGTGTTAAGTGTAATGGAGAGTACTTTACAGGTGATAAGGTTTTATAAAAAAAAATTAAATACATAGCTTTGGGAAGTTAAGGGGATTCCAGGTGGTGGGATTGTTGGTATCTCCTAGTATGCTAAAAAGGATTTATTTTTTAAAAAATTTTAACATAGCAATTACTCCTCCAGAATTAATCATCTTATCTACTTGTCTTAGTTCTCATTATGAGGTTTTCAGTGCTTTGTAATTGAAGTGTATGGAATCTTACATCATTACTTTTAATCACTCAGATTTGGGGCAATTTTCTTACAACTTTGAAAACCGTGTGTTTAAAGAAATCACCCTAAAGAAAAATTCAGTGATCAGAGAAATGCATGTCAAAACTACAAAAGCATTATTTTGTTTCTATTCAAATTGCAACACATTAAAATCACAAACTATTGCTGCTGCCAAAGATGTGGAACCATAAGGTCTCTAATTAAAGATGCTGGTAGAAGGGTAAATAGGAAAACAATTGGACGTTTTCTCTTAAAGTGATCCCTGTAGTGTGGCTAGAAAGTGGGATTGTGCCACAAATATCCATGGGTTTGGCAGAGGATATTTATATGTATGTATTACCTGTACTTCACATATATCCATGGATGTGCTGAAGCATACTGAAGGTAAAGTTATGAAAACATCTTGAACATTGCCAAACACCTAGAGAGAATGAGTCACTGGGCTTAGGGGGTCAAGACCTTGGCCTCAAGGGACACCGAGGTCAATTAGTCTAACGTAATTCACAAAGACAATGTTCCACGTCCTACTTCGGTGAGTTTGCGTAGTGACTAGAGTCTTAAAAGTTCATAATTGGCCACCTAAGGTGCAATTTTTGGCCTTTCTCATTCAGAAGAAAGCAGCATAGTAAAAATTAAAAGACACATGGAAACAATTAGTACAGAGGACTTATTGACCACATAGGCCCTGAACCAAGAATAATCTAATGGTGTCCCCTACATACCAATTGTTCTGAAAGGGATCACAGAAAATTTTAAATACGGGGAAGGTGAGAGGAGAAAGAGGGAACCAATCACAGTGATCTACATATAGCCCCCTCCCAGGGGGATGGACTAACGAAAAGTAGGTGAAGGAAGACAGCGGTAGATGTAAGATATGAAAAGAAAATTATAAATTATCAAGGGTTCGTGGGGGAAGGTGGGGAAAATGAGCTGATACCAAAGGCTCAAGTAGAAAGAAAATGTTTTGAAAATGATGAGGGCAACATATGTACGAATGTGTTTGACACAATGGATAGATGGGTAGGTTGTGATAAGATCTGTAAGATCCCTCCCCCAATAAAATGATTTTTTTTTAATTCTAAATAGAGTAGGAGAAAAATGAACAAAATCTCAAAAGAGACACTGATAACTGGCAGGACAGAGTTTGGTAGAACCCCCAAAACTCTGGCACACAGACACCATTCAGGTTTAGAATTGAATTATCCCATGTTAGAATCCTTTGCTTTAAGGGCAGAAGGTACTGTTTACCCAAGGACAAGGTTCAGAAAGTTAGAAAGAAAGCGGAAGGGAGGCAGGGAGCACATAGAGGAAGTGGGCTAAGTGTTAAAACACATTAAAGGAATATTGCAGTGGATGATTTGAAACAACGAATAGGAGTCATTGAATGTAAAACTGAAGATCTGCCCTGTAGCCCTTCACCCAACTCACAAAACAGTGTTTTAAAGACTTTGAAAGTTGAAACAATACATACTGCATGACCCAGTAGTTTTACTCCTATTGTAACACTGGAGAAACCCTTTTACAGTCATAATAGAAGGCATAGGCACGAGAACATTTATAACAGCAATATTCACAATAACAAACACCTGGAAACAGTGTCAACAGAAAGTTGAGGTGTAAACTGATATACTCACAAACTGAACCATTATAAAATTATTGGGACATTGAACCTCTAGCAACATGTAGTTATGTAGATGAATCTTAGCACAATTTTGTACTACCCAAGCAAAAAAGTTTAAGTCTCAAAAACTATATATTTGGGGATATCAGAAAGTTTGTGGGAAAATGAAATGAACAGATAATGGAATTTTTTCACACACTTTCTTAAGTTCCATCATGCAGCATGATTCTCATTCCTAAATCTAAAAGAAAAATGAAAATAAGCATACATACTTAAAACAAAAGAATAGCTAATTAAGTTAGAAAGCAAGAGTGGTTCAAGATGAGATATAATCAGTTACTTAATATGGCCCTACTAGCTTTAATTCCTTATGGCACAGTCCATAAGTGGTGTATTATAAAGTCTGGCCTTTCTGTCCTTGGTGACAATCACATTGGAGGGAGTTCTGTGCAACAAGATTAAGGTGGGATTATCCTTAGTCTACTTTACTTGAGTGTGTGACTTAAGTCACACCCTGCTTTCCTTGGGGGTATGGACTGCTAAAAGACTATAACCACACCTCCATATAGGAACCCTCAAAATTAGAAACAGAGAGAGAAATCCCAAGAGCATTGGAAGAAAATCTCCCAGTGCATGTTTAAGAACTCTGAAGTGCCCGAAGCTGGAGGCAGCAGAGTCCAAGTCAAGAAGGCCATGGGACCACAGAACAGAGTAGCAGTGTGGAAACTGAGGCTGTGAGCTGACTTCATGTCCCGCAGAGGCCAAGGGACCACGTGGCTGTGAGACTGAGGACTAAAGAGAGAGATGGCTACTGGCTGAAGTGAGCTGTTGCAATGGACCAATGACTGCATCTTTAATGTTTTCCAAACCTGGTTTGTGGGTCTACCGTATATACTCGAGTATAAGCTGACCCGAATATCAACCAATGCACCTAATTTTACCACAAAAACTTCATTAAAAATGTGCTGGAAAAACAGCTTATACACGAGTATATATGGTATTTACTTCCTTAACCTCCTTAATTGTGAGTATTGTCTATAGAGTACTGTGAGAGGAACAGTTAGTGTTGGAATAGGGTAAAAGAAAGATGCAGCATGGAGGCATATCTGACCTCTGCCTCATGGCAATATTCTACTGCACAATATAATACTTATCCTGCATTGGGAAGACACAGGCAGATGGGATGGAGGAAATTATAGATAAAGACTATCAGTCAAGTATTTCTGCACAAAAAAAGCAAACTCACTGCCACTGAATTGATTGTGCCTCATAGTAAACCTGTAACAACCACAAAAATCTCCATCACATCAAGCAATAAGTACTTTCTTATCACTCACGGCAGGTTCAATTAGATAACTTAGCTGGACATTTCAAAATTGCAGCTAGGTCTACATTTACTGTGTTCTCTTGTACCAGTGGGCAAACGGATTTGTTTTTGTCATTTTTGAAGCACAAGAGCACAAACTCCACTAGGCAAGCTCTTTACACGTCTTGTTTTGTGTCATAGCTGACAGCATTCTGCTGGCTGGAACACACCGCTTGTTAGTGGAGGGAGTGAATAATTTTTACCAGTATCTACGCTGCCATACCGATTATGGTTAAGCTTTACCTTTGTTCTGTGTGGTAGATTCATGGGGGGTTATGGCATTATAAAAAGGAAAGAAAACAAATGACCCAGGGTTATATCATTGTGTGTATGTCATGAACCAGAGTAGGAAAAAATGAAAGTGACTCTCCTAGGTTGTCTTTTCTCTCCCAGTAAGGGTCAAGTTGCTGGGCCATGATTCTCAGTGGTTTCACCATTATGTAAAGCTCCCTCGTGATGTGATCAATGGAGGGATGTAATGTCCTTAATCTGGTTACAGCCCTGGTCCCATGTAAGGAGCGTTTCTTTTTATCCTACAAGAAATAAAAGGAGCAGCAAGCAGAGAGAGACCTGCTGCTACCAAAAAGGAAACGACTGGAGCTGGAGGCCGCATTTGGACCAGGTCCCTAGACTAGGAACTTGCCGGATCCAAGGGAAGATTAACACCAAGACACATAGGGATCTCCAAGTCATTCTGGACCTACAGATGCTGAAGGGAGACAAGATCTTAAGACGTGAGATAATGAGTCAGGAAAAAGAAGTTTATTGAAAATGTGTCTGTTAATAGCAGATAGGATGAAAAGAGTTCTGACAATATGAGCTGATTTTGGACCTCATCTCTAGCTCAGAATGTAGGGTCTGTTCTAACATATTACTCTAGTTATACCTTTTATGCTTGAGCCCAGGTGTTGGCATACATAATGCACCACCACAGACTGATTCCAGTTTGCCACCTGCTCTTGTAAATAAAGTTTTCTCAGAATGTAATCTTGTTCTTTTGTTGCGTGTTGCCTATGGCTGCTTTAATACTGCAGAGAAGTTGCTCTCAACCTTCCTAATGCTGCCACCCTTTCATACAGTTCCTCATGTTGTGGTGACCCCCCAACCACAACATTGTTTTTGTTGCTACTTCATAACTAATTTTGCTACTTTTATGTATCGGGCGACCCCAAAGGGGTCGTGACCCACAGGTTGAGAACTGCTGCTGTAGTGGGAGAGTTGAATAGTTGTGACAAAGACCAGGTTTTTACCCACGTGACACTGGGATGACCATCACCAAATATATCCTTTTGAGAAAAAAAATTGTGCATATCTTAAATTATTTGCTGATTTCTCTGGATTGTATTATTCTTTATGGATTGCGTATTCATAATATTCAATGAAAGGATAAATAATATAATACTCTAAACTACACTATTCCTTTATGATTATTTTAATTGAACGATAAGAGACTGGGTTAGATAGTAATTGAAAATAGAATGAAATTGATTTTTTTAAAAGACTATTATCAACATAATTTTTAAAGCTTTACAATAACCCGTAGGTTATTAATATTTATTTCTCTCAGCATAGGTACAATATTCTAATTGTATTTTAAGAAAATTATCATTAATGTTAAAAGCATTGTAAATAATTAAGGTTATATAATACAGTGGTAATGTTTTAATTCTTTTTTTTTTTTTTTGGATGTTTCAGGTCATGGGAGATAATTTGCTGCTGTCATCTGTCTTTCAATTCTCCAAGAAAATAAGACAATCTATAGATAAAACAGCTGGAAAGATAAGGTACTGTTGTGTTCCACAAACATTTTAAATTAAATTGGTACTCACCACTTGTTCAACTTTTTTTCCCACAACTACTACGATAGCTGTTAAGAACTAATAAAATCAGTGGTACTCACTCAGTCTTACTATTTCCATGTTCCTTACATCTTGAATTTAAGTAATAGCTATGAAGAGGATAAAAAATTTCTAGATAATTAGATTTATAATAAAGAATTAAACAATTATAATCACTTAGGTGAGTTTTATTAGCAAAAAGAATATTTGAACAGTTTTATTGGCATATAATCCACAAGACACACAATTCCATAGTTCATTTGTATCAAGAAAATTTGTCCAAACAGATACTTTTCTTTTACTCTTCAAAAAATATAGTACAAATTTTAAATTAACAGATTTTTGAGGTTTCTTTAATGAAACCTCAAACTTTAGTTTCATCTTCTTCATCAGTAATTGGAATAATGTGTGAACTCTTGAAAACTAAAACACTATGGGTGGTGTAGTTTTAGTTCCATATTTTTAATACCTTTATATTGGATTATAACAATTTTTCCAGTATCTGATACCTTCACTAGACTGAATTCTTATGAATAGGGACTATGTAATTTTGAACTTTGTGAATTCAATAACTTGGAAGACATGGACAAATACTTGGAAAAACAATCCCTCCCTAGATTAGCCTAAGTGGACACCAAGAACCTCAACACACCTATGCCAATAGACACAGACAAGTTTATCAAGGGATTAGCAACACAAAAATCCCGTGGACCAGACTGCTTCACAGGAGAATTCTACCAAGCATTCAGGAAAGAACTGACACCGATCCTACACAAACTCTTCCAGAGCAGAGAAAAAGACGGCAAACTCCAGAACTCCTATGGAGCTAGTGTTACACTGATACCTAAAGTTGGCAATGGTCCCATAAGAATTGAGAACTTTAGACTGATACTCTAATGAACTTCAATGCAAACGTCTTTAGCAAAATACTGGCAAATAGAATTTAGAACATTGTATTCCTTTGTTCCCTGTTATGAAATACGTATCACTGCCATCAAGGTGATTAGACTCATAGCTCACAACCCTATCCCAAGTTTCAGAGAGTAAATTTTTACTAGAACTGACGGCCTCATCTTTCTCCTTTGGGGTAGCCGGTCAGTTTAAAATGTTGACCGGTGATTAGCAGCCCATTATATAACCTACAGTGCCACCAGTAATCTTTAGGAATTGTGTACTTCTTAAATATTTGTTGAACTAAATGGGTGAAGAAATAGCATTGTTTCTTTATACTCTGCAGCTACAAAAGTCATTAGAAATGGGGCTAATCTTGGTTTTTGGAGAGAGGACTATAGTTGATTAAAATGATCAACGTGGCTTGAATGGTTAAAACCTTATTTGATCTCCCTTTGGATATTTTGGGGGGGGGGTGATTTTTTTTGTTTTTCCCAGATGGGGCTTTATCTCTGCTGTTGCATTCTTGATGCCGTTACTTATCCGTCTGTGTTTTCGGCATATGAAGCCCAGCTCGGTTGGCTCTAAAAAGTACAGTAGGAGAGGGAGAAGGGAATAGGCAACCGCTATCAAGAAGTACAAGGAAGAAAGAAAATTTTTTGAAAATGACTGTGGTGGCGATTTTACAGCACTGCTTGATATGACTAAAATATTGAATGGTACTTCTGGAGTATGGGCTAATAAATCTATTTTTAAATAAGAAGGCTAGAGAAAGTAGAATTGTTGAAGAGTTGAGAATGGAAAAAAAGAGACTCTTCAGAAGTGCAAAGGATAGAGGAGTAAAATAGCAGGCAGAAAACTTGAGGGTAGGTTTCACCGCTGTCCTTTATCATGTGACATTAAACTGTTACCTGTTGGCTCTGAGCCCCAATTTCGTCATCTTCAGCAGTTAGTTCCCAGAATGGTGATACTGCCCCCTGGGGGATGCTGGACCAATCCAGGGGGAGGGCTGCAACAGATACCTACACTTTATTCCACATTGTGGACTATAGTACAAAAGTTTTTAGTTGCCTGAAGGGAACTGAGTAATTCTTGTTTATCTTCCTGAAAAGGGGGTGGTAGGCCAAATAAGTTTAGGAACCGATGGTGCACAGGAATTAGCATACTTTAACTTTTTTATATCATAGATTCCCAAACTTATTTGCCCTACTGCCTCCTGATCAGAAAAATGTTATTCAAACCCTTCCCCCCTTTGGCCATTAAAAACTTTTGCCCTTTGTCCCATCCAGGATAGTGTGTAGCTATGTATCTGCTTTAGCAGCACCCTGGGTCATTCTTTCCAGTCTCCAACCCCAAGGGACAGTGCCACCCACTTTGGGAAACACTGGTTTCCACAACAGGATTATTGTGAGGAGGAAAAATTATTTCTAATATATATACATATACACATACTTTAATATGTATGCATAATAATGTCTTTTATGTTTTAAATGAAATACCTGTTTGCTTTTTTTTCAAAATTAAATTTCTACAGGTGGAATCAATGTGTTTTCCTTGGAAAATGTTAACTTCAAAGTAAATTATCCAGTATTATTTTACAACTGTAAATTCATTAATAATTTAAAGCACAGACATTGTCTAAAAGCTCCATATAAATATATTGATGCTTAATTCATTTCTTAACACTATAACAGTGCCAATGTCTGAACATGCTGTGTGAATTACAGTATTCTATATTGCTTTTATGTTCACATAAGGTAGTCTGTCGGTATTTGATGAATACAAGTGAAAGCTTATTAAACAGTGTTTCTAATGAATTATAAGGCCGATTTTCTAGTGTCAGAGAACTCATTTGTTTTAGAAGCCATGATAATTGTTTTCAAAATTATTTTTTAAATTTCTTTAAAAAATAGATTTAATATATTCTAAAAGAACAGCCATTTTAAGAAAATATGTTTCAAGTTTGATATAAAAGAAACTCGATTTATCTTCCAATCAAATATGGAAGGCTGACGTTTTACTTGGCATGTTAAGTGGGTTGTGCCTCCTTTAACCCTTTTCCGTATCGTCCTTAAAAATGTATCCAGATGTACTGCTTACCTCATTGTCTTTTAGTAAAATTTTAATCTACAACTTAGTATGTTAAAAATTACATTCCATCTGTCTTTTCCTTTTTTCTCTTTGTTTTTAAAGGAAAAACAGTACGTGATGCATATACTACATGATACATATGTGTACATGTAACATATTTCACTTTGTCTTTTTTGCTTAATTATATTTTTTTTCCAGAAAAGTGTCAGTAAAATATGTAGACCCACCCCAAAACCCACTGCTATTCAATAGTATAGGATTTCCAAGGCTATAAATCTTCATGGAAGCAGACTGCCACATCTTTTGCCTACAGCGTGGCTGGTGGGTTTGAACCAGCAATGTTTTAGTTAGTAGCCAAATACTGCAACCACTGCAATACCAGAACTAGCTAATATAGAGAATTCTCTCCTAGTGAAATGCAGTTGTGTATTAGCCTCTCATAAGGAGTATCTTCTACATATAAATAACTTTAAAAGCTATATTATTTAAACATTGAACAAAACAGGTATCCCTGATCTTGGGGAATCTATATTCTAGCCCATTCATTGAGCCAATAAACATGTGCTAAACTTAACTGTTTATTCTATTTAACTGTAAGTTATCTTAATTTCATTTTACTTGTATCTTTTATGTTGAGAATTAGATAATAAGGTGCATTTCAAGTTTTTAGTTGGTTTAGACGCCGATACATTCTTCATAAATAATACATTGTATAAAGTTGGATTGGACTTATAAATTAATCCGTTGCTTTTAATCTAATATATCCATTGGTTAATTAATAAGTACTCTAAAACCATCTTCAGCAAGGTATCATATGGATATATGTGTATATATACATATCATATGTATTTCATCTATGACCACATCACTTTCAAGTTTGTTGATATCATACTATTCTTACATATAAAAGAGAACTCTCCTGTACTATGACATACATCAGATAACCAGAGCCAGGTGCGAACCACCATTCCCTAGTGTAATGCCCAACTAAAATTTGCTAGAAAACATTTTTTAATGATAATTAAGTAGTTGAATTCTTTTAAAAAGCTTTAGTGCCCAGTTACCTGGCTTTTGTTTTTAGCAGGGTCACACCTCAGGTTTGGCTCAAAAAGCCAATGTGGTTGAATGATGATATATGATGGTAAGTCAGAAAATATGGCCATTAGGATTCCAATTCACGCATATGATGGGTTCATTCCAAATAAAATGTCTATGTGATCGGTGGATGGCTATGGACAAGTTTTCTCATTAATATCTTTGTCTTAGTCAAAACAGTAGCTTCCCAAAATTTTAAGAAAATTTGAAAATTGCATTGATTAGGAAAATTCCATCAAAAGATTTTTTTTCATCACAATAATGGACCTATAATGAGGGCCATCTTAAGAGAATTCCTAAAACATTATCTCATTCTCCCCACCCCCAGCTCTAATCTTACTCCTTAAGGCTTATTTTTGTTCCTAAAACTCCAGGAAAAATAACTTTTTAAAAGGATTTGAACATTGAAAACATTTTGGGGATGCCCAACCTGCTGTTGTGATATCGTGTAAATTGAAGAGCAAAGAATTCTTAGAGGAAGGATTACTTGATGATAACATAAGAAAGTTGCTAGAATCAAATAAAGAAGGAAAACACAAATGTCAAAGTCTTTGGAACACAGTCAAAACAGTATTCACAGGAAATTTTATAGCAATAAATAACACATCAACAAAGAAGAAATAACTCAAATCAACACCTTAACTTAGAATTTCCAACAATTAGGAAAATAACAGCAAAAAATTACTGTTAGGTGTACCATCAAGTTGGTTCTGACTGATAGCGACTGTGTTGGTCTGGGTTGACTAGAGAAATAAACTCATGGACACTCGTGTATAAGAAAGCTTTATATACAAGAGCAGTTATATATTGAGAAAACATTCCAGCCCGGTCCAAACCCAGTCCATAAGTCCGAAATTAGCCATATGTCCGATTCTAGACCATAAACTTCTCTTTAGACTCAAGCACCCATCCAATGACACCAAATGCAGGAAGAGCACAGGCCAGTGGGTGGAAAGTCTTGTGGATCCAGTGGTGGTGAAAGCATCTCTGCTGGCAGGGGTCTCCACGTGGCTGTTCCAGGGCACTAGCTTAAGCTCCCTGTGTCTTGTCAACAGGAATGTCTTCCAGGGAGTGAGCATCTTGTCAGAAAGAAGACAAAGCAGAGAGTTTATCTTTCCCACCTCCAGTGATCTATTTATCTCCGTAGCACCTCCAAATAAGGTCATCAAGCTGCAACCTGATTGACAGGCTAAACTCCACCCCTCCACAAGTTGACACCAGATTATATAGCTACCACAGTGACCTTGTGTACAACAGAGTGAAACACTGCGCCATCCTCACCATTGTTGTTATGTTAGGGCTCATTGTTGCAGCCACTCTGTCAGTGCTTCTTGTGGAGGGCCGTACTCTCTTTCCCTGCCCCTCTACTGTGCCTAATTTGATGTCCTGCTCCAAAGACTGGTCCAAAATAAGATGACAAACCACTGGCAAATTCAACAAAGGAAAAGGAGGTGCAAATCACACAAATCAGAAGTGAAATAGGTAATCTCACAGCAGAAACTGTTAAATACAAAAGCATAATATAATGGAACACTAAAACTCTGTCTTCCAACAAATGTGAAAACCTAGAAGAATGGACAAATTTATGCAAACATAGCTTATGCAAGCAACATACAATTTGAGATAGAACATTTGAATGGTCACATCTCAAAAGAAGAAACTGAACAGGTCATAAAAATAACTCCCAACCAAAAATATTACTGGCCCAGACAAATTCTCTAGAGGACTTTACCAGACAGTCAGTGAAGAGCTGATACCAATTCTCTTCAAACTATCTCAGAACACAGAAAAGGGTTGACTACACCTGAACAAATCCTTCAAAGCAAACATTCCCAATATCGCCAGAAAAAGACATTGCTGAAAAAGAAAATTGTTTAAAATATTCCTCATGTACATTGATGTAAATTTTTTCAACCACATATTAGCAAACAGTATCCAATAGCATAATGAAAAAGTAATAAAACATGACCAAGTGGGAATCATATCAGATTTGCAAGGATGGTTTAACTTAACATTAAAAAAAGATTCAATGACTTAATCTACCATAACAAAACTAAGGAAAAGAGCCACATGATCATATCAGTTGAAGCAGAAAATGCATTTGACCATCACCCATTCGTAAATAAAAATGCGCAGTAATAGAAGGGAAATTTCTCAACATACTTTAAGGACATACACACAAAAATCAGTGGCCAACATTATTCTCAATAGAGATAGACTGATGGAAAACATTCCCCTTATGAATAGGAGCCAGGCAAGGATAGCCCTAATCACCATTCCTATAAAATACTTTATTGGAAGACCTGGCCAGGGAAATAAGGCAAAAAAAAGGAAGTTAAGGCATCCAATTAGGCAAAGAGGTAAAACATTTTCAGGTAATATGATCTGATACATAAAAAAATCAGTGCATCAAAAATAAAACTACAACCAATAGAAGAGTCCTTCAGCATAGTGTAAGGGTACAAGATAAAAAATTAGTTGGATTCCTCCACATAATAGGTTTCCAAACTTATTTGGCCTGTCATCCTCTTTTCAGAAAAAAATAACTTTGTGTCCCACTGACAGTGAAAAACTTTCACTGTAGCCCTATAATCCAGGACAAAGTGTAGATATTTGCTTTTGTAGCTCACAGCACACGCACGCACGCGTGCACCGACCTGAGGGTGGTATGGCCCACTTTGGGAAACAGCTCTACACTAACAAAGAGAACTCTAAAAAGGAAAACAATGCCATTTACAATAACCACCGCCCCTAAAGATGAATTAGAAATAAGCCTACCCTGAGTTGCACAAAACCTATAGAATATAAAACCCCACTATAGCAAACTAAAGGAAGCTTACATAAATGAAAATATATACTGTGCCCATGGATAGAAAGACTTCACGTTGTGAAAATACCGTTACTCCCCCAAATGACCTACAAATAAAATGCAATCCCAATACAAATTTCATCATCATTCTTACAGAAATTGAAAAATGAATTACCAACTTCATATGGAGTGGAAAGAACCCGTATAATCAAAGCACTACTAAAGGAAAAGTAACAGTGTCACACTCCCTGATGTCCCAGCCCGCTACAGAGCCTGGTGGTGGCTTAATGGCTGACACAGTCCAATGGGACAGATTTGAAAACCTAGAGGCTGTGGGGCCAAACCAGAATACCCATTTTCAGAACGATGGAACTGGCTTTTCACTCATGTAAAAGCGAACTCAAGATGGATCTGATCCCTCAATGTAAAAAATAGAGGCAAACTTAGGGGGCCAACTACATGGCATAAAACTCATTGCCCTCAAGTTGATTCCAACTTACCATGACACGATAGGACAGGAAAGAACCTGCCCCATGGGTTTCCAAGACTAATTTTCTACTGGCATACAAAGCCTTGCCTTTCACCCATAGAGCGGTTAGTGGTTTCAAACTGCTGACCTTGTAGTTAGCAACCCAACATGTAAACACTATCCTACCAAGGTCCTAATAATGCCATACATTCACTCTCGAGTATAACTGAAAGCAGACAATCGAAAACAAAACTAGATCCCTGAAAGGTCCCTCTGAACTATTAGACATTTAGGGCATCAAAAGATTTCACCAAATCAATTTTAAAAAGCATCAAAGACTGGAGACATTATTTTTTTTAAGATTTATCAGACAAGGGACAAATCTTTAAAAATTATAGAAAACATAAGCACACTCTTAAAATGTATAGAAAACATAAGCAGACGACATTTAGGTAGCCTTGTTTGTGATCATTCGCTATTAAACTCAAAACCCAAACCCATGCCCCTCCAGCCAATTTCAACTCAAGGAAGCCCTCTAGCCATTAGAGAAGTGCAAATCAAAACAAAATGTGTTATTACCACTCCCCAACATTGATATAAAAGTTGAAAATAAATACTACTTCGTGTGTAGAGAGACAGAGTAGAACTCGCATACACCACTAGTTGGACTAAAGTGATCAAGTCGCTGTAAGAAATGATACAGTATTTTTTAGAAAAGTTGTAAATAAATATATGATCAGTAACCTGCTACTCAACATGCATCCTAGAGAAGTTAGAGCTGTAACATGACTAGACATATGCACATTCATGTTCATTACAAAACAAAATGTGTTTGAATTGTTGAATGGAAAACCAGATGACTCTGTAAACTTTCACCCACACCACGATAAATTTTTTAACTGCAATAAATAAAAAATTTTAAAAGACAATGCAAAAAAAGTGCTTAATCCTAAGTGAAGGACATTTTTGGAAACATTAGCTCTATATTTTCATATTTTTAATGACTTTTTGTTTCTATGATTGTAGCAATACTTTTGCATTTACCCCTACATTGTCATCATTTTGAAATTTCATTTGAATTCTACTCTAAAATAGAGTATTATAGAAAGAGTATTTATTATATTAATAAATTAATGAAATAACTAGAGGAATAAACAATTATGTCTTCTATAAGTATAAATTTTCCAAATTCATATAGTGATTTATTTATGTGATAATGTCATAGTGGGGTTCCCCCAGTAAAATTATTAATTAAAATTTTAAAAAATATTTACATATCATAAGTGGGGTTCATGGATGGTAGCATTGATTAATATACTTTACTAAACAGAATGTTAGAGGTTCTGGGTCACCCATAGATAACTCCTAAGAGAGGCCTCCCTATCTACTTCCGAAAAACCAGCCATTGAAACTTCTGGAAACCAGTTCTGCTCTGCCACATAGAGGGTTGCCCTGCCTATTCTAGCATACATAGGGTTGCCTTGAGTTGGAAGTGTCTTGACAGCAACTTCTTTTAAGTTTGTAATAGTCAGCACAGCACCTCTTAAAAAGATGGCTGGTAAAGATGTTTCCAGTTTAGAAAATAGGTCAAGAGAATTTCATGTTTTCATAAAGTAAACCTGCATAATGCCCTTGGAAGAAATACAAATATTATTAATTTAATTTACTATTTAATACTTAAAGCAGCTTCCGTTAGTAATTATTTACTTTCTTAATATTGTACTGTATTTGTTTTTATATAAGACAGTTGAAGTAGATTTTCAGACTCAAGAAATTTCAAAAACCTAAAAATTTACTACAATGTATATTTGCCTAATACTGCTGAATTACAGCTCATAAATCTGAAAATATGGGGATAAAAATATACCATATGTGAAAAATCAAGTCATGTTGTACTTCATTATTTTAACATATGAATAATTATCTTTATTGACAATTGCTTCATCAAAAGGAGAGCATCTTAACTCCTGATAGAATACTATTACTAAACTTAAATGAATTAAAGCTTTTAACGAAAAGCACAGTGAGTATTTCAATTTGCAACACTTAAATAATGTTTACATCTTGTTTTATCAGTGAGATATTTTTCTAAATTTATCACAATGTTTATGCCTAATTCATCTTAATTTCATCTTTTATAATATATATCTGAATGGAACTACTTTCACAACAAATGGTGGTTATTTATAGTGTTAATTAAAACGATTAGATAAAATTTTAGAATTATACCCGTGTCTACAACTTATTTTCAGTTATCAGTAAAGAATAAAATAAATAAGTGTTGCATGTATTGATCGTTTATTTCTTTTTAAATACAGATGTCAAATATTACTTTACTGTAAATATTCATTCAATAGTTTCCCTTGCATTTTTGTTTAGTATATTTCCTTTGTGTGACTTCTAAAAGATATATTGTTTTTGGTACTATAATTAACAAAGATTTGTGTTACATTTTTAAAATATGAAAAGTAAAATGCTCATATTTACTCAATTATAGAATATTATTTAAAGACAAAGATCGGAATTGGGATGAAATAGAAAGCAAATTAAGAACTGAAAGTGAAGTACCAATTGTGAAAACTTCAAGCATGGTATGGTAATTTTTTCCTTGAATATTAAAACATTTTATATCAAACTTTCATGTTTAAGAAAAGATTGCATGCCTACACTTGTACTATTTTAAAATATACATGAATGAAAAATATATATAAAGATACAAATATTGGAAGTTTTATGCCGTCCACTCTCTCACAGGGCTTTTAAAATATTGATTGCTTTAAAATAGCAGTGGATATAAAGGGGTAACCTTTTTATGTTTCTCATTATTATACATTCTTGTTTTTGTATTTTAAGGAAATTTCAAACCTCATTGCTCTCGAGTCTGTGCTGACTCATAGGCCCCCTCTAACCGAGACTGTAACTGTTTGCAGGAGTAGAAAGCTCAGTCTTTCTCTAGCGAAGCTCCTGGTGGTTTCCCAATACTGACCTTACTGATGGCAGCCTGACGCTTAAGCACTGTGTAACCTAGGCTCCACATTTTCAATATTCACTTTGTCAAAAGAGCCAAATAACTCAGGTATTCAGTTGGACTGACTTGTTTCCCTTTAATTAATGGAATGCTTATCTCTTCTTTTTTATTTGAATATATTTTTATCACTTAGGAGGTTACCCAAGTATTGAGGTTGCGGTCTATACATTTTTTCCCCAAAATTCATTCACACTTTTATAACACTGCTACAAGAGTTTTAAAATCTTTGGTCATGTAATGGTAAATTATCTTTAAAGTTTTCATCACCCACTACCATTGTTTCATTGAAAAGAATTATTTCAATAATTTAGAGATTTTCAATTTTTCTGAATGCATATCATAACTACTTTGTTAGTAGGGTATACTGATTAATATGAGGGGGCTTCAGAAAGTTAATATAAAATGGAATTGAATTATTAATAAAAAAATTTTGCATGGACTTTCGAAGACGCCTCATAACAGATAGGTGAGGTTAAATGTCAAAAATTAGTTTGAGCGTCATAACCTGTTAAACTAATGTTTGTCAATCCTTTCCTTATAGGAGATTTCTTCAATCTTACAGGAACTGAAAAGAGTTGAAAAGCAATTACAAGGTAAATCTATTGTTGAACTGAGAATTCATTATTTATGATATTTGTCTTCTAAGTAATATTTCTTAAAATATTCTTATTATAATATCATTCAGGTGAGTATAATAACATGTAGGTAAAAAGATGAGGGACTTTCAGAGGGTCCATGTAAAAATTGTATTATCTTTTACTTCTGTTTATTCATTAGCTTATTAAGGCATCCGTGACTAGGGTTCAGCGTATCCAAATTACTCCTCAAAAGGAAGTTTTAAAACCCAATGTAAAAGATCGTGAAATTAAATTTAGAGGATATTTTAGTACTTATATTTGAAAATAGGATAGATGTTATAAACATAATAGTCTATATCCTATAATATGTATTAAATACATGTAATATTGACTTAAAGTGTATATATGCTGTTGAACATTTCATTTAATCAAACCTGTTGTCTCTACTTGTCAAAATGCATTATATTGTTAATATTTTAGTACTAACATCTAGTGTTATGATTTGATTTGAAAATGTTGGTACTTGTGGTCTGTTGCTGGGGCCATTGAGTCCATTCCAACTCACACCACGCCTATCTATAGAGAGCAGAAGGAAACACTGCCCAGACCTACACCACCACCATCATCTTATATTTGAGCCCATTGTGCAGTCATTGTGTCAGTCCATTTCAGTGAGACTTGTCCTTCTCCCTGACCCACTATGTTACTAAGCATAATATTCTCTTACAGTGGTTTCTCCTGATCATGTGTCCAAAGTATATGAAACATTCAAATACATTTATACCCTAATACAAATCTTAGTTGCTTGGCCAAATTATAAGACGTAAATGCATATTGCCCATAGGACCAGGGTAAAAATGGATAGAGAAGAACGTGAAAAAGATATTTGCCTCCTAAGATCTTGCATGAATGGTGGGTTATGCATGTTTTTTTGACTTAGAAAAGTTCCTGCCGATATAACAAGAAGATTCTAGAATCACTGGCTAATTCTACTCAATCTTATTGATAATAGGTATAATGTGAGGATCCTATCCAAGTAATGCTCAATTTTTATTCTGTCCCAAAGCATCTGAAGTTAGTGATACGGGACCATTTGTAAAAATGGCTTCTCAATACAATAGACTTCATTGATAGCATGAAAGTGGGCCTGCTAAATGATTGTTATACCTGTAGTGTTTGCTTTTCTCAAGTCTCCACCCAATGTCATGTTGGAAATCATTGCCTAAAAACTACTTTTCATTCCACAGAAGATCTTTAGTATTGGAAGTTAGTCTTATACTGGTGCCTTGCCAAGGGAGATAGCAGAATCTATGTAGCTTCTTGGGGATGTCATGGAGTAATGAGTACTTAGGCAATAAAGGAACCCAGATGGCTCAGTGATACACACATACTTACACACGCCTGGTGTCCTAGCAGTCTCTCCAGGGTAAGCAGCAACATGCGTTGGAAAACAAACTATGCTGATAGCATTCTAGCACATCTCCAGCCTTTAAGTTTGTCTGAAACACCATCTTGTAACAATTCATCCTCTTGATAAATAGGGTTATAAGTATTTATATAAATTTTAACCAGTATTTCCACTATCCTTTCACATTAATGAAGGCAAGTTTTGAAAAAGTGTGTTTTCAATTTTACATCTCCTTAAGTGTGACTATCCAAATGACCAGAAAAGGCATTCAGACCTTTATATTTGATACTATAGGTCAGCCACATAATTATTGAGAAATTGACTTTAAAATACAATATTGGAAGGATTAATAAAGTTTAAGATTACATGAAGTACCAAATGTTAACGTGTTATCCAAATTACAAGTAATATTCATATCTAAATGTCCCTGTGCAGTTCTTTAATCCCACAATTCCTTTTGTTGCTGTTGTTCTTTCAGCAATCAATGCTATGATTGACCCAGATGGAACATTGGAGGCTCTGAATAACATGGGATTTCCCAGTGCTGTCTTGCCATCTCCACCAAAACAGAAGTCCAGTCCTGTGACTAACCACAGCAGCCCTGGTCAGACACCAACACTTTGCCAAGCAGAAACTAGGGGTCTTCATCCTGCTGCTAACTCGGTCTCAGCCGAGTTTGAGAATGCTGAATCTGAAGCTGACTTCAGTATACATTTCAATAGGTTCAATCCTGATGGAGAAGAAGAAGATGTAACAGTACAGGAATGACTTTCTTTTGAACGTTAAAAATTCTTACCTGTGGAATGACTAGGATTATGGAAGCAGCATAGTGTTGTTGATGTACACAAAACAAGACGGCTTGGTCAACTACCATTTTGTTAGCCCTGTCTTCTTAATTTTATTTATTTCTTTTGTCTATAATATAGTACCATATTAACCCTCTCGAGACATTTCGATAACCATTTTTGCACATATAGGGAAAAGGTGATATTGCAGTTTTGCCTTTTGTAGGTGTATGAAGTCTAAAATTGCATCCTTTCCTTTCATAGATCACTGTTTTGGTTTTAAGCCATGCTGTGACTTCCAAGCAAACTAAATACCAACATTTCCGAAACTTTTCCTCCTGTGCCAAGCTGCTCCCTGAAATAGACTTCCTCTGCATCTGTACAGCTTTGTTTAACAGTTACATTTGCTTCCTAACAATATCATTTATATTAGTGTTCATTTCCATCGGCTAAAATGACATATTACTCTTCACAGTAAAACAAACCTTTCAAAACATTCATTCTTGTCTTCTAAAATTTTCCAACCTCTGTGTGATTTATAAACTTCATTGCTACATAAATTGTCTCGGGGTTTACGGAGTTTATTATGTTTGCACTACGATTTACTGGGAATGGTAGATAGACATATCTATAGATCAGTAAGGACTAATTGTCTTTGTTTGTACATAGGAGATTGCTAATACTGTCTTTGTTTTAACCCCACAGTGTTTTACTCCACTTTCAAAAAGATCAATTTGGCACTTTTTCAATTTTTTTAATGGAAATAAAATTTTGTCTCATTTTAGTTCAAATAATAACTAGAAAGATTAAACTAGTTTAGGTGGAGTATATTTTTTAAAACTAAGAACATGTATATTGGTCCTGTGTTACCAAGTTTATATGTGACAATTTAAAATTTTTCCCTTGAAATGATCATGAGGTTAAAATTTTCTTTCTTAGGAAACTCGGAGAGAGCAAGTTGTCATAAGGTTAGTTGATAGTGTCATTCCCAAGCGACAGTTGCTTGTGTGTTTCCCTGTAGGACGCAATAGTAATTCCTGTGTCAGTCATGCATATAAGGACTCTGGAGAATGACAGTGACAAAGGCTTTGGGCCTATGTTACTAAACAAGCAACTTATGAAAATTATCTTCTCAAGACTTGTTTTTTCTTTCCCATAAGTTCACATTCTTTCCCATAAGTCTAATAAGGAAATCATTTCAGCAATTTGTGTTTCCAGAATACTATAATTTGGATAATCTTAATCCAATAGTATTATTAGACCAGGATTTCCCCCATAATATCCCATAAGTCTGTAAAGGTTAAAACTGCAACTTTTATGAGTGGTCTTTAATATTTCAGCTTAATCTTGTGTTCCATTTGTTTAAGAAACAAGCAAATTCTATGTTTTACAGTTTTACAGGATTTCTAAAATCCTGTGCACTAAAGAATCAATTAATAAAATTTTTTTTGTAGAGATGGAAAACTAAAAGTCTATTACATAATGAATTTTTTAATTTAAAAATGAAAAAGTCAATGAACTTTCTTTTGGTAAACTGAATTCCTCCCATTCCTTCTAAAGGAAGAAGGGGCATGGGGGGTTAGGGGGTTAGGGAGTTGTAAAGACCATGAATACAAAGATAAAAATGCATTGAAGAAACGAAAACATTGAAACAGGGTCAATCCATCTTTTTTTTTTCCTGAAGCAAAAAAATCACCATTATTGTTTCATTTAATATTTGGGTACTGATTATATCTACATGGAAGTAGAAGGTAAGGAGTTATTTAGAAAAAAACTAGAATATACTTACATTATTGTTTATGTGTTTACACAGTTTTGCTCATTGATAAACATTTGGCCTTTTACTGTTATTTTTATTTTGTATGAATACATTATTCTCCTTATTTATTTTTGTTACATTTATTACTTACGTTATTTTGTTATGCATTTACAACTCCATTTTTAAATAAAGTGTTTCTGGAACTTTATACAATGATTGCTTATTTTTTCTACCACCTAGATTGCTAATGCTTCATCAATTTACCAGATACCTGTTTATAAACTATTTTGAAGGTTTGGGTGTGGGGAATAAATAAATGATTTGATGATTTTGGAGAAATCCATGCTTGCTTCTCTCCTTTTTTAAGTGTTAGAATAGCCAGTAATGGAAGTCAAGGGGGAAATATGGAACCTAGGTAGCTCTCAGTTCAAAGGCTGTAATATCCTCCTTCAGCTGGTCTCAAGCACCATGTATACTCATGTACAAGCCAAGTCTTTCCGCACATTTTTAAGGCGAGTTTTGTGGTAAAATCAGGTGCCTCCGCTGTGTTTGGGTCAGCTTATACTAGAGTACATAAGGTAGTTCTCCATGTGCCCTTCTTGCCTGCAGGCATTGTGGTGGTGGTGTGGTTAGGTACTTTAAAATCAGTTGAAATTCAACCCAATGTACAGGAGAACAAAACATGACAGGTGGTCCTACACCATCATTTAAATCAATGTTTGAACCACTGTCTCAGCTCACCTCCTTGTGACTCCTCTTTTTTACTGACCCTTTACCAAACTCGAGGACTTCTCAGGGACTGGTCCCTCCTGATAACATGTCAAAAGCATGTAAGACAAAGTCTGGCCATCTTTGCATCTAAGGGACATTATGGCTGTGCCTCTTGATTTGTTTACTCAGTATTTTTCACCAAAGTATCAATTCTTTAATTTCTTACTCATTTTCCAGCTTTCATTACATACATAGGAGGCAATCAAAAGTATGGCTTCGGTCAGGTGCACCTTACTCTTGAAGGTAGCATCTGTGGTCCTTTTAAACACTAAAGTCTTATAGCAGATTTGACCAATGCATATGCTTTTATATTTCTTGACTGCTATTTTTCATGGGCATTGATTGTGCATCCCAGTAAAATGAAATCCCTGACAACTTCAGTCTTTTCTCATGATGTTTATCACAGTGTTTATTGATCCAACTGTGAGGATTGTTATTTTTAAATGGCGGCGTAATCCATATTGAGAGCTTCAGTCTCTTAGGTTCTACTCTTCACAGTAAGTACTTCTTCACAGCATGTCATTGCTGTATCTCAGATTGCTAATGATTCTTCTCCAGTTCTTATGCCACATTAGTCTACATTTAGTCCAGCTTCTCAGGTTATTTGGCCAGCATACAGATTGAATAATTATGGTGAAAATGCATCTTAAGTCACACCTTTCCTGGTTTCAAAGCACGTATTTTCTATCCCTTTGCTGGAATAACTACTACTTAATCTCTGGACAAATTCTGCAGGATCAGTAATGAAGTGTTCTGGAATTGTTGGGTTTTTCTATGCTATCAATAACCTTTAGGCATGTTCTGTTGGCCTCATACCTCCCCTTACAGTTCCTTGTTCTTGACCATAACAAAACTTTCCCTGGTGGTCCTACTCAACCTGAATAGCCTGACACTTCAAGCCAAGAGCCAGTTTTTTTGAATAGTAAATTAGGTACACCGGTTTTTAATTTTTTTAAAGAGTGGAGGCAAAGCATACAGTCACTTCAAAAGTGATGAAGCAGGACCCCCTAGCGAGTTAAGAAGGGCATCGTAAGCATAGTTGAGATACACTTTGCTGTGGGATCGAAGTGCCTCACCCACCCACCCAGTGAGTTGACCTGAGGATCTTGTCTAGGGGAATGCTTCTAGATCTTGTTTTTTGGATTTTTAATTATACATTGTTTTCATTGCCATATCTTACTCATTCCAATATCCCTGCCCTTCCCATACAGTTTGTTGTTCAGTGCCATTGGGTGGGTTTATACAATCATCGATTCTATCCATTTCCTGTTAGGTACACCATTTTTAGTGCTATTGTACATAAAGGATACCAAGCAAATATTCTCAAGTTTATAGCAGGCGCCGAGAGGTCAAATCTTCATTAGGAAAGCTTTTAAATTTTGAGGCATGGGATATTAGATCCTAACATGTCAGATAATGTACAACCACCTCATCCATATTTTCAGCAATCAGGGCTTATTGTTAGTTTCCATTAGTCTATTGGCAAATAGCACTAACAAAGTGATTAAATTGTTACAGGCAAGATGAGAGTAAGAAAAACATTACTACTAGGTTGCCAGGTCCTATATTCACAAGTTTATTCCAAATAAAACATTTAATTTTTAACAGACTTATTGACATAACTTATAGATCCAACTCAATCTTATTAAAAAGTGATAGAATTCACCACCAAAGAACATTGTCTGTCTTGTACTCATTGCTTACTCCCATGCCCCCCAAACCTCCCCTGCCACCCACGTGTCCCCCACAACCTCACCCATCTTAACACAGAACCAGCTGTGTAACCGCTGGCGAACCCTCTTAGTGACCGGGAGCATGGGCAGAGCACCGATGACTAGCCACAGAGCTGGGGGTCAGAATTACATGCCCCAAGCGGAACTGCCACCTGTCGTGACCGGTGTGTACTGGGTCTCTGGGGGTGTTTTGAGCCCCCCTAAAATACAGACATTATTGAACAATATCATTAATATTAAATGCAAATAAAGTTTTCCTAATGATTCTGCAACTTCAGTTGCAGCAATACATTGACAGAGCTGCCAGAAATTCAAACTGGATTCAGAAGAGGACACGGCATAAGGAATATTACTGCTGAAAGGAGAGACCACTTTAAGGATATTTACTTGTGTTTTATTTATCATGCACAGACAACTGTGAATTATAAAAAATATGTATAACACTGAAAAGAATGGGATTCCAGAACACTTAGCTGTGCTCATAAGGAACCTGCACATGGAACAAGAAGTAGTCCTGTGAACAGAACAAGGAAATACTGCATGGTTTAAAGTCAGGAAAGGAGTGTGTCGGGTATATCCTTTCACCATACTTGTTCAATCTATATGCTAAGCAAATAATCCTAGAAGCTAAACTGTATGAAGGGGGGGAAAAGGCGTCAGCACTGGAGGAAGACTTATGAACACCCTGTGATTTACAGGTGACACAATTTTGCTTGCTGAAAGTATAGAGAACTTGAAACACTAATGAAGATTGAGAACTGCAGCCAAAATCTTCATACCTGGATCAATAGAATAATGATAAATGGAGAAAAGATGAAAATTTTCAAGGATTTCAAGCACTGGTAAATGCTCATGGAAGCAGCAGCCCCAAAAAATCAGATGATGTTAATCGCATTAGGGAAATGTGCCCACAAAACCCAAACTCCCTGCCATGGAGTCGGTGCTGACGCATAGTGACCCCATAGCATAGAATAGAAAAGACCCCGTGGGTTTCCAAGACTAACTCTTTACAGGAGTAGAAAGCCTCGTCTTTTTCTGGAAGAGAGGCTGGTGGTTTCGAACTGCTGAACTTGTTAGCAATCCAACTCATAAGCACTACTACACCAGGGATCCACAAGACCTCTTAAAAGTGTTGAGGGACAAAGAAGTCACTTTGAGACTAAGGTATGCCTGATCCAAGACAATATGAGTGTGAAAGCTGAACAATGAACAAGGAAGACTGCAGAATTGATGCCTTTAAACTATTGGATCTTGAAAATACTGTGGACTTTCAGGAGACAAACACATCTATCTGTCTTATAGGAAGTACAGTCAGAACACTCCTTAGAAGTGAGGATGGCAATACTTTGTCTCATGAACTTTGGGCATGTTATCAGAATAGATTAGTCCCTGGAGAAGGGCATCATGTTTGGTATGTTAGAAGGTCATTGAACAAAGGGAAAGCACCATAAGCAAATGTGAAGAAAGCTGATGGTGCCTAGCCATAAAAAAATATAGCATCTGGGGTCTTGAAGGCTTGAAGATAAACAAGGGGCCATCTCGCTCCGAAGCAACAAAGTCCACATGGAAGAAGCACACAAGCCTATGTGACCACCAGGTGTTGAAGGGATCAGGTATCAGGCATCAAAGAACCAAAAATGTCATTGTGAATGAGGGGGAGTGCAGAGTAGAGACCCAAAGCCCATCTGTAGGTAACGGGACATCCCCTTACTGAAGGGTCTCAGGGAGGAAATGAGCCTAGGGCTTAAGTGGAAAGCAAATGTTTTGAGAATGATGAGGGCAATGAATAACAAATGTGTTTGACACAATGTATGTATGTATTGTGATAAGAGTTATATGAGCCCCCAATAAAATGATTTTTTTAAAGGGAAGGTTTTCAATGAGATGGAGTGACACAGTGGCAGCAACAATCGGCTCAAACATAGCAGTATTTCATTCTGTTGTAAGCAAGGTGGCTCTGAGCCAGAACTGACTTAGATGGCACCTAACAATGACTTATTTTCTCTAAGCTGCAAACATATCTGAGTGTGGTGGATCCTACAGGTGACCAATGAAAATTTCTTAGATATGGCCTAACACCTTGAGGGAATGAACCACTGGACTTGGTGGCTCAGAACTATGGTCTTGGGGGTCACCAAGGTCAACAGCTCTAAGAAAAGTTATGAAAACCTCTGAGTTATGACCTAACATCTTGAGGGAATGAATTATTGGGCCTAGTGGCTTAGAACCCTGGGTATGGGAGACACCAAGGTCAACTGGCATATCAGTGCACAAAGAAAATGTTCTACATCCTACTTTGGTGAATAGTGACTGGGGTCCTACAAGTTCATGAACAACCATCTAGAGTACAAGCATTAGTCGTTCCCATTCCAGAGTGATCCTGGCCACATTTCTTCCTAGAGATTTGTTTGTCCTTTTTACAAGCCATGGTACTTTCAATATTCTTCTCCAGCACCACAGTTCAAATGCATCAATTCCTCTATGGTCTTCCTTATTCAATATCCAACTTTCACACATAATGAGGCAACTAACAATACTATGGCTTGGGTCAGGTGCACCTTAGACATCAAAAGAACATCCTTTTCAATCCTCTAAAGAGGTCTTGTGTAGCAGATTTACCTCATGAAACGCATGCATATTTTGATCTCTTGACTGTTGCTTCTTTACACATTGATTGTGGATCCAAGCAAGATAAAATGCTTGACAAATTCAACCTTTTCTCCATTTGTCTTGATTTATATTGGTCAAGTCGTGAGGATTTTGGTTTTCTTCACATTGATTTGTAATCCATACGGAAGGCTACAAACCTTGATTTTCATCAGCAAGTGTTTCAGGTCCTCGCACTTTCAACACGCAAGGTGTGTCATCTGCATATCACAGATTATTTAGTAAGTCTTCCTCCAATCCTCATGCTGATTCTTCTTTCTCCAATCCTCGTGCCAATTCTTCTTTATATAATCCAGCTTCTCTGATGATTTGCTCTGCACACAGATTGAATAGGTATGGTGAGAGGATACAACCATGATACATACACCTTCCCTGATTTTAAATCATGCAGTATTTCCTTGTTTTTTTTCACACAACTAACTGCTTCTTGATCCATGTACAGGTTCTGCAGGAGCGCAATGAAGTGTTCTGAAATCCCCACTCTTCTCAAGGTTATCCATAGTCCATACAGTCAAATGCCTTGGCATGATCAATAAAACAGAAGTGAATAATTATCTCTCTGGTATTCTTTGCTTTCAGCCAAGATCTCTCTGACATCAACAGTGATATCCGTGATATCCTTTGTTCCACATCCTCTTCTGATCTAGTTTGAATCTCTGGCAACAAGCTGTCCATGTACTGCTACAATTGGATGATCATCAGCAAAATTTTACTTGCAGGCGATATCAGTGATATTGCTCTATTATTTGAGCACTCTGTTGTGTCACTTTTCTGTGGGATGAATACAAATAAGGATCTCTTCCAGTTGGCCAAGTGCCTTCCAAATTCCCTGCCATAGATGAGTGCGTGCTCCAGTGCTTCATCAGCTTGTTGAGACAATTCACTTGGGATGTCATCGATTCCAGGAGCCTTGTTCTTGGCTGATGCTTCAGTGCAGCTTGCAGTTCTTCCTTCAGAACCCTATGTAGCACTGTATGTTACCCCCTGAAGTGATGGAATGTCGACTGGTCCTTTCTGGTACAGTGATTTTGCATCTTGGATGCTTCCTGCACCATTCCGTATTTTGCCTATAGAATCTTTCATGATTGCAACTTAAGGCTTAAACTTCTTGGTTCTTTAAATTTAAGATATGCTGAACATGTTCTTCCTCTTTACTTTTCTAACTCTAGGTCTTTGCATGTTTCATTATAATATTTAACATTGTTTTCTCAAGCTGCCCTTTGGAATTTTCTATTCAGCTCTTTGCCTCATCATTTCTAACATTTGCGTCAGCTACTTACGGTTAAGAACAATTTTCAGTGTCTTTCCTGCTGTCAACTTTGATCTTTTCTTTCTGTCCTGTCATTTTAATGACTTTTGCTTTTTTTTAAATTAATTAATTTATTTACATTTTATTAGGGGCTCATACAACTCTTATCACAATCCATACATATACATATACATATACATACATCAATTGTATAAAGCACATCCGTACATTCTTTGCCCTAATCATTTTCTTTCTTTTTTTTTTAATCTTTTTATTGGGGCTCATAAGGCTCTTATCACAATCTGTGCATACATCAAATGAGCAAAGCACCCTTATACATTTGTTGCACTCGTCACTCTCATAATTCACCTTCCACTTGGGTTCCTGGAATCAGCTCGGTTTTCCTTTTTTTCCCCCCATCCCCCTCCCTCCCCGATCCCACCCCTGGTCCCTTGATAGTTTATAAATAATTATTATATCTTATCTTACACTCCCCGGCGTCTCCCCTCACCCGCCTCCCCCTTGACAATCTCCCAGAGAGGAGGTTACACATGAATGATGTTCTTGATGGCCTCCCACAGCTCGTCAGGTCTTCTGTCATTAGTGCTCAATGCATCAAAGCTGTTCTTGAGATGTTATCAAAATTCAGGAGGGTTAGCCTCAAGGTTATACTTTTGCTCTTGTGAACTTGTTTTCATTTTCTTCAGCTTGAACCTAGACTTACAGCAATGACCGGTCTGTTCCACAGTCAGCCCCTAGCCTGGTTTCAGCTGCTGATAGTGAGCTTCTACATTGAGTCTTCCTACCCACAGATGTTATCCATTTGGTTTCTGTGTACCCTAAAGACCTGCATGTAAGCTGAACTGACAGCCGAGGCACCCAATTTTACCACCAAAAAACTGCATTAAAAATGTGCTGAAAAACTCAGCTTATACGAGAGTATATCTGGTATGCCATCTGGAAAAGTTGATGAGTATAGCCACCGTTTGTGTTGTTGATAAAAAGTATTTGCTCTGAAAAAGTCACTAGTTTTTCAAAATTTACCGTATGATATCCAACTTGATATCAGCAAGTCCATATTTTCCAACTACTATTCCTCTTTGTTTCCAATTTTTGCATTCTAATCACCAATTATCAATACATCTTGATCGCATGTTTGGTCAATTTCTGACTGAACACATTGGTATAATTCTTCAATTTATCTATCACTAACTTTTGTGGTGGATGCATAGATTTCAATAATAGGTATATTGATTGGATTTCCTTGAAGGCAGACAGATATAATCCTATCACAGACAGCATTGTATTTGGAGATGGATTTCGAAATGTCTTTTTTTACAATGAATGCAACGCCATTCCTCTTGATTGTGGCATACCTGGCAAATCATACAGTTTTCTGATTCAAAATGGCTAATGCCAGTTCATTTCAACTCACAAATGCCTAGGATATTGATCTTTATTCATTTCATTTCATTTTTGATGATGTCAGTTTTCTTCGATTCATACTTTGCACATTCTGAGCATTAGCAGGCATTTGCAGCTGTTTCTCCTTACCTGGAGCCCTGCCTTGCCAGCAAATGAAGATCCAGCAGGCTCCTCTCCCACAGCCTTCACTCCGTCCTTTCTCTTCCTTGAGAAAGCAGCTCCCCTCCGTCTCCGCCGCCCAACCCGAGCGTCCCATCCTCTGGCACTGTCTCTGTCTCGGACAATGCTCGGCTTCCATTCACGAGGGCTGCAATGCTGAGTGTCTGACAGTGCTCTGAATCTAAGCATGTTTTTCAGCAGGTCCTTCTGAAGGGAGCAGCAAGTCCTTCTTTATTTTCTGCTCTTAATCTGGAAGCTCCGCTGAAACCTGCTCACTTCAATTGACCATGCTGACGTTTGCAAGACAAGGTACATCATTTCCAGCATTACAGCAACACACAGACACCACAGTATGAAAGACTGACAGCCAACTAGTATTGGAATAATAACTTGGGCTGAATAAATCTTTGCTGTGGAAGCTGTCCTATGCTTATTAGATAGCATTTTATGTCGTTTACAGAAGGAATAAATGTGTTCCAGATGCATGACTAAAGAGGTGAATAATAATCTTAACTGGTTTTTTTTGTTATATGCCATCCCAATCAGTCTTAACTCATAGTAACCCTAGGTATAACTGAAGGAAGCACCGCCTCGTCTGACACAGGCTCATAAATCACTATGTGAGTCCATTGTTCCTCTTTTTTGCTGACCCTGTACTTTACCAGACATGATGTTCTTCGCCAAGGGCTGGTGTCTCCTCATAACATGTCTCAAATACACGAGAAGAAATCTCAACATTCTTGCTTCTAATGAGTCTTCTGGCTGTCCTTCAATATTCTTTGCCAACACTATAATCCAAATGTGTTCATCCTTCTCTGGTTCTCCTTATTCATCACCCCACTTTCGCATACATATGACGTGATTCAAAAACTAGGGCTTGGGTTAGGTGCAACTTAGTCCTGAAAGTGACATCTTTGCTCTAAGACCCTTTAACAATACGGCCTATGATTTTGCATTGTACCTAAAAGGTGTGTTAAACAAATGACAAAATGAAATTATATTTGTAGCTGATATACCAATGTGTCTTAGAAACCTTCATTGTATAAAAGTCATAGTGCTCAGAGGTTAAGCAAAAAGTCACTGGATCAAATCACCAGTCACAGCACAGCCTGATACACAGCCTCAGAGACAGTCTGGGGAGCAGTGCTGCTCAGTCATTGTGAGTCAGAATTGACTCAATGGCAGTAACTATTATACAGCTGTAAGGCCACGTCATAGACCACATTACCAAGGAAGCAAACTCTGAGATGGAGATTGTGCACATAAGGTTTCCTCGACCCCACAGGATGAATACAGTGAAGAGTGGCATAGCATAGAATTGAGCAAAGGGAGGAGCTTGACTTCTAGTGTCCACCAGAGGGCACTGGACCTTTCTTCCCCAGCACTGATGAGTGGCTCATGAGTTACCTTGGGGACAGGGAGGAGGCAGGGGGGAAAATGAGGAGCCGATATTAAGGGCTCCAGTAGAAGGCAAATGTTTTGAGAATGATGGTGGCAACAAATGTGCTTGACACAATGGATGTATGTATGGATTGTGATAAGAATTATATGAGCCCCCAATAAAATGATTAAAATGTATATTTGAATTTAACGATATTTATTTTGTAAGTTCCGAGGTTTTAATATAACGAGAAAGACCTTAACCACTTTAGAATTAATTTTGTTAATTCTATGCTTTCTTACAGTATTCTAAAAAAAATTAAGCTTTGTTCTATTTGAAATTTAGATAGTGTTAATACTTGGATGGTGAACCCAGGTTTTTGTGGGTTTTTAAAAATGTTTTTCTAGTATAGAAATAATTTTTTATGACACATTTCTTCACCAATTTTATATCTTCTTTATCAATACTACATCTTAAGAAGTATTAAGATCTAACCATGAGCCTGTACCTCCCACAATACTTTATACTGTTACTTCATGATTTGATATCTGCATAGTTAAAATCCATAGTTTCTTTTTCTTATCTAATTGCATTAGGATTGGAGGAAGGCTTATTAACAAACTGTGAGATGCAGACGACACAACCTTCCTAGCTGAAAGCGAGGAGGGCTTGATGCACTTGCTGATGAGGTTCAAGGATAAAAGCCTTCAGTGTGGAGTATGTCTCAATGTAGATAAGACCAAAATCCCCACAACTGGACCAATGATAGATGGAGAAAAGACTGAAAGTGTCAAAGATTTCATCTTGCTTGGATTCGTGTTCATGGAACCATTGGAATCGGTGCTCGTGGAAGCAGCAGTCAAGGGTTTAAATGACACATTGCATTGGATAGATCTGCTATACATAACCTCTTTAAAGTGCTGAAAAGCAAGGAGGCTACCTTGAGAACTGAGGTGGGTCTGTCTCAAGCCAAGGTATTTTCTTTGTTAAAATTTGAATCATTTTATTGGGGCCTTGTACAGCTCTCATCACCATCCATCCAAGCATTGTGTCAAGCACATTTTTACATCTGTTACCATCATCATTTTGGAAACACTTTCTTTCTACTTGAGCCCTTGGTATCAGCTCCTTATTTTCCCTCTCTCTCCCCCATGCAATCTCTGTCATGAACCTTTGATAATTTATGTTATTATTTTTTCATGTCTTATACTGACCTATGTCTCCCTTCATCCACTTTTCTGTTGTCTGTTCCCCTGGGAAGGGGTTAGATGTATATCATTGTGATTAATTCCTCCTCTCTCCTCCCACCTTTCTCTTCCCCTCCTGGTATCACTACTCTCATTATTGGTCCTGAGGGATTTATCTGTCCTGGATTCCCTGTGTTTCCAGTTCCTATCTATACCAGTGTATATGCTTTGGTCTAGCCAGATTTGTAAGGTAGAATGGGGTCATGATAGTGGGGGGTGAGGGAGGGGTAGCATTAAAGAACTAGAGGAAAGTTGTATATTTCATTGGTGCTATACTGCACCCTGACTGAGCTAAGGTATTTTCAATGCTGTGCACAGGAAAATTAGACATTGAATAAAGAAGACTGAGAGAAGAGCCAATGGGTTTGAATTATGGTGCGGTTTCAGAATATTGAAAGTACCATGGTCTGCCTAAGGAACAAGCTAATCTGTCTTGGAAGAAGTACACTCACAATGCTCCTGGGAGGTAAGGATAGCAAGACTTCATCTCATGTACTTTGGACATGTTGTCAGAAAAGAACACTCCTTGACCTGATTTTAGCTGCTGATACTAAGTTTTTCCATCTTTTCTTCCCACAGATGTAGTCAATTTGATTTCTGTGTATTCCATCTGAAGAAGTCCATGTGTACAGTTCCCTTTTGTGTTATTCAAAAGAGGTATCAACAAGTCCTTGATTTTGCAAAATTCTATCATGTAATCTCCATCATCATTTTTACCAAGTCCATATTTTTTCCAACTACTTTTACTTCCACTTTGTCTCCCAATTTGTCATGCTAATCACTGATAATTATCAGTGAATCTTGATTACATGTTGATCAATTTCAGACTGAAGACAACTGAATTCTTCAATTTCTTCATCACTTGCTTTTGTGTTTGGTGCATATTTGAATATTAGTTGATTGATTGGATTTCCTTGGAGGCGGTGTAATCCTATCACACGTTGTACTTCAAGGTTGATTTTGTGATGTCCTTTTCGACAATGAATGCAACACTATTCCTCTTGCTTGTGTCATTTCCGGCATAGTAAATCATATTATTTTCTGTATCATAAGACTCATTTAATGAAAGGAAGGAAAAGCACTGAATTTTGAAATGATAAGACTTTTGCCTCATCTTACCAGCCAAACCCAAAGCAAGCCCACTGCTGTTGAGTTGATTTTACCTCATAACAACCCAATAGGACAGAGTTGAATTGAATCGCCCCTATGGTTTTTCAAGGCTGTAAATCTTTACAGAAGTAGATTGTCACATCTTTCTCCCATGGAGAGGCTGGCAGTTTCAAACCTTTCAGTTAGTACCAATTGCAAAGTCTCTGAGGAACTGACTGCCCCATCTGATAGAAAGTGGGTAGAACAGTCTACCCCACATGACCTCGGGAGCTACCTGCTCAAGATGCCTCATTGTCAGTGCTGCTAGGCTATAGAGGACTAAGGGTGCCCTGGCTCAAAACCCCCCACTAAGACCACCCATCTTGAACCCAGGGTAAAAATTGTCATCTCAGGTAAGCCTATTTCATTCCTTTTAGACATGGGAGCCACTTATTCTACACTACCTGAATATTCAGGACAATTTTAGGCTTTTCATCGTCCAGGTCCAGTAGGAAGTAACTACAGAAGAATGAGATCTTCAACCCTATTCCTGATTATCAAAAGGCAGGCATAATAAGTCTCCTTGAATGAAGAGCATTTTCCCCACCTGCTGTCCCCTTTCTACCTTTCCACCTGCAAATTCTTGTGCCCATAAAAGGCTACATTCATCACTTCATTCAAACTTCCCAATCAGGAGGATGGGAGGTACTTTTACAGATGAGATAATTAATTACTTCCTTGAAGGAATATAAGCACCAGAATTTCTTTGTCTGCTTCTTCCTCACCCTTTTGCTCTCTCTGTCTCCGTCTCCCTTATTCTGTGCTTTTTTGTTCTCAGGCATTGTCCCAATTCTCTGCTTGCCTCTCAGTAACCTTTGACTCCTCCTGCTGCCACCCCCTGAGCTCTATATCTCCATTCCTCCTCACTCTATCTCTTTCCATTTCCCTTCCCTTCTGGAAAAGTTCCTTAGGTGGCATTTCTAAATAAAGCCTGTTAACTGATATCCTCGCTTCATTCCCATCTCTAAAATTATTTCAAGGGGGAAAAAGAGAAAAGACAGGAAGGGAAGGAAGAAGTGTGGGTGGGAAAAACAAAGAAAGAAAGAACCACATAAATGGTCGGCAAGAGTGGGGGTCCAGGGGGCAGTGGGGGAGGGCAGTGGGGGTCAAGGGCAGTGGGGGTCGAGGGCAGTGGGGGTCGAGGGCAGTGGGGGCCGGGGGGCAGTGGGGGTCGAGGGCAGTGGGGGTCGGGGGGCAGTGGGGGTTGGGGGGCAGTGGGCTTACTGAGTACTATCCCTGTTCTGATGCAGTGGGCTGTGAAACTGTGCGCTGTCTGTTTTTCTTTGGTTGTGCTATATTCCATAAATAAAAGGAACTATATATATATTAAAAATAAATTTAGAATTAAAGAAAAGCGAGAGAAGAGTTGCAGGCTTAAACATTGTCCAGTTTTCTTATCTATCAGATCTAAACACTGGCCTCAGTGGTTAAAAAAGAAGAAAAAGTAAACATGAGACCAATTTCAATTCTTTTGTGACACACGAGCTAATTTCAAAATAAATAAATAAATAAGAAACTTACTCAATAATTATTTATCTTTGACTGTATAAGAAAATCTATCCTAAGAAGATTGGTTTTTTTAAAGTCAGGAAGAAATAAGAAAGGTCCTGACTTAGAACTAGAAGGGATCTTATCACCTGTGATAGTTACATAATCTGTTGTTCATTTGAGACTGAAGAATGAAGGGGTGGAGTCTAGCCTGTCAATCAGGTCTCAGCTTGATGATCTCATTTGGAGGCAGTAAGGAGATAAACAGCTCGCTGGAAGCAGGACACATGCTCTCTCACTCTCTCCCTGCTAGACATGCTTGCTGACAAGGCACATGGAGCTATGC
The DNA here is from genome assembly GCF_050624435.1 of Tenrec ecaudatus. NCBI lineage: Eukaryota > Metazoa > Chordata > Mammalia > Afrosoricida > Tenrecidae > Tenrec > Tenrec ecaudatus. The sequence goes on along the minus strand of NC_134530.1, from coordinate 250,645,504 downwards.
TAGAACCCTGGAGCTGAAGGAGCCATATGGAGACCCCAGCCAGCGCTGAGATGCCTCTACCACCACTGGATCCACAAGATTTTCCACCCACTGGCCTGTGATCTTCCTGCATTTAGCATCATTGCATGTGTATTTTGAGTCTGAAGAGGAATTTAAAGATTGGTATCAGACATATGGGCTAATATCGGATTTATGGACTTGATCTGAACAGGGATGGGATGTTTTCTCAATATTCAATTGCTTTTGTATAGAAGGCTCTTTCTTATAAACATGTGAGTGTCTCTGGATTTGTTTCTCTAGTCAGCCCAGACTAACACATCACCCATCTCAACCCCCTTTGTGTTGCAAATGAGGATGCTAGTGCTCAGAGAGCCACTGTGATGTACCCACCATCACAGAACACCGTGACTGGCTGTACTTGACTCAGGTATAGTCTGCTTAAAAATAACTTTCTAGTTAATTAGTTCTGGGCATAATAACAAAAACAAGTTATCTGTCTTTAGATGGATGGTCTGTACTTAACTACAAAGTAAACATAAAGCATACTCATCTGAATATTTTCTATCATTGTTCAGAAACGCAGTAAACATGAGTAGGATCACAGACAGGATATGGCATGTCCTGTAGAGAGCTTCAGGTAGCTTTTTAATCTAGTGACTTGTGGATACCCAGGAAATGAAATCTTCCTTTTCCAGTTGGGGACTAGCAGTGCTGGGTCTCAAAGGTACCACAGACCAGAACATGTCTCATTGACTCAAACTCTTGCAGAGTGACAGCCATTGGGCCTCCCTGTGATGAGATTCTAGGGATTCTGGAGAAGTGGGTTAGGAGTTGGGCTGCTAACCAAACGGTGAGCAGTTTGAAACCACCAACTGCTCCCAAAAAGAAAGATGAGATTTTCTGAAAGTTAGAGACTGGCTCTTATCTTACATTACATATGGTTCAAGAGGGTACAATCTGCAGGAGAAAACTTATATACAAAAGGGATAGGCAAAAGTTAGGGTGCAAGGGCCCTGCAGTATAAACATTCCAAGGTCCCGGACTTTATTAAGGGCAGGTTTAAATACTCTTCCTGTCTCATAGCCTACATCTGGTGCCAGGACTAGACACAAAGGGGCAGTTCACAATTTGAAGATTTACAAAGAAGCATTAACACATCAGCCAAGTTATTCATGGATGAGCCTGGGAACATGAAGTAACTGATAAGTTTGCAGTCAGTTGGCTTTTGCAGCTTTAGTCAGGGAACAGGAAGCAAGTTTCCATTTATCTCAGGCAGAAAAACAGGCTAGTCATTGTTTCATCAGCTCCCATGGCTGGGCCACCAGCTTTTTCCCACAGGTCATGAAACCCGGAAGGTGGTGGTCCTGTCCTATTTGCCTAAGGAGTAAACAGTCCCCCACCCCATAAAGAGTTACAGTCTTGGATATCCAAAGAGTAGTCTGTCCTATAGTGTCAACTTGATGGCAGTGACCTTTCAGTATTTTTTGAGGGAAATGTCAACAGAGAACAGGTAGTTCAAGGCTAGACGCTCTAAATACAAACAAGAGATCAAACCCTCAAACATATCACACCAAAAGCCTATCACATCCTTACATATAAACTTATTGGACTTCTCTAGAACCTAGTTGCATCAGCTAGTGTTGTTCCAAAGATTTAAGACTTCTATTTTATGGGACACTGTGTGACCCAAAATAATTAATCACAAAGTAATATTTGCTCAGGGGGTTCTAGCTAGGTAGCTGACAGTAAATTACCCTTGAGTGTCTATTGGAATGATTTAAATGTCTAGTGCCTGCAGATGCCTGAGACAATTTTCATTCAGCTAAGTCATGTCTCCTAATAGTACATAAACCATTATCACCTGCCTCTTTACTCATCTACTCATTTGTTCCAGTGTCATCAAGAAATCACCACCGTCCGTATAGACCAGCCCCAGGTGTTTCCACCTCTAAATATTACTTAACTGGCATTATCCCAACTCACATTCTCTTGGAACTTCATTCTAGTAAAGCCAAGAATACTTCCACTTATTACAAAGGAAATAAAATCAACATTCCCCGATCAAAAACTTGGCCCCATTGAAAGAAGTTGCCTTGAATTAAATGAGAGCTTTTCAGAACTTATTCCTTTGTCCAAACTAATTTTGTTTGGGCTATGTCTTTTAAATGGTTGGATTGTTTTTTCTATTTTTCCAATAAACAGAGGTCACTATGTTGAATGTATGTTCCACTGGATATAAAACATAGTGGCCCCTCTGTGTGATCTAGTGAAGTGGGGTCCATTGTTGCGGCCAATTGATTGTGGCAACCAGAATCTGGAGGTGAGTTTATCTAAAAGTATTTACACTATTTCTGAGGCTTTCCTGGCATGGGAAGGCTTCAATCCAGCTGGTAACAAAGCCAACAATAAAAAGACATTGCCAGGCTTGGTTGGTGTGTGTGTGTGTGTGTGTGTGTGTGTGTGTGTGTGTGTGTGTGTGTGTGTGTGTTTATCAGTTGTTTGGGGGCTGTACCCCTTTTCACTGGATACTTAGAAAGACAATTGTACTATTTGAGTATTTTTGGGGGGTACAGATTATATATACACTGTTCTACTATTGCTTCTAATCCCAGGATAGATTCCTTGTCCAATAAAGTGTCTATTAGCTGAGAATCTCATCCATATTGAGTGGACTGATCTGTTTCACACATCACTGGAATCAATGGACTTTCAAGTAGAAAAATTTCCCTCTGACTTACAGCTATTTTTATTTGGTCTCAGTGGCAATGTGCTTGTCTTTTGACTCTAGCAGGAAACTTGCCCCCGGGGCAGCAGTGGCAGTTGAGGGACCAGGGGTGCTATTAACTTCTTTTATTCAGGCAATCTCTTTAGCTGCCGAATCAGCTTTGTGGTGTCTGTAATCAATGGAATTTCCTTTTTTTAAAAAAAAACAATTAAACCTCTGCAGAACAATACGGATACTACCAGGGCAGGAGAACTTCTTCCAGAATTTGGAGCATTTGCTGTTCATGTTTAATCTCTGGTCCCATGAACTGTTAGTCCTCTTTGGTTTTCATAGTACTTTGTATATGTGTGAAATGCTGAATACACACTTTGATTCGGTGTGTGTTTTTATTAACTTTTCTTCTTTCAAGTTCTTATGTACCTCCAGTTAGTCTGCTATCAGGGGTAAATATGCAACACCCTGGAGGCCTTCATTGGCAAAACCCTCCCATGTAATTTAGTCTCTGATTTATGGAAATATTTGGGGGAGGGAGATATGGTTGACTTCTGAAGGAGAAGCTTGGAAAACGGAAAGCTTCCTGCTGGAAAAAGTATGTCCTCTATAGTCTTGCAGAATGAAGAGCTTAGGGCTCCAGTGGGATACCCTTTAGTGAAAGAAGGAGAACGAAGACAAATAGGGATCTGGGCTTTAACAACAATGCCATCGTACACTGGCCCCCTGACAGGACGAGGACAGCCCTTCTTTGGTTGACAGATATATAGCCTGGCCGCTAAACATACTCAGCACGAACTGTTATAAGATAGAATTTGGTATGCTGAGTCTAAAGGAATCAGGAATCTTTTAAGTCCAGGAAAGAAAACCACTGCGTTTCAGAGGGCGTGTGTCTCAGAACGCTGTAAGGGTTTGGTAAGACAGAGCGTTTGGGAATGGCTGTCTCATAGATTTCCCTGAAATCCCGAACCATCCTCTAGGTCCCATTCTTTTTCCTGACTGGTAGGAAAGGAACACTGAAAGGGGAGTCGCAGGTCACTAGCAGCCTATGCTTTCGGAATCTGTCCACAATTCCCATTAGCCCTGCTCTGCCCTTTGGGAGGATGGGGTATTGTTTTCTGTCGGGGATATGGATAGGATCTTTCAGTCTAATCATAATGGATGTGGCAAAAAAATAAAAAATTAAAAAGCAGCACCTTTCCTGGAATTCCAGTTACCCATATCTATGTGACTATTTTACAGATCTCATTATCTATGTTAATTTCCCCTCATTCTCTTTTGACAAAGAATGCCAAAATAGGGATAGATTCTAGTGTTCACAGAGAAAAATCACTAGTTCAGTTGAACATTCAGGCATAACTGAACAAGGGTACATAAAAGGGGTGACTATTCATGAGCAATTAAGAGTATAATATCTTCTCAGGGTGTGCATTCCACTCCATGAATAACGGTGCTGTGAGAGGAGAGAGACATTCTATATAAGCCAAGGACAAACACTTGACTCCCCTGTAAACAGGGTATCAACATGCCTTCTGCTGTTTAAAAGGTTACCCTTGATGGGATTGGTTTTAGCAGGAGCTATTATCTGAGCCTGCCTCTTCTCCCCATTTCTTCCCTCCCTCCCACCCCTAGGGCCCTCTCCTTCTCCTCTATACCTCCTCTATACTTCTCAAAGTTCTCCTCTAAAGAACTTTGAGTAAGCAGCTTTTAATATATCTTTCATTAGAGTCGATGGACCCATTCTTAACTTTTGTAATTTCTCCCTGGGCCAATTTGAATTATACACTTTTCTTTCTCGGGGTCTAAGACTGTGCGGTTAGTTAGTGGCTCTCTCTGACATTCAAAAAAGGCAGTTGGATTCTCCTGAAGCCTTTGATCAGTGGTTGCTAATTTGTTATAACTAGTCAGCTTGGATTGAAAATCTTTCATTCCCTGTAAGAGACAAAAGAGCACGTAGTACCCTAGCCACTTCTTTCTATTGAATCATAATCCCTGTGGGTATCAGTATTGGGTATTACTTCTGTCCCTGGCAGATAATTATCGTGTTGAATATGCATTTCATTGGTGTGTGCAAGGCTGTCCTTTTCAAACCCTTCCTCTCAGAGCTGGCTAAAGCCTCTTGAAAGACCAGATTAACATTTTTTCTAAGACAACCCAAGGGTGGAGTGATCTGCCCCATTTCTTGATGAACTTGCTGGGGTCATCTGTGAAATTCCCTACTTTATCTTGAATGCTTAGTGCATGGTGAATGGGACGTGCACCCTGACAATGCCATTTGGCCCTGGGGTTTCTCAGAAAGGAAAAGCTGAGGGTGACTGGCCTTGTGCTCTATCTGCCATGCCCCTTTGCTTTCACCGGGGCTTGAGGGTTCTGATTTAAGCAGTGTGGCTCTGGGACTGATGGAGCCATTGCCTCCTGGGGTCCCACAAAGGGACACTGGGAGCTGGCTTTCACACTCTCATGTTCTGAGTGATTTTTTTCTGAAGGTCTGTAAAAATATAGGGTCAATTTTATACTTCTTACACAGTTGGGGAGCATTTAGCAAAGCCAAGAAAAGCTGTATATAGGGGACCTCTGTCCACTTTCCTTTTTGCAAAACAAGTACTTGGGAGATGGTATTATAATTTAGACTACCATTTTCAGGCCTAATTTCCTCCACTATCTAATTTATGCCGAGGCCATGCTGTGTGGCTGGGAAAAGAAATGGTCAGTTTCTCTTTAGGGTCTGAGGAGCAAGCTTGTCCCAGAGGTGATCCAGAGGCACTGCAGTTTGGGTTCCCATCTGAAGGACAACGGAGATCATGGTGGACACCTGAGTGTCCTCTTACTTCTCTGTCATGTTCAAAAACCTATTTGGGAAGGACCGTCCCCCTTGGAACCTGGACTTCCAGAATTGACTGGTACTTCATGGACAGCCCCACACTACCTCACCCCTATCTAGTGAGGCCTACCAGCCTCTATCTCCCAGGAAACCATTACTGTACCTCCTCATAGGAGCTAAAAACCTTAGGTGGCCTCCTGCTAAATTCCCTGGAGGTATAGGAATCAGCAAAGGGAGATGGAAAGGCCCAAGACCTCTTGCATGACTTCTGGGATTTACACCAAGTGCCAACCCAGTAAAGAGGATCAATTGAGGGTTGGGAAATTTTCCTAAGACTCACAAAGTAAACCTTGATCTTGCTCTACATGTTCCAATGCTTGTGGGGGAAAGTAGCCTGAGATGTTATGCTACATTTCTTTTAAAACAGCTTCTGGCTACTGTCACAAGGGCAAGACAGAACTGCAAATGCTCTTGAGGGAAGAAAGCATTCTCCCATGGAGGCCTAGTGGTCCTGAACTTCTGACCTCACAGTTCACACGGTCCATAGTGTAGTTCATGTGGGCTACTCATCCAAAAGTGTCCCTTCCCCTTCTGCCTAACAAAACAGCACACATTTTACATACATCCTAAGAGGTGGGTAAAATTGCAGATACAGCTGCTAAAGACTATGAGCAATTAGAGGATTGCTTTGGGGTGGCCAGCTTTGTGGCCTCAAGTGACTCCTACTTATTCCTTGTCATGTTTCAGAGACAGAATCTAGTGACATTGTGTAGTGGGTCTATGTGCTGTTTGTGGTAAGACTGCTAGAAAATGTCACTTCTCTAGTTGTCATTAACTTCATACATGTCTGGGGATAGAATACATTAGGACAATTCAAGAGTGCTTGGAAGACCAGACTTATTTAGTGCCCCTCCTCCCCTACATCCTGAAGAGTCTATTGGTTAAGTTACAGTGTCTTCTCATAAAGTTCCGTTTACATCGCAGGGTTCACCCCTGATGAACATTGAGGGATCTGCACTGTGAGAAGGGATATGCCTCTTCATTCTTTGGAATTCAGCAAGCCTGGATGCTCATACATGCAAACTCTCTGTCTCCAAACATACTCCTGCTTCCAAATTCTCCCCACTGCTCTTAAGCTTGTGAATGGAAAACAGGAATAAGAGAAAAGAGATGAGGAAATTAGAGTACATTTGTTCACTTATTGTGGGTTCATTGATGGGTGGAGATTTTCGTAACTCCTCTGCGTATCTGGGTCACCAGGGACCAAAATCACTACCAAGATTAGGCTCAGAGTTTCAGGCCTCTCCACTCCTTGGTTCTTGTGCTTAAAAAAAGAATTCAGGCCAGGTACAAAAACTCAGACCTGAGACAGAGAAAAAGTTTAAATAGAAAGCTTAAGTTTACTGAAGGGGATACTTCTTTTAAAAACTCAGTGTTTTTGAGTTCATGCTAACTCCAAGCGACCCTTTAGGGCAGAACAGAAGTAGCTCTGTGAATTTCAGAGACTGTAACTGTGCATGGTATTATAATGAAGGTTGAGGAGCAGCTGCTGGTTTTGAAATGCTGACTTTACAGTTAACAGACGGTGTTAGTCTGGATAGACTAGAGAAACAAGTTCATAGACACTCATATAAGAAAGAGCTTTATATAAAGCCCACCTGGATGAAGCCCACCAGCCTGTGTGACCGAGAGGTGTCCAAGGGATCAGGGATCAGGCATCAGAGAACAAAAAATCGTATCATTTTGAATGAGGGGGGTAGTGCGGAGTGAAGACCCAAAACCCATGGGTAGGCCACTGGACATCCCTTTACAGAAGGGTCTGGGGGAGGACACGAGGCAATCAGGGTGTGATGAAACTTACAACTTTCCTCTAGTTCCTAAATGCTTCCTCCCCACCCACTATCATGATCCCAATTCTACTTTATAACTCTGACTAGACCAGAGGATGTACACTGTACAGATGAAACACAGGGAATCCAGGGTGCATGATCCCTTCAGGACCAGTGGTGAGAGTGATGGTTCCAGGAGGGTGGAGAGAGGGTGGGTTGGAAAGGGGGAGCTGATTACAAGGATCTACATATAACCTCTCCCTGGGGGGCAGACAACAGAAAAGTGGGTAAAGGGAGATGTCAGACAGTGAAAGATATGACAAAATAATAACACAAATTATCAAGGGTCCATGAGGGAGGGAAGAGTGAGGATGGAGGGGGAAAAGTGAGCAACTGATGCCAGGGACCTATGTGGAGAACAAATGTTTTGAGAATGATGAGGGCAATGAATGTACAAATGTGCTTTACACGATTGATATATGTATGGATTGTGATGAGTTGTATGAACCCCTAATAAAATGATTAAAAAAATAAAGGGGGAAAAAAGAGCTTTATATACAAGAGCAATTGAATATTGAAAAAAAAATCCCAGCCCAGTCCAGATCAAGTCCCTAAGTCTGATATCAGCCCAAACGTCCAATACCAATCAATAGAATACTCTTCAGATCCACACAACACATGCAATGATACTGAATGCAGGAAGATGACAGGCCAATGGGTGGAAAGTATTGTGATCCAGTGGCACTATAAGCATCTCAGCACTGGTGTGGGTTTCCACATGGCTCCAGGGCTCTAGTGTATCTCCATGTGTCATGTCATCAGGAATACCAAGCAGAGAGTGAGTGTATGTCCCACCTCCAGCGAGCTATTTATCTCCTTACTGCTTCCAAGTGAGGTTGTGGAGCTGGGACCTGACAGGCTAAACTCCACTCACCAATACTATCAAGTTGACAACAGACTCTAACTACCACACAGGCCAATCCATATCCTCTACACCAGAGCTCTTTAATTCTAAAAACTTACTGCCATCGACTCAATGTTGACTCATAATAATCTCTTGTGGTTTTGAGATTATAACTGTTTACAGGAGGAGAAAGCCCAGTCTCAGTTCTGGCAGTTTCTGTCTTTCTAACTGTTTCTTTTGACTTTGAGACTAGTGCTCGCCAAATCAGACGCCTTGGGGGCTACCATGCGAGGGATCAGACTCCCTGCAACGTTCCGGATCAGAGACCCGAGGCAGTTGACTCCAGTGGAACCCGATGTCCGAGACCGTTGCAGTGGGCGGGTGGCGGCGTTGGGGGCGGCGAGTCCGTGGGTCTACCCGTGGCTTCTAGCCCTTTTGCGGTTACACGGCAAGAGGATGCTGGCCTCTGGCGTCTCAAATATGACAGGAAGCCCCTCTAGCTGATGGCTGGCCTCTCTTTTTTTTCTCCGCATCCTCCTCTCTCGTGCCTCTATTGCTCCCAAAGGTGCCTCTCTCACTTCCATCATCCCTTAGGCCTCCTTTGTCTTGCCCGGTGGTCCCTCTCCTGGGGACAGCGCTGAACCGGGAGGCCAGCTGGCTGCCCTACGACTCACTAGTCACGTTCCCGCTGGAGAAGTCTATGGATGGAGGTGCTGCGGGGGACTTTCAACGATGGCCTCCTGGGGACTGGTGGATGTGAACAGACGTCGGCCACTCTGCTGGTCACTTCCAAGATGCATGGGGCTTGTCTCCTGGGAGCCCAAACAGTGTCCGAGTAGGGGTTTCTGTGCCCCTTTGATGAGTGGTGCTGCTCCCACGGGCCCTTGGGGAGATAATTGCACTTATTAATTGCTCCCCAGAATGGAAGAGATCTTTCTGACCTTGAGAGGAGCAGAGCTGTCGGTGGCAGGAGTGGCCGTGGCAAATTTCAAGCTTCTCCGGACTGTGGATGGCGCCCCTCAGGAAGTTCAATGGCAGGAGCCCGGCGAGCTCTAAGGCTTCGGGAGTCTGCCGGCCTTTTCCCTTGGGGCCTCGAGGGGTCCTGAGGCTGGCTGGGCCAGCAGCAGCATGTCGGGCAGGGGCAGGAGCCGGCTGGTGCAGGCGATGGCCATGGTCACCATTTCTAGATGGTGATGGATGTCTAGAGCATAACCTTCACTGGTGACCAGCATGAAATCACCTTTGAACATGATGGTATCCTTCAAGGAGTCATATTCACCGTCATAGCTGCTGCTGCAGTTCTCCCAGGCGGGTGTGAAACGCTCTGGCCAAGAGGTTCCAGGCAGGAAAATTAGGCAACGTGTTGTTGCTGCTCATGCCGGCGACCTTGGCGCGGTGCAGCGGCACTGGAGCATGGGTCTAGGTCTTCAGTTCTCTAGGTGATGGTGAGTTCTGAATTGGTTTTTCGACCCCTACCCCCCACCCCGAATGGGGTGAGGGTCAGGGCGTGGATGGGGGCTCGGGGAAGGCTATAAGGGGTAAGGGAAAGGGGAAGACGAAGAAAACAATCGCTATGAAATCGGTGCGGTAAACTGCGGGAGAGGGCTTGCTCTTTAGGGATCTGTAATACAGTCCACACAAGAGAATCGCTAACCTCAGCCCCAACCCCCTTGGGCAGCCCTTGTTCAACTCTGCTGCCCTTGTGACTTGTTACTGCTGTCATATGACCCTTACCCTTTCCCTAGTCTCCCCTCAGGGGAGGGCTATCATCCTTCCCCCAAACACTCCTTGGTGCCCACAGAGGGGCCAACATAGAAGTTTAGAAATAGGAATACTTTGTGTTGATGTTTTTCCCCCCAAATTCAAAAGATTCGGCATCTCCACAGAAGCCAGATAGGAATATAAAGTGATGGGATAACTGAAAACACTTGCACTCATAGTTTACTTTTATTGAATAATCTAGAATTGTCAGTTTGGTCCTTAGACTGTTCTATAAAATCTCAGGTAATATGGACGATCAAGGCCAATAATAATATTAAAAATTGCTTCTTGGAGGTACCAGGCTATGTTCTTCACATGCATTGTCATAAGAAGCCATTATTGGATTTGGCACTGTCATTACTGTCTTTGTTTTACAGGTAAAGACACTCAGATGGAGTCCCTGGACCTAGGGGCTCAGGACCACAGACTTGCGGCACACCAAGGACAATTGGTATAGATAGTCCACAAAGGCAATGCTCTACATGCCACTTTGGTGAGTAGTGACTGCGGTCTTAAAAGTTTGTGTTCAAACAGCGAAGATGCAACTACTGAAAAAGAAACTAAAAAACCCATGCGAACAATTAGTTCATAGACTAATGGATCATATAAACATCAGCCTTTAAGACCAGAGTAACTAGCCTTTGAGACCAGAGTCACTAGATGGTGCCTGACTACCACTACCTACTACTCTGACAGGGATTACAATAGAAAGGCTTGGATAGAGTAGGAGAAAATTGTAGAGTAAAACTCAAAATCATGAAGAAAAAAATGCAACACCAGATTCTGAGTCAGACAGAGACTGGAGGAACCCGGAGGACTATGGCCCATAGTCACATGTTGGGCCTGGGTCAGAAATCACCCCCACGGTTCAATTTTCAGGAAAGTGGGGGACAGCATTATAAGGCACTAAGGAGATACACCGTTCTTGGAACAATGCAGCCATTTGTGGTCAAAAGGGCAGCATTTGCCCAAAGACACAATTTAGAAGGCAGGAAGGGTTAGGAAAGAAGGCTGATGAAAATGGGAAACAGGGATGTTACAATGTAGATGTTGCTGTCAATGACTTGGAGCAGGACCTGTATAAACTGTTGAATGGAAAACAGATTTGTTTTGTAAACCTCCACACGATTCACAATAAGTTTTAAAAGGGTTAATAAAAGAAAGCAATTGAGGTGGTATAGCTTGCCTACAGTCAGAGAACTAAGAGGTAGTAGAGACAGTATTTGAATTTAAGTCGACCACTGTCCCAGTGGCCTTCATGTTGATTTTAACTCATGGCAACCTATGTGCTCACAGAGTTGTCAAAATCTATGACTTTGGGAGATTATCAGGCCTGCCTTCTGGGGTGCCTTTGAACTGTCAGTCTTTCAGCTAGCCTAGCATTTCACCACTTGCCCCACATCTAGCTGATCCTAATGTTCTTGTTCGGAACTGCTGGAAGTAATTTGCTTCACCAAGAAGACTCGAGCCAGCCAGATGCTTTCAAACTATACTAATCTAACAACTTTCAAGAACTTGGTGCATTATGGGAAGCAATGCTCTCCTATCTATCTATCTATCTATCTATCTATCTATCTATCTATCTATCTATCTATCTATCATCTATCTTGAAGAACCCCATACAACCTTATTCATCAGTGGCTGCTCCTTCTCTCTAAGCTGCATGTACATAAGTGGCCTATTTTCCAGGATCTACTTATTTTCTCTTCAGTGAAATGAAGAGAAAAAACATGTAAGCTTAAATTCAAGAGACCCAACACAAGCCTCCTGTGCGACCCTCCCTACACGGCAGAAATGGCTTGCGAGGCATTTGCGGCTCTGGGAAGCTTGTTCCCTTCTCTTCTGCCATGTTGCCACCCTCAGCTCACTGAGAAATAAATGAGTTCAAAACTTTTCCTAGAAATGAATTTTAGACTCATTTTTTGAGGACAAAGGTTGCCTATAAAACACATCTGCCTGAGTTAGTTATCATGATTAAAAGGCATGTTGATGTTATTAAGTAACATGGAGTCTGACTCAGAGTGACCATGTGTATAACAGAACGGGACACTGCCAGGTGCTTTGCTGACTACACAATTGTTAGGTTTAAGCCCATTGTCACAGCCACTGTGCTAATGCATCTAAGGATCCTAAAGACTAAGATATAAACTTCTACTCTAGAAAGAGCACCAGGCTATCTTAACTCAGTTAATTACTTAACACTTCACTTCCTCCTCTGTCAAATGTGGATAGCAACAGCTGTCAAATGAAAACAAAATATCCATTTCCATTTAGTAGATTCCAGTTTACAGTGAGCCTGGTGTGTGCAGGGCAGAACTGTGCTCGCTGGGGTTGTCAACGTCCCTGATCTTTTGTGAGTCGGATTCAACTTGACAGCAGTGGGTCTGGTCTTGGATTTGTGGGGTGATCTCTTTTTTGTCAGTAGATTTCCAGGCCTTGAATTTGTTTCTGGGTGCATTAAAACCATTCACCTTTCATTTGGAGGCCTGGTGACAAAGTGGTTATGTGTTGGTCTATTAAGCACAATGTCAGCATTCCATGGGAGAAAGACAAGGCTTTCTACTTCCATGAAGAATTATAGTCTCAGAAACCCACAAGGGGAGTTCTGCACTGTCGTTTATAGTCACGGAGTCAGAATTGACTTAATGGCAGTGAATGAGTTTTCAGAACCTTTTTGTGTTATCAACAAAGCCCTTAACTGTTTGCACCACACATGGCTCATAATACCAACCTTACTGAGGATTACAGGACACAGAGCAGGTAAATTACAGACCAAATTGCCCGACTCAAAACTTTTAGGTATAGAACCCTGGTGGTCTAGTGGTTTCTCATTGGGCTGTGATCCGAATGGTCAGCAGTTCAAAATCACTGGGAGCTCTTTGGGAGAAAGACTGGGTTTTCTACTCTGGTTACCAGTTACAGTCTCAAAAATCCACAGGGGGGTCACTATGAGTCAGCATTGACACCATAGCATTAAGTTATAAGGTCCTGGTGGCTTAGTGATGACATGCTGAGCTGTGATCTGCAAGATCAGCAGTTCCAAACCATTGGCCGCTCCGAGGGAGAAAGATGAGGCTCTCTACTTCCATAAAGAGTTACAGTCTTTGAAACCCACAGGGGCCGTTCTACTGTACTCTGTTCTTAAAGGGCTGCCATGAGTCTGAATAGACTCCATTTCAGTGAGTTGGTTTTGTTTTTAGTTTTTATTGTTAGCATTAATCCTGAGCACTCTTTTTTACTCTAGTGTGAATTTGTTCCTGAGAAGGGACTTGTTTTCCTAATGGGGAAGCTTCTGTGTTCTCAGTGCAGAATGCTCCATAATGGACAAACCTGGCCTCCTTTGAGGTTCAGCCTCAGACTGTAAAAAGTACTAGTCACTTCACAGAGAAAGAGTGTATGCAGAATACAAACCACACCCTATAGGACAAGAAGGGATGCCAATGGAGAATGCAAATCAGAGAATATAGGACCAGTATGGTGCATTACATACCCCTCGTGGTGCCTTGAGTTAAGCATTGGGTTTTTAACCATAGAGTCAAACCCACCAGTTGCTCTGCAGAAGTGTGGCACCATGCTCTATACAGATCCAGAACCTCAAAACCTTATAGAGTTCTACTCTGTCCTATAGGGCTGTTGTGCATCAGGGTTGACTTGATGGCAGTGGGGTTGATTTTGTATTTTTAGGTATGGATTTCCAAGGGCTTATTCCATATCCAAGGGGAGACATTTAGATGAGATGAAAAATATTTAGCATTTTACTTTTTATTGGAAATTGAAATAAATCATCCATAAGCCCTAATCTTGTCAGGGCTAGACCAAAACCCATTCAAGCTTTTTAAACGGAGTGGTTGTCAGGCCAGATCTTAGGGATAGAAGAGCAGCAGGGTGCAGGCAGGAGGGGTGGCGGTGGGGTTTCCCAGATGTTCCACTATGACATCACCACCCAGCAGAGGCAGCCCTGTGAAAAGATAGAGTCACACTGGGTGGTGGACCGGTTTATTCTAGTGGAGGTCCTCCCCAAGTTTGCTTTCTTTGACTGCACCACACATCGGTACCTCTCCTTCAGAGGTGTAGCAAGAGGAACTAAACAACTTGAGAGGAAATGCACATCCATCCTTTAAAAAACATGCATTATTAAAGTATAAAAACGCAATGAACTTGACTACAGAAAGCAAATATATATAGTGCATTTGTTAAAAGAACACAGAGTTACACTACTAGAAACAGAGCATTTCTCAGATCCATTTTTCTTAGTCTAAATCCTAATGCCAGTTTCCTGCCTAATCTACTAGAAACCAGTGAGTAGACTGCTATGTTCACTGTGTGGCAACTTGCTGAGTGGAAATGGAGGCAATTCAGTAAAGGAGAGATAGGTTGAGTCTGGCGACTGACACCCATGGACCAAGTTTACAGAGACAAGAAGAAACGTGGGAATGGGCTTGTTGGTGGCTGGGAATCCAGAGTTGTACAGAAACTAAACTTATGAGCTGATGCTCGCTACAGGAGGCGAGGACTGATGAAGCTAGATGAAGGGACCGGATTGTCTGCCTGGTGCCCGTTGGACCTGGCAAAGACTTGGGAGGAGATGACCCAAACCTGACCTGATGAAGAGGAATCTGTTGACCCTGTGAACTGGTTGCATTCTGTAAATGGTTGCATTCTGATGGACTTTACCTTGCTTATGGTTGCAGATGCTCAAATTTTCAACTGGAATGAAGATTGTTGGCATCAAAGAACCTAGGTATCTCTCAGAGTACTGGGTTGTTAAAATAGGCAATTTAGAAATTGGATATCTAGAATGGGGAGAGATAAGAGCCTGAAGTTGTGGATTCACAAGCTTTCATGGGTGTGTTTATTCTTACAATAAGTAAAATAAGGGAGGATCCCCATTAAACAGTTTTCTCTTTGCCTAATGGGTCTGGAGAAGATAGGGTGGTGGCAGATGTTATTCAGATTATATGATTAAGGTGTCATTGTCAACAGGCTCACTGCTGATTCTGACATTGTAGTTGTAGAAAATGTAACTAAAAGATGGAGGGAAGCTAATTGTTCATATATGAAGAAGACATGGCTAGATGAGCCAGGGGGTGGCCTGTGGGAGAAGTGAAATTTCTTAATATGACTCAAGTCTCTGTACCGTTCCCCAAAGGACTGCATGGACTCTACAAACAGGGCATGCATAACATTAATTGAGGGGATTGTTCAGGTTTTGTTACCACCCCCTGGCTGTGAAGATGAGCTATCTTTGAAGCAGCAGAGAAGAGAGAAACCCCGAGGACCCTGGAAGAGCATGTTCAAGATCTCCAGTGGCGAGGCCACTGAGCCCAGGTGCAGCACAGACTGTGGCATCGATTTTCGGAGGATCAGCACTGAGACTGCAGGGCTTGAGATGATGGAACTGTAGGACAGAGCTACATGGCTGAGCGCCTAAGACCTGGCTGAAAGAGACAGACTCAGATGCTGGCTGAAGAGGCCAGTGAATATATCCTTGTTTGGAGAACCTGACTCATGATAATCTGTTAAATTACCTAATAAACTCCCTTAATTGGGAGTATTGTCTATGAATTCTGTACAGCCATTGCAATGAATTATAGAACCCAGCAGAGAGGTAGAGTGGTGTGGGAGGAACAGTTGGTGTAGGACTAGATTTGAAAAAGAATGGAACTTAGAGGCCTGTCTGACTCCTGCCTCAGGGCTCTAGGGAAGCTAGAGTAGGTAAGCTATGTCAACTTTCTCTTGCCATTAATTACACCTAGTTTTGAAACAAATGTCTTCTCCACAGTAAGAAGACATCCCCCACCCCCCCACCTGCCATGACGAACTCATTTTCATGAAGTTAATAGTGACCCTATAGGACACGGTAGAACTGACTATGTGGTTTTCTGAGACTGTAAATCTTTATGGAGTAGAAAGTATTTTTCTTCTACAGAGCTGGTGATGGTTCCAACTGCTGACCTTGAGGTTGGCAGCTCAGTGTTTAAACTTCTCTGCCAATAAGGAACCCATCTCACCGGGCACAAGGTATAGGACTGTCCAACAGCATGAGATAGCTTGGCACTTTAATTTCCCTTACAATCCCACTGCTGCCTGATTTGAATGGGTGAAGAGTCCTGAATCAGAAGCTGCGACATGACACCCAGTTAATGTGGCAATGGACCAAGCAATTGCCAGAGGCCCTGCACTGCATTCAAAATTGGGTTGACAGATAAATAGGGCATAGAACAAATAGAACTGCCACAAATTCATGCCTGGTGGCAGATCAATAAACTCATCACAT
Source organism: Tenrec ecaudatus (assembly GCF_050624435.1). Taxonomy (NCBI): domain Eukaryota; kingdom Metazoa; phylum Chordata; class Mammalia; order Afrosoricida; family Tenrecidae; genus Tenrec; species Tenrec ecaudatus. The sequence goes on along the minus strand of NC_134530.1, from coordinate 250,629,196 downwards.
TCACATGTGGGAATACCTAAGCAGGAGCAGGTCTGTGATCAGAACATTTTTAGAAGGGTTTCCAAGATTGCTTCAGGGACTTCCAACAAATGCAGTCATAATATTGATAGAGCATGATTATCTGACCCTTGAGTTGTCCCCAGTTTGATGACTTCTATTCAAGACACACCCAGGCAAGCCCCTAAAAGAGACTTCCCCTACCTGGCTGTCTGGAGAGGTGTGGAGGTAATCTACTTTCCAAGGCACTTTGCCTGAGAGCAAGAATATCTACATCCTTGGTGAATGATCAGAAAGAGTTCAATGGAAGACCAATCTATGTGAGGACTCTGGCAATGGATTTTGGGCTATCACTGTCAGCCACAGCCTTCTATAAACTGAGGTACTCAGAATGTAAGCTCTAATACTATCCCCCCCCACTCTGATAAAAGATGATGATGATTAATTCTTTAGTCACACAGGCTGGTGTGCTTCTCTGCGTGGACTTAACTGATATCTCATTTAGATGCTTCAAGAAAAGTCTGTAAGACCCCATATACTATTCTTTGGGATAGTGGGCACCATTGGATTTCTTTGTCAAACTTTGTTATGAGGGCTAGTATTGAGCAGGGCTAGAACCTGAGAACTAATTATTCTTAGATTAGGGTTTTGTTTAAGTGCAAGATCAAAATCCATTCGAATTTAAGGTTTATATACCTCTATGGTCTACTTCAGAGTCAGATTACTAGCTCTGTAAGAAATAACATAAATAACTTCCTTGGGGTATTTGGTAATTTTAAGATCAATTTCATTAATCTAGCCAATGGTAAAGAATTGAAAATACCAGTAAAAAATGAAAAAAAAATAGGAAATCCTTTTAGACTAAAATACATGGAACATTCACTTATAGTGCTCAAGAACTTAAGTGGCAGAATACTTTAAGAAAATAGGAAGAACTTTTGTAATAGAACACTGTTTAAGAAAAACAAGAGGAGTTAGACACAAGGCAGCTATTTCAATAACATTCACTGAGGCAAAACTATTTGTCTACAGGATTAGGATACATCACAAAAATCAAACAAAACATGAAAATAGCAAATATATAGTAGTTTCAAGTAGTCGATTGTTGGGCAACTTTAAAACAATAGGAGATTTGAACCAAAATCCAATGACTACCAAGTAGTACATGACCTTGGAATAGGAGCCTTCTGATTCTTTCCACACTAGGTCATTTCAGGTTTAGTGCAAAGGAATATTTCAGTTCCCTTAATCTACATATATTTAAGGTAAAGTCCATCTCACTTAGTGGGGTATGCAAAGCAGGTCCTTCTGACGGAACATGGGAAGAATTCTGTACATTTTGAAAAGACAAAATCGAGTCCAGGATCTTTAAGGCAGAAAATAACTTTTGTCAAAAATGCATAATTAACAACATACAAGGTGGTTCTTTTTAATTAGGGGTCCATATTAGGAATGCATAACAGTATGGTGGAATCTGGAAAACAGCTACTCAGAAGAGATCCATATTTGTGTCCATTCCAAAGAAAGGTGACCCAACAGGAGGCTCATCCTATAAAACTATAAATACCTTTGATATCCCACACAAGCAAAATTTTGCTTAAGATTGTCCAACAACAGTTGCAGCAATACTTTGACAGGAAACCGCCAGAGGTTCAGGCTAGATTCAGAAGAGAACATGGAACACAGGATATTGCTGGTGTCAGATGGATCTTGGTTGAAAGCAGAGAATACCAGAAAGATGCTTATTAATGTTTTCTTGATGATGCCAAGGCATTTGACGCTGTGGACCATAATAAACTATGGATAACTTTGCGAAGAATGAGAATTCCAGAACACTTCCTTGTGTTCATTTGAAACTCGTACATGAATCAAGTGGCAATTGTGAGAACAGAACAAGGGAATATTTATTGTCTGGTTTAAAATCAGGAAAGCTGTGCATCAGGGTTGAATCCTGTCACCACACTCATTCAGTCTGTGTGTTGAGCAAATCATTAGAGAAACTGCCTCGCAGGAAGAATGTGGCATCAGGATTGGAGGAAGGCTTCTTAACAACCTGATGCATGCAGATTACACAACCTTACTGGCTGAAATTAAAGACTTGAGGCACTTGTTAATGAAGATCAGGGTTGTAGCCTTTAGTATGGATTTCAACTCATTGTAAAGAAGACCAAAATGCTCATAATTAGACCAATAGTTAACATCATAATAAATGGAGAAAAAGCTGAAGTTGTCAAGGATTTTGTCTTGCTTAGCTCCACAGCCAATGCTCATGGAATTAGCAGTCAGGAGACCAAAAGATGTGTTTCATTACGTAAATCTGCTTACACGACCTCTTTAGAGTATTGAAAAGCAAGATGGTACTTTGACGATTAAGGCCCACCTGACCAAGTCATAGTATTTGCCATTGCTTCATAAGTAAGTGAAAGTTGGACATTGAATGAGGAAGACCAAAGAAAAATCAGTGCATCTGAATGGTGGTGCTGGAAGATATTGAAAGTACCATGGACTGCTAAAAGGACAAACATCTGTCTTGGAAGAAGTATGGCCAGAAGGCTCCTTAAAGGAAAGGAAGGCAGGCTTTTTCTTACATACTTTGGGCATAATGAGTTCTTCAAACAATGTTCTTATATGGCTATTATAGTTTCCTTTTAAAAGTAGAAAAAAATTAACAAAATTAAGCACACCATTTGGCAGACTCACATATAGATATCTTTCCTCCTAAAATATGAACTTCTAGTTGCAAAAACATGTATTAACTCAATTGTAATATCAGCAAATTGCTTCAAATATCTTAAATAATTTATTTATATAACATAAGATGCTACTCTGCTGGGTTTAATGTTTACCCTCTATGGAGATTTGAGGCAAAAATGATCTCATCTGTCGAGCTCATTTGAGACTAAAAGAAATTGTCAAGTTCATTTCTTTTTATTCCCTCTTGCCAGGATTATGAAGTACTTCACATGGCAAAATTAGGTAGTAGAAAAGGAATGATACAAAATAAACCAAGCTAAGACATCACTAGAATTGAAAACTATAGACCAATACCTCTAACAAATATGGAAGCCAAAATTTTCAACTGAATTGTAACTAATGGAATTCACGAAATAAACAGAAAATACATCATAATCAAGTGGGATTCATCCAGGTATACAAAGCTGGTTCAATATTAGAAAAAAATCAATGTAATCTACCAAATCAACAAAATGAGACAAAAGAACCATATGATTGTATCAATTAATGCAGAAAAGGCATTCGATAAAATTCCACATCCCTTCTTACCAAAAAGGGAATAGAAGGGATATTCCTCAACATAATAAAGACCGTACATGCAAAACCAATGGGTAGCATCCCACTTAATAGCAAGAACTTGAAAACATTTTCTCTCCAAATGAGAACCAGACAAGGCTGTCCTTTGTCACCACTCTTATTTAATATAGTCCTGGAATTCTTAGCTATATGACGTAATAAATATATATATTATGCCATGGAATGGATGCTGTCTCATAAATACCCTAAAGAACAAGGTAGAAGCGTCCCTTTGAGTTTCTGCGACTGTAACTCTTTATGGAAGTAGAAAGCCCTGTCTTAGTCCAAGGATCGCTGGTGGTTTCGAGCTGCTGACCTTGCAGATCACAACCCAACGTAACCACTACACCACCAGGGCTCCCTTGTGGAAATAAAGAGGAATTTTAAGTTTCTCGAGACCAGAGATTAAAGATTAATTGATAAGCAATCAATTTTCTAAGGCTAGAAGAAATCGTATTGCCGCTGGCAGTACCTGTAGTGCACTGCAGCGGCCAGATAAAAGAAAGACTGCCTTGGTGGTACAGTAGCCATGCACTGGGCTGCTAACCGCAAGGCCAGCAGTCGGAACGACCAGCCACTCTGGAGGAGAAAGATGGGACTTTCTACTCCCTTGCAGAGGTTCCATCTCAGACCTCCGCAAGGGCAGTTTACCCTGCCCTGTAAGTCAGCATCAATTCGATGGCCTTGAGTTTTGAGTGAGAGAAGAAACCACGAAGCAGATTAAAGAGGCTGCTGAAATCAGACAACCACAACTTATAGCATCCCTGGTCCCTCAGCTGCCACTGTTGCCTCAGGGACAAGTCCCTTGCTACAGAAAAGGAAAAGACAAAACAACAAAAATAACACATACTGCAATCCAGACCGAATAAAGATTAGCTAGAAATCAGAAGAAATTTATTTTCTATCTGAAGCTCTGATGATTTCCAGTCCAGTGAGAAGCACATCAGTCCACTCACTATGGAGGAGATTCTGGGCACAATATATTTTATTGGACAAGTAATCTAGATTAGAATTGGAAACAGTAGTGAAACAGTGTGTCCTATTGCCAAGAATACTCCTCCAAATAATACAACTGCCCTTCTAAGCATCCAGTGAAAAGGCACACAGTTAAAAGACTAGTAAGCAGACCTCACTGAGATACCAGCAACAGAACACACAAAAAGAACCTGGAAATGGCTTCTTTTTATTGCCTCCTCTACCAGCTGGATTGAAGCTTTCCCATGCCAGAAAGGACTCATAAAGACTTTTAGATGAACTTAGCCTTAAGTTCGGGTTGCCCCAGTCAACATTACTGCCAAGACATGCAGATGTGACCACAATTACTGATATTCAGTGGAATATACAGTCAGGTCATGGTGACCTCAGTTCAGTGGAAAACTAGAACCAGCAGTTTGAAATACATATAGTCAAACAGGCAGGAAAAAATAGTTTGAACAAAGGCTCTTTCTTCTCATGGTTCTGGCCCTATCTTGGCAGCCCCTGGAACAAAATTAAAAGTCTTAACCTTATGTTTTGTCACCCATTATGAATTAACTCAGAGGCAAGCTTTCTTTTTTAAAATCATTTTGCTGGGAGCTCTTACAGTCCTTATCAAAATCCAGACATACATTCATTGTGTCAAGAACATTTGTACATTTGTTGCCATCATCATCATTCTCAAAACATTTTCTATTTGAGCCCTTAGTATCGGTTCATTTTTGCCCTCCTCCCCCTTCATGAACTCTTGATAATTTATCTTTTTTTTTTCTTTCATGTCTTACACCTACTGCTGCCTCTCTTCACCCACTTTTCTGTTGTCCGTCCTCCTGGGAGGGGGTTATATGTCCATCATTGTGATCAGTTCCCCCTTTCTTCCCCCCACCATCCACTTCCCCTCTTTGTATCGCTACTCTCATTAGAGGTCCGGAGGGCTTTATCTGTCCTGGATTCCCTGTGTTGTAAGCTCTTATCTGTACCTGTGTACATGCTCTAGTCTAGCCAGATTTGTGAGGTAGAATTGGGGTCATGATAGTGGGGGGGGGGAGGAAGCATTAAAGAACTACAGTAGAACCCCGACCTCAACGCTAATCTATCCTAGAAGGAGCAGCTGAGATGCGATGCAAATTCCAAATCATTTTTCCCCATAAGAAATATGTAACTGAAAACTGATTCATTCTTGAGCACCAAGTTTTTACCCTAACCTTGCCTTTTTATACAAAACATTGCAATAAGAAACACAACACTTATTTTTTTCCCCTCTTCTTTGCCCTTTTTCACTAGGACCTGACTGCTTTTCTTTAAAAAAAAAAAAAAAATCTGTCTAATGTGGTCTGCTGTTTTTGTTTCCTTAACTATTTTCTAAAAGGGCTTACTAAATTATCATCAACAATATCGATAACACGGTTAACCAGTTCCTTATCATAATGGTTCCTTTAAAAAAAACACGCCTTCTTAGGCTCCATGTTTTAATCTAAAAACAGCACAAAAAGCCACAAAACTAAGAAAATTATAGCAAAACATTTGGAACATACCTGCAAAAGGTTTAAACAATGCACACTAACAACGCCAACTAATGCATAGTGACTGAAACACGAACTTTTGTTTACAAAACTCATGTGCATCGGGTCAGATTCCGATGTTTTGTTCGAGCTCCAATGCAAAATGTGCTCAATATTTCATGTTGCAATCCCATTATGTCGAGTACTGATGCGGTTGAAACTGATGGGTTTCTCTCAAAGGTTCTACTATAAAGTTGTATGTTTCATCGGTGCTATACTGCACCCTGACTGGCTCATCTCTTCCTTGTGACCCTACTATAAGGGGATGTCCACTTGTCTACAGATGGGCTTTGGGTGTCCACTCCACACTCCTCATTCACATTGATATGATTTTTTGATCCTGGTCTTTGATGTCTGACACCTGATCCCATCAACACTTCATAATCACGAAGGCTGGTGTGCTTCTTCCATGTGGGCTTTGTTGCTTCTCAGCCAGATGGCCACTTGTTTATCTTCAAGCCTTTAAGACCCCAGACACTATATCTCTTTGAATATGCATTTCATTGGTATATGCCAAACCTTTTCTTTTAATACCCTTACTCTCAATGGTGGCTAAAGCCTCTTGAAAGACCAGATTAACATTTTTCTAAGACAAACCAAGGGTGGAGTTATCTGCCCCATTCCTTGATGAACTTTCTGGGGTCATCTGTGAAAGTCCCTAATTTACCTTGAATGCTTAGTGCATGGTGAATGGGGCTTACACCCTACAATGCCATTTGGTCCTGGGGTTTCTCAGAAAGGAAAAGCTGAGGGTGACTGGCCTTGTGCTCTATCTGCCATGCCCCTTTACTTTCATCAGGACTTGAGGGTTCTGATTTAAGCAGTGTGGCTCTGGGACTGATGGAGCCATTGCCTCCTGGGGTCCCACAGAGGGACACTGGGAGCTGGCTTTCACACTCAGGCTTAATTTCCCCTGCTGTCTAATTTATGCCGAGGCCATGCTGTGTGGCTGGGAAAAGAAATGGTCAGTTTCTCTTTAGGGTCTGAGGAGCAAGCTTGTCCCAGAGGTGATCCAGAGGCACTGCAGTTTGGGTTCCCATCTGAAGGACAACGGAGATCATGGTGGACACCTGAGTGTCCTCTTCTCTGTCATGTTCAAAAACCTATTTGGGAAGGACTGTCCCCCTTGAAACCCAGGCTTCCAGAATTAGCTGGTCCTTCATGGGCAACCCCACACTACCTCACCCCTATCTAGTGAGGCCTACCAGCCTCTATCTCCCAGGAAACCATTACTGTACCTCCTCATAGGAGCTGAAAGCCTTAGGTGGCCTCCTGCTAAATTCCCTGGAGGTATAGGAATCAGCAAAGGGAGATGGAAAGGCCCAAGACCTCTTGCATGACTTCTGGGATTTACACCAAGTGCCAACCCAGTAAAGAGGATCAATTGAGGGTTGGGAAATTTTCCTAAGACTCACATAGTAAAGCTTTATCTTGGCTCTACATGTCCCAATGCTTGTGGGGGAAAAGTAGCCTGAGATGTTATGCTACATTTCTTTTAAAACGGCTTCTGGCTACTGTCACTAAGTCAATTCTGGCTATCATAGCACGTTAGGGCAAGACAGAACTGCAAATGCTCCTGAGGGAAGAAAGCATTCTCCCATGGAGTGCCTAGTGGTCCTGAACTTCTGACCTCACAGTTCACACAGTCCACAGTGTAATTCATGTGGGCTACTCATCCACAAGTGTCCCTTCCCCTTCTGCCTAACAAAACAGCACACATTTTACATACATCCTAAGAGGTGGGTAAAATTGCAGCAGAGACAGAATCCAGTGATATTGTGTAGTTTGTGCTGTTTGTGGGTAAGACTGTAAGAAAATGTCACTTCTCTGGTTGCCATTACCCTTTATACGTGTCTGGGGATATCCTGGACATAGAATACACCCAGGATAACTCAAGAGCGCTTGGAAGACCAGACTTACTTAGCACACAGCCCCCCCCCCCCAACATCCTGAAGAGTTTATTGGATAAGTTACAGTATCTTCTCATGTGCTCCTTTTACATAGTAGGGTTCACCCCTGATGAACATCGAGGTATCTGCACCGTGGAGAGGAAAATTCCTCTTTATTCTTTGGAATCCAGCAAGCCAGGAAACTCATGCATGTAAACTTTCTGTCTCTGAACATGCCCCAGCTTCTGAATTCTATCCCTTGTACCTCTTAAAAGCTGTGAAAGGAAAACGAGAATGAGAGAAAAATATGAGAAATCAGAGTAGATTTGTTCCCAGTGTTAATGGTTGCTCATGAAGGGTCTATGGATGGGTGTTGATGGTTTCAATGCTTCTGAATATCTGAGTCACCAGGGACCAAAAACATTACCAGAATTAGGATCAGAGTTTCAAGCCTCTCCACTCCTTGGCTTCTGACCAGCTTACAAGAAAGATTTCAATCATGGGACAAAATTCCAACCAAAACCAGAGATAAGGTTTGAATGGAAAGAGTAAATTTATTGAAGGGGAATGCTTTGGGAATGCAGTTCAAAAGGACCTTCCCTCACTCACCCATTGCCATGAACTCGATGCTGACTCATAGTAACTCTAGGACAAAGTAGAACAGCCCTGTGAATGTGAGACTCTACCTCTTTTGGGGAGCAGAAAACCCAGTCTTTTTCCCCCCTCAGTGGCTGGAGGTTTCAAACTGCAGACCATGCAGTTAGCAGCCCAATTGGTAACCCCTCCCCATGGATGCCCTTAGCTAGTCTATAAGGTCGGACAGAACGTAGAGCCAAATTTTTATATTCTGTAATAGTGGATGTTCCATCACCAACTGGCTGGTCTCCAATAGTGAATTTCCTCTTTCCAGCCATGTACATCCCAGCACTCCAGACTTCATTCTGAGCCCCTGTCTCAGACCACAAACTCAAGAGTCCATTCAGTCATTACAGGGCAGTAGTACCTTTCTCCACTAGGCCTCTTCACAATCACGAGGCTCTGTCATTGATAAGGACATGTCTTATCTGCCCCTCCCATTCCTTTGGGCTGCAGAGGTACTTACAGGGCACTGTGTCTACACTGCTCCTCGGTGTTACAATGTCTGCCAGACACTACCTCGACTCCCTTTGCCCCCACCCCAAGTGATACCATCCAAATTCTTTTGGAAGTTGCCGGGCAAAGACCATCCATCTATAATTACTTCCTGCTGAACAAGGGCACAAGAGCTGAGCTGATTTGGAGGGCACCACTTCTATCTATTCCCTATCTGGGCAAGTGGTTGAGTAATCACCACCACTCTTTGGTGCTACAGTTTCGGCCAGATCACCACCTTTTCTCCCTCTGTCAGCCTCTGTCTACCATTCCCATGGATGCCCAGCCTGGGCAATGACTCCCTTTCTTCCTCCCCTGGATGCTTTGATGGGTAATGCGTCTTCTTAGGGTGATCACAGTTTCCATGGAGTGTTCTTACACAAAACGTCAAGGAAAGACTTTGTTTTAAGGAGGAAGAAGGTAGGGGAGCTTCCTAGCCTCCACTTTGACTCTCACCCCTCACTTCAGAGACCTGCGCCAGAAAGGGACTGGGGCAGGGTGGAACGTTCAGGGTGGCTCTGCCGACCCTGGAAGGGAATGGGTGTCAGGCATGGGGCTCCCTCCTGCTCGCTGGGCACTGGGCTCTCAGGCAGCAGCAGAGTTGACAGCACAGAGTCACTGCGGCTGCCTCTACCCGAGCTGCGAGCTGCGGAAACGCACACCCAGGCCTCATGGGCCTTTGCTTTGTAAAATTCCTTAATAGTTTTCCATTTGAAGGCTGACTTGGGGATATTCGCCTGCGCTTAGTCAGAGTGGCGGCTGTGCTTGCCAGGGCTCCCTGTGTGCATGACAGCCCGGGGCGGGTTCCCCCGCTGCTCTCTCTACGACCCTCCCCCATGTGGCCGTGGCTCGGTTTGACCGCGCGGTCCCCTCTTTCCCGTGGGCACCCAGTCAGACTGACCTTCGCAGGGTCAGGCTGGCTTCAACAGTCCGGGTCAGAGGGCTGAGGCGATGGACGCTCCTCGTGGCCCTTGCCGTCCCAGAGTCCCTTGCGGGGGGCGGGGTTTGCGCGCGGAGGCGGGGTTTGCGCGCGGAGGCGGGGTTTGCGCGCGGAGGCGGGGTTTGCGCGCGGAGGCGGGGTTTGCGCGCGGAGGCGGGGTTTGCGCGCGGAGGCGGGGTTTGCGCGCGGAGGCGGGGTTTGCGCGCGGAGGCGGGGTTTGCGCGCGGAGGCGGGGTTTGCGCGCGGAGGCGGGGGCGGGGTTTGCGCGCGGAGGCCTGGGCGGGGTTTGTGCGCGGAGGCGGGGCGGTTCCCAGGGCGGCCTCTGGCCCTGCGCCGACTCGCGACGGGGCGGCTGGCTGGACGTTTGCCTGGCAAAACTAATGTAACCCTTGTCTTCTTTTCCCTCCGCGCTCTTTCCCCTTGTTCTCTCTCCCCCTCCGCCCTTGCCCCGCTCCTGTGTCTCTCCCCCGTTTCCCAGCCAGGTCGCAGCGCCAGCGGGCTTCCCCCCCCCCCCACGGCCCCTCCGGAGGCTGGGCAGCCTTCCTGTCTTGCGGGTTGGATCTGGCCCGTCGCCTCTTAAGGTGACCCTGCCGGAGCCGGTTGCGGGGCAGGGACTGGCGGACTACCCCGGACGCCAGCTTGCAACTCTGCCTGTAGCCACGTCAGTTTTGTTTGGCGCAATGGTAAGGCCAGATTGGCTCCGCGCTGTGGAGCCCTTCATGACTGCCCTGCCGCATACAGGACTGGTGGAAGACATCCCCGTGGTGTTGGCGCCCCTTGAATTGTTGGAGGTACCACTCCCACTGTCCCTTGGGGAGAGAATTTTATTTGCGGACCCCTTCCCATAAATAAACGAGGTCTTTCCGACCTTGAGGGGGGCAGCGCTGTGGGTAGCGGGAGCGGGCGGTGGCAGATTTGAGGCCTAGCTGCAGCTTCTCCCGGCTGTGAGGCTGTGATGGAGACCCTCCTGAACTTGGAGAGCAGGAGTCGGGTGAGTTCTAAGCCGTTGGTGGCTTTGCGGCTTTTTCCTTCGGGGACCTTATGCTGCCCTGAGGCTAGCTGGGCCAGCTGCAGCAGCACATCCGGCCAAGGTCGGGAGAAGGGTGGCTCAGGCTATGGTCACGGTCACCATTTCCACACAGTGGCGTCGGTCCGTCGGGGAACTGTCTGGCATAAAATTGCTTTCGAACATGCGTGCATTCCTAAATGGGCCCTTCGCAGTTGCGGCTGTACTCTTCCCATGGGAGTGTTAAATATGGTCTTGACCAAGCTGTCCTGGGCAGTAAGAGATGGCAACAGTGTGTTGCTGTTCATGCTGGCGATCTTTTGGCCACACAGTGGCACTGGATCGCGTATCTGGGTGTTCAGTTCTCTCGGTGATGGTGAGTACTGCATCGGTGTTCAACCCTACCCCCTGGTTGGGGTGAGGGTCACGGCGTGAATGGGGCTAGGGGAAGGCTATAGGGAATAGGGGGGTGAGGGGAATCTCTTATTTTTTGAAAGAAAAAATCTCTTTTAAAATTGTGGACTAGTCTGCAGAGGTTTTGCTCTTTGGGGATCCGTAGCTATCCTCCACATAAGAGAATCACTAACTTCAGCCCCAAGTCCCCTGCCCATGCTATGACTAAGTACTGTTGCCATATATCCATTTGTTCTTTATTCCCAGTCTCCCCTCAGGGCAGGGCTATCATCCTGCTCACAGCACTCCTTGGTTCCACAGAGGGGCCAAAATAGAACATTTGAAATAAGAAAATTTTGTGTTGATAATTTTTTCCCCAAATTTAAAAGATTGAGCAACTACACAAAAGTCATATAGGAATATAAGATGATGGAGTAACTTGAAACATTTATACACATAGTTTGCTATTATTGAATAGCCAAGAATTGTCAGTTAATATGGACAATAAAGGCCTTTAATAATATTAAAATCTGCTTCTTTGAGGTACCAGGCTATGATCTTCACACACATTATCATAAGACTCCTCCATTATAGGGGGTTGGCACTGTTATTACTGTCTTCATTTTTTCAGGTAAACTGAGATGGAGTCACTGGACTTCGGGCTCAGGACCATAGTCTTGGGGAGCACCAAGGGCAATTGACAAAGATAGTCCACAAAGGGATTGCTCTGCATGCCTTTTTGGTGAATAGTGGCTGAGGTCTTAAAAGCTTGTGTTCAAACAGCTATCTAAGATGCAACTACTGGGGTCTCTCTACTCAAAGCACAGATTGGGAAAGAAAACCACAGACCCATGGGAAAAATTAGTTCATTAGACGAATGGACCATGCAAACATCAGCCTTTAAGGCTTTGAGACCAGAGTCACTAGATGGTGCCTGGCTACCACTACCTACTACTATGACAGGGATTACAATAGAAAGGCTTGGATAGAGTAGGAGAAAATTATAGAGCAAAACTCAAAATCATAAAATAAAAATATAACACCAGCTTATGAGTTAGAGACTGGTGTAACCCCTCAGACTGGTCCATAGTCACACTTTGGGCCTGGGTCAGAAATCACCCCCACGGTTCAATTTTCAGGAAAGTGGGGGACAGCTTTATAAAGCATATAATAACACTAAGGAGATACACCGTTCTTGGAACAATGAAGCCATTTGTGGTCAAAGGGGCAGCATTTGCCCACAGACACAATTTAGAAGGCAGGAAGGGTTAGGAGAGAAGGGGTGATGAAAATGGGAAACAGGGATGTTACAATGTAGAGGTTGCTGTCAATGACTTGGAGCAGGACCTGTATAAATTGTTGAATGGAAAACAGATTTGCTCTGTAAACCTCCACTTGATTCACAATAAGTTTTAAAAGGGTTAATAAAAGAAAGCAACTGAGGTGGTATAGCTTGCCTATAGTCAGAGAACTAAGAGGTAGTGGAGACAGTATTTGAATTTAAGTTGACCACTGTCCCAGTGGCCTTCAAGTTGATTTTAACTCATGGTGACCTATGTGCTCACAGAGTTGTCAAAATCTATGATCTTAGGAGTAGATTTCCAAGCCTTTCTTCTGAGGTGCCTTTGGGTGGATTTGAACTGCCAGCCTTTCAGTGAAATTTCTTAATATGACTCTTCTACCCAAGACTAAATTCTCACCACATATGTGGGTGGGACTGTGAAGACTGTCCATGTGTAACACTAACAGAGAGGGGATTGTTGAGTTTTGTTACCACCCCGCAAGCGGTCCAGATGAGCCTTCTTTGAAGCAGCTGAGAGAGAGAAACCCCAACACCCTTGTAAGAGCATGTCCAAGATCTCTGTGAAGTGGCAGAGGCCAAGAGACCAAATGCACAGATACACAGAGGCACAGAGATTCAAAGAAGCGTGCCAAGGGGATGGGGTACATTCTCCTCATCTGGCCTGAGACTGTGGAACTGTCGGACAGAGCAACAGGAGGGCTGGCTTCTTGGCCCATGGGCACAAAGACCAAGGGACCATGTGGCTGAGAGAATTAAGAGACCAGTGACTGGATCCTTATTGTTTGCTGATCCTAACTTGTTAACTTGTGATATACCTGTTAACCTCCCAAATAAACTCCCTTCATTGTGAGTATTGTGGCTGAGTTCTGTGTGGCCACTGCAAAGAATGACTGAACTCAGAACAGATGTAGAGTGGCACGGGAGGAACACTTGGTTTAGAACAGGCTAAAAAGAAAGATGGACCATAGAAGCTTGTCTCATCCCTGCCTCATGGCAATAAAGAAGTCAGAATAGTCAGGTACACCAGTCCTCTATTGCTGTACATTGCAATTGCCAGAAGTGGAATTCCTTGCAATGGCCCCAGCCTCATTGGAGTGAGAAGCCTCCTATAGGAGAGAGTATCAGAGGCATAAGAAATGAAAAATTTGTTATTGTATGTTTTCTTTGGTTATTCTTACCTGAAAGTAATGGAATTAAAATTGCCCAAAGACAAAATGTAAATTAGGCAAAATGACCTAAGGCAGTGGTTCTCAACCTTCCCAGTTCCATGACCCTTTAGCACATTTCCTCATGTTGTGTTGACCTCCAGCCATAAAATTATTTTCATTATTATTTCATAACTGTAATTTAACTCCTGTTATGAATTGTAAGTATCTTATATGCAGGATGCACTTTCACTGTTACAAATTAAACATAATTAAAGCATAGTGATTAATCACAAAACAATATGTAATTATATATTGTGAAATATTTATGTGTTTACTGATGGTCTTAGGCAACCCCTATGAAAGGGTCATTTGACCCCCAATGGGGTTGAAACCCACAGGTTGAGAATCGCTGGCCTAATGCATGTGCATATGAATAGGATAAATAAGAAAACGATTAAATTTCAATTTTAAAAGGTTGTGTTTATAGTAGGAGTCCTGTTGCCCACGCATAGTGGCCACATGTTGGACTGGGAACTGCAAGGCTGGGAGAAAGGACTTTCCACTGCCTCGAGGAGTTAAGAGTCTCAGCAACTCACAGGGCATTTCTACTCTGTCCTATGGGGTCATGAAAAGTCTGCATCTACTCCTTGACAGTGAGTTTGGTTTTCAGTTCCTGGTGTTTAGAATGATATATTTAGTTGACTAGAGTTATATTGATCACTCTTACCTGGTGTTGTAGACATAATGTAAAACAAATGACTATTGGAAATTATGACTAGAGAGAGCTTGTAAGTCAGCACTTTTGCCTTGACAATCAGATTTGACAAAAGAGGGGTTAAGGAATTGCTTTTGTTTTTTAAGCTAAAGTAAAGAGGGCTTAGAAAAGCTGAACCACTTCTGTGAGGGTCCATATATTTGCACTTGAAAGGCATTGCATCTACAACTGTTGGGAGACTGACCAGAGAGGGGTGGGGTGGGAGGTGATTGTTGACTTTTTGAATTTGAACAAGAGGTTGCCTGTGGAAAGCCTAAACTGGATACCTCAGCTGAAAGAGTCTGTACCCATCACAGAAGACGCCTTTCTAGTAGTGAAAGTTAAAAAGAGCCAGTGAATAGACTGATATGATCAGTGTGTGACCACCTGGATTTATTTGTTGAGTGAAAGTGGAGGAAATGCAGCAACAGAGAGACATCTAAGTTTGGCCACTGATACCTGTGGACCACATTCGCAGGACTAGAGAAGAGGCGAGAACAGGCTGTCTGTCTTAAATTTAAAGAGTTGTGTGGATACTGAGCCTATGAGCATGACTTAGCCACAGGAGACTAGGTCTGATGAAGATCGATGAAGAGGCCAGATTGTCTGCCTGGTGCCCATTGGGCCTGGGAAAGACTAGCACTGAGATGACCAGAGCCTGACCAAATGAAGAGGGACATGCTGCCCTGTGAACTGGTGTCAGTAGTTGCATTCGGATGGACTTTCCCTTGCTCGGATGTGGGTACAGATGCTCAACGTTTCAACTGGAAGGAAGATTGTTTGGATCAAAGAACTTGACTGTCTTCCTAGAGTACTGGGTTGTTAGGATGGACAATTTAGAAATTAGATATCTAAAATGGGGAGAGATAAGGCCATGAAAGTTGCTGCCTTACAAGCTTTTATGGTGATCAATCCAATCCAAGCCAAACTAGTGCTATATCACCTCTGTAAACACTTCTAGGCCTAACTAATGCTACCTCCTTTCTGTAAGCATTGGCTTGTGTTAGGCACACCTGTAAATTACCACCTGAAAGGCAAGGGGTGCTAACAAACAATGCCTCCACCTGACACCTGCCCTCCTGCAGATAAGGCTGCCAGCAAGAACTGAAGAATGTGAGGGGGGGTGAACCTCTGAAACTGGTGTTGGAAATGCTTGATTAACTGCCTTGTGTAAAACTGTAGATGGATTAACTGCCTTGGGGTACAATTGTGAAAGTGTAAGTACCCGACTCTATCCGAGGCAAGAGGTTGCTTTCTCAAACCCCTGTGTTGGGCTGAGGCAGTCACTGGTCAGATAAATAAATACTCTTTGAATTTGAACTCTGATGGTTGATATGACAATTATTAACAGTCGAGACTCACAAAGAGAGTCTTAAAATGGGTATGTTTAACATGGCTGGCCCCACTATGAGAAATGATGCCCCTCAGTGACTAAGGGCGATACAGGGGACAGCACCAGAGACACAGTGTGGGAATTGCACCTGACCTGATCCCACCACACCGAGGCAAAGCACTGGGGGAGTGCAGTGGAACAGCAAGGGGATGGAGTGGCAAGGTCCCCAAGGATTGCTGAAAGTGGACTTTGGGGCCAGGGTGTGGTGTCCCAACAGACTGGACTGGAAAACGCTCCTAAGGGCCAGCAAACGATCCCTGAACTAACTACAAGTTTTTCTCTTGTGAAGTGTTTTGTTTTGTTCTTTGTCAGTGGTTTGTTTTTGTTGTTTTGTTGTCTGGTTGTATACTGTTGCTTTGTTTTCCTCTGTCTTGTTTTTGTGCATGTTAGTGTCTCCACAGGTCTGTCTGAATAGGACAGGCTGGATGAACTATCTGGAGGAAAAACAACGGGACCGACAGTTCCAGGGGGACTTGGGGTGGGGGATTAGGGGGGGTAAGGAAGTGGTGTTAACAAACACAGGGACAAGGGAACAACATGGGACCCAAAATGGTAGAGAGGGGGGAGTGGTAGGCCTGGTGGGGAATGATCAAGGGTAAGGTTTCATAGAGAAGAGGTATACTCTAGCCCAGGTGGTGACAAAGCATGGTAGTAGGGCAGGAGGAAAGTCAAGGGAGATGGAGGAAAAAACTAGGAGTCAAAGGGCATTTATGGAGGTCTAGACAAAGACATGTACATGCAAATATATATAGGAGGATAGGGAAATAGATCTATGTGTCTATATTTATAGGTTAAGTATTAAGGTGGTGGAAGGACCTTGGGCCTCTACTCAAACACTCCCTCAATGCATGAATACTTTCTTTTATTAAATTGGAATTCTATGATGCTCACTCTCCTGACACAACTGCTGAAGCCAAAGTGGGTGAACAAGTAAATGTGGTGAAGAAAGCTGATGGTGCCCGGCTATCAAAAGAGATAGTGACTGGGGTCTTAAAGGCTTGAAGATAAACAAGCGGCTAGCTAGCTCAGAAGCAACAAAGTCCACATGGAAGAACACAGCAGCCTGTGTGATCGAGTGGTCCCGAAGGGATCAGTTATCAGGCATCAAAGAACAAAAAATCATATCATTGGCTGCACACCTCCATGATAGGATCGCTGAAGACAAATGGGTGCATAAGCAAATGTGAAGAAAGCTGATGGTGCCCGGCTATCAAAAGAGATAGTGTCTGGGGTCTTAAAGGCTTGAAGGTAAACAAGCGGCCATCTAGCTCAGAAGCAAAAAAGCCCACATGGAAGAAGCACACCAGCCAGTGTGATCACGAGGTTCCAAAGGGACCAGGTATAAGGCATCATGCAAAAAAAAAAAAAAAGATATATGTGTGTATATGTATATATATGTGTGTGTGTGTGTGTGTATATATGTATATATATACCATATTGAATGAAGGGGGAAGTACAGAGTGGAGACCCAAGGCCCAAGTGTCGGCCAATGGAGATCCCCTCATAGAGGGGTTTAGGAGAGGAGATGGGTCAATCAGGGTGCGAGGTAGTACCAATGAAGAACACAGCTTTCCCCCAGATCCTGGATGCTTCCTCCCCCCAACTACCATGATCCGAATTCTACCTTGCAGGGCTGGATAGGGCAGAGGTTGTACACTGGTACATATGAGGGCTGGAGGTACAGGGAATCCAGGGTGGATGATACCTTCAGGACCAAGGGTGTGAGGGGCGATGCTGGGAGAGTGGAGGGTGAGTGGGTTGGAAAGGGGGAACTGATTACAAGGATCCACATGTGACCTCCTCCCTGGGAGAGGGACGGCAGAGAGGGGGGGGGAAGGGAGACTCCGGATTGGGCAAATATGACAAAATAACGATGTATAAATTACCAAGGGCACATGAGGGAGTGGGGAGCGGGGAGGGAGGGGAAAAAAAAGAGGACCTGATGCAAAGGGCTTAAGTGGAGAGCAAATGCTTTGAGAATGATTGGGGCAGGGAATGTGTGGATGTGCTTTATACAATTGATGTATGTATATGTATAGATTGTGATAAGAGTTGTATGAGTCCCTAATAAAATGTAAAAAAAGAAAAGAGGAGAAAAAAAAAGAAAATGATTAGGGTAAAGAATGTACAGATGTGCTTTATACAATTGATGTATGTATATGTATGGACTGTGATAAGAGTTGTATGAGCCCGTAATAAATTGTTTTTTAAAAAATGGTTATGTTTACTATTAGAATAAGTGAAATAAGGAAGGATTGAGCAATTTTCTCTTTTCCTGATGGGTCTGGAGAAGTGAGGGTAGAGGAAGATGTTGATCAGATGGTCACCAGGGTTAATGCTGATTCTAAACTGTAATATTGTAGAAAATGTTACTGAAAGAGGAGTAAGTCAACTTTTTTTTTTAATATATGAAGGTGACATTGTAAGGTCTCTTTCGCCGGGCTAAATTCCAACCTCGGTCCTCGGCTCCACACGAGAAAGAATTCACGCCGAAGCCGGGCTCGTGATCCAATTGAATTTAATGAGAGTTAAAAGAAGCTTCAGGTTTTGTTAGGTTTCTCTCTCCGGGCTAAATTTCAGCCTCGGTCCTTGGCTCCGCGCGAGAAAGATTTCACGCCGAAGCCGGGCTCGTGGTCCAAGTGAATGTAATGAAAGTTCAAAGAAGCATCAGGTTTTACGCGGCACCCATAGGATTCCTCTGACCATGCGGCCTGGCAGAGACTGCTCCGGGTCACGCAAGGATCTCTCCCCTCCCACGAAGACAACCAGACCGCCCAAGCAAGACAAGACAAGACCCTCTCCCTTCCGGTCCCTGCCTTTTCAAGGGTTCCCGGGGAGGCGTGGTGAACAACCCCAGGTTGATCCCATTGGCTGAATTGCAATCACCTGGCCCAGGTGGGCTGCTCCAGGTGTAACGCCCATCTGGGCCCACCAGCGGGAAAATCCAGCTTTGTCCTTTGCTGGCTCTCCTGGGCATGCGTAAATGGACTTCCCAATTCCCTAGGGTAAGCTACCTAACAGTTTTACACGGCACCCATAGGATTCCTTTGACCATGCGGCCTGGCAGAGACTGCTCAGGGTCACGCAAAGATCTCTCTCCCAAGTTTCCCTCTGAAACCAGAGGACCAGACAAGACAAACCCCTCTCCCTCTCCCTCTGGTCAATATCTAGGCTAAGCTACCTAACAACATGACCTGTGGGGGAGTGAAATTTCTTAATATGACTCTTGTGCCCAAGTCTCTAAACTCTCACCACATACATGGGTGGGACTGTGAAGATTGTCCAATAGAGAGGGGATTGTTGAGTTTTGTTACCACCCCGCCAGCTGTCAAGATGAGCCTTCTTTGAAGCAGCTGAGAGAGAGAAACCCCAACACCCTTGTAAGAGCATGTCCAAGATCTCTGTGAAGTGGCAGAGGCCAAAGAGACCAAATGCACAGATACACAGAGGCACAGAGATTCAAAGAAGCAGTGCCAAGGGGATGGGGTACCTTCTCCACATCTGGCCTGAGAATGTGGAACTGTCAGACATAGCAACAGGAGGGCTGGCTTCTTGGCCCATGGACACAAAGGCCAAGGGACCATGTGGCTGAGAGACTTAAAAGACCAGTGACTGGATCCTTATTGTTTGCTGATCCTAACTTGTTAACTTGTTAACTTCCCAAATAAACTCCCTTCATTGTGAGTATTGTGGCTGAGTTCTGTGTGACCACTGCAAAGAATGACTGAACTCAGAACAGATGTAGAGTGGCACGGGAGGAACAGTTGGTTTAGAACAGGCTAAAAAGAAAGATGAACTATGATAGCTTTACTCACCCCTGCCTCATGGCAGTAGATGAGGTCGTAGAGATGTGTCAACCCTCCATTGCAGTTCATTGCACCTAGTTTTGAAACAAATTCCTGGCATTTCTTCATACACACACATCCCAAACAAAACAAAAGCCCCCAATTAACTCACCACCAAATTAACTAAAGACAATTCCAGTTCCTAGTGACTCTATAGGAAAGGGGGTATAACTGCTCCTTTTGTTTTCAGAGACTAAATCTTTATGGGAGGAGAAAGTTATCTTTCTCCCACGGAGCTTGTAGTGATCTGAACTGCTGATCTTGAGATTAGCAGCCACCCTGTAAACCTTTACATCATCTGGCCTCTTTCAGGTTCTGTACTCAGGTTCAGGTCCCACTGCCACTATGGCCAATGCACAGAACCACTAATTAATTGTCTTTGTGATTCCATTTCCCTGACAAGTGATGAATGCCCCCGCCCAGGGCAGATACTTATATATAAATCCAAATCGTAAGACTCCTGTTTTTTTGTGGAATCTGGATGAAAGATCCTAACCAGGGGCTGCCTGAGCATCTAAAATGGCCAAAAAATGGTAAAGCTTAAAGCCTACAGTTGCAAACTGCACTTACCTTGGTTCAAAATCCACTTGGAGGCAAGGCAGAGAGGCCATGCTGAGTGACCCTAGCACCTCCTACCTTGGTGGATCTTCACGACTAGGATCCTAGAGGGGTACAGGAAGTCAGGTCTCCCATAGCCTCAGGGTTTGGAGTCTAAAGCATCAGGTCAAACAACCCTTTCACAGTCGTCACCTAAGACCACCGGGAAAACACATATTTTCTGATAGTCTTAGGAACTGAGACACGCTCCTCCACCTGATACCCCATTTGAACTTGCCAGAAGTCCATTCACAGTCACAGTTGAAGATGTTCCTGAGACAGCACAAGAGGAGTTCATTGAACTTATTAACAGCCATGCAGTGAGAACTGATTTCTCTACAATGCCATTTACAAAATTCTGGAACAAGTGTTTGCAGTTATTTCCTGTTCTGAGACTGTGTTGTGTCTTCTTCCATTTCCTATAACATATCTTTGTGAAATAAGGTTTTCCAACTTGTTGGTTATCAAGTCTAAATACAGAATTAGACTTGTGGAAGATGATCTTCGTTGTGCTCTTGCAAAGACTGCCCTGAGAATTTCTGATCTGGTGAGAATGAAGCTATCTCAACCTTCCCACTGATGTTGGCTTTTTACACACACTGCCACAAAATGTAGCAATGTAGTTTACTGTTGTTGTATTAAGACTGTTATTCATACTATACCATGCTTCATGACAAAATTTCATTTGTCATTAGAAATAAATATTTCACAATATATAATTATATATTGCTTTTGTGATTAATCACTATGCTTTCATTATGTTCAATTTTTAACAATGAAAATACATCCTGCATATCAGATAATTACATCACAATTCATCACAACAAAATTACAGTAGCAACGAAAATAATTCTATGGTTGGGGGTCACCACAACATGAGGAACTGTACTAAAGGGTTGTGGCATTAGGATGGTTGAGAACCGCTGGTCTAAAGGGAGGATTCAATGTGGAGGTCCCAGTTGACCCCATAGCACAGCTGCTTGGCTCTATATGTTCCTTCTAGCTGTTGGAAAAGGAGCTTTCTCTCATGCTGCAGAGCCTGCCCATGTTGAACCCTTACAGCACACGTGGGCTGCTGGACGTTGAGCATGTATGTCACATGCCACATCTTGTCTTTGAGCTCCTCAGTTTGAGCCCTCAGTTCGGTATTCAGTCTCCAGCTTTTCTGACTGGATGACAGCAACAGAGGCATCAGGAATGGAGTCAAAAAGGTAGCAAAGAGAGAAGGGTTGACTAGGGGGTGGGGTGGGGGTGGGGCTGGGTCCCTTAGGCCTCTTTCAGCAGGGTCTGGCCTTTTGGAGGGTACACTTGAGTTTAGCAGCCCAGTGCTTAATGCTGGGAGAGCCGTGCTACCTCTGGACCAATCTGGATCCTGTAGATGCCTTTGAAATTGAGAGATTCTTGGGATGCCCTTGAGTTTCTCCTGCAGAAGCAGGTTGTTACATTACTAGTAATACTTGGATAATGGTTCCGTACAGAGCCCAATAGCCCATGTGTAGGTCTTCTGGGATCAGGCTGTGCCCAAGCTTGTCCATAGTTGGGGAGGGGGTTGGCGGACACAACCATGGAAAGACTGTTGGCAGGCTGGCCTTTTGAGCTACCCAGTCTGCCCCTCTGATGTCCCTGGTGTTTCTCTCTTCACGAAGGAGAGTTGGTTGCCCTTATTTGGGAGCTCAGACTGCGGGATGAGTCAGGGGAAAGGGCTGTGGAGTTAAGTTTGGACAGGAACACCAAGGAAGTGGATTAAAGATTCACTTGAATGAAGAGACCGATTAAAGGATTTGCATAGAGTGCCAAATTAGAACTGCTAGCTTCATTTTTTCAGGAAAGGGGGCTACTGCAGACTCACTAACAGACTGATGTGTCCTGCAGCCTGGAAACGGATAGATGTGTGTATGGATCAGCTGAGGCTGCCGGGAATCTGGGCATCAGGTGAGCCCGTGCTTTTCATCCCCAGACCTGTCTTTCACACATCCAGTAACTAGTTCATTGTAGCCTCCTTATTCCCAAACTGGCATTTCTGCTACCAAGTGCAGTAGGCCCTTCTTGGGAAAACATTTTCCAGTAGCGTTTTTGACACTCCTTTTCTGATCTTAACAAGAGGTTAGGGGAGGGCAGGCATAAGCAAGTAGAGGAGGCAGGTTTGAAGGTATGCACCTTTTGCAGGCACTCTGCCTCCTCTTCCTTCCTGTACCTGATTCTCCCTTTCAGCTTCTTCAGTGGGCACCTTTAAAACCCCCAAAGTACATACTTAATAGCGAGCCTACTGTGCTTTCATCAAGTCAGTTCCAACTCATGGCAATCCCATGTGTTACAGAGCAGAACTTCTGTACAGGGTTTTCTGACTGTTCTCTTTAGGGAAGCAGATCACCAGCACTGACTTTGTGCGAACAAACCATTTGTTCCACCCAGGGACCTTCTTACACTAATTCCAATAGAAGACTCACACTGACTTTGAGTGAAATCCAACTCATAAAGACACAGTATAAGGTTTCTGAGACTAAGTCCTTCTAGGAGCCGACAGTCATCTTTCTTCAAAATGGCTGAGGGGTTTTGAATTACTGACATAGTTAATAGCCCAAGACTTACCTGATAGCTCCATCAGGACTCCCTAATCAAGTCAAAAGCCACTGCCATTGAGTTGATTCTGACTTGTAGCATTTAGAGGGGTTTTCTCCTCCTGTAGTTCGGTCTCAGAAACCCACTGGAACAGTCCTGTCCTGTCCTATATGACTCCAGCATTGACTTGATGACAGTGAGGTATGGCTCCCTCATAACTCAAAAACTGTAGCTTACTGCCAGCAAGTTCATGTCAACTCACAGAGGACACATAGGACAAACTAGAACTCCTGTGGGTTTCTGAGAATGTAACTCTACAGAAGTAGAAAGACTTGTCTTTCGCCTGTCAAGTGAATAGTGATTTTGAACTGCTGACCTGGTAGTTAGCAGCCTAGCATGTAAACACCATGTGTGATAGTCTGGATACATTAGAGAAACAAATCCACAGAAACTCATGATAAGAGAGAGTTTTATAGAAAGGGTAAGTGCACACCAAGAAACCATCCCAACCCAGTGCTGCCCAAACCCACAAGTCCAACACTAACCCATTAACGTATATGTCCAACACCAATCCACAAAGCCGCCCTCCATCTCACAAAACAGACGCAATGATCAGACTGCAGGAGGAAAGCCGAGTCAGTGAATGTGTAAACATCTCAGCGTTGGCAGGGGTCTCCACCCAGGTGCTCCAGCACCCAGGGCTGCATCGGGGTAGGTCTATGTGGCTTCTCCTCAGGGATGTCTTACAAGAAGTGAGTCTTGCCAGCTGAAGCAGGGAACTGGCTAAGGCAGCGGCACCCTGGTCTGACCATCAGAAAGCAAGAAACCCAAGAACTTGAAAGGCGAGGCTCACCAAGGCATTTATCTCCCCACCCTTCAAATAACCCCACATGTTTATCAGGCAGGTTGGCACAATAAACTTTAACTGTCTCACCATGCCACTAGAAATGTCACTCACTTCAACTGCGCTGCCTTTTACTGCCAGTGAAAACTGGCAAATCAGGAGGCCTCTCCATATCTTAATTATTGTGGGGGAAAAGCCTCTAGGGTTTCTTGTAAACTTCTCGCTACAAGCATGAGCACTTGAGAATGATAAATGAAAAAAAGAATGTTCATTAGAAGTAAAATTATATTGGCACTACTAGAAAATCAAAACGTTAATCTATTTTAAAATGTTTGGATTTTGAACTGAGTTTGATATTGATGACTATTGGTAGTGATGGTAATCATTTAGAGCAGAAAAGAAAGTATGTTTGTTTATATGCCCTTTCCCCTGGTGTGAAAAACAAAGTCAGGAACATAACCCCCCTTGATTAGTGGTGGGGCCACCGTTCCCTAGTCCTTGAATAAAGAGACTACTAGGGAACTAGAGGCTCCTGTAGAACTAACCATTCACTGGTCTCCAAAAAACAGACTTTTAACCTTGGATGCTAGTGCAGCCTGAACTTTGATTAATGGTAATATTCACAAGTTTCAGAGGCTACTTAGTACCACTGATGGGTATGAGGACACCTGTAACTTGGCCATCTGATCCCTCCACCCTGAGAATATAAAGTGTACATTTCTTCACTTCCTGAGTGCATTCTGAGAATAGATCTACTTGGGATCTTAATTCTCGTGACCACATTGGGTGAATTCCACTTGCAAGTCTAAATCCATGGTCCAGGAATGGGCCAAGAGGACTCACATCCACCTGCCTCCACCTCTCCAAGTGATGACAATACCATTTTCCCACAGGGCATGAAGAAAGCACAGCCACCATAGCTGAGCTGGCTAGGATTGGTACCATCCCACCCTCTCATAGTCCAGTCAACAGCTGTGGGAAAATGAATCATAGAGTATGACCATGGACTATCAAGAGTTCAATAAGGTATCTCCCCTCCACATGGCAATACCCAATATTGCCTCCCAGTGAAATAGCATCAGGGAAAACTTGGGGACCTATGGGGGATTAGCCTCTATAACTGAATTGGGTCCAAGGGAGGGTTGTGTAATTGAAGGGTCAATTAAAACATCAGACAAGGCATGCAAGGGCTCACCTCTTCCAGGATGACCGTGATAATGTATTCTCTTAATAGGCTTATATAACCTCTGGCATGCAAGCCGTGTCAGGCACATTCGTAACAGGGTTGTATTAGATGTATACAAGCTATAGAAGGGGGATGGGCACGTACAGGAAGGGGAGGTACTAGAGGTATACATGTGATAGGTCCATAGGTAACAAAATGGGTGGTTCTAGAATTGATAGCAGCTTAACCTTGGTAGTCTCTGAGCTGGCTTGACTTTAAGTGTTTCTGAGCTCTTCTGCAGGTGAACAATCAATCTATGATTCTTATCAGAAGGGAGTGGGCTGTACTTAGGATGCGTGGTCTGATCCCTTTTGATGGCAGACAACCTTCAGGCAGGTAGCCTTCAGATAACCTTCAAGGGTGTATGGTAGCAGCCATGTGCTTGCAAGCAGCAACTTCAGATTGGCATCATTACAGGAAGATATTGTAGGGAACAACTTTTAATTAGGAGAATATAATTTGGGTGCATCTCCCAACTCATGAGCGTGAAGGTCTCCCTCCATGAGAGTCTCGGCTTTCCAGACTCCTTAAAATATGAGCGTAGAGAATTTGTCCACAGGGACCACAGTTGGATTTACCAATGCTTACTTCAGAATCCAAATAGCCACTGAAAAGGGATAGCTTGTTCTTTTAATGGCATGGTGAATGCTGGACTTTAATTGTCATGCCAGGGGGTATTTCTCTTCCCCTTAGGGGTAGGCTATGCCCACACAGAAGCCTCATTGGTTATGACCTGATTGATAGGCTAGACTCCACCCCTACATGCTTAATCCTTAAATTGACAATTAAATTGATAACAGGATAAAACTAAAATGCATACAATTCAACATGTGCCACCTGTTTAGGCCAGGTCCAGATTATGCAGCTGCTTCCCCCAGCTCTCCCGAACGATAGCCTGCTGGACTGTGTGCCCCCGGCCCCCTTCCTCTCAAGGCCAGAGTTGGACTGTGCAGTTCCTGCCTCCAGCATCCCAAGGAGCTTATCGCTCAGGGCTGGGTCTGTACAGCCCCTTCCCTCAGTGATCCAGGACGATTTACTCACAGACCACATCCTGACTCAGACCCTGCAACTGCAGCACCAGAAGGCCTTCCTTCCCCTTATCAGTACATACGTCCTTGGCTCAAGTCCTATGTAAGTCCCAGTGCCAGGCGCGATTTCCCTGAACTAACTCCTTGGCTCTTGGAACCCGCCCAGGGCTCAAGATGCCCCCATCCCTTTCTCTGCTCTCCCTTCCCTCCCAGGAGTTCTTTCCCTGTCTCAATAAAATCTTTCTCAACTTCACATTCCTGGCTAAATTCTATTTTGTTCTGCGCCTTTGTCTCCAACCTCTCACCACCCTCATTTAAACATAACATTTTATAAGTGAACAAAACAAAAATATCCTATGCCTAACAATTGCAGTTAAGTAACACCTACACCTTGATCCTATAATCCTATGAATAGATTCCCCCACCTATGAAAGTTTGTAAGCCAACCACTTCCTGCCTTTATCCCCCCAATTTTGGGTATCCAGTTTCTGTATTGCTCACATCAACCCAGTGCTCTGAGGAGACAATCATATTTTTTGACGTGAAGAATCTTCATTCTAATTGGAACCTTGTGAAATCCGCATCCATAAGCAAAGTCAAATCAGGACAGGCCATTCATAAAGTCAATAGCAATATGTACCAGTGTGTCGACAGGCTCAAAAATCTTCATCTGGTCGAGTTCTGGTCAACTCAATATAGGCTGCCTTTCTTAGCCTCTCCGGATTGTCCATTGGATGCCTTGCCTTAGACCATGGCCCCATCACAAGTTCTCAACAACCCTAGCCCCTTGTGCTAGGTTATGAACTTCAGACCAGTCAACCCACTCTCGTCTTCTCCTCTAGTTCTTGTAAACCAGGTTCACGGGTGTCATTGGTCAGATCCAACCCATCTCTCTATTGCTGCTTTTCTCCCATTTCCACCCAACAAGTGGATCCAGGTGGTCACCTAGCAAGCATTTCAGTCTGCCCAGACTTCCTTTAACATTCAATCCTAGAGAGGAGTTTTCTTCATGGTTCCAGATTTTTTACAGCTTCTGACAAAACCACTAGAGTTGAAACTTCAAAGAGTTCAATTAAAAAAATTTTAATCTTCAACCTGTCAATCTTGTCCCCAGGCATGTCTTGGAATACAAATGTCCTCAGTACTCCAAAGTACTGGGTGGGGCTTATATTTTCAGGGCCTTCTCTGCTGGTGTCCTAACCCCATCTAAAGATCCAATTTTAATCCCTGATGACAAATGGGCTTACAAACTATTTTCATACTTCCCAATAAACATTTCTATTAATCATTATATCAATAATAATAAGCAGAGGAAATCAGTATAAACAAAGAAGAATCCAGTACTAAACTCAATTCTTACAACAGTCAAGTTTAATCCTTATTTGGCCAGTGTGGTAGTTATATAATTGTCAATATAAGGATTCAGCATGTAGGGGTAGAGTCTGGCCTGTCAATCAGGTGATAGCCAATGAGGCTTCTGTGTGGCCATAGCCTCCCCCTAAGGATTCTGGGAATTCTGATATTTCCTCCTTGGGGGTGGGAGACTCTTTGCTCACACCCTGGGAGATGACAAGACACATGGACCCACCCTGATGCAGCCCTGGGTGCTAGTGAAGTCATGCAGAGACCCTTGCCAGTGCTGAGATGTTTCCAATGCCACTGGATCCAAAGACTTTTTACCCACTGGCCTGGGATCTTCTACATTTGGCGTCATTGCCTTCTTTACTCCTCCACTGAGTCTTGCCATCCTCCTCAACCTGCTGGACAATTTCCGGTGAGAAACCCAGTCACCCAAGACTGTGCAACCTGATGGGACAATGGCACCCGGACAGCTCACGTTTAATTTCCTGCTCTTTAGTACCACTGACCTCCTCAACTGGAAAAATAGTACCCCCACCCCTTATACAGAGAAGCCCCAGACTGTGGTTGAATTAGTTGACTCATTGATCCAGACCCACATCTCCATATGGGATCACTGTCACCAGCTTCTCATCACCCTTTTTAATACAAGAGAGGTGATGTATCACTGTAGAGGAACAAAAGAACCCACAAACACTTGCCCCCAACCCCTGGACCCCCTTGATCCCACATAGTGGGGTGCCCAAGCATTCCCAGATACCTTGCCCTCCTCCTGGGACTTCTGTACTCTGGAGGGGCAGGCCACCCTGACTCAGTATGGGTCAGACCTTTTGCAGTGGGTCCCCCTTGCAGGATGAAACCCACATGACCATATCTAAAGCAGCCACAGTATTCCAGAAGCTAGACCAAAGCCCGGGAGATGGCAGAGACTCTGTGAGGCCTATTGCATCTACACCCTGGAAGCCCCTCAGCACAGACAGTGTCACTCTCCTCGGGGCTACTGGGAAAACCCCCCACTCAAGCCTTATGTCAGCCCCAAACCTGCTACCTGCTGGATGGCAGGGCACGAAGTAGTCCACAAGTTTGTCCCATGCCCCTCCTGGGTAAATATCTTCTGTCCAAACTGGGGGTAAGAATCACCTTTGTGCTAGATAGCCCCATAAGCTATCCCTGACTGACACATAGCCCTTATGGTCCCCTGGGAAGAGTAGAGGCTCCACTCAAGCCACTCCACCAGTCATGTGAACCCAGAAGAACTCCTCACTACCTTTCTCAATGTCTGGGCTGAGCACTCACCCCCAGGACTTGCAGCCAACCAGGTGCCAGTTTTGGTGAAACTTAAGCTAGGAGCCCAACCTGTTGGGGTCAGACCAAATCTCCAGAGAGGCTTGTATGGGGATACAAGAACACATCACAAGGCTCCAAGAGACTGGAATACATTGAGCATGCCAGTCTGCCTGGACACTCCCCTTCTTCCTGTGAAGAAGCCTTGGGGCAGGATGGGGGAACAGGGTACTGCCTTGTGAAAGACCTAAGGGCTATCAACAATGCTGCATCCTGCA
The DNA here is from genome assembly GCF_050624435.1 of Tenrec ecaudatus. Lineage (NCBI taxonomy): Eukaryota > Metazoa > Chordata > Mammalia > Afrosoricida > Tenrecidae > Tenrec > Tenrec ecaudatus. Next base: position 250,600,377 of record NC_134530.1, on the reverse strand, counting down.
CCTCATAGCCCTGAACCCACATAACACTGTTGAGCTTCCTTCCACCCAAGGCTGCCCAGCTTACCTGTTTGGACCTGAAAGACACCTTCTGCCTAAGACTAGCACCCGTCAGTCAGCCCATCTTTGCCTTTGAGAATCCAGCTGCGGAGGTAAGTGTCAGTGGACTTGCTTACACCACAGGTACAAAAATTCACCTACCTTTTTCAGAGAGGCCCTAAAATCAGACTTGGCCAGCTTTCCTGGAGACAAGCTAACCTGCTTACTCCTCCAGTATGTGGATGATTTGTTCCTTGCAATCGAGACCAGGGAAGACTTGGACAGGATCACTTGTGCTCCTACAATTCTTGAATTCCCCAGGATACAATGTATCATGGAAAAAGGCACAAACGTGCCAGCACCGTGTTCAGTACCTGGGGTTTCACCTTGCCGAGGGATGCTGCTCACTGGGACCCAAGAGAAAACAGGTCATCTGCTCCATCCCTTGTCCTTCCACTCAGCCGCAGCTATGGGAGTTTCTGGAGGTGGCAGGATTTAGCAGCATTTGGATACTGGGCTTTTCACAAAAGGCAAAGCCTCTATGTTACATTGATAGGGCTAGACAGTACCTCTTTCAAGTGGACGCAGGCTCAAGATCAAGCCTTCACTGACATAAAACGCTCTCATTGAGGCCCCTGCCCTAGGTCTGCCAGACATTCGGGTAGACTTTACTGACATGCCCATAGCAGAAAAATATGGCTATCTGCTGGTTGATCGTCTGCACTTTCTCTGGATGTGTAGAGGCAAGATCCACCTGTACAGAAGCCTAAGAGGCGACCCAAATTCTCCTCTGTGAAATGATCCCTCGGTATGGAATACCTCTGCTTATTGGAAGTGACAATGGACTGCCATTTATAGCACAGGTGGTCCAACAACTAACCACCCTCTTGGGGATAAAGTGGAATTTACATGCAGCCTGCCACCCTCACAACTCAGGATAAACAGAGAGCATGAACCAGACCTTGACGGCAAAAATGGGAAAGTTTTGCCAGGAAGCTGGTTTCAAATGGCCTATGGTCCTGCCTTTCTAGCTTCTCCAGGCTTGGTGCACCCCAGGACCCAGCAGATATGCTCCTTTTGAAATATTTTATTATTGATTTGCTAAAAATTATATATGGCTAAAGAGTTTTGTAAGAGTGACAAGTTGACAAGGGGTGGTCTGTGTCAATTTCATAATCTGTCAACTTGTGAAGGGGTGGACTCTAGCCTGTCAATCAGGTCACAGCCAGTGAGGCCTCTGTGTGGGCAAGGCCTTCTCCTGAGGATTCTGGGAAATCCTATCTTCCTCCCTGGAGGTGGGACACATACTTACTGTGAGACATTCCTGTTGACAAGACACATGGAGCTACGCTTGATGGAGCCAAAGCCCTGGAGCTGGAGGAGCCACATGGAGACCCTTGCCAGCACTGAGATGCTTCTACCACCATTGGAACCACAAGACTTTCCACCCACTGGTCTATGAACTTCCTGCTTTCAGCATCATTGCATGTGCTGCATAAGTCTGAAGAGAAATTTATGGATTGGTATTGTACGTATGGGCTAATATGAGACATATGGACTTGATCTGGACTGGGCTGTGATGTTTTCTCAATATACAATTGCTCTTTTACATAAAGCTCTTTCTTATATACATATGAGTGTTTATGAATTTGTTTCTCTAGTCAACCCAGACTAACACATCATACCATAATATTGGTAACCCCAACAACTGCTGCTAAAGTTACAGGGTACTGTTTGTAGATTCATCACATGCAAGTAAAAGAATCTCATGCCTGAGGTGAACCACCAGCCAGACTCCTTTGAACCCCCTCTGACTCTGAGATGAGAGCCACCTACTGGGAAAGACTGCAGCCTCCACCTTGTCACAATACTGGAGGCTAACTAATCTACACCTGGCCAAAGCCCGAGGCTCTGCGGAGACTGAGCCCTCACTAACCTTGTCCCGACAGGAGCCCTTGCTGGTATATTTGCCTCAGGATTAGCCCTAACTGCTTTTTTACGGTCCATCTAAGGACAAAATTTATGGTCCATCTTTCAGTGGGTGCTCATAGGGAACATTTTACACCTTTGTTTAGCCCTGTTTGGATCTTTAACCTGCGTGTAGTCTCCACAGCCCCACACCTGGTACTCGGCTGCAGAGATTTGGCTGCCCAGCGGCAGCTAGCCGCCTCCACTATCCATGTGTGCCCACACACCCTCAATGGGGCCTGGGGTGGGTCTTGGAAAATGAGAACTGAGAGGTGGAGAAGGGACCTGTGTGTTAGCGTATCCTGAGGCCCGTGGGCTCACTGGATAGACATCTTCTGGACCACCACAGTATGGGGCTGGACGTCTGACGCTGGCAGTCAGAGTATCAAAACCAAGGTCCCTACGGTTAGGGGACAACAACCTCCTAGCTGTCAACCGCAATAGCAAAGCTGCCACCTCCGTACTCCAGGTACCTAGTTTACCCCAACCAAGAGGAGGACTTATCAGGTAGCTAGATTTAGGGACAGGGAAGTTGTCCCTCCCATGCCTGCAAAGGCCCCCTTAGAGGTGGTTGGAAAGAAGCCAGGCACCTCATTAGACACCTATGGGAGAAACCCAGAACTGAGCATGCTCAGACACAAGCTCCCTAGGCCCTGGTAAAACCAATACCTTGTGTACACCCACTTTAGGTACCAGCAAATGACATCACATAGGTGGGCCTAACACGGCCTATGAGATCAACAATACATTCAACTATGCCTCTCCCTCCCCACCCACCACCAGCCAGGGGCGGGATAGACTTAAGGCAGGAAGTGCAGCCCTGCACGCCTTCTTGACACTCCCTCTTGGCCTGCTGCCAGCCTCTTTTTGCTCTGCCCTAGCTCAGGGGCATGCTGTAAGCTAAGCAGGGCCTTTAGCGTGCCCCCTCTGGGCCTGCCCGGGGCCTCCTCGGGGCCCATATGTGCTTGGGCTCTCTTGCTCCCTTGACCTTTTGGTCCCCAGGGAGTCCCCAGTTCTGCATGTGTGGGTGTTCTTTTCCACGTGGTTTTTCATGCCCAGTAGTGAACCCCAGCATGGCTTCCATGAGGCTTGGCATGCTCTCCGGAAATAGCATGTACCCCTTTGAGATGGTAAAACCTGAAAGTTACCCTTTCCTTCATAAAAACCTGCTTCGGTGTGAATTCTTTCAGTGTGTGAAGCAAAGAACCGAGATATTACCCACTCCAGAACCCTAACCGACTCTTGAGAGATGCCCATAAGTAGCAAAGAATATTGGCATCAAAAGGGAGGAATTGTAAGGAGAATCTTAATAGAGAATTTTAAAAGAAGCGCAACACACTGCCTCACCCCACATACTTCATCATTCGTGGAATGCACCCATTCCCTGACTCCTGCTTCCTCCTTACTAACAACCTTGTCTGCATTAGAAATCCCTGCCTCCTCTGTTCTGTGACCTTAATCCTGAAGACAAAGCGTAAAAGCTACCCCCACCCACCATTCAGGGCCTAGATCTCCCAGAATGCTAGCTTCTCTGGGTCCCCACCTAATAAAGTTTTCCTCTTTCAAGGTCTCCAAGAGTGCTGCTTGGTCATTCCAGAGTCATGATTTTGCTGTTACACTAGAACAGATTGCAGTGATGATTACACAACTCTTTCAAATATAACTGAACTATGGAAGGGATATGAATATGAATTATGCCTCACTCAAACTATTTTGATAATTGGTTGTGGTTGTATAAGGAAAGGAATAATCCGGCTGATGGCTTCCTAAGACTGCTTAGTAATGTGCTGAAACATTTAACATGAATTAGCCCCTGGCTTCTATGTATTAAAATATTTACTGCATAATTGGAAGAAGAAAAATGCAGGTCTTCAGAATATTAATGAAAATTGCTAAGAATTCTAACATTTTCAACACTCTAAATTTCCTTCACATCATCCACAGTATATGCCTTTTCAATTTTTGTTCTTATTTTCCACTTTTCTCAAGCTGTGTTCTGGCTTGGCAGCATCCAGCTTGTCGTCTCTGTATATCACACAACCTTCCGTACCAAAAAGAAAAACCCACTCCCACCTAATCGGTTCTAACTCATAGTGGCCCTTTAGGATGGAGAAGAATTGCCCCTTAGGGATTTCTGAACCTTTAACTCTTTAGAAGGCTGCAGAACAACTGGTGGATTTGAATCACTGACCTTAGAATTGGAAGCTCAAAGTAACCGACTAGCCACCATGGGTCCATATACCACTTCCCTTGGAAGTCCCTTAACACCTAACTATTTTTCAAGTAGTTCATACATTTTTGGGGTCATTATGTATTTTTTGGGTTGGAATTCTTCTCATATTTAAACTCTTCACTCAACTATGCCACTGAGTCAATATTAACCCATGGTGACTCTATGGGATGGGTAGAAGTGCTCCTGGGAGTTTCTGAGACCTAACTCTGTGCAGGAATAGAGAGCCATAGCTTTCTCTCAGAGCAGCTAGTGGCTTTGAACTGCTGCCCTTGAAGCTAGCAGCCCAGCTCGAAACCACTAGGCCAACAGGGCTCCTCATTTAAAACTAGGATGATAAATTAGTACATTAATATAGCTTAATAGCTGAAAATACAGTGTAACACCATCTCTAAGAAACCAGAGCTGATGTGGTCGATCCAATGCAATTTTCCAAATCAGCACCTTAAGTAGCCATAGGAACAGGCCTAAAACCAAGACCCCAAGAAAAAAAATTTTCTTGTTGGGCTGTGTAATTCTGCGATCTCCTTCCATTGCCCTCTGGGCTTTAGTCACAATTTCCTCAGTCATTGAAGCTTACAGTCTTCCTTTGCTCGTCTCTCTTTTGGACTAATTGACCATCCTTAAAATGCTTGATCCATTAAAAAACCATTTGGATTCTTTTCATTGTATTTTTATGAAAGTTTACACAGCAAATTAATGTAAACTTTCACCAAAAATACAATGAAAAAAAAAAAGAGGCATCTGCCTACTATTGATCTCTCTAGGTGCCCATTTTCCTTTTGATTTTGAATGGGCAATTCCTTTCATCTTAAAAATTCTAACTTGGGAGAGCACATGCTTTGAATATGATGAGGACAATGAATGTACAGATGTGCTTTACACAATTGATGTATGTATGGATGGTGATAAGAGTTGTATGAGCCCCTAATAAAATGATTAAAAAATTCTAACTTTATTTTAAGGAAGCATAGTTTATATTTTATCTAAAATCTTAGCTGTTTCCTAAAAGTGGGTGGTTCAGATAACTTCACCCATTATTGCCAATTTGGTTTTTTTTCTTCCCCCTTCTTCTGTTGTGTCAGAAGACAAATGAGTATTATTAAAATGTTTTAATTTTTATAATGGATATGCATTCTACTTGTAATTAGAAAAACTAATAAAGATATTTCCAATTTAAAAAATCTAATAGTGGCTTTCTTTAAATGTATTCTAAAAATAAGCCTTTCCCTGCTCCCCCTGTAGTCTCATAGTGGAAGCTATGAGAAGTAGTTCCCCTATTTCCTTGGGAAGAACAAGCTTGTGTCCTGAAATGGGAGGAGAGACCAGAGCAGGGGTTGACTACCCAGGTTAGTGTGCACAAGCTAGATTAGTAGAGGAAACAATGCTAGGGTGTGCTATGAAGGAATAATTTCTTTCAAAGAATGGGCAAAGAGCTCAAATTTCAGCAGCAGATCGTACTGTTTCTGGTGTAGCATAAACTGCTGGGGTTGAAGAGGAAAGCCATCTATCACAAGTGTCCTCTGAGTTGCTGTGCCTTTGATGGTTTTGGTGTTCCTGGGCCACCCAGCTGGGGATGGGAGTGCTCTGAGTAGCAGAATTGCTGGCACTCTAGTAGACAAGTTGGGCTCCAGCAATAAGATCCTAGCATGTGCAGAAAGCACATCATAAGCATCTCTCTCTCTCGCACCTGAACTTAGTTTTGTATCTAGTGGAGACATAAACAGAGACTACTTCAAGGGGCTTTATATCTCAAAAGGGATGTACACTAAAGACAAAATGAACTACAAGAAAGTTTAATTTTTTAGTAATAATTTTGTCTACAATATGATTCAACAATTATGTTTTGCATAATCATACTGTTGGTAGTTCAAAATATAAATGTGAACACGGGAAATAGACAGCATAACTGGAAATCCATTCTTTTCCCCCCAAAACCATTTTTATTGAAAGCTAATACAGATATATCCTCAAGCATTATTGTGTAATTGCTCCCACAATCAGTTTCAAAACATTCTCTTCCTTCTTGAAGTCCTTGATAGCAGCTCCCCTTTACACTGCCCCTCATTGTACCCGCCAGGAACTCTTATTCTGCTTGCTGTCTCAATAGGTTCATCAATCCTGGATCTCATATACTGAAAAAAATATAAGAAAAGTTCAAGAGGGTTACCCCCAATGATGAAATACATCTGGGATAAACCCCAATATGAAAACAACAACACAGAATATGTTGAAAATACTGTGAATCAGATCAACTGACAAGGTTTTTACCATTCAAGTCATCTCTCCAATGCATTCTGGTAACTAGTTTCTTCCCATTTCTCTTTTATGGATAGAGGGAAATCACTGGAGGCTTATTTCCTTCATAGATCTCACAAGTGTATCTCGGGCTTCAACTGTCATCCATAGCCTTCTGCAAACCAGAATCTAATAATTTAGCCTCTGATACTATTTCCTCATTCAGCTTCGGATTATATGATTTACAATCCTTTGGTCACTGATGTTTGTTCCATGTGAACTTAGTTAACATCTCAGATAGCTGCTTGTTTGGAAACAAGCCTTTAAGATCTCAGGCACTATTTTATGTGATAGCCGGGCACCATCTAATTTCTTCATCACACTTTTCTATAGCACCCGTATTTTCTGAATTCCCTTCCGGAGGGCAAGTATCAAGCAGGGCAATGATGTGGGAACTCATTGTTCTTAAATTAGAGCTAGGATTTCGTGGGGGCCCAAAATCCATTCCTGGATCTACGTGGTTTTTTTCTTAAAGCTGTCTTTGGCTCCCTTTAGACACCTCCTTGTTAGTTTATGGTAGAAGGTCTAACTGATCATCTCCCTGGGCTATAAAGATCTTCCATTAATCTTGTCATTGCTTAGTCCCTGGTACTAATTTATTAAAAACACTGTTGAGAAAGAGATATTGGGCCAAGGTAGACTACATCCATATCGCAATACCTGCATTGTGAGGTGAGAAACCAGCTCTTTCACAAATTGTTCCAGGGTTGAGAGGGACATGGTCACAATTGAGAAAGATAGATTTAGAGATGCAAGACAAAAAGATAATCTACAGTTGGACCATAGGAGGCTTGAAGACTATAGACACTCCAAGGACCAGAACTGTATTCAAAGCAGGCTTATAGACCGTTCTTGCCATGTATCTTACATTCTGTGCCAAGTTCGCACACAAAGGATTTGTTGACAATTTCTTTGAAGGCAAACAAAGAAGCAAGACTAGCTTTAGCCAATTAGTCTATGGTCTGGAGGGGAGTATAACTGAACAACTGCTGAATGTTATGTTTCAGCCATTTCCTAGGGAACGAGAGAATGTTTACTTATCTTAATCAAAGATCAGACCTTCAGTTTCTCAGCTCCCTGGGTTTGAGCCAACTGTTTGTTCCCATGGGCCTTGCCTGTACTGTGGAATATGGTAATGGTCTTGTCTTCCTTGAGGAAGAAAATGAGTTACAGACCTTCCCATAAATGCACTCTGCTTCTTGGAAGCCTGGGCACCCCTTTCCCAGAGTACATCTTACGACAATCACCTGGATATGACTACTTCTTGGTGACCAGAGGTTGTAGAGATTCTGTTTGTTTGTTCCAGCACAACAACTCCCTATGGTAGAGGCATTGAAGCTAGTGGTCATAGTTTGGACTGATCAAAATCCAAGATTGACACAGCCCCAGAGTTCATTCATTACTATTATTTGCTAGATAAAAAATAACGAAGGGAAGGTAAACAAACAGCCATCTAGCTCAGAAGCAACAAAGCCCACATGGAAGAAGCACAGTGGCCTGTGTGATCATGAGGTGTCAAAGGGATCAAGTATCGGACATCAAAGAAAAAAACCCAAATCATTGTGAATCAGGTATCAAACATCAAAGAACAAAAAAAAAAATCAAGTAATTGCGAATGAGGGGGAGTGCAGATTGGGGACCCAAGACCATCTGTAGGCAACTAGAAATACCCTTAGAGAAGGGTTATGAGGAGGAGATGAGTCAGTCAGGGTGTATTGTAGCAATGATGAAACATACACGTTTACTCTAGTGCCTAAATGTTTCCTCCCCACCAACTATCATGATGCCAAGTCTACCTTACAAATATGGCTAGACCAGAGGATGTACACTGGTACAGATACAATGGATGGATGTATGGATTGTGATAAGAACTATACGAGCCCCAAATAAAATGATTAAATTAAACAAAACAAAAAAAATGAAGGGTTTGTATATTTAGATTATTTCTAGATATTTTACATTTCCTTTTGTATTGAGTGAGCCATGGATCTCAGTGTAGCTTATGTTTTATACCGTGGGGACACCATGACCATGTAAGAACCAACATGTCCACACTTATCCACTCCCCCGCCCTCCCCAAAAATAATGCTTCCACCATTGTTCAGTGAGTCAGGGTCATTCCAGAACAGCCCACTTTTGATGTCAACTATGGTGGGTTAGGGATTCCCTAAGATCACCATCAGGTTTGATGAGTCTTTGGAAGTTGTTATAGTTGCAGCTTGCTAGAATGAAAGAATATAGATTAAAATCAGCAAAGTAGAAAAGACTGTAGGGCAGGGTCCACAGAGGCCAGGCAAAAGCCTCCAGTTCTCACACGGACAATACTTCATTCTGCCAGAAATTATGTTTAAGTGGTGTCCAGGAAGCTCACTCAGGTCTTGGTGTTCCAAGTATTCATATAGATGTAGCACCCACATGGCTGACCTTAGCAACTCCGTTACTAGTCCCACCCCTCAGATGTCAAACTGATACAGTATGGATCATAACACCAGGTATACAAAAACAGGCACTCATTATAAACCACAATGCTAGTATCTGGCCTGGCTCTACTCCTTAGATATATAAAATAGTAAAGCTACTGCGTTAAATCTTATTAGACAATCATCTTTGGAAGATTGTTTCAAACCAGCTCCCTATTTTGAAAGCTGATAAATAAAAGGTAGGAAAGAAAACTTTGTGTGTCCTTTTCCTTTTCTTTATGAAGCACACCACTTGATAATCAAATAATATGCATCAGAAATTATCCATTTTTTGCAGCATTCTAGTTAATAAGGTATAAACAAGCAAAGAGAACCAAACTCCCTGCCATGAAGTCAATTTTGACTCACAGGATTGGATACAATTGTCCTTTGAGTTTCTGAGGCTGTAAATCTTTGTGGGATCAGAAAGCCTCATCTTCCTCCCTCAGAGTGACTGGTGGGATTGAACTACTGACTTTGTGGGTAACAGCTCAACACACAACCTCCTATACCACTAGGGCCCCAATAAATGATTTAAAAAGTGGTAATATTAGAATGCAATTGATTTCAACCCATAATGAATTCATGATCTAGCTATTGAATGTCAATGGTTGGTAGCATCAGATACATCACATAGTCTACTCTGTGTTATGTGTCTCCTGATCGAAAAAGAAAGGTCTTAACTTTCATTTGACCAAGGCTTTCACTCCAATTGCTGCTGCTTTATAGAAAAGTCAGAGAGCAGAAGGACCTATTAACACCAGAAATGCAAATTTCAATAGCCAGCCTGTGTGAAATTCTATACAACATGCAATGCAACCATATCAACCAATATATTCCAAAAGGAAAATGAGATGATGATGTGAAGAGAAAACCTAGAGATTAATGGAGACTAACTTTTATATTTTCACAATCTGTGAAATTAATTTCCAGCATGGTTCATCAAACAAACAAAAACAGTCCTTATCTTGTAGTGACACATACTAATACATTTATGAATAACATTGTATATAGTATCTTGAATTTTAAAAAATAGTGTGAAAGTGGTGGTAGAGGTGAACTGAAATGAGTCTTGAGTGACAGCTGCTGAAACAATCCAGCAGAGGCACTGGAGTATTTATTATACCAATCTATTTGTATTTGTTGTAATCACCAGCTTTGTTTCAATGAGCGAGGCTATGTTTTCCAGCTACTGATCCTTCCATGTGTAACGAAGATGCACTGAGAACAAGTGATTGGAATGCAATATTTGGAAACAAAGAAGAATCGGCAGTTGGGAAATTAGACCTTGGTGATAACATCAAAGCTGGTGGTTGCAATAAATATAGGTAGACAAGGACATGGAACAAGGAATGCCATTGATGATGTCAAGTAGGTCTTCACTGAAAGATGTTTACTTGTGTTTACTGACTATGAAAAGACATTCCACCTGTGGGGTCATAACAAGCTAAAACTATTTTGAAGAATGAGAATTTCAGAAAACTCCATTGTGGTCTAAAAGGACAAATACTGGGTGAGTCCACTGCGGTAGGAACAAACAGCAGAATGGCCACAAGCTCAAGTTGGTAGGGCATCCAGTTTCTGGCTGGGGACCAGACAGCCTGGTAAACAGCTGGACCAGTGCCGATGAATCACACACCATCTGCTCCAGGTAAGTACAGTGGAGGCCACTTGGCTGCAAGGCCCCTCCCAAGAGCTGGGATCCAATGGTCGGCAGATCTAGGGTGAGGTCCCCCGGAGAGGGCGGCCCTCTCAGAAGGATGAGACTGAATGATGGGAGGGGCAGCACAGGAACAGGGAGAGGGAATGGTCACATTTGGGTGAACATAGGTGTGTGCCTGTAGAGGGGAGGAAAAGCTGAACTCCAGGTCAGGGGAGGAGTGACAGGATGCTTTGGGGACCATTAGGTGGGGAGTGTACTTAGTGGGATACAGTGGGTGGGCAAAATTGAGCTAGGGCATCTGGAGGTATCCCAGAATGTTGGGACACTAAATCCTGGATCTTCGAGGTGCACAGTATACTCCGGAGGCTGCATCCGTGAGACTCTATGTGGGAACTCTACTGGGTGAAATGGATTCTACTTCAGACACACTTGTAACCTGAGGATGTGAGCCGGAAAATACATGGTGTCTGGGGAAGCAGAAGACAGCTGTCCCAAGGGTGGTGTACCATTGGTTGGAGGACAAATGAGGCCTTGCTGCATCAACGCCCTGTATGCTGAATTAAGATACATATTATTCTGACAATCCTATGAAGGTCATTCTGTTATATGTTGCTGAAGCTTGTTCATATTAGAGTGAATCTCAGAGGTGCATCGCTATTGGCAGTTACCCTCTTGAAGTTGTATTATTTGTTTCTCTGTTTTTCAGTAAATGAAACCCAGGATCACTGAGCCCATAAGGAAAGCAAACAGAACAAGGGTTACATGGAAGGGGGGATTGACAGAGGTCGGGGAAGTAAAAAGAAGATGATATCAAGGAGTCCAGGAACGAAGAGTATATTTGAAAACTGATTATGGAAGCAAATATGGTTGAACAATGGAATGATATGACAAAGGTATTAACTTCCAAGTTACGGCAAATTAAAAAAAAAAGCATAGATCCAGGAATGAGTTTTGGGTTCACACTAAATCCTAGTTCCAACTTAAGAACAATTAGTTCTTAAATCATGGCCCTGCTCAATACTCACCCCCAGCAAGGAAATACAGAAGGTACGGGTGCTATAGCCAAATGTGGCGAATAATTTAGATGCTGCTGCACTATCAGATAATAGTGTCTGGAGTCTTAAAGGATTATCTCCAAACAAGCAGCCATCTAAAAGAGATGTCAACTAAGTCCACATGGGAGAAGCACACCATCATCCGTCACTGAAGGATCAGAATCCATATAACCCAAGTTGAAGGAGTGATCAGTATCAGAGCCTAATGGCGAGAATCCGGTGTGCAGAAGGTGATGGCTGACAGTGGGAGCCAACAATTCACTTGTGGAACTACTTAGCACGTAAGCCTCCAGAGACCTCCCTCGATCTAAGCTTGAGGAATGGAAGGAAAGTGATCACTAGCAGAGGGCTAGGAAGAGAGGAGCATAGATCAAAGGCATAAATCTGACATGAACGGTTGGACCTGATCTGGTTTCCTAATGTTTCTGTACTTTTGGTTTGTATTGTTTGGTTTGGGTTTTGTTCTTTCTTAGTAGAGTGCATCTCAGAGGTGTTATGTCAATGGAGGTCACCCTCTTAAAGCTGTGTTATATGCATTTCCATTTTTGGTACATAAAATTCAGGATTGATGAACCTATAGGGATAGCAAGTAGATTAAAGTGTTCGGGGGGAGGGAGATAAAGCAGTGGGAGTGGCAGTGAAAGAGAGACGATATCAAGGAGTCCATGTGGAAAAAGGAAGGTCGGAAGCTGTGGTACAGCTGTGGTCGGTAGCAATTGTACAGTTCTATTGCACGTGATTGAAATATGGAATGATATATAACTTAATAAAAAAATTTTATTGTGCTCTTGTGCAACCTATACATAGTAAAAAGGCAATTACTCAACCATTTTTTGTGGCTTAAGGAGAATAAAGTTGACTATATTTTACATGAAATGCAGTTGTTCAGATAGAGTAAGGGAATAGTGTGTGATTTAAAATAAAAAACAGTATGCATCATGGTTATATTCTTTCACTATACTTATTCAATTTGTATGCTGAACAAATAATATGAGAAACTGAATATGTGGAAAAGATAGTGGCATTGGAAGAAGGTTCATAAACAACCTGTGATATGAAGATGGCACAGCCTTGCTTGCTGAAAGCAAAGAGAACTTGAAGCATTTATTGATGAAAATAAAATATCACAATCTTCAAAATAGATTACAATTCAATGTTAGAAAAAAACCACAAAAATCCTTAGCACTCAACCAATAGGAAACGTCATGATAAATGGAGAAAAGGTTGAAGTTGCTAAGGATTTTATTTTACTTGATCCACAATAAATGTTCATGGGAACAACAGTCAGAAATCAATCACCATATTGCACCGGGCAAATCTACCTCATAAGGCCTCTGTAAAGTGTTAAAGAACAAAGATGTCCCTTAGAGGACTAAGGTGCACCTGGCCAAGTCATGGTGTTTTCAATTGTTTCAAATGCATCTGAAGCTAGATAATGAATAAGGAATATTGGAAAATAATGGTGCATTTGAATTTTGGTGCTGGCAAAGAATATTGAACATACTATGGACCGCGCATCCGTCTTAGAAGAAATACCGTATATACTTTAATATAAGCCGACCCAAGTATAAGCCGAAGTACCGAATTATTACCTGGGAAACCAGAAAAACTGATTGAATTGAGTATAAGCCGAGGGTGGAAAATGCAGAAGCTATTGGTGAGTTTCAATAATCAAAACAAATGAAAATAAAATTACTAAAAATTGAGACATCAGTGGGGTAATGTATTTAAATATTTATTTTAAATAAAAGGACAAGTCATTTAACATAAGTAAACCAGCACAGTAAGTGGAAAATAGGTTCAACAAAAACAATAAGGCATCAACAATGATACCTTATTCCCTGAACTCAATCAGCAACCAAGCTAAAATGTAAAGAGTTAAAATCCTTCAAAACTGGATTCCTCATCATCATCCATATCCCAATGCAGAGCTTCAGCTGGTGTGAGGTCATCATAGACACTGACCTCTCTGGGGTACCACTGACCCGTGTATAAGCCGAACCCCAGTTTTTCAGCACATTTTTTTGTGCTGAAAAACTTGGCTTATACATGAGTATATACGGTAAATAGCCACAATGTTTCTTAGAAGTAAGGATGGCAGGTGCTGGCCTAACTACTATGTGGACTTCTGCCTCCTCTCCCCCACCCCCCAGAAGAATTCATTTCAAAGGATGGCACTGAATCTGCAGCTCCAGGAGAGGGACATATCTGATCAGAAAACACGGGAGCAGATGAAGGGGGAGGAGGAGAGAGTGGAGCATATCCTAGCATACCAGGCCATGAGGATGATGGTCCTGATTAGAACAGCCAGTCCACAAAGAGGACAACATGGCTGGCTCCACTATGAGACACGATGTCCCTCACTGACCCATAGCCCTGCAGGGGACAACACCGGAGACACAGTGTGGGAATTGTGCCCTATCTGATACTGTCACACCGAGGCAAAACACTAAGAGGGTGCAACAGAAAAGCAAGGGAATGGATCAGCGAGGTCTCCAGGGAATGCTGAAGGGGGACTTTGGGGTCAGGACTTGGTGCCCCAACAGATTGAACTGGAAAACACTCCTAAGGGCCAACAAGCAGTCCTTGAGCTAACTACAAGCTTTTCTTTCTTGTTGTGTTTTTATTTTGTCATTTGTTTTGCTCTGTCTTGGTTTTGCTCTGTCTTGTTTTTGTGCAGGTCTATCTAAATAAGATAGGCTAGCTGAACAATCTAGAGGAGAAAACAACAGGACTGACAGTTCTGGGGGACATGGGATAGGGGAAGGTGGGGGGAAAGGTAGTGGTGGGGGGAAAGGTAGTGGTAGGGACAAGGGAAAAACAGGAGATCCAAATCGGTGGTAGGGAAGGTATAGGAGGCCTGGTAGGGCATGATCAAGGGTAATGTAACCAAGAATTACTGAAACCCAAATGAAGACTGAGCATGATAGTGGGACAAGAGGAAAGTCAAAGGAAATAGAGGAAAGAGCTAGGAGGCAAAGGGAATTTATAGAGGTCTAAATAAAGGCATGTAAATAAGTAAATATATTTATATATGAGGATGGGGAAATAGATATACGTGCATATAGTTATAGGTTTAGTATTAAGGTAGCGGATGATATTGGACCTCCACTCAAGTACTCCCTCAATGCAAGAATACTTTCTTCTATTAAACTGGCATTCCATGATGCTCACCTTCCCGACACAACCGCTGAAGACAAAGCGGGTGAATAAGCATTTGTAGTGAAGAAAGCTGATGGTGCCCAGCTGTCAAAAGATATAGTATCTGGGGTTTTAAAGGTTTGAATGTAAACAAGCGGCCATCTACCTCAGAAGCAACAAAGCCCACATGGAAGAAGCACACCAGCCTGCATGATCACGAGATGCAGATGGGATCAGTTATCAGGCATCAAAGAACAAAAAAATCATATCATTGTGTGCTCACCTTCCTGATACAATCACTTAAGACAAATGGGTGCATAAACAAATGTGGCGAAGAAAGCTGATGGCGCTCGGCTATAAAAAGATATAGTGTCTGGGGTCTTAAAGGCTTGAAGGTAAATAAGTGGCCATCTAGCTCAGAAACAACAAAGCCCACATGGTAGAAGCACACCAACCTGGGTGATGACGAGGTGTTGAGAGGATCAGATACCAGAGGGTAAATAGAGGGATAGCAAAAAAAGAGGAAGACCAATGAGATAGATTGACACAGTGGCTGCAACAATGGGCTCCAACATCACGATTGAGAGGATGGTATGGGACTGGGCAGTGTTTTGCTCTGTTGTACATAGAGTCGCTTTCAGCTAGAGTCGACTCCATGGGACTTAACAACAATAATAGCGCCTATATTTGTATATAATAAGAGATTACTTAACATAGTCCAAAGGGTGATTGGATCAACATGTGCTTTTGTTCTTTACATGTGAACCTTAGGTGAGATACTGGAGTTAAATAAATGCAGGGTTTATGGTCCAAAAAAATTGCCTTGCTCAGTCTTGTCCCTGAAGGCTAGAAAGACTAGGAAATAGGATCAGAATTGATTAGGTTAAGAGTAGCCTACTGATGTCTCATAGCTCTGTAACCAAGGCGAAACAAGTGCCAGTTAACCAAACATCAGTTATAATTACTTGATGTCCAAATTAGGATTCATTCACTGCGGTCCTTGTCACATTCCTGTTGACTGTAAATTCCGAAAAACCTAAGTTTGTTGCTTGAATGTAAGGGAAAGGCAGTCTGCTGCTGTGACAAACACTAACTTCAATATCCTTGATAAAATGTCTTGTTAAATTTCTGAATGTAATAAACTTCAGTATGGAACTGATGTTACAATGTTTAAGATTATCCTTCAAAAAATGCTTGTCATTGTTTGCCTTGCTTCCCTTTCTGTGAAGCACAATCCTATTGTTTGCTTTACTAATAAAAACTTTGTGCTTTCTCTCTTTCTGCAAACAGGACACATTCTGCAGCCTTATGTCTGGATATGCTTATGTCTCCATATTTTGTGAAATGTTTCCTTTTTATACCCTTCAGTTGAATGCTTCATTTTAATTTGTTTTTGTTAGATGTCTTCAAGTCAGATCCAACTCAGAATACCACTCGTACAACAGAATGGAATCCTGCCAACTCCTGCACCATGCTTACAATCATGTTTCAGCCCAGTGCTAACCCATCTCATCAATGGTCTTTCTCTGTTTTTTGGTTTGTTTTTACAATCCTTCTACTTCAGTAAGCATGATTCTTTTCCAGGGACTGATAATGTGTTTTAAGTGTGTGTGACCACGTCTAGAAATACTTGCTTCTAAGATACTTGGCTGTGCTTCCTCCAAACAGATTTGAGTGGTTCTCCCAGTAGTTTGTGGTATTTTCAATATCCTTTGCCCACACTATAATTCAAAATTAAATTCTAGCTAACTGTAAGTTTTTTTATGTTTTCACTGAAACAGTTCCCTGAAGGTTTGCTTTAGAAGAAGAGTCCTCTAGCTTGAACAAGGACAAGTGTCCTTCTGTCTTATGTGGTCCTGGGCTGAGAAGAGATCCATGATCATTAGAGAACAATATTCCCTCTGTCTGTTGCTCCTCCATCCTCTGCACCTGGCTTTCTCCTTCGGGTTCACGCTTGATATGCTGACTTTCTCTTTCAAAGTGGGAGGTTCCTCACATTTAAATTTTAAGACTAATATTTTCTTTTCTTTTTTTTACATTTTATTAGGGGCTCATACAACTCTTATCACAATCCAACATATACATACATCAATTGTATAAATCACACCCGTACATTCTTTGCCCTAATCATTTTCAAAGCATTTGCTCTCCATGACTAATATTTTCTGGTAGCAATAAAATCCAACCTGACTTTTTCCCTGCCCCAATAGTCTTTGTCAGAGTGCTAGTAGAAACAGGCTCTGGCATTCAAATAAAGTGGCTTCTGGTGTGGAAAATGCAAGACAGCCCTTAAACCGGAACTCAAAGGGGTGTAAGAACTCCTAAAGAACACTTACAGCATTGAAAACGGAGTGGAAATATTAGAATTAAAACAGCCAAAGCTCTATGGCATTTTTATATGGATGTTTCAGTGGTAGTATCTTAAGACTAAACTAAAACAGACCGAATGTTTGTACATACACTTATCATGGGTAGTTTCTCCTGAATTGTCATCATCTTTAATTTTATTGTTCTGGAAAGGCTTATTATTCACCTCTGAGGCTCATTCTATAATGAGACTTTTCCAAATTTTTCTGGTTCAATGGCAATAATAAAAAAATAGTTTAAAACACCATTTTTAAAAAGTTCCAGAACAATCTTCTGTCTCAAGAGCATAGGATTAGTACTTAGTGAAGAGCATTTTCATAAAACATTGCCAGGGCTGAGGATAGCATACTTCAGTTCAGTCTGGAAGAGATTTCTAAGTGCTCACTCCCTAGTGCAAAGAAGCCACAATTTCCAAAAGCAAGTGGATAATTAGATTATTGTGGATAGTCTGGTCCTTGATCCAGAGGTGATCTCCAATATCTACAACTAGATGATGGTTAGACTGCAAGGAATAGCAGAATAAAATAAAACACATTCCAATCCCTTCAGGGGCTACACACCTCATTATTCTGTGCAAAGTTAAAAGTTTTTATCTGCATATGAAGGCTGAGCATGATAGTAGGAAAAGAGGAAAGTAAAAGGAAATAGAGGAAAGAACTAGGAGGCAAAGGGCATTAAAAGAGGTCTAAATACAGGCATATGCATATGTAAATATATTTATACATGATGATGGGGAAATAAATCTATGTCCCTATATTTATAGGTTTAGTATTAAGGTAGCAGATGGACATTGGGCCTCCACTCAATCACCCTCTCAATGCAAGAACACTCTGTTCTATTAAATTGGCATTACATGATGATCACTCTCCTGACACAATTGCTGAAGACAAAGTGGGTGCATAAGCAAATGTGGTGAAGAAAGCTGATGGTGCCTGTCTATCAAAAGATATAGCGTCTGGGGTCTTAAAGGCCTGAAGGTAAACAGTGACCATCTAAATCAGAAGCAACAAAGTCCACATGGGAGAAGCACACCAGCTTCTGTGTGATCATGAGGCGTCAAAGGGATCAGGGATCAGGCATCAAAGAACAAAAAATCATATCATTGTGAATAAGGGGAAGTGCAGATTGGGGACCCAAAGCCCATTGGTAGGCAACTGGACATTCACTTACAGAAAGGTCACGGGGAGGAGATGAGCCAGTCAGGGTGCATGGTAGCAATGATGAAACACAACTTTCCTCTAGTCCTTATATGCTTCCTCCCTCCCCACTATCATGATCCCAATTCTACTGTGCTAGTCTGGGTACATTAGAAAAACAAATCCACAGAAGCTCATATGTATAAAAGAGAATAATATAAAGGGTAAGTGCACATCAAGAAAACATCGCAACCCAGTGCTGCCCAACCCCACAAGTCCAACACTAGCCCATTTGTCTGACACTAATCCCCAAAGTCCTCCTCTATCACACAAAACACAAAATAATGCTGACTGCAGGAGGAAAGCTGAGACAGTGAATGTGTAAGCATCTCAGCGCTGGCAAGGGTCTCCACACGGGTGCTCCATTACCCAGGGCTGCATCGGGGTAGGTCCATGTAACTTCTCCTCAGGGATATCTTGCAGGAAGTGAGCCGTGCCATCTGAAGCAGGGAAATGGCTAAGGCAGCTGCACTCTGGTCCAACCATCAGAAAGCAAGAGACCCGAGAACTAGAAAAGCGAAGCTCACTGAGTCATTTAGCCCTCTACCTTTTAATTAACCTCACATGTGTTTATCAGCTATGTTGACACAATAAACTAACTACCTCATCTAACTTACAAATTTGGTTAGACCAGAGGATGTACACTGGTACAGATAGGAACTGGAAACACAGGGAATCCAACACAGATGATCCCTTCAGGACCAGTGGTGAAAGTGTGGTTACCAGGGAAGGTGGGGTAGAAAGGGGGAACCGATTACAAGGATCTACATATAACCTCCCTGGGGGATGGACAACAGAAAAGTGGGTGGAGGGAGATATCGGACAGTGTAAAATATGACAAAATAATAATAATTTATAAATTATCAAGGGTTCATGAAGGAGGGGGTGTTGGGAGGAAGGGGGAAAATGGGCTGATACCAAGGGCTCAAGTAGAAAGCAAATGTTTTGAGAAGGATGAGGGCAACAAATGTAAAAATATGCTTGACACACAATGGATGGATATATGGATTGTGATAAGAGTTGTATGAAACCCTAATAAAATGATTTTAAAAATAAAAGAAAGACACACAGAAAACCAACCAATTGCTTTACAGTCCTCTGTAGAGCAATTCAGGCTATCCCGGCACAGGCAGCAAACAGCAAGGCAGGTCAGCAATAGTCAGCCAGATGACAGGGTCCGACAGTCCCCGGCTGAAGAGATGTTAAGTTCTAATGGTGTGGCGAAGCAGGTCTTGAAGGAATCTCAAATTATAGCAACACAGTCCACGGATTAGCTGTCCCACAGGTAGTGTAGCTTGCAAATTGAGGCACAGAACAAGCAAGGCAGCCACACACTGGTCCGATGATCAAAGAGAGAGTCAAGAAAGGAGAGGCTCGCTGAGCCATTTATCTCTCCGTCCTTCAATTAATCCCACATATGGCTATAGGCCAGGTTTGCACAATAAACTAATTACCTCAATCAGCATAGAGCTTAACCCTTGTAATATTTATATATCAAAAATATTTTGTAGTTATAACTACAGGGATATTCTTATTAAAAATAATTATTTTCTGCTGAAACACTGCACAAAAATTTAGTAGGAAGTTTATTCTGCTGTCAACTCCTCTGACAGTGTCACCTAGTGCAGTCAGCACTTCCCTGCCTGCCACCTAATGATGCCACTCGGCAGGCCTGTCTACATGGACTTCAAATCCCTGGGTGAATCAGCAAAGGCATGACTTTGGGTACTGGCAGATGCCAGCTTATTGGTTCATTTAAAAAAAAACCATAGTTTGACCAAGTAAAGGGAAAAGGCTCAGATTTAGGTGCCCCCGATCCAGATCATACTGAATCAGAATCCTAAAATTAAAACAAAAATAAACACATTCTGAAATGACTTTTATGACGTTTTTGGAGAATCATAGACTTCCAGAAATTCTTTGATGCTTTCTTTTTCCTTTAAAAACAAACAAATAAATAAAAATCATTGAAAAGTGACCATTACTAAGAATTTCCATTACACTTTAGTCATATTACCTTATTAGAAATATGGTAATCATTGTTCATATTAGCACTGCTGATGAGCACAAAGAAGGAAGGTGGCACTTGAATCTGGAGTCTTCATGAGCCGGGAACTCTAATTTCTTGTGGATGGGCAGAATCTTCAGGTGAAAGTGGACTCCCTTAGGTCAGGGACTTATATCTTGCATAATTCTGTATGTTCAACTCCTAACTCATGTTTGGAATATTATGGAAGCTCCATAATTTTAAGCAGTAAGCTTTTTCTGCCTAACAAACAACCTCAAAACTCAGTGACTTGAAACAACTATCTTACTGTTGCTCCAAGTCTGTGGGCCAGCTAGAGATGGACTGATATGCTCTTATACTATTGACTCTGCTGCACTTGAATGTGAGCTGCAGGTTGTGCTCAGCTCTGCAACACATGTCTGTCATCCTCTTTGGACTAGCAGACTAGTTGGGGCTTATCCTTCTCATGGTGGTGGCAAAAATCCAAGAATAAAAGGGAAATTCATGTAGCCCCTTAACGTTTATGCATAGGTTGGCAAACTACCACTTCTGTGTCTATTCAATTAACCAAAGGAAATGAAATGGTGTGAGAGCTAAGGTTGTGGGTCAACTTGCCTGGGCTAAAATTTTCAGTGGTTTGACAGTTAAGACTTAGTAATCTCCAATGAGGAGATTTAATAAAATGTAATCACCTCCATTGTGAGATCTGCTATGCGTAGCCAGTCAATTGAAAGGAAGTTTGTTTGGGAATATGGCCTGCTTTCAATATATGTGGACTATGTAGAAAGTTTGCTTGTTTTAATTCTGGGTCTAGCGCTTGCATCTGGTTCATCATCTGACCTCTGATTCTTTGGACTTGAGCCAGTGGCCAACCATATTGTTTACAGACTCTGGGGGTTATTAGTAGCCTACCATCTTACTTACTGGATTTATTTGCCTCTACTATCATAAGTCTGTGGTTAGATCTGGTCATCTTGGATTTATCAACATTTGTGTCATTAGAAATCTCCAGGCTGACATAAGACCCACAAACATGAAACTTGGTTTCTACAACTGTGTGAGTAATTTCCTTGATATAAACCACTCTGTATGTATCCAGTAGTCCTGGTGGTGCTTTTGGGTAAGTGTTGGACTGCTAATTGTGACATCAGTGGCTCA
This sequence comes from Tenrec ecaudatus, assembly GCF_050624435.1. Lineage (NCBI taxonomy): Eukaryota > Metazoa > Chordata > Mammalia > Afrosoricida > Tenrecidae > Tenrec > Tenrec ecaudatus. The sequence continues at coordinate 250,578,798 of NC_134530.1, read as the reverse complement.
AACCCTTTAGCTGCTCTATAGGAAAAAGATGGGGCTATCTATTTCTTTAGATAACCCAACTTAACATGTATGTCATTGTTGTTGTTAAGGTGTCGTTGAGTCCGTTCTGACCTATAGCAACACTATACACAACAGAATGAAACACTGTCAGGTCCTGTGCCATCCTCACAATTGTTCTATGCTTCAGCCCATTGTTGCAGCCACTGTGTCAATCCATATCTTTAAGTGGCTGTCTCCTTTTTGCTGCCCATCTACATTACTAAGCATAACGTCCTTCTCTAGGGACAATTCTCACCTGACAACACATTCAAAGTGCTTGAGACAAAGTCTTGTAACCTTGGCCTCTAAAGAGTACTCTGGTCATACTTCTTCCAAGACAAATGTGTTTGTTCATTTAGTAGTCTATGATATTGTCAATATTCTTCATCAACACCACAATTCAAACACATCAATTCTTCTTCGGTCTGCCTTATTCAATGTCCAGCTTTTACATGCAGACAGGGCAATTTGTGCTCAAAGTACCATCCCTGCTTTTCAATACTCTCAAGTGTTTTGTGAAGCAGATTTATAACTCATCTTTGATCTTTTGACTGCTACTTCCATAAGCATTGATTGTGGAGCCAAGCAAGACAAAATGCTGGACAACTTCAACCTTTTCTCTTTTTATAATGATGTTAACTATTGGTCCAGGTGTGAGGATTCTGGTTTTCTTTACATTGAGTTATAATCCATACTGGTCTGCGATCCTTGATCTTCGTCAGCAAGTGCCTCAAGTCTCCCTCGCTTTCAGCAAGCAAGGTTGTGTCATCTGCATGTAAGCCTTCGTCCAATACTGCTATTACATTCTTCGTTTAATCCAGAGTCTCTGATCATTTTTTTCAGCAAATAGTTTGAATACGTATTGTGGGAGGATACAACCCTGTTGCACACCTTTCCAGATTTTAAACATGCAGTAGGCCCTGTTTACACAACTGTCTCTTGATCCATGTACAGGTTCTGCATGAGTACAATGATGTGCTCTGGAATTCCCATTCTTCTCAATAAAACACAAGTAAACATCTTTCTTGTATTTTGTGCTTTCAGCCAAGATCCATCTAACATCAACAATTTTCCATATTTTTGTTCCACATTTTCTGAATCTGTCCAGAACCTCTGGCAGCTCCCAGTCAATGTTTTGCTGCAACCATTGTTGGGTGATCTTCAGGAAAAATTTACTTTCATGTGAAATAATTCTATAATCTGAGCAGTCTGTTGTGTCATTGTTCTTTGGATTGGGTACAAATATGGATCTTTTCCAGTCAATTGGCCAAATAGCTCTTTTCCTGGTGTTGACAAGTTTCCAGTGCTTTATCAGCTTATTAGAACATTTCAATTGATATTCCATCAATTCCTGGAGCCTTGTTTTTGGTTAATGCTTTCAGTGCAGCTTGAACTTCTTCCTTCAGCGATATTAACTCTTGTTCATATGTTACCTCTTGACATGGTTGAGTGTTGAGCAGTTCTTTGCTAGTGACCCTGTGCATTCTTTTCATTTTCTTTTGTTGCATCATTCAATGGTTTGTCCATGGAATCTTTCAAGATTGCAACTAGAGGCTTTAATTCTTCCTTGTGCACTTCATTTTAAGATATGCTGAGTGTGTTTTACCTTTTGGGTTTTCTAACTCTGTCTTTGCACATTTCATTATAATATTTTACGTTTTCTTCTTGAGCTGCCTTTGGGAAATTTCTATTTAGCACTTTGACTTTATCATTTCTTCCATTTGCCTTGGGTACTCTATGATTAAGAGCAAGTTTCAGTCCCTTCTGACATTCACTTTGATCTTTTCTTTTGTTCCTTCCTGTCTTTTTCATGACTTCTTGCTTTCTTCGTGAACATGTTCTTAATATCTTTCCACAGCTCACCCTGTCTTATGTCATTAATGTTCAACAGGTCAAATCTGTTCTTTAGGTTTAGGTGGAATAGAATCAAGATCCATTTTTGTCACTTGTGTACTTGTTCAAATTTTCTTAAGCTTCAACCTGAACTTACATAAGAACAATTGACCACCTGCTTCACAATCAACCACTGGCCTGGTTTTAGCTGATGACATTGAGCTTCTCCATCATCTCTTCCCACAGACATAGTCAATTTGACTTCTGTGTATACTATCTGGAGAAGTCCACTTGTATAATTGCCGTTTGTGTTGTTGAAAGATGGTATTTGCTATGAACAAGTCATTGGTCTTGAAAACTTCTATCATACAATCTCCAGATTCATTTCTATCACCAAGTCCATATTTTTCAACTACTGTTCCTTCTTCTTTGTTTCCCACTTTTGCATTTCAGTGGCTAATATTTACCAATGCGTCTTGATTGAATTTTGATCAATTTCAGACTGAAGATGTTGATAAACTTCTTCAAATTTCTTCATCACTAACTTAAGTTGGTAGGTAAATTTGAATAATAGTTTTATTGATTTTATTTCCTTGAATGTGGATAGATATAATCCTATCACAGACAGTATTGTATTTTAGGATAGATTTTTCCAATGTCTGTTTTTACAACGAATGCAGTGACATCCCTCTTGATTGTGTCATTCTCAGCATAGTAATTTGTATGACTTTCTGATTCAAAATGGCCAATCAGTCCATTTCAGTTCATAAATGCCTAGGATATTGAACTTTATCATGGGAAACTAATACTGGGGGAAATATGATGCGGACTATATTCCCTTACTTATAACAGAGAGAATCTGGAAAGCTTGTATTTCATGGTAGGACAGCCTCCACTTTAGAGATAAAGTCCAAGTACATTATTCTATTTTAAATATTTCCACAGATTCTCCCCTAACAGGTATGCTGCCTTTAAGTGAACACATGGTTGATTTTATCTCCCTATAGAAGCAGATATCCTTTTGCTATCTCCTACCACTGTGACAACAGCCCACCCCTCTTGTATCTTCCCCCGATGCAGGTATTTGGTTTTCTCGCCTATAAGCCTAGGGAACTTAATGTAGATACCACCCACCTTGTAACACATGTGATGACTGAATATGCATGTCTTATGGTTACCTATAAATGTCCCAAGATAGTAAAGACTCTCTTCTCCCAGTTCCATATGGACCATCAAGAGGAGCTGAGGTGAGCATGCTACCATAAAATGTGTCTGACTCCTTTATTTTATTCTCCTTTCTATCATTCCTATCCTCTATAACTTTACTATAATCTTTATATATTATCACTGTACCTACTGGTTATTGGAGGCTGGTTTCCTCTAACACTTTATATTTTTCATTTCATTTTTATCAAAAATTCTATTTTCCTATACTTTGAATATCATGCAATTCAATAGCTTTATCACACCAAGAAGAGTTGTACAATCATCTCTACAATCAATTTTAGAACATTTTCTTCATTATTGTACTCATTTTTGGCTTCCCATTCTCCCAAACCTTCCTTGCCATGCCCCAAATAAATCATTAATCTAGTTAGTCTTTATAGATTTACCTATCCTGGATTTCATATAACAAAAAAGACTAAAAGAAAACAAAAACTGACAACAATAAAAATGCAAAACAGATAAAAATTTCAATGGAAAAGAAAGAAGAAAATATTAAAAACTAGAACAGATTTAGAAGGATCATAAAGAAGATCAAATGATAGGGGGCTAAATTTTAACTTAACTGCACCTGCAACAATCCACTTTTCATTGCATTCTGCATGATATTCACAACTCGCTTTCCCTGTCAGGGGAGATTCACTAGGGGCTTCATTCACATGCTTTTCCTCTTCACATTTAAAAAAGTCATTTTATTAGGGGCTCATACAATTCTTTAAAAACTTTTTGCTCATACAATTCGTATCACAATCCACACATACATCAATTGTGTCAAGCACACTTTTACATTCATTGCCCTCATCAGTCTCAAAATATTTGCTCTTCACTTAAGCCCCTGGCATCAGATCCTCATTTTCCCCCTCCCTTCCCACTACCCCTTTCCTCACGAAGCTTTGATAATTTAGAAATTATTATTTTGTCATATTTTAAATCCGAAACAGTGTTAAAATGGGTCAAAAGGGAGATCAGTCCATTTCACTTTTGACCACTTCCAATTTTCCTAGATTCATATTTTGTATAAATTTCAAGTTCTGATTTTTGCAGCTGATTCTTACCTTGAGTTGTGCCCCACCTGCACATGCAGTTCTGGAAGGTTCCACTCCCCCAGGATTCACTCTATTTATGTCACCATGGAGGAATATACTTAGAGAAAGCAGCTTCTCCTCATTTGGAGGGCCTTCCAACTCAAGGGGCCCATCCTCTGGCACTATCTCTGACAATGTTCTCTTTCCATCCATTAGGCCTTCAGCATCTGACAATGTTTTGAATCTATTCATAAGATTTTCAGCAGATAATTCATTCAAAACAGGCAGTCGATTGATTCCTTTATTGTAGTCTGTTCTGAGTCTGCAAGCTCCACTGAAGCCTAATCATTTTGGGTGACCCTATTGGCATTTGAGATACCAGTGACATAGCTGCCAGTTCACAGAATCATACAAGCCAGCAGTCTGATAAACTTACAGATCAGTGATGGGATAAGAAACACAGCCAAGTCTGAAATGATGAGTTTGGGATATGTATACCATTAATATAAGTAATTGAAAGTTTATATGACATGCTTCCAGGCAGATGGTGCCTGAGTAACACATACCAGAGGGACTCCGCAGAAATCAGCTCAGGAGAGTTAATAAGAGGGAAATTCAACATAGCTGGATCACAGGAGGAGCACAATAAAGATAAGCAGGCACAGATCTACAAGGTTTTGAGGAGCTGGGGCCTTTTGGCTTACCACAGTGGAGACCAGCTAGGGTTTGACTTTAGTCCCGCCATTATCTCTGCTGGAGCCAGGATCTTTTGGAGCCGGTGCCAGAGCTTGCCACCGCCTCGGGGCAGGATTTAAAGCTTTCAGCCCCACGGGCTGGAATCAAGGCTCACTTATATTCTTACTTTTGTTTGCCTCTCCTCTCTCTATCCACCTAAAGTCTCAACAGGCTTAGAGATTTTTCTTTTCCTCTTTGTCTCTTCCCTTTTCTCTCACTCCACTGAAGACCTCTAGACCACTCCCCTTAGTCTAGGGAATTTATGCCTGCCCCCTACCCAGTTAGGTGAGCTCCACCCTGTTCAGTGTAGCCTGAGGGAAAGCCCGGCCAACCTCGACCAGGGGATACTCCACCCAAATTCTTAAGAGGGGATTCCTACCCGTGTGGGTGGAGAAGCTCCTATTTTTCCTCTCTGGGCCCAAGTGACTGAGAGAACTTCCTCCCAGCTTCCTTAGTGCCTCACACAGCCTAAGGCAGCTCAGCCAAGACTTATCAATGTTCCAAGCTGCTGCAGGAACCCCTGCCCAACCTCTGCAGTGATCTACCAGGCCAAGGCAATTCTGCCCACCATTTGCGGTGTTCTACGCCAAAGCAGGCAACCCACCAGCCTTCTGGGGCACTCCCTTGAGTGGGAAACCACAGAATGATAAAGTAGTAGGCTAATTCCATAATGAAATTAGCTGTAGGCAGTTTGATGAAGCATTCCTACAAGTCTCCCAAAGAGAGCCAGTGCTCTTCGACTCCCTGGAAAATGCACCTGGCTCCTACAAAACAACGCAACAACAACAACAACAAAAACAGCCATCAGCACCAATGACCTCAACCAAAAAAAAACATGAAAAACAAAGGCAACGGCAGAAGATGTCCTAAACCTAAGGACATGCATTGAAGAAGCAGACATTGAGCTGCCACAGAAAGAAATTTTCAGAATGCTGCTTGGAGTCATACAGGATGAGGGAAACAATACAGAAAAAGGATGAAATGATAGAGGAGATAGAGTCCATACACCAAAGGGAAATATAAGATCTTAGGGAGGAGATAACAAAATGAGTAGCAGACACGCGGACCTTGAGAATCGACTGGAGGAAGCAGAGAACTGCACCAGTGACTTGGAGGACAGCCAAGCAGACTAACAAGCGCAAACAAAAATATAATAAGATCAGAGAAGCAGAAGAAAACCTAAGCTATGTCTGATGCTATGAAGAGGAACAACATTAGAATTATTGGATTACTGGAGGAAGACACAACAAAGAAGTAATCTGCAACAATAGTAAGAGAATTCTTGGAGGAAAACTTCCCCAACTTTATGAATGAAAACCAAGCAACCATTCAAGAAGCTGAAAGAACACCAGCTAGACTGAATCCCAAGAAGAAGTCACCAAGGCATATAATAGTTAAATTATCCAAAGCACATAATAGTTAAATAATGAGAGCAGCTGAGGAAAAAACAAGCAATCACATATAAAGCTTTCCAAATAAGAATATGCTCAGATCTATCAGCAGAATCTATGAAGAAGAGAGAGTGGAGTAACATATTCCAAAAATTGAAGGAAAACAATGCAAACCCAAGAATACTTTACCCAGCCAAATTATCAATCAAGATAGATGGAGAAGTAAGAGTCTTCCCAAACAAGGGAAAACTCAAAGAATACGTTAGAAGAAACCAACCCCTACGAAAGATCCTTGCCAACCCAGTATGGGCAGAAGAACACTCACCAAGCACAAATAAGAGACCACCACATAGAACAACCTCACCCAGAGGGCAACAAAGAGAAAACAGACCCCAAGATAGCATTGGCTTAAGGATGGAAAGAAGTCAAGAATGATACACACACACACACACACACACACGCACACACACACACACACACACACACACAAACACACCCCACTAATAAGAAAGTAAGTTAGGGAAACACCCAACACAAAAGGTATAAGATGACATCACAGAGTTTTCAGATGGTAATAATAGCCCTGAATATCAATGGCCTCAACTCAGGAATTAAAAGACTAAGGCTAGCAGACTAGCTTAGGAAAATCAATCCATCAATCTGCTGCCTACAGGGGACACATCTGAGGGGACAGACAAAAATAGGTGGAGAATCAAAGGCTGGAGAAAGGTTTACCAAGCAAACAACAACCACAAAAAAGCAGGGGTTGCAATCCTAATCTCGGATAAAATTGACCTCAAAGTGAAAACCTTAAAAAGAGATAAAGAGGGACACTATATAATGCTCAAGGGAATGGGAGACAAATAAACATTAAGCATTGTAAACATATTCCCCAAATGAGAGACCCACTGAATACATCAACTAAACACCTCAAAAGATGAAAAAAGATATTACAGCCGCAACAATTATATTGGGTGGCTTCAATACACCACTCTCTGAGAAAGATAGATCACAGGGAAAGAAACTCAACAAGGAGACTAGAGATCTCAATAGTACAATTGGACAATTTGACCTGATATTTATAGAACTTTTCATCCAAATACAAAAGAATTAACCTTCTTTTCAATCCCACATGGCACATATTCGAAGAAAGACCACATACTGGGGCATAAGGTGAGTCCGCATAAATGTAAGCACTTTTAAGCACACTGATATCCTACAGAACTCTTTCTCTGGCCACTGTGCCATAAGGCCAGAAATCAACAAAAGGAAGACAAAGAAAAGAAGAGCAAACAATTAGAGGAGGGATAACTCTCTTGCCAAACGAGTGCTTACTGGCACAGATCAGAGATGAAATTAGGAAATTTCTAGAAAGCAACAAGAATGAGAACATGATGTACCAAAACTTATGGGACATAACAAAGGTTGTTATCAGAGGAAGTTTCATAGCAATACATGCACACCTGAAAAAGGAATAGAGACCCATGATTGATAATCTGGCACAAAATTTACAACAACTAGAGCAGAGTTAACAGGAAATCCTACTAACATCAAAATTAAATAAATAATAAAATCGGGGCTGAAATTCAGGAAAGGGAAAATAAGAAAACTATGGAAAAAATTAATGCTGCTAAAAGTTGGTTCTTTGAAAGGATAAAGAGAATTGACAGACCACTGGCAAACCTAATCAAAGACAGGAGGGAACAAAATTCAATAGCAAGAATGAGGGATGAAAGAGGGGACATTACAACAGACCCTAATGTAATCAAAAGAATAATTACACAGTAGGACCCAGGATTGTACTCCAATGAATTCAACAACTTGGAAGACATGGACAAAATCCTGGAAAAACAATCCCTCCCTAGACTATCCCCAAAGGACGTCAAGAATCTTAACAAACCCATAGCAATAGAAGAAATAGACAAGGTCTCCAAGGGATTACCAACAAAAAAGTTCCCTGGACCAGACGGCTTCACAGAAGAATTCTAGCAAGCATTTGGGGAAGAACTAACACCAAATCCTACACAAACTCTTCCAGAACATATAAAAAGATGGCAAACACCCGAACTCCTTCTGTGAAGCTAGTATACCTCTGATACCAAAACCGGGCTAAGATCCCTCAAGAATAAAGAACTACAGACCAATATCTGTAGTTCCCTAATGAACATCGATGTAAAAATCCTTAACAAAATAATGGCCAATAGAATACAGAGGCATACAAAACAAATAATTCACCATTACCAAGTGGGATTCATACTAGGATTGCAGGGATGGTTCATCATATGAAAGATCATTAGTATAATTTGCCACATTGATATGAAAAAGAATAAGAACCACATGATAATATCGATAGATGCAGAAAAAGCATTTGACAATACCCAACACCAATTCCTGTTTAAGACACTTGAGAAGGGAAGAATGGAAGGAAAATTCCTCAAGACAATGCAAGTTATATATGAAAAACCAACCCCCAATGTGGTAGTCAAAGGAGAAAAGACTATCTCAATCCCAGGAAAAAGGAGACCAGAAAAGGATGCCCCTTGTCCCCACTCTTATTTAATATCATACTGGAGGTTTTAGCTAACAGCATAAGGCAAAGAAAAGACATCATAGGCATTCATTTGTCTGGGGAAGGAAGAGGCAAAACTATGCTTATATGCAGATGATATGATTTTATATTTGGAAAATCCCAAAAGCTCCTCCAGGGGAGTACTGGAAGCAATAGAGGAATTTGGCAGAGTGGCAGGATACAAGATCAACAAACGGAAGTCCATCACACTGCTGTATACTTCAGATAAGACCACAAGAGAGGAGATAAAAAGGTGGTACCCTTTACAATAGCTAAGCACAAATTGAAATATCTAGGGATATACCTGATTAAAAGAATAAAAGATCTATATGAGGAAAACTACAGAATACTATTATAAGAAACCAAGAGAGACCTCAACAAAGGGAAGAATACTCGTGGATTGGAAGAGTCAATATAGTAAAGATATCAGTTCTGCCTAAGGCATTATATAAATTTAATGTAATCCTGATACAATTACCCTCATCTTTCTTCAAAGAAATGGAAAAACTGATTGCTAAGTTCATATGGAGAGGGAAGAAGCCCAGAATTAGCAGAGAACTCCTCAAGAAGAATGACATAGTGGAAGGGCTTGCTTTACCTGACTTTAGCACATATTATACAGTCACAGTTGTCAAAACCACATGGTATTGGTACAATGACAGATACTCAGACCAATGGAAACGAACTGAAAACCCAGAAATGAAAGCATCAGCATACAGACAACTGATCTTTGATAAGTGCCCCCAAAATATTCAATGAGAAGCAGATGCCCTCTTTAACAAGTGGTGCTGGAAAAAATGGATATCTACCTGCAGAAAAATGAAACAAGACCCTTACCTGAGTCTATGCACAAGAATAAACTCAAGGTGGATCACAGACCTTGAAGTTCAACCCCAAACTATTAGGGCCATCAATGAGGGAATTGGGACCAACTTGAGACTTTGGCACAGGAAATCCATAGACTATTAGAAATATGGAAGGACACAAACACAGAGGAGGCACAAATTGACAAGTGAGATGCACTGAAGATAAAACACTTGTGTACCTCAAAAGAATTCACCAAGAGAGTAATAAGTGAGTCCACGGACTGGGAAAACATATTTAGCAATGACATATCAGACAAAGGCATTATTTCTAAAATCTACAATATTGTGTTAGTTTCCAAAAGAAAAAAAACTAATTGCCCACTGAGGAGGTGGGCAAAGGACCTTAACAGAAGTTTCACGGGGGCATAAATCTGAATAGCCAACAAACATATGAGAAAATGTTCCTGATCTTTAGCCATAAGATAAATGCAAATTGAAACAACAATGAGGTACCACCTAACACCCTCAAAGATAGCCCAATTCAAAAAATCAGAAAGCAACAAGTTTTGGAGGGGTTGTGGGGAGACAGGAACTCTCATCCACTGCTGGTGGACCTGTATGTACAGCCACTATAGAAATCGATCTGGCAATAGCTAAAACAGATGGAAATTGAGCTACCACACGACCCCACAACCCCCCTACTGGACATATACCCAGAAGAGGCAAGAAACAAACCAAGGCCAGACATCTGTACTCCATTGTTCATTGCGGCACAGTTCACAATTGCAAGAAGTTGGAAACAACTCAAATTTCCATCAAATGATGAGTGGATTAAAAAACTGTGGTACATACATACAATGGAGTACTATGCATCACTAAAAAGCAGAGATGAAGGTATGAAGCACATCGCTGCATGGGAAGAACTGCTAAGCGAAGTAAGCCAAGCACAAAAGGAGAAGTACAACATGAGCCCGCTGAGGTAAGCTTAAAAAAAAAAAGTGCAAAAGGGGTATAGGGAAAAAGCTATTGTATAGAAACATTCCTGGGATGAGGACCAGATAGTATGGCAGGGACCAGACTAAATGCAGGGATACATATTGTAGCAACTGAAAAGGAGTGGGAGGCGGGGAGGGAAAAAAAAAAGAAATGGGTAGTGGGGACGCAGGGCACTGACCCACGCAAGGGGAGGGTATTGTTTATATCTCCGCAGGGAAAGAAGGACCAGACTTCAACCCTGTGCTTCAAGATGTGAATGCAACATGCCGACATGGAGTAGTGAACCAGTGGAGAGGTCTCAGGGGTCGGACCCATCTCCACTAGGTGGACACCTGCCCCTCCCCCCAGAAGAATTTATTTCAGAGGTCAGCACTGGAATCTGCATCTTCGGGAGAGGTGCATGTCTGATCAGAGCACGCAGGAGCAAATGAAGCTGGGAGGAAGAGAGAGTAGAGTGCCTCCTGGCCCACCCAGCCTTGAGGGTGATATTCCTCCTCAGAACAGTCAATTCACAGAGAAGATCGCATGGCCGGTCCCACTATGAGAAACCACATCTCTCACTGACCCATAGCCTTCCAAGGGACAACCCTGGAGACACAGTGTGGGAATTCCACCCGATCTGATCACACCTCACTGAGGCAAAACACTAAGGGTATGCAACAGAATAGCAAGGGAAGCAGAGCAACGGAATCCCCAGGGAATACCAAAAACAGACTTTGGGGCTAGGGCTTGGCACCCCAACAGACTTGACTTGAAAATACTCCTAAAGGCCAACAAACATTCCTTGAAATAACAATAAGCTTTTCTTTTTTGTTGTTGTGTTTTTTATTTTTTTTTGTCATTGGCTTGTTGTTGTTTTGTTTTATTTTGTTGCTTGGTTTAGCTCTGTCTTGTTTTTGTGCATGTTATTATCTCCACAGGTCTGTCTAAATAAGATAGGCTGGATGGAACAATCTGGAGGAGAAAACAATGGGACCGATATTTCCAGGGAAACATGGGAGAGGGGGCTGTGGGGGGAAAGGAAGTGGTGTTAACAAACCCAGGGACAAGGGAAAAACAAGTGATCCAAATCAGTGGTGAGGAGGCTGTAGGAGGCTTGGTTGGGTGTGACCAAGGGTAATGTAACCAAGAGGAATTAATGAAACCCTAATGAAGGCTGAACATGATAGTGGGACAAAAAGAAAGTAAAAGGGAATAGAGGAAAGAGCTGGGAGGCAAAAGGCATTTATAGAGGTCTAAATAAAGGCATGTATATATGTAAATATATTTATATTTGAGGATGTGGAAATAGATCTATGTGCATATATTTATAGGTTTAGTATTAAGGTAGCAGATGGATATTGGGCCTCCACTCATGTACTCCCTCAGCGAAAGAATACTTTGTTCTATTAAACTGGCATTCCATGATGCTCACCTTCCCAACACAACAGCTGAAGCTAAAGTGGGTGCATAAGCAAATGTGGTGAAGAAAGCTGATGGTGCCCAGTTATCAAAAGATATAGTGTCTGGGGTCTTAAAGGCTTGAAGGTAAACAAGCAACCATCTAGGTCAGAAGCAACAAAGCCCACATGGAAGAAGCACACCAGCCTGTGCGATCATGAGGTGTCGATAGGACTAGGTATCAGGCATTGTCAGAACAAAAAATCATATCATTGTGAATGAGGGGGGAGTGCAGAGTGGAGCCCCAAAGCCCTTTGTAGATCACTGGACATCCCCTTTACAGAAGGGTCTCGGGGAGGAGGTGAGCCAGTCAGGATGCGATGTAGCAATGATGAAAAACACAACTTTCCTCTAGTTCCTAAATGCTTCCCCCCTCCCCCACCACCACTGTCATGATCCCAATTCAACCTTACAAATCTGGCTGGACCAGAGGGTGTACACTGGTACAGACGGGACCTGGAAATGTTAGATCTCTCTGGAGATAGAGTTGTTCCTCGGTCCTTGGCTCCGCATGAGAAAGAATTCATGCTGAAGCCTGGTTCATGATCCAAGTGAGTTTTATGAGAATCAGAAGAAGTTTTACATTTACACGGCACCCATAGGACTCCTCTCAACCATACAACCTGGCTGCTCAGCATTACACAAAGTTCTCTCTCTCCCAACGGTAGGGTCCTGCCTTTTCAAGGATTCCATGGGAAGGTGTGGTGGATGACCCCTGATCGACCCCATTGGCTGAATTGAATTCACCTGTTCCAGGTGGGCCAATCCAGGTTTAGCGTCCACCCATGCCTACCAACAGGAAACCTGAGCCTCTGAGCATGTGCAGTGCGCTGTTCCTTGTTCCTGTGCTTGGCTCTCTGGGTGTGCGTTAACGGACATTCCCGTCCCTGTGCTAGTCTGCCTAACAGAAACACATGGAATCCAGGGCAGATGATCCTTTCAGGACCAGTGGTGAGAGTAGTGATACCGGGAGGGTGGGGTTGAAACTGGGACCTGATTACAGAGATCTACATATAACCTCCTCCCTAGGGGACAGACAATGGAAAAGTGGGTGAAGGGAGATTTTGGACAGAGAAAGATAATGCAAAATAATAATTTATAAATTATCAAGGGTTCGTGAAGGGGGTGGAATGGGAAGGGAGGGGAAAAATGAGGAGCTGATGCCAGGGGCTTAAGTGGAGCGCAAATGTTTTGAGATAGATGAGGGCAATGAATGTACAAATGTGCTTTACACAATCGATATATGTATGGATTGTGATAAGAGTTATATGAGCTCCTAATAAAATGATTTTAAAAATTTAAATGACACAATTACAGATTCGATGTACCATAGTTAGAGAATTCAAGACCAAAAGTAAGTTTGTACTCATGCTGGAGTATAGAATTGGGGAATGGGAGAATAAGACAGTTTAAATGGACAGTGAAAAACTTGCATCATAGATTCATTAGGAAGCCTAATGAACTTCACTTATGTTTGGTGAAGACTTTTAGTGATAATTCATAACACTTGACTTTTCTAAACAAGCTTTATATAAAAAGATATAGGGCCAACTAGTTTTAAGCAGAGATAAAAATGAATAAGTTCACTGTGCATAACTTAAGTGCATGCATCCAATCCATAATGTAGTTTTTGAAGTGGACTATCCGTACCTCTTGATTGAGGCTGGCTGATGACTTTGGCCTATTCTATCGTACAATGATCATCAGCATATCTCAATCACTTGAGATTAACTTGAATTGCTCTGAAATGGAGTTCTGATTACTTTAGAAGAATCTGCCTCAAGTTCTCTGCAATAATTATAGACAGTATCTTTTTGATTCTTTTAAAGTTTGAAGTATAAAAAGTAGAATTCTGCTGTAGCTCATTAACATAAAAATTGCCTTCAACTTTCCTTGCATTTCAAATAATCCAGGTCCCTGAATGACCTAATACAGGCCATTACTTCATCTTTATTGTCTTTTTAATGAAGGGAATTAAAGTAGAAAGTGTTAAAACCAATTCAGCTACAGTGTCCCTTTTACCGTTTAACAGAGATAATGGTGGGGGGAGGGTGGTTCAGTGGTAGGATTCTTGCCTTCCAAATGAGAGACTTGGTTCAATTCCCAGTCAGCACAAGTCACGTGTAGCTCACTTCTACAGAGCTGCACGGCTTTCAGCAGAGCTTCCAGACAGATTTCCCCCCATGAATATTATTCACTGAAAACTCTATGGAGCACAACAGTTCTATCCACATCCAATCACCAGGATGGTACAGGACTGGGCAGTGTTTCATTCAGTTGTGCCTGGGGTCTCTGAGTTGGAGCAATTCAATGATAGCTAACAACCACAATGATGGTGGTGTGGATGCTTGTCTTTCTACTTTGTGCTCAGAAGTTTTACTGCTGAGAAGATGCACCACATTGTCACTTGTTGCCAGCTGCTTGTCCTTGTGGGCCTGTTTCCACTGGTTATTTCTCTTTCAGGTGCTGTGGACTTCTCTTAGAGCCTATTGAAGTTTGTCTGGCTATCACTAGTGGAGCTCAATCGACATTACTTCCTTGAAGAACTCTGACTGCTTCTCTCATCAGTTTTTTAGCACCACTGAAACACCCGAATTAAGCTGTTTCCGGATCTTCCCCTCACTTGGTACGTTGACCTCTGAGCTATTCCCAAGGCATAGATTTTGTTATCTCCTTTTGTCAACCATTGAGATCTTTTCTGCATCAGACTGCCTTAACCTTCATAGCTCATGCTTGGAAAATTTTATCCTTTAGAGGCAGCCAAGACACAAGTTCATTAATTACTTAATTCCATTCTGGCTCTTCTGCAGTTTACTAATATTTTCCTTTTAGAGAGCAAGCACTCCCATCTCTTTCCTGCATCTCCTAAGCTATAGAAGGGGAATTCTCTAAAGACGCAATCTTTTTTTGTGGCTTTATTAAGTGAGTTTCTAATTTTTAATGTCTTTATGTAATATGTGACTTCTCCATTAAAAAGGCAGTGTGAACCATTAGTTCATGGTGAATCCAGCCCAGTTCTCTGGCAAGATTTCCACATACAAGAAAAGGTGATTATAAAACAATTTATTATGTAGTAAACTTGAATAGTCTGTTCACAGACACACTTGATTATCAATGCTAATTAGTACCAGAAAGAGCATGGATAATTGAAATTATGTCATTTCACAAGTGATACTTCAGTTATTGTGATAAGTTGTAATGTATCAATTTAACTAAATTTACTTAGATTCCTTCTTTTCCAATTGGTTTCTGCCAAGTGTGAGCCGAACAGAGACTCTTAGAAGACTTAGTGTAAGTTAAGATATAGCCATTCTGCAGTTCAGACAAGTTGTAAAGATGGTGTGGGCAACATCTAACCTCCCCTAACATTAAAGAGAGGAGATAGAATCCAAATCATCAGCATTAGCAATGCAAGGTTGATTCCCATGCCTGATTGCTATGACGAAGAGATCAGACATGCATCTAGCCTCCCATCTTTTTCCCAGTTCTGATGTCAGCTATTCCTCTCATATCAGTCTGCTTTTCTGCTGAATTTGATGTCATCACAATGGCCATTCTAAACACACAAACGAACCTTATTTATAGTTATGGGGTTTATGAAGGAAGTTACAGGTTACAATTCAGGCTCAGGAATGCTCAGGATATAGTTCTTCATTTAGGACAGCCTCCTCTCAGTCATGTTCTCCACCAAGTCAGGCATAGCTCTCTCAATGGCCTTTGACCTTTTGTTTTTGTTCCTGCTCTGGTTGAACAAGTGTCATAAAGCTTGTTTAGTACTGCTAATTAAGTTCCCAGAGATCTCCTATGCTGTCAGCAAGTCTTTTTGCCCAAAGTTACTTTACTTGATTATTTTGTGGTTTGGGAATCTCACTGTACCATCTCTGCTGGTATCCTGATCCTTTTGCCACTGCTGATACCATTTCTTTACTGCTGCTTCTCTAGTATCATGGCTCTCTGTTTCTTGGGTTAAAGAGGTTCAGTACAAAGATCTCAAGTTCCAAAGAACAGACTGAATTTTTGGCTTTTCTTAATGGTAGTGAGATCCTCCTTTCTACCTTCAGGATGGCTCATTTTAAGCCTAGTTAAATGGTGAAACTGACCAATTCCTTGTTAGAGTTTCATATATCTTAAATAGCACGATCCTATTCCCACAAGGGTGCCATGTACCTTATTTGCATTATTAGCAAACTATCCAATCCCCTTGATGGGTCACAGTACCTTACATTTGCATCGTCCTACCCATTAATTTGGTGGGAATTAAGCAAAGGCTACAAGAACCATCTCAAGTAATTCACAGCATTGTACATGCTGGCCCTTATTAATTGGTTCACCTTACAGACAGGACACAGCAGCCATCTTCCTCTAGATCTCCTTCAGCTTTAAGGCCAGGGTATGTATTTAGTTATATGATGAATGGTTTTGGTAACCGCAAAACACCTACACTACCCAGGGAAGGCATAATACAAGCTGACAAGAATTCCAATTTGCCTTCATAGGCTTTAACTTATGGTGAAAATACACAGAATGTTCCTTAGAAGTAAGAATGGCAAGACTTCATTATGAAGAATCATGATGGAGAAGGATGTCATGGTTTGTACAGTAGAGGGTCAGCATGAAAGAGGAAGACTCTTAATGAGATGTATTGACATAGTGGCTCCAACAATGATTTAACCGCAGCGATGATGATGAGTGTGCCACGGGACCAAGCAGTGTTTCTTTCTGTTGCACGTTGTGTCACTGTGCATTGTAAATGGCTCAACAGCACCTAAGAACAATGAGAATTTTGTACTTCAGACATGTATTTTTATCCTTAGAAGTTTTATCTTGGATATATCTATATCATCTATATCTCTATCTATATCTTTTCATCTTCCATGACTACTTTCCTTCACCTTGGACATATGAAATACAATTATGCAGAATTTAAAATTCTCATGGAATCTAACTTTTATGGAACCATGAAAGGATGAGAGAACTCTAAAAACAATTGCCCTGTTAAGATTTTTAAACTTAAAATACAAAAAATACCCAGAAGTTACCTTTAAACACAATAGTAATTCAGTTTAGCTAGTACAACGTCTGCCTGAAGTATTGTGCTGCTTTAAGAATCATCGATATAGGATTAAATTGACAACTCAAACTCAAAACAAACTCACTGTCATAGAAACAATGCCATCTCGCAGGGGAGAACAGCCCCTGTGGGTTTCTGAGACAATCACTCTCTACAGCAGTAGAAAGCCTCATCTTTCTCCCAAGGATTGGCTTGTGGTTTCAAACTGCAGACCTTTTGGTTAGCAGCCCAACACATAACCACCAAGCCACCAGATAACAGAAACTCAAAAACTAGATGTGAACCTTCAGGGGTGGTTACTTTATGTTAATGAGGGAGAAACAACCCAGAAAAGGAGGTGAGATAAGTTGCACAATTAAAATACTGTATTTTTCACCTAGGCCACATCACATAAATAATGTGCATACATGCAAGCATAACACATATAGTTTGCACAGGAAACCAACACATGGGAGTGGGTTGCACAGCCTGCAAACAATGATATAGAATGTGTGTTATTTGTGTGAAAATGCAATTATTGATGTCACTAACTGTACATGTAGACCCTGCAGAATTTTTGTGTTGTGCTGTGTATATTTTCAACATCAAAATAAATAAATTTAGAAAAAAGAAATATGATTATAATAACTATTTTGATGTTCTTTGCCCACTGATTCTTTCATCTTTGTAATTTTTTTCTGGACTAGTTTTAATTCATTTCTCCCTTATAATGGATCATATTTTCCTCTTGATTTGCTTGGCTAACAATGTTTGATATGGAGAAATGATTTTGAAGTCACGGCTGATCTCCTTAGGCTATAGAAAAGAGGAGATTCCAACTCCATCCAATCTTCTTTACTTGTTCTACACCAACTGCCCCCTTCAAGACTCTATACTTCTTGTCACCCAGGTTTGATAACACAGCCCAACATAAAAAAAGTTCTTTTCCTTGGTGTCTTGGTTTTTAGCACTGCTCTGGGTTTTTTTGGGGGGTACTGACTCAGAAATGATTGCATTGGTTCGATCACATCAGATCGAAGTTCTTAGATATGGTTATCTTTATAAAATGTACTCCACTCTATAAGATTTATATATTTAAATTCTCCATATTATTTTATATGTGTGTATACACTGACCTCTGGTTGCTAACTACTCACTTACCCCTTTCCTATAATGCACACTGCTGTGCACTCAGATCTTGTACCCGTTCTACTTTTTGGTGAACTGCCACAGCAGACTATGAGTCTACCGTGTCTGATATGGCACAAGGTAAAGGAAGTGGGGACAAGAGGGTTGTGTTGTCAAAAAAATTATGTTACCAGTGCAATGGCCTTATACCCTAGGGCAGCGGTCCTCAACCTGTGTGTCACAACCCCTTTCACAGGAGTTGCCTAAGACCATCAGAAAACACATAAACATCGCACAATATATAATTACATATTATTTTGTGATCAACCACTATTCTGTAATTATGTTCAATTTTTTTTTAACAATTTATTGGGGCTGATACAATTCTTTTCACAGTTCATACATATACATACATCAATTGTATAAAGCACATCTGTACAGTCTTTGCCCTAATCATTTTTTTCTCCTCTTTTCTTCTTTTACATTTTATTAGGGACTCCAACAACTCTTACCACAATCCATACATATACATACATCAATTGTATAAAGCACACCCATACATTCCCTGTCCCAATCATTCTCAAGGCATTTGCTCTTCACTTAAGCCCCTTGCATCAGGTCCTCTTTTTCCCCCCCCCTCCCTCCCTTTCCCCCCCCCTCATATGCCCTTGGTAATTTATACCTCGTTATTTTGTCATATCTTGCCCTATTCGGGGTCTCCCTTCCCCCCTTCTCTGCTGTCCCTCTCCCAGGGAAGAGGTCACATGTGGCTCCTTGTAATCAGTTCCCCCTTTCCAACCCACTCACCCTCCACTCTCCCAGCATCGTCCCTCACGCCCTTGGTCCTGGAGGTATCATCCACCCTGGATTCCCTGTATCTCCAACCCTCATATGTACCAGTGCACAGCCTCTGTCCTATCCAGCCCTGCAAGGTAGAATTCGGATCATGGTAGTTGGGGGGAGGAAGCATCCAGGATCTGGGGGAAAGCTGTGTTCTTCATCGATACTACCTCACACCCTAATTAACCCATCTCCTCTCCTAAGCCCCCCTATGAGGGGATCTCCATTGGTCGACACTTGGGCCTTGGGTCTCCACTCTGCACTTCCCCCTTCATTTAATATAATATATATATACACATACATATATACATATACACATAAATACACATACATACACACACTTATATCTTTTTTTTTTTTTTTTGCATGATGCCTTATATCTGGTCCCTTGGGCACCTCGTGATCGCACTGGCCGGTGTGCTTCTTCCATGTGGGCTTATTTGTTTCTGAGCGAGATGGCCGCTTGTTCACCCTCAAGCCCTCAAGACCCCAGACACTATCTCTTTTGCTAGCCGGGCACCATCAGCTTTCTTCACCACACCTGCTTGTGCACCCATTTGTCTTCAGCGATCCTATCATGGAGGTGTGCAGTCAATGATATGAATTTTTGTTCTTTGATGCCTGGTAACTGATCCCTTTGGGACCACTCGATCACACAGGCTGGTGTGTTCTTCCATGTGGACTTCGTTGCTTCTGAGTTAGATGGCCGCTTGTTTATCTTCAAGCCTTTAAGACCCCAGTCACTATCTCTTTTGATAGCCGGGCACCATCAGCTTTCTTCACCACATTTACTTGTTCACCCATTTTGGCTCCAGCTGTTGTGTCGGGAGAGTGAGCATCATAGAGTTCCAATTTAATAAAAGAAGGTATTCATGCATAGAGGGAGTGTTTGAGTAGAGGCCCAAGGTCCTTCCGCCACCTTAATACTTGACCTATAAATATAGACACAAAGATCTATTTCCCCAACCTCCTATATATATTTGCATGTACATGTCTTTGTCTAGACCTCCATGAATGCCCTTTGACTCCTAGCTCTTTCCTCCATCTCCCTTGACCTTCCTCCTGCCCTACTACCATGCTTCATTGCCACCTGGGCTAGAGTATACCTCTTCTCTAAGCAACCTTACCCTTGATCATTTCCCACCAGGCCTGCCACTCCCCCTTCTCTACCCTTTGGGATCCCATGTTTTTCCCTTGTCCTTGGGTTTGTTAACACCACTTCCTTACCCCCCCCTACCCCCCACCCCAAGTCCCCCCGGAACTGTCGGTCCCGTTGTTTTTCATCCAGATAGTTCATCCAGCCTGTCCTATTCAGACAGACCTGTGGAGTCACTAACATGCACGAAAACTAGACAGAGGAACACAAAGCAACAGTATACAACCAGACAACAAAACAACCAAAACAAACCACTGAAAAAGAACAGAACAAAACAGTTCACAAGAGAAAAGCTTGTAGTTAGTTCAGGGATCTTTGCTGGCCCTTAGGAGCATTTTCCAGTCCAGTCTGTTGGGGCACCACGCCCTGGCCCCAAAGTCCACTTTCAGCATTCCCTGGGGACCTTGCCACTCCATTCCCTTGCTGTTCCGCTGCACTCCCCCAGTGCATTGCCTCGGTGTGGTGGGATCAGGTCAGGTGCAATTCCCACACTGTGTCTCCGGTGCTGTCCCCTGTATCGCCCTTAGTCACTGAGGGGCATCATGTCTCATAGTAGGGCCAGCCATGTTGTTCTCTCTGTGGACTGGCTGCTCTGCTCAGGAACATCATCATCACGGCCTGGTGGGCCAGGCTGTGCTCCACTCTCTCCTCCTGCCACTTCATCTGCTCCCGTGTGCTCTGATCAAATATGTCCATCTCCCATAGCTGCAGGGTCAATGTCGTCCTTTGGAACAAGTTCTTTTCGGGGGAGGGGCAGGAATCCACTTAATTTATGGTGCTGGGGCCTGCCTCCCAGACCTCTCCACCGGTTCCGTCCTCCACGCCGGGATATTGCATTCACACCTTGCGACACTGGGTTGAAGTCTGGTCCCACTTTCCCTGTGGAGATATAAACCATACCCTCCCCTTGGGTGGATTAATGCCCCATTTCTGTCATGCTGATTGTACTTACCTCAGAGGACTCATGTTGTACCTGTCCCTTTGGGACTGGCTTACCTCGCTTAGCATAATTCCTTCCAGCTCTTCCCATGAAATAACGTGTTTCATGTGCTCATCGGTGCTTTTTAGTGCTGCATAATACTCCATTGTGTGTATGTGCCAAAGTTTGCTAATCCACTCGTCTATCGATGGAAACTTAGGCTGTTTCCAAGTCTTTGCTATTGTGAATTGTGCCGCAATAAACATTGGAGCGCATATGACTGGTCGTGTTTTATTTGCTGCTTCAACCGGGTATATGCCCAGTAGAGGGATGGCTGGGTCGTAAGGTAGATCAATTTCCATTTTCTTTAGGTATCGCCAGATTGCTTTCCACAGTGTCTGTACAAATCTGCACGACCACCAGCAGTGGAGGAGGGTTCCTATTTCACCACAGCCCCTCCAACACTTGTTGCTCTCTGATTTACTGATCTGGGCTAGCCTCAGGGGTGTTAGGTGGTATCTCATGGTTGTTTTGATTTGCATTTCTCTTATGGCAAGGGACTTCGAGCACTTTCTCATATATTTATTGGCCATATTGATCTCCTCTCTAGTGAAAGTTCTTCTCATTTCTTTTGCCCACTTCCTTAGGGGGTTAACTGTTTTCCTCTTTTTGCAGGTCATGATGGTGTTGTAGATTTTAGTAATGAGCCCTTTGTCTGACGTGTCATTACTAAAAATCTTCTCCCAGTCTGTGGGTTGCCTTGTCACCCTCTTGGCAAAGTCTTTCGAGGTGCACAGGTGTTTTATTCTTATTAGATCCCATTTGTCGATTTCCAGATCACCTGTGTGTGTCCCCTTCCCTGTTGCAGTGAGCCTATGTGCTCCCTGGGCCAGTGCTCTGAGATTAGTCCCGATTCCCTCCTTAATGGTCCTGATGGTTTGGGGTTTGACTTCTAGATCTGTGATCCACCTTGAGTGTATTCTTGTGCATGGGGTGAGGTAGGCGTCTTGTTTCAACTTTCTACATGTGGATATCCATTGTTTCCAGCACCACTTATTAAAGAGGGCATCTGCTTCCCACTTGACGTTTTTGGGACCCTTGTCGAAGATCAGTTGTCTATATGCTGATGATTTTACTCCTGGGCTTTCTATTCTTTTCCACTGGTCTGAGTGTCTATCATTGTGCCAGTACCATGCTGTTTTGACCACTGTAGCTGTGTAGTAGGCATTAAAATCAGGCAGGGCGAGTCCTCCAATTGTGTCCTTCTTCTTGAGGAGTTCTCTGCTAATTCTGGGTTTCTTCCCTCTCCATATGAAGTTGGTGGTCAGTTTTTCCAATTCTTTGAAGAAGGTTGATGGTAATTGGATTGGTATAGCATTGAACTTGTAGAGTGCTTTAGGAAGAACTGTCATCTTTACTATGTTCAGCCTACCTAACCATGAGCAGGGGAGCTTCATCCATTTGTGAAGGTCACTTTTGGTTTCCTGTAATAGGGTTTTATAATTATGCTTATATAGGTCTTTAGTATTTTTTGTTAAGTATATTCCTAGGTATTTCAGTTTGTTCTTGGCTACTGTGAAGGGTACTTCCCTCTTAATTGCCTCTTCCATGGCCCTGTCCGATGTGTATAGAAACCCTACCGACTTCTGTTTATTGATCTTGTATCCTGCTACCCTTCCGTATTCCTCTATTGCTGTAAGTATTCCAACTGTGGAGTTTTGGGGGTCTTCAATGTATAGGATCATGTCATCTGCAAATAACGATAGTTTCACCTCCTCCTCTCCCAACTGGATCCCTTTGATGTCCTTCCGCTGTCTTATGTTGTTAGCTAGGACCTCCAAAACGATATTGAATAGAAGAGGGGACAGGGGGCATCCTTGTCTTGTACCCTTTTTCAGTGGTATTGTTCTTGTCTTTTCTCCATTGACTATGATGTTGGCTGTTGGTCTTTCATAGATAGCTTGTATGAGCTTGAGGAACTTACCTTCCAATCCTATCTTCATGAGTGTTTTGATTAGGAATGGATGCTGGATGTTGTCAAATGCTTTTTCTGCATCTATGGATATTATCATATGGTTTTTATCCTTTTTCTTCTCGATGTGGTGTATGATATTGATGGATTTTTGGATGTTAAACCATCCCTGCATCGCTGGGATGAATCCTACTTGGTCGTGGTGAATGATATGTTTGATGTTCCTTTGTATTCTATTGGCCAATATTTTGTTAAGGATTTTTGCATCTATGTTCATTAGAGATATTGGTCTATAATTCTCTACACTTGTGGGGTCTTTTCCCTGTTTGGGTATCAAAGTAATGCTGGCTTCGTAAAATGAGTTTGGGAGCTTGCCGTTCTTTTCTATGTTCTGGAATACTTTGTGGAGGATCGGTGTCAGCTCTTCCCTGAATGTTTGGTAAAATTCTGCTGTGTAGCCATCTGGCCCTGGGGCCTTTTTCCTTGGTAGGTTTTTGATGACACTCTCTATTTCTTCCTTCGCTATGGGTTTGTTGAGGTTCTTGATCTCTGTCTCAGATAATCTAGGGATAGATTGTTTTTCTAAATATTTATCCATGTCTTCCAGGTTTCTGAATTCATTAGAATACAAACCTTCATAATACTTTGTGATTATCCTTTTTATCTCATTGGGGTCTGTTGTTATTGCCCCCGATTCATCCCTCATCCTGGCTATTGATGATTGTTCCTTTCTATCTTTGGTAAGCTTTGCCAGGGGAGTGTCAATTTTATTAATTCGTTCATAAAACCAGCTTCTAGTTGCGTTAATCCTTTGCATTGTTCTTTTGTCTTCCCACTGGTTTAACTCCGCCCTGATTTTTATTATTTCTTTTCTCTTGCTATTGGAGGGGTAGTTCTGTTGACTCTGTTCTAGTTGTTGGAGGTTTTGTGTTAACATATCTGTCATACGCCTTTCTTCTTTTTTCATGTATGCGTTCAGTGATATCAAGCTACCTCTGATAACTGCCTTTGCAGTGTCCCATTAGTTTTGATATGTTGTATGCTCGTTCTCATTAGTTTCTAGAAATTTCCTGATATCCTCTCTGATCTGGACCTTAACCCATTCATGTCGCAGGAGATCGTTGTTTATTCTCCAATTGGTGGCCCTTGCTTTTCTGGGTGCCCTTCTATTAATCTCCAGCTTTATGGCATGGTGGTCTGAGAAAGACGTCTGGATAATATCTATGTGTTTGAATTTACTCAGGCTGGCCTTGTGCCCCAGCATGTGATCTATTCTTGAGAAAGATCCGTGTGGATTGGAGAAGAATGTGAAACCTTTTGCTTTTGGATGAAAGGCTCTATAGATGTCTATCAGGCCCTGTTGCCTAATTACATTGTTTAGCTCTCTGGCCTCTTTGCTGAGCTTCTTTCCCTGTGACCTGTCTTTCTCTGATAGTGGAGTGTTGAAGTCCCCCACTATTATTGTTGTTTCCGTGATTTCTTCTGTCATTTTTTTTAATAGTTTGTTTGACGAAATTTGCCGCACCATTATTAGGTGCGTAAATATTCAGTATGCTTATTGCTTCCTGGTTTACTGAGCCTTTGAGCATTATGTAATGTCCCTCTTTGTCTCTTTTTATGTTTTGGATCTTGAGATCCATTTTGTCGGAGATTAAGATAGCCACTCCTGCCTTCTTGGAGTTACCATTTGCTTGGTAAACTTTCTGCCAGCCCTTTATTCTCAGCATATGCTTGTCTGCTTGCTTAAGGTGTGTCTCTTGCAGGCAGCAGATTGATGGGTTATGTTTTCTAATCCAATCCTCCAGCCTCTTTCTTTTAACATATGAATTGAGCCCATTTGTATTCAAAGTGATTATTACAATCTCTGGCTTCATGGTTGCCATATTCTGTTTTGTGTTTTGGGTCTTTGCCTATCTTCCTTCATATCAGTGTACTGCGTTTGAGTGGAGGGTTTCTATCATGTCCTCTTTTCCATCTGAGACCGTGTTGTCCTGGTACGTGTTGCTGGCATGTTGGCTTCTAGATGGAGATGGGCTATATGGTGGTCTCCTGGTGGTTCTAGTTGGAGCTTGATCTTCTGGCCATAGTGAGTCAGCCAGTATGTTCTGCAGGGTCGGGTGACTTGCAGTATATTTTTTGAGTTCTTCCTTGTCCTGGAAGACCCTTATCTTACCCTCTATCTTAATGGATAACTTGGCAGGGTATAGGATTCTGGGGTAGGCATTTTCATCTTTCAGTTTTTGGAAGATGCTGCTCCATTCTCTCCTCCTCTTCATGGTTTCAGCTGATAAGTCTGAGCATAACCTTACCTGCGCTCCTTTGTATGTGACTGTCTTCCTTTCTCTTGATGCTCGTAGAATTTTCTCTTTTTCCTCTAAGTTGGATAATTTTACAATTATATGCCTTGGCGTGTTCTTCTTGGTGTTTAGCTTAGCCGGCGTCCTCTCTGCTTCCTGTATGAGAGTCGGATTCTCCTTTGTTAGGTTGGGGAAATTTTCTTCCAGGAATTCCTTTGCTATCTTGGCGGTCGATTTGTGTGTTATGTTGTGTTCCGGTAGACCGATTATTCGAATATTATTCCTCTTCATAGCATCTGTCATTGATCTCAGGCTGTCTTCTGTTTCTTTAATTTTCCTATCTGATTGTTTTTCTCGCTTGCTTCGTTTGGTTTGAGCGTCCTCGAGTTCACTGATACGGTTCTCAGCCTCCTCAAGCCTAGATATAGCTTCTGTGACCTTTTGTGTGGCCTCTGCTACCTCCTCTGTTAGTTTCTGCAGTTCCTTTTGGTGGATAGTATTCATCCCCTCTATTGTGGACTTCATCCCCTCTATTGTGCATTTCATCCCTTCTACCGTTGCATCCTTATTTTGGTTTGCTTCTCTTAGCTCCTGTATTACTGCAAGCAGAGTTCTGAAGATTTCCTTTTGTGGCTGATCTATATCTGTTTCTTCTATGAGTGACGTTAGGTCTGTTAAAGTGCCTCGTTTTTCTGATTTTTTTGTTGGGAGTGATGTGGTCTGTTGATTTTTCCTTGATCCTTTAATAGGCCCCATGCTTCTGGGAGACAGGAGTAACCTTATTGTGTGGAGGCTCAGGCCACTGTGCCATCTCCTGGGGTGGCTGGGGCGGGCTGCGGCAGGCTTAGGGCTGGCACTGGGGACCCAACAGGGCCCCAGGTGGTGAGAGCTGGCTGGAGCTCACTGACGGCTCCTCAGGGACTGCAAAGCCGAGACCCAGGCTCCACTGCAGGTGCAGTGTTTGATCTGCCCGGGCTGTGAGCGGGCGCGGGGAGGCCCCTTGGATATCTGCTCAGGCAGCTGCGGGACACTGCAGGGAACAATGGTGTTTGCTCTCCGCCCTTTTGGCGCGAAACCGCAGGGGGTAATGGCGCCGGCAAAGGAGGCTTGGCGCGAAACCGCAGGGGGCAATGGCGCCCTTCCTCTGCTCAGGCTCAGAGTCGCGGCCGCCGGGGTCCCCGCAGCACCCTGGGAGGGCACCTACTCTTGTGCCTTGCGCAGGGGGGGGCCCTTGGTGGGCAGACTCAGCAGCGCGGGGCGCGGCGCTCAGCGGAAGCTCAGGGTCCGGGACAGGCGCGGGTTGGGCTATGGCTCCTGTTGGCGGGAGGTGCTCAGCGCAGGGTCCCCGCCAGGAGTGGAGCTGGCGCTAGGCTGCCAGGGGCTGGCGGGGGCGGGCGGGGGTGGGAGGCCGGCGCACGGAGGGCAGGTGGAGAGGTCCGCGGCAGCGGTGCAGGTGGATGGTCCCCCGTGGGGGTCGCCAGACAATCCGCGGGTCCGCTCCCCTGAGCTTGGATGAATGGAGGGAGGGACGTGGGCCCGAGGGCAGATCGCTGCCCTGCGGGGAGAGGGGAACTGCGGGAGAGGAAAGCTTCTCTCCCAGTGGAGATCCGCGAGTGGGGAGTGGGGAGTGGGCCGCTGGAGTAGGCAGGGCAGGCAAGCGGCTCTGGGCTGGCGTCCGGTTTGGGGATGGAGCCTAAGCCGGTCGCCAGTGAGCTCACGGCAGCTTAGTGGCCAGAGACGTCCCACGAGTCCGGTCCTCTTTCACCTAGACCCCAGCTAGGACTGGGGTGCTGTCCCAGGGGGATATTTCACTCACCAGACTCTTACTATTCAGCTACCTGGTCGCCAATCCCGCTTTGTTTGGAGGAGCTCTCAGAGTATGCGGGTGTCCCTGTCGGCCATCTTCGAAAAATCTATGTTCAATTTATAACAATGAAAAGACATCCTGCATATTAGATATTTACATTACGAGTCACAATAGTGGCAAAATTACAGTTATGAAGTAGCAACGAAAATAATTTTATGTTGGGGTCACCACAAAATGAGGAACTGTATTAAAGGGTCGTGGCATTAAGAAGGTTGAGAACCACTGACCTCAGGGAAAATTGACCATATTTTACTTTTCTGTTTCTATAGGGTTTTGTTTTTTAGCCTTCAGTTTGCTTGGTTTTTGTTGTCTGCTAGTTGGCTTGTTGATGTTGTTGAGGTTGTTGGTCTTATGAGCTTTTGATTTTAACACAATATTATGGCCAAAGTAAACTTGAGTCATGTGTATCCCAGGGACAAGCATATGGATTGTAGGCCCCCACTTAACTCTAGTCCCAACCCAAGAACAATTAGTTCTGATAACTTGGTCCTGCTCAAAACTCACCTTCATGAAATGATCACTGAAGATAAGAGTGCTATAGCAAAGTGTGGTGTAGGAAGCAGATGGTGCCTGGCTATCAATCAGAATAGTGTCTGGGGTCATAAGGGTTTATATTCAAACAAACAGTCATCTAAGCAAAGAGTCAACCAAACGAAGTCCACATCAAAGAAGCACATTAGCTTGTGTGATCCAAGACAACAATAACAAAATTCAAAAATGACAAAGGGAAATCAAAGCCTAAATTGCAGACACCCAATTTGTAAGAAGGCTATGGAGGACAGTGGGTGTCCCAAACCAATCTTCAGAGTGTCTAGTCAGATTACACCATTGGCTAATGTCCTCTAGCCACAAGCAAGGGTCTCAGACAGCTTTACTATTAGATAGAGATAACTGTAATCATGATTATCCTGGATTGAACTTCATAAGTGGTCAGTGGACCTCCCTCTTAACCCAAACTGAAATTGTTTTAGGTGCAAGCATTTCTTGCTTGTTTCATGACAAAAAGTTCTTCTCTGACAAAAATTTAATTATTGATGGTGGTCATTTCTTTCTAATACATAATTTGTATTTTAATCTTTGTACTATTATTATTTTATCCTCACCACTATATTTGTTCATTACTTATTATTTCTGTTTGGTTCTCCAGTGTGTGAAACACAAAAGGAGATGTATAGAGATAATAACTGATGCAGGGTTTATAGGGAGGTAAGGGGCTGCGGTTGGAGATCAGAAAGATGAGGGGGTTGGGGGAGCAAAGTATGCAGGAGGGGGGAGGGAGCACTAGATTACTTGATATGATTAAACTATTGAGTTATATGATATATGGTTTATGTGCCAATAAAACTGTAAAAAAGAAAGAAAGAAAGAAGGAAACAGTGACAGCGACTTCCAAACAACTTCACATAGTGAATGTTTTGACCAGAATGAATCGAGTCATCTGACTAGAGACTTAAATCTTTACAAGAAGTCTTCCTAATTGCTTGCCTCCAGAATAAATAATAAGAATATGCTTTAGCCTAAAACAAAAATTACATTTTTATCCAAGGAGAGAAAAAGATACACTGCCATTCTTTACCAAAGGCAACAACTTAAGTCTTCTGCAATGATATCAGAAACCTTCTGAAGAAAATTGGTCTTTCAGAATATAACCCAAGTTAGTGGCATCTTTTCATTGATAGTTCAAAGCATAATCTGAAATGGGTTCCTTTAATACCAGCAACTAATATGGTTCTATTCCAATCAATCACTCCACCAGGGTGAAAGAAAAATATAAGGCTACCTCTTTAGTTTTGGAAAAGATACATTACCAAGAACATCAATGGGGAGTTTGTGTAGACTTGAAAATGGTTCATTTTATACTTGATCAGTGAAGTGGCTACACGAAGTATCCTTGTTTTTATGCCTTTGGGATAGTAACCAAACATGATATTGGGCAAGAAAAGATTGGCTTCTGAGGAAATATATGGTGGTTG
This sequence comes from Tenrec ecaudatus, assembly GCF_050624435.1. Taxonomy (NCBI): domain Eukaryota; kingdom Metazoa; phylum Chordata; class Mammalia; order Afrosoricida; family Tenrecidae; genus Tenrec; species Tenrec ecaudatus. Next base: position 250,549,538 of record NC_134530.1, on the reverse strand, counting down.
GAGGACAAAATGTAAACAATGAACCTTTGGTAGGATGGGATAGAATCATACTACCACCACTACATATAAATCTAGGCCTGATGAAACAATTTGTAAAGACTTTGAAGGTCATACATTAAAAGACTGGTCATAGATTAAATACTCACATATAGATTACCTGGGCTTAGCATGGAAAAATTTAAGGCAGGAATTTTGGATGGTCCACAGGTCAGACAACTTGTAAATGACCCACATTTAATAGCATCCATTAATGAAATAAAATAATGTGGCACATCCTCATTTGTTCTTCTTGTGAAAAACTTTCTTGGCAACAAGGCAGACAACTAGACACAGTAGAGGATTTGCTCTTTCATTTCCACAGGTTTGGATGTAACATGAGTGTTTAAGTCCATTATCTCCACAGTTACTTAAATCGCTTTCCAAGGAATCTTGGTGGCTTAAGTGAAGAGTAAGGTGAAAGATTTCACAAAGATATAAAACCACAGGAAGGCAGATACCAAGGAAGATGACAGACTACTGCTGGAATTGTATGTAGGATTGTCCTGGCAGATCCCATTTTCAGAATGACTGGAGAATTATCAGAGATCTGGTGTGAAATAAGTAGATTTTCTTTCTTTCTTTTTTCTCATTACTAACACTATTATTTATTGACATGCAACAGAACAGCAAGGGGAGCAAAGTGATGAAATCCCTGGGGAATACCAAAAATAAACTTTGGGGACAGAGTTTGACACCCCATTAAACTTGACTGGAAAACACTCCTAAAGGTCAAAAAACAGACCTGGAACTATTTATAGGCTTTTCCTTTTTTTGTCATTGGTTTCCTTTTTGTTGTTGTTGCTATTTTGTTTTGTTTTTTGTTGTTTTGTTTGGCTTTACTGGTTTTTGCACTTATTAATGTCTCTGCATGTCTATCTAGATAAACTAGGTGGGATAAAAAATTCAGAGATGAAAACAACAGGACTGGTGGTTCCCGGGGGACAAGGGAGAAGGGGAGGTGAGAGAAAGGAAGGGAGGGGCCGTCAACCAACCCAGGGACAAGGGAACAACTAGTGAACTAAAATAAATGGAGAGAAGGGTGTAGGATGCCTAGTGGGGCTTAATCAAGGGCAATGTAACAATGAGGAATTACTAAACATGAATGAAGGCTGAACATGATGGTGGGACAAGAGGAGAGTAAAAGGAAATAGAGGAAGGAACTCGGAGGCAAAGGATATTTATGGAGGTCTAAATACAGGCATGTACATATAGAAATACATTTATATGTAACAATATGGAAATAGATCTATGTGCATATATTTATATGTGAATATTAAGGTAGTAGATGGACATTGGGTCTCTACTCAAGTACCCCTCAATGCAAGAATACTTTGTTCTTTTAAACTGGCATTCCGTGATGCTCACCTTCCCCACATGATCATTGAAGACAAAATACGTGCATAAGCAAACATGGTAAAGAAAGATGATGGTGCCCAGCTATCAAAAGATATAGCATCTGGGGTCTTAAAGGCTTGAAGATTAATAAGTGGCCATCTAGCTCAGAAGCAACAAAGTCCACATGGAAGCAGCCCACCAGCCTGTGTGATCATGAGGTGTTGATGGGATCAGGTATCAGGCATCTAAGACCCAGAACAAAACCATACTAATATGAATGGGGGTGGGGGCACAGAGTGTAGACCCAAATCCATCTGTAGACAATTGGATATCCTCTTGTCACAAGGAAGAGACAAGCCAGTCAGGGTGCAGCATAGCGCCAATGAAACACACAACTTTCCTCTAGTTCTGTAATGCTTCCTCCCCTCCACTATCATGACCTCAATTCTACCTTACAAATCGGATTAGACCAGAACATGTACACTGCTACAGATAAGAGCCTGTAACACAGGGAATCCAAGACAGAGAAATCCCTCACAAGCAACAATGAGAATAGAGATACCACGGGGATAAGGGAAAGTTGGGGGAAAAGGGGGAACTGATCAGAAGGATCGACATATAACTCCCTCCCAAGGGGAAGACAACAGAAAAGTGGGTGAAGGGAGGCAGAGGATGATATAATATATGAAAATAATAATCTATAATTTACCAAGGGTTCATGAGGGAGGGAGGGGGAAATGAGGAGAAGATACTGTTTTTAAGTAGTATTGAGATATAGTAGTGTTTTCAAGGACCTTTGGTAGCATAGTGGGTTAAACATTGGGCTGAAAATGGAAAGATCTGTAATTCAAACTCATCAATTATTCCACTGGAGGAAGATGAGGCAGCCTGCTTTCATAGAGATTTATAGTCTCAGAAACCTTAGGGAGCAGTTCCACTCAATAGCATCTTGTTTGTCTACCCCCTCCTCCTCTCCCCATAGACTCTATGGAAACTGCTTCTGGAGGGTAGTTGCTAGAGAATTAACTGCATCCCCCCAAATCATATGTTTAAATCCTAGCCACTGTATCTGTAGATGTAATTCAATTGTGGAATAAGAGTTATTTTGTTAATGAGACCATATCACTGTAGGGTGTGCCTTAAACCTATCCCTTTTGGGAAAATAAAGGGCAACTTACACAGAAGAAGGCAGACACTATCTACAGACTACAGAGGCACATTGCAAAGCCCAGAAATGCCCTGGATGGCCAGCTAGGGACACAGAAAAGGGTTCCCACACAAAGCTGGGAAAAAGATCCCCTACATCTGGTGCTTGGCTGCTAACCAAAAGGTTGGTTGGTAGTTTGAGCCTACTGGTGGCTCTGCGAGAACAGACCTTGGGATCTGTTCTCGTAAAGATACAGTCTGCTAAACTCTAAGGAGAAGTTTTTTCTATCCTATAGGGTCTCTGAGTTGGAAACTATTTAATAAGACATACAATAACAATAACTCTTACATTGCAAGAAGTAAATTTGCATTTGTGAAAGGCACTCTGTGGTTTTTTGGTTTTACAGTACTAAGGAAACAAGGGTAAGGAATGAGGAAGTAATAGTGATAGAAAGAGAAAAATAATGATAGGGAAAAAATCAACATAACAACAAAGAATACATATCAAGTTCTAATGCTGTGTCCTGTCCTAGGTTCATTTCAGAGGAAATACTGCGTAGGTACATGATTGAAATTTTATTGTGTCAGTCACAGACAGCGATAGAGCATACTCCAACACCCCTGGAATTGTCATGAGTTAGAATTGATTTGACAGCCACTAGTTTGTTCTCTCCCTCAGCATTTATCAAGTTGTGTTTAAGGAGATTTTCCAAACACAGAGACATTAGTAGGTAGTCTGTACATAAGGATTCTAAAATTAATTAAGTTTGGGAGAACTGACTGGTGACAGTGTTCAGACATATGCCAGGGTTCTGTTCTGAAAACACCATTACAAGTCATTTATTCAGTAAGTAAGACAATTTTAATTTTTTTCGTTCTCATTGTCTTTTATAATTATGTTGTGTTTGTTAGTTGCCAATAAGTCACTTCCGATTCAAAGCAACTCTATACAACAGAGCAAGCACTGCCAGTTCCTTTGTCATCTTCACAATCACTGCTGTGTTTGAGCCTATTGTTGCTGCTACTATGTCAACCTATCTTCCTCTTTCCCACTGAAACTCTACTTTACCAAGCAGGTTGTCTTTCTCCATGGACTGGTTTCTCCTGATAACATATCTACACTACATGAGATGAAGTATTGGCATTCCTGTGTCTAAAGAACATTCTGGCTTTACTTCTTCCAAGTCAGATTTGTTCTTTCTGGTAGTGCATGGTATATTCAGTATTCTTTGCCAACACACAATTCAAAGGCAACAATTCAGTTTCCTAACTAATTGTGTAGCTTTTACATGCATGCGAGGTGATTGAAAATACCTTGACCTAGGTCAGGTGCATCTAAGTTCTCAGAATGACATATATATATAATTTTAACTTTTTAAAAAATAATTTTAACTCTTGAAGAGCTCTTTTGTAGCATATTTGTCCATGCAGTATGTCATTTGATTTTTTGAATACTACTTCTACGGGCATCAATTTGTGGATGGCATCCTTAACAAATTTGCTCCATTTATCATGATGCTGTCTATTAAACCAGTTATAAAGATTTTTGTTTTCATTGCATTGACTTTAATCCACACTAAATGCTGTAGTCTTCTTCTCAATCAATAAGTGCTTCAAGTTCATTTTGCTTCCAGCAAGTAGAGTTGTGTCATCTGCATATCAAATTTTGTTAATGAGTCATCCTCTAATTTTGATGCTGAATTCTTCCTCATGTAATCATTTCTAGGATTACTTACTAAACATATAGCTTGATTAAATATGGTGAAAGGATTTAACCCTGATTTTAAACCATAAATCATCCCCTTGTTCTGTTGTTTATTACCAGTATCTTTATATTAAATCACCCCCTTGTTTTGTTCTGTTTATTACCAGTATCCTTATACTAAATCATCCCCTTGTTCTGTTTATTACCAGTGTCTTTATACATCTGATCTTTGATCATCTGGGTGTGATCTAGTCCTGAAGGCTCACCTAGATTCCACAACCCCTGAGACTCTGCACTGCTCAGGAGAGTGTTTCAAAACTCTGCCCGTAAAGCCCACTCTGTCAATAACCCTCTGCCATAAGGCATTCGACTATAGCTCAATGGGTCAGTAAACCTAGCTCCCCATACCCCCACAGCCCCATTAAATGCCAGGAGGTAACCACTCTGTTAGCAAGCCTCCAGTCTGAATGCACGTAGCTGTCTAGTTCTGTGGGCCCCAACCCCCATCACTTCAGCCCACCTTCTGGTTCTGTTTTCTCTGCTCTTATGCTTATCTGCTGCCTCTTGCCATTTCTCACTGCAGGCTCACAGTTCTCTGTCTCCTGGATTGATTGAGGCGGTTCAGTGCAGGCATCTCAAGTGACATCAGTTTGGGTTCTTCTTTCTTGTTGGAAGTGAGATCCTTCTTTCAGCATCTGAGGTGGCTCATTGTAAACCTAGCAGGATCACAAATCAGACTAATCCCCCTGTTAGGGCTTCACCCACCTTATTTGCATGGTCCCATCCCATGCATGCATGGTGTCATGCATATTATCTATATTATTACCATGCCATCTCATCCTTTTAGTTGGTCACAAACACTTCATATTCTCATAGTCTTATCCAGTCATTTGATGGGAGTTGCAAAGATGATGGCTAGAAAAGCCTTATTAATTAATTGACTGCATTGCACATGGCAAATAGCTACTGTATAGAACATGGCTGCTCTTGAATTTGTTTTCCAGTGGACCAAAGTAGCTCAGTAATTCAAATCTTGTAGATTTCCCAAGCATGTAATTTTTGATCCAATTATCCAGAGTTTTCAGTTATTTTGGAAAACATTGATTTATTAATCTTCATAAATGCTTTGTGAAGTAGAAAGCATCATTCTTTCCTGTAGAGAGGATCTCAGGTGCTTTCATTTAAGGGAAATTTTAGCTACTGGCTTTAACTTAATTGCTCTATTAGTTATTTGTAAAAGTTCCCGGTGGCCCTCTGTATTTGCCATAAGCAAGCACTTGCTTTGGCCCAGATTTCGAGATTTACCTTGAACTTGAGCATTTCTTTTAGTGGGAACATTGCACTGTCCTTTACCCTGTTAGGAAGTGGTCATGTTTTTACCACGCCTCCTTCTCTCTGCACTTACACACTTCTGTCTGCAGTCCAGGTAGCAAGATGAAAATGGCAATAGCCACACCATTTTGTTGTGTACAGGAAAATATAGCTTGACTTCACCAAGCATCTCTACAACAATCAGGAGAAAATTGACAGGTAGGAAAGACAGTGCAACCTCAGATCTCTGAGCTGGGCTTTAAAGTTAAGTGATTCAAAATCCATACTTCCCAATGGTTGAGGGAGGGAGCAGAGAGAGGGGAGAAGGGGCCCAGTCCTCTGTGAGACACCCAGCACTTCTCCTGTCCCCAACTGTAGGCCAGCCACACTCTGAACAGACTTTCATGGAATCTACACCTTGATGTGACACCAACAAGCAGGCTGGGGAGCCAAGTGAAATTTTGTGGCGGTCATGTCCAAAGAGCTGCTTGGCTCCCACCCCAGTTTCTGGGGCTCTGAACTGGTAAGGGAGCAAGAAGCTTCATCTTTCTTCTTCAGAGGGGCTGGTGGGTTCAAACTGCTGAGTCTGGGGTTAGCAGTCCAACTTGCAACCCAGGGCTCCTTATTCAGGTTCCTAGGTAGTACAGAAACCATAACTGCTAACGTAAAGGCTGGTTGTTGTTGTTTTTATCTGTAATTCAAATTTAACGGAATGTCCTGAATTTGAATTGGCAGCCCTGCAGCATTCTTCACAGATACAAGGATACTTCTTGACCCCAGCCTAAGCTCACCTTGCTTATTGGGTAATCTATCCATTTGTATATGATTCCAAAAGACTACAATTTGTAGATGATTTGCTAGTGTGTTTAATCTCTGTAACACAGCTTTAATAAAACACTTAAGATTTAGAGGACATATCGTTTCCAAAGAAAAGCTTCAATTGACCAAACCTTCCATTAAATATTTAGGTAGACAATTTCCTAGGAAGTTATTTCTATTGACCTTAAGTGAAAGGAAGACATTTTTGCTTTTCTGTTGCTAGGACTAAGAAATAATCACATGGGTTTCTAGGGCTTGACGGCTACTATAGATACTTGGATTCCAACTTCTCCTTTTTGTCTCAAACTAAATATAAATAAATAATTGCAAACTTTTGAACCAAATTATTTTCCAATGACATCAGAAGACCAGGAGGTTTTAAATTAACTGAAAGAAACTAACAAACACAACTGTCTTCCTTTCATTTAGGGTCAATAGAAATAACTTCCTAGGAAATTGTCTACCTAAATATTTAATGGAAGGTTGGGGCAACTGAAGCTTTTCTTTGGAAACACTTGAGGCATTTTGATGTAGCAGAATGGGGATATCAAAGATCTAAAGGCTATTGTAGTCTTTCGCTTGGTCTTGTGGGCAAAGGTTCCCTCCTTGTGTGAATAGTAACTATTACTTTCATGTTGGAAGCATTGTAGTTGCAGTTGTTAGGTGCTGTCTAGTCAGTTGCAACTCAGCGACCCAAAGGCAGCTGCATGAACCATGGTCCTACCTTGCACCATCCTCACGATTGTTCTTATCTTGACACCATCACTGCCTCCGTTGTGTCAATCCATTTTTTAAACAAAGTTATTGACAAATAATTCACAAATTATACATTTCAATCATGTCAAGAGGAGCTGTACAATTGTCACTACAATCAATTCTAGAACATTTTCTTCATTCTCGTACTTATCGTTATTAGCTACCTATTTCCCCCAAGCACTCTACAATACTCCCAAGGAACCATTAATCCAGTTACTGTCTCTATAGATTTACCAATCCTGGATTTCATAGACAGAAAAACATTTAAATCCCATCTTCCCTAAACACTAACAATAACAAAGTAAATCAGAGAAAGCCTCAATGGAAAAGAAAGCAAAAATATTAAAAACCAGAACAAATTTAAAATGGGTCAAAAGGGAAATCAAAATATAAGGTGTCAAATTTTCACTTAGCTGCATCTGCAATAATTCACTTTCCAATGTACTGTGGATGAGAGCAAGGCCAGTTATAGCCCTGGTCTGCAATCAGCGAGGGCTCACCAGAGCTTTAACCCACATGCAGTTCCCCTTCACCTTTTTTTCAACTGAAACAACTTTAAAATGGGCCAAAAGGGAGATCAAATGATAAGACACTACACTTTAAGCTAGCTATATCTGCCAAGTTCATGTTTCAATCCATCTTGGTGAAGACCTTCCTGCTTTGGCTGCTTCCTACTTCACCAACCGATGTCCTTCTACAGAGACTGATCTCTCTTGACAACACACTCAAAGCATGCGAGACTAAATCACATCATGCCTGCCTTTAAGGAGCATTCTGGTTGTACTTCTTCCTAGACAGATTTGTTTATGCATTTAACAGCCTATGGTACTTTCAATATTCTTCACCAACACCAAAATCCAAAAGCATCCATTCTTCTTCAGTCTTCTTTATTTAATGTCCAACTTTCACACTTCCTATGAGGTGATTGAAAAAACCATGGCTTGGGTCCAAGGCACCTACCTTAGTCCTCCAAGTAACATCCTTGCTTTTCAATACTTTAAAGAGGTCTTGCGCATTGAGACTTATCCAGTGCAATTAGCCCTTTGATCTTTTGACTACTGCTTCGATGAGCATTGGCTATGGATCCAAGCAAGATGAAATCTGTGACAATTGCAGTCTTTTCTCCATTTACCATGATAGTGCCGATTGGTACAGTGGTGGGGAATTTGGTCTTCTTCACTTGTGTTGTAGTCCATACTGAGAGCTGTCATCCTTGATCTTCATCAGCCAGTCTTTGAAGTCCTCCTCACTTTCAGTATATGCATATCTCAGATTATAAAAGCCTTCCTCCAATTCTCATGCTTCATTCTACTTCCTATAATCCAGCTTCTCTGATTATTTACTCAGCATACAGATTTTATAAGCATAATGAGAAGCTACAACCCTGTCACACAGATATCCTGACTTTATTTTATCTTTATTTTTTTAAATTAATTAATTAATTTATTTATTTTAACAATTTATTGGGGCTCATACAATTCTTTTCACAGTTCATACATATACATACATCAATTGTATAAAGCACATCTATACAGTCTTTGCCCTAATCATTTTTTTCTCTTTTCTTCTTTTACATTTTATTAGGGACTCATACAACTCTTACCACAATCCATACATATACATAATCAATTGTATAAAGCACATCCATACATTCCCTGCCCCAATCATTCTCAAGGCATTTGCTCTCCACTTAAGCCCCTTGCATCAGGTCCTCTTTTTTTTTCCCCCTCCCTCCCCATTCCCCCCTCCCTCATATGCCCTTGGTAATTTATACATCGTTATTTTGTCATATCTTGCCCTATCCGGAGTCTCCCTTCCCCCCTTCTCTGCTGTCCCTCTCCCAGGGAAGAGGTCACATGTGGATCCTTGTAATCAGTTCCCCCTTTCCAACCCACTCACCCTCCACTCTCCCAGCATCGTCCCTCACACCCTTGGTCCTGAAGGTATCATCCACCCTGGATTCCCTGTACCTCCAACCCTCATATGCACCAATGTACAGCCTCTGTCCTATCCAGCCCTGCAAGGTAGAATTCGGATCATGGTAGTTGGGGGGAGGAAGCATCCAGGATCTGGGGGAAAGCTGTGTTCTTCATCGATACTACCTCACACCCTAATTAACCCATCTCCTCTCCTAAACCCCTCTATGAGGGGATCTCCATTGGTCGACACTTGGGCCTTGGGTCTCCACTCTGCACTTCCCCCTTCATTTAATATGATATATATATATATATATATATATATATACACATACATATATGCATATACACATACATACACACACTTATATCTTTTTTTTTTGCATGATGCCTTATACCTGGTCCCTTGGGTACCCCGTGATCGCACTGGCCGGTGTGCTTCTTCCATGTGGGCTTATTTGCTTCTGAGCTAGGTGGCCGCTTGTTCACCTTCAAGCCTTTAAGACCCCAGACACTATGTCTTTTGATAGCCGGGCACCATCAGCTTTCTTCACCACATTTGCTTATGCACCCATTTGTCTTCAGCGATCCTATCATGGAGGTGTGCAGTCAATGATATGATTTTTTGTTCTTTGATGCCTGGTAACTGATCCCTTTGGGACCACTCGATCACACAGGCTGGTGTGTTCTTCCATGTGGACTTTGTTTCTTCTGAGCTAGATGGCCGCTTGTTTATCTTCAAGCCTTTAAGACCCCAGTCACTATCTCTTTTGATAGCCGGGCACCATCAGCTTTCTTCACCACATTTACTTGTTCACCCACTTTGGCTCCAGCCGTTGTGTCGGGAGAGTGAGCATCATAGAGTTCCAATTTAATAAAAGAAGGTATTCATGCATTGAGGGAGTGTTTGAGTAGAGGCCCAAGGTCCTTCCGCCACCTTAATACTTGACCTATAAATATAGACACATAGATCTATTTCCCCCAGATTTCCTGACTTTAAACAATACAGTATTCCACGCCTGCCTCTAAGGATTGCATGTATAGAAAACATTTAAAAATAACAATAAAACCAGTAGCAACAAAGTAAAACAGAGGAAAACCACCTTAGTCCTCACAGCAACATCCTTGATTCTCAACACTTTAAAGAAGTCGTGTGCAGCAGATTTCCTCAGTGTGTGTTTTGATCTCTTCACTGTTGTTTCCATGAGCATTGATTGGGGATCCAAGGAAGATGAATCTTAACAACTTCGATCTTTGTTTCTGTTATCTTGATATTATCTATCGGTCCAGTTGGGAAGATTTTTGTTTTCTATACATTGAGTTGTAATCCATACTGAAAGTTGTGATCTTTGATCTTCATCAGCAAGTGGTTCAAGTCTTCCTCACGTTCATTAAACAAGATTACATCATCTGTATATTGTACATTGGTAATAAGCCTTCCTCTAATCCCAATGCTGCTTTATTCTTCACATAATCCAACTTCTTTGATTATTTTCTTAGCACATATGTTAGATTATGGCATTGCATTGACTGCAAATCCAACCTAAAGTACCTTGCTTAAATTTAAGCTGAATTGTAAGCAATGATTGCTGTGATAATTAAAGTAAATTTTTGATATCCATGCATGTAAACAAATTTAACAGTGTGTCTGAGAGGAACCTGGTTAAAATTTAGATCAAGTTTTAAGTTATTGGTTGGTTTTGTGGATGAGAACACTTTAAGATCAAAATAATATATTTGTTATTAATTTTCATATCAGCAAAACTCAGACAAATTTGACCCCAGAATTAATAATATTTCTAACACTTCTGAACCCAGGGAGCTTATTCTTCTTTCATTTAAAAAATACTTTTATTGGGGGCTCTTACATCTCTTATCACAATCCATATGTTCAATCGTTGTATCAAGCACATTTATATATATGTTGCCATCATCATTTTCAAAGCATTTTCTTTCTACTTGAACCCTTGGTATCAGCTCCTCATTTCCCCCCTCCACTGCCCTCCCTCCCTAATGAACCCTTGATAAGTTACAGATTATTATTTTCATATCTTACATCATCCTCTGTCGCCCTCCACCCACTTTTCTGTTGTTCGTCCCCCTGGGAGAGGGTTATATATTTATCCTTGTGGTCGATTCCACCTTTCTCCTCCCACCTCCCCCTGCCCCTCCTGGTATCTCTATTCTCATTGTTAGCCCTGAGGGGTTTATCTATCCTGGATTCCCTGTGTTGCGAGATATTATCTGTAGCAGTGTACATACTCTGGTCTAATCAAATTTGTAAGGTAGAATTATAGTGGGGTGAGGAAGCATTAAAGAACTAGAGGAAAGTTGTGTGATTCATTGGTGCTATACTGCACCTTGACTGGGTCATCTCTTTCTTGTGATCCTTCTGTGAGGGATGTCCAATTATCTACAGATGGTTTTGGGTTTACACTCCTTGTCCCCCACTCCCATTCACATTAGTATGATTTTGTTTTGCTTAGATGCCTGATATCTGATACCATTGACAACTCATGATTGCACAGGCTGGTATGCTTCTTCTATGTGGGCTTTGTTGCTTCTCAGCTTGATGGCCACTTGTTTATCTTCAAGACCTTTAAGACCCCAGATGCTATATCTTTTGATAGCTGGGCACCATTAGCTTTCTTCACCACATTTGCTTAAGCACCCACTTTGTCTTCAGTGATTGTGTCAGGAAGGTGAGCTTTATAGAATGCCAGATTATTAGAATGAAGTATTCTTGTGTTGAGGGAGTACTTGAGCTGAGACCCAATGTCCACCTGATATCTCAATTCTTAACATATAGATTTAAGTACATAGATCTATTCCCCTCTCATTATATAAAATACATTTACTTATGTATGTATCCATAGTTAGACCTTTAAAAATGTCCTTTGCCTCCTGGTTCTTTCCTTTAGTCCCACCATCATGTTTGGCCTTCATTCATGTTTAGTAATTCCTCACTGTTACATTGCCCTTGATTAAGCCCCACTAGGCATCCTATGCCCTTCTCTCCATTGATTTTAGTTTACTTGTTGTTCCCTTGTCCCTGGATTGGTTGACACCCCCTTCCTTTCTCCCACCTCCTCTTCTCTTACATCCCTCCCAGAATCATCAGTTCCGTTGTTTTTGTCTCTGAATTGTTTATCCTGCCTATCTAGATAGACATGCAGAGACACTAATAAGCACAAAAACCAGGCAAAGTCAAACAAAGCAACAAAGGAAGACAAAACCAACAAAACAATAACAACAACAAACAAATAAAAACAACAACAAAAAGAAAGTCAATGGAAAAAAAGGGAAAACCTATAAATAGTTCCAGGTCTGTTTTTGACCGTTAGCAGTGTTTTCCAATGGAGTCTGATGGGGCACCACACTCTGTCTCCAAAGTCTATTTTTGGTATTCCCTTGGGATTTCCTTGCTTTGCTCCCCTTACTGCTCTGTTGCATGCCCTTGGCGCTTCCAACCAGTGTGATGGGGCCAGATTGGGCACAATTCTCACACTGTGTCTCCAGTGTTGTCCCCCATAGTGCTCTGGTTCAGTGAGGGACATTGTATCTCATGGTGTGGCTGACCCTATGGTCCTTTCTATACATTGGGCGGTCTGAAGTTGGTGGACCCAGGTGTGTGCCTCTAGGTTCTTTCTCCTTTCTTTGCTTCAGCTTTCTTCTGGGTATGGTGGGTCAGTTTCTTTCCCACATCAGGCAATCTATTTTCATTTTCTGTGGCACTCCCTTCCATGGTGGGGGTCTGGCTGATTCTGGTTAGAGCTGGAGTATGGTCCAGTCTTTTTGTGGATTCCTCCGTGCATTATGTTGTGTTTCTGGTTTGGCATGTCACTGTGGGTCTGTATGCATGTTCCAGTTCTGTGGGGACACAACCAATACTCTCCCCCTGGGTGAGTTCGTGCCCTGTTCCCCCCGTGCCATCAACTCGGTTTCTCCCCACCCCGATTCTCCCTCCACTTGCCCCCATTCCCCTTCTTTATGTTGGACTCTCATGTACCTCCCTGGGTGTGGTCTGCCCTCCCTCCAACTATCTATGCTTCCACCTGTTTATTACAAGATAGGTGTTTATACGTCTATTCCTGCCGGGCTGATTGTACTTACCTCAGGGGATTCATGTTATACCTGTCCTTTTGAGATTGGCTTACCTTGCTTAACATGATTCCTTCCAGCTCTTCCCACGAAGCGATGTGTTTCATGTGATCGTCTGTGCTTTTCAGTGCTGCATAGTACTCCATTGTGTGTATGTGCCAGAGTTTACTAATCCACTCATCTATCGATGGAAACTAAGGCTGTTTCCAAGTCTTTGCGATTGTGAATTGTGCCACAATAAACATTGGAGTGCAGATGACTGGTCGTGTTTTGTTACCTCCACTGGGTATATGCGCAGTAGAGGGATGACTGGGTCATAAGGTATCAATTTTCATTTTAAGTATCGCCAGATTGCTTTCCACAGTGGCTGTACAACTCTACACGACCACCAGCAGTGGAGGGGGGTTTCTGCTTCACCACAGCCCCTCCAAGTCTTGTTGCTCTCTGATTTACTGATTTGGGATGGCCTCAGGGGTGTTAGTGGTATCTCATGGTTGTTTTAATTTGCATTTCTCTTATGACTAATGACCGGGAACACTTTCTCCTATGCTTGTTGGCCATATGGGTCTCCTCCCTAGTGAAAGTTCTTTTCAGTTCTTTTGCCCACTGCCTTAGGGGGTTAACTGTTTTCCTCTTTTTGCAGGTCATGATGGTGTTGTAGATTTTAGTAATGAGCCCTTTGTATGATGTGTCATTATTAAAAAATCTTCTCCCAGTCTTTGGGTTGTCTTGTCATCCTCTTGGTGAAGTCTTTCAAGGTGCACAGGTGCTTTATTCTTATTAAATCTCATTTGTCGATTTCCAGTTCACCTGTGTGTGTACCCTTCCCTATTGCAGTGAGCCTATGAATTCCCTAGGAAACTTCTTAAAGCATGCCTCTGGCAATGGAAAATAGCATGGCTTGGATCAGGTGCACCTTCATCTTCAAAGAAATATCCTTGCGTTTAAAACCTTAAAGAGGTCCTTGTGCAGCAGATTTACCCAATGTACTCTTGACTGCTTCTTCTTTGAGCCTTTATTATGGATCCAGGCAAGATGAAATTTTTGACAACTTCAATCTTTTCTCCATTTGTTATATAGCACCTATTGGTCCAGTTATGAATATTTGAGTTTTCTTTACAATGAGTTGTAATCCTGGAGGCTGCAATCCTTGATCTTCATCAGCAAGTCCTTCAAGCCTCCTAGCTTTCAGCATATATAGCAATAAGCATTTATAACAATATCTTAAGGAAGCACAATTCAATCAATAATTCCTACTAAAATTTTTACTAAATGAATTACTCTTTTTCATATATAAAAAATAAAACATGCTTCTGTAAGGAAGAATGCAATAATTTACAGACAAAGAGTTATTTTGGCCTTTAAGCAGACTCAAGATAGATACACTATAATACAATAATTCTAATATTAATTGAGAAAGATTTTGGAATTTAGTTGTGAGTTCATGAGTCAGGGTTATCTATATTTTTATTGTCTTTGATCAAGTTCTTTTACAATTCTGTGAAGATAGAAGTTAACTATAGAAACTTGATTGTAATGAAAATAATTTTTGTCATATAAATGTAAATTATATCTTTAGGATGTTCAATTGGCTTCCTATTCTGACTATACATGAATTCCGTTTATGAGCTATTAAGCAAATACATTTGAACATTCTTAATGGCCTACAATGCATTTGCTTAATGGTCATAAATTGACTTCTTGCAAGAACATCAATCATGAAGAAAGTAAAAGGTTATTAAAAAGACATGAAAGAAAGAAAAGATCAATATGAATGTTAGAAGAGACTCTGAATCTTGGTCTTAATCATAGAGTAGCTAAAAACAAATGGAGGAAATGATGAAGCCAAAGAGATGACTAGAAATTTTCAGAAGGCAGCTCAAGAAGGCAAAGTCATATAATGTAATAAAATCGACAGACATAGAATTAGAAAACTAAAAGGGAAGTACATATTCAGCATATCTTAAACTGAAATAACTCAAGAAAAAAATCAACCCTCTTGCTGAAATATTGAAAGATTCAATGGGCAAAATATTGATGTATGCAGGAAGTATCAAAAGAAGGTGGAAAGAATACAGATTCTCTGTACCAAAAATAACTAGTCAACATTCCACCATTTCAGGAGATAGCATATGGTGCTACCAATGAACCAATGGTGCTGAAGGAAGAACATTAAGCTGCACTGAAAGTATTAGCCAAAAACAAGGCTCCAGATTTGATGGAATACCAATGGAAATGTTTCAACAAACTGATGAGGCCGTGGAACCATTCACTCTTCTATGCCAAGAAATTTGGAAGACAACTACTTGGCCAACTGACTGGAAGAGATCCATATTTGTACCCATTCCAAAGAAAGGTGACCAAACAGAATGCTCAAATTATATAACAATATCACAGATAGCACATCAAAGTAAAATTTGCTGATGGTCATCCACCAACGGTTGCAGCAGTACATTGACAAGGATTTGCCAGTGGTTCAGGCCGATTTCAGAAGGAGTTGGAACAAGGGATATCATTGCTGATGTCAGATGGATCTTGGCTGAAAGCAGAAAATACCAGAAAGATGTTTACTTGTGTTTTACTGACTATGCAAAGGCATTTGGTTGTGTGGATACTAACAAACTATGGATAACCTTGAGAAGAATGGAAATTCCAGAACACTTCATTGTGCTCCTGCAGAACATGTACATAGATCAAGAGAGAGTTGTAGGAATGGAGCGAGAGAATAGGGCATGGTTTATAATCAGGAAAGGTGTGCATCAGGGTTGTATCCACCATTCAATCTGTATGTTGAGCAGATAATCAGGGAAACTGGATTATATGAAAAAGAATGTGGCACCAGGATTGGAGGAAGGCTTACGAACAACCTGCAAATATGCAGATGCCATAACCTTGCTTGCTGAGAGGTAGGAGAACTTGACACACTCTCTAAGGCAGAGGAAGGATTGCAGCTTCGGTGTGGATTCAACGTTATGTAAAGAAGACCAAAACCCTCATCACTGGACCAAGAGGTAACATCATGATAAATGGAGAAAAGATCGAAGTTGTCAAGGATTTTTTGCTAGTTCTTGTTTATGGAAGCATCAGTCAAGAGTTAAAGACCAGATGCATTATAAATCTGCTGCACATTACCTCATTAGAGTTCTGAAATGCAAGGATGTTACTTTGAGGACTAAGGTGCCCCTGACACACGCCATGGTTTTTCCTTTGCCTCATCTGTGTGTGAAAGTTGGACATTGATAAAGTAGGCTGAAGAAGACTTAATGCCTGTGGATTGTGGTGCTGGCAAGGAATATGGAAAGTAGCAAGGGCTGTTAAAAGGAAAAGCTGATCTGTCTTGGAAAAAGTGTGGCAACAGTACTCCTGAGAGTCAAGGATGGTGAGACTGCATCTTACATACTTTGGATATGCTGTGAAGAGAGACTGGTCCCTGGAGAAAGGCATCATGTTTGGTAAACTAGAGGGGCATCCAAGTAGAGGAAAGTCCTCAAGGAGATGGATTGACAATGGGCTGAAGCATAGGAACAATTGTGGGGATGGTGCATGACAGGTAGTGTTTCATTCTCTTGTGCATAGGGTTGCTTTGGTTTGAAACCAACTTGATGGCACCCAGCAACAACAACAATGACAATGACAACAACAACAACAATGACTTATAATTGTAGAGAACCATGACTTAGCCATTTTTTCCCTTCAAAACTGAATTTTCATTCTAGGTTGTCCTTAGTTTCAAATACCTGCATAATTATTTTTCTTTACTAGTATAACAGTAACTGTTATTGTTATTACTAAGTCATAAGAACATGGAGATAATGTGATGAAAAATTTGATCTTCTGCCCTGATGGAATAGAGAAAGGAACTGGAAGGTGGAGAAGAGAACTAGATAGGTCACTAGCATCCTTGTTTCCCCAAGAAATGAGCTTGCTGTGGGAATGGGCTACTTTGAACACTAAGGCATGTCTGCCCCAAGTTAAGGTATTTTCAGTTGTCTCATGTACTTGTGAAAGTTGGGACGTTGAATAAGAAAACCTATTAGACTGATGCTGTAGAAAAATTATGGTGCTGGAGAAGAATATTGAAAGTACCATGGACTGTCTGAAGAAATCTGTTTTGGATGAAGAACAGCCAGCATGGTCCTCAGAGGTAAGGATGGTGAAACTTCATCTCACATACTTTGGCTGTGTTTTCAGAAGAGACCAGGTTCTGGAGAAAGGATGTCATGCTTGGCAAAGTAGAGGGGTTGTTAAAAAGGGGAAGGTCCTTGACAAGATGGACTGACAGTGAGGCTCAAACATTACAATTGTGAGGATGGTACAGAACCAGGCAATGTTTCTCTCTGTTCATAGCTTCGCAACCACCTGGATGGCACCTACCAACAACCTGGGGATGGGTCTAAGGCAGGCCTGAGAACGTTCTAGTAGACCAAGTTCCTTTCTCTCCTGATTGACACCCACAATCCTGGGTAAATTTCATGTTCTGATGTAATGTTCGTGCTGACTGTTAAAAAGAAAAAATTAAATTTACATACTATAGAAAATATCATTATTCTATTAGGCATTTAAAAAAAGCAGGTGGTAGGTCTGATATGTCAGCACCGATTGGTGATATGAACTGTGAGGAGTTTCCTAGTTCCCAGGCATTAGTAAAGGAGAAGAGAACAATTGATGATACAATAGTACACGAGTTAAACACTACACGAATTATTGACTTGTATAATATGTGAATTATATGCCAAGAAAACTGTTAAAGAAAAACACAAAACTCAAACATGGTGCTTCTAACTGCAGAGTCAATGTATTAAAGCCACCCTCCTGGGGGGAAATGAGGCTGTCCATTCCTTTCAATATTGAAAAATCTCAGAAACCCAAATGGTGTAGCTCTACTTCAACTTATAGGGTTGCTGTTTGTCATAACAGAGTCAATGGCACTGAGTTTGCCTTTGTTGGGGTGACCTTGTGAGGGACAAATTAGCCAATGTTGGGCAGCACGTGGCAAAAATGACCAGATGCTCCAGTTAGCTCGATTTTCCAGTGTGCTTCAATACAAAATATGATGAACTGAGAGGCAATTTGTCTGATCACTGATACATTGCTGTTGCATTCCACAGAGCCACTTTTGACTCACTGTGAGCCTGTGTACAAGAGAATGAAGCCATGCTGGTCCTGTATCATCCTCATAATTGTTAGGTTTGAGCCCATTGGTACAGTTCTGTGTCAGCCCATCTTGCTGAGGGCCTTTTTCACCGATCCTCTACTTTACCAAGCATACTGTCCTTTTCCAGGGACGGGTGCCTCATTCAATCTGTGCTTTTTGTGAGACAGGTGTGTTCTTCTGGCAGGCTACATGATCACCAGCCTCCTGCGAGCCTCTCTTCTCGTCTTCCTTATTGACTTCCCTGGTTCCACTCGCATGTGAACGAGCCTCTCTTCTCGTCTTCCTTATTGACTTCCCTGGTTCCACTCGCATGTGAAGTGATTTAAAATACCACAATGTGGGTGAGGATGCCTTCTTTCTCAAAGACACATCTTCGTTTTTTAACGATCTAAGAGGCCATTTGCAGCAGACTTGCCCAATGCACTACATCATTTGATTTTCCACCTATCATTTCCAAGGGGTTTGGTGGTGGATTCAAGTGAAATGAATTCCTGGACAACATCCGTATTTTCTTTGATTATCATGATGTTGCTATTAATCCAGTTGTATTTCTATTTATTAAGTTAAATGTTAATTTATATTTAAAGCTGTATCTTTTGATCTTCATCAACAAGCTCTTCAGTTATAAAGTCAGATACTTGGTCAAAACCAAAGTGTGAATGTAAAGGAATGAAGTACCATTTCCCCCCCAAAATTGCAAAAGTCATAAATGCTTTACTAATATCAACTTAAAATGTACTGATTGTTTTAAGTATGTTAGCATTGATATACTGATAAAGTAAAGAATATAATGCATCTCTATAAAAAATAAATAAGCTCTTCAAGCCCCCTTTACATTCACTAAGCAAGCCAATGTCCTCTGCATACCGCAAATCGCTAAGGCGTCTGCATGAACATAATGCAGTGTTCTTGTTCATATGGTCCAGCATCTTTGATTGTTAGCTTGCCATACAGACTGAATAAGTATTGTAAACTATTATAACCCTTCCACACATCTTTCCTGAATCACTCAATATCCAATTGTCTTTTGGTCTATGTATAGGTTCTGGATGAGCACAAGGTGAAGTGTTCTGGGATTCCCACCCTTCTCAGGTTATCCATAGTTTGTTATGATGCACAGTTAAATACCTTTCCATAGTCAATAAAACACAAGTCAATATGATCCTGGCATTTTCTGCTTTCTGCCAAGATCCATCCAATGTCAGCAATGATTTTCCTCATGTCACATCCTCTTTTGAATTCTGCTTGGAATTCTGGCAGTTCCCTGTCGATGTCCTGCTGCAACCATTTAAAAATGATTTCCAGCAATGATAATAATGATAATGATAAGGTGTGATAATTCCACATTCTTTTGAATCACCTTTGGAATGAAAGCATATATGGATCTCTTCCAGTTGATTAATCAGGTAGCTGCTTCCAATGCTGCATCTGTTTGTTGAAATATTTCAATTGGTATACTGCCAATTCCTGAAACTTTGTCTTTTTGCTAATGCCTTCAGTGCAGCTTGGACTTATTCCTTCAATACCATCAGCTTTTGATTATATGTTGCTCTTAGAATGGTTGAACATCCATCAATTATTTTTGGCACGGTGATTGTGTGTATTCTATCTTTTTTTGATGCTTTCCTGTATCTTTCCATATTTTGCAACTTGAGGTTTGAATTCCCCCCCCCCTCGTTTCTTTCAGTCTGAGAAATGTTGAGCATATTCTTCTTTTGGAATTTTTTCAATTCTAGGCTTTGGGACATTATATTATATTACTTTGTTTCTTTACCTGTCCTTTAAAATCATCTTTTCAGCTTCTGTTCTTTATAATTTCTTCCATTCATTTTAGCTGCTTTACACTCAAGAACAAATGTCAGCGTACCTTCTAACATCTACTTTGTTTCTTTCCTGTCTGATTGACTGGTATATGTGTGTATATATATATATACACACACACACACACATATATATATTCACCACTTATTTATTGGCAAGTTGTACTGCAGTGGTTTGCAGGTTACTATGATGCTGGAAGATACCCTACTGTTATTTCAAAAACCATCATGGTCACCTATGGTGAAGAGGTTTGAGCAGAGTTTCAAGACTAAGAACAGACTGCAAAGAAAGAATAAGCTGTCCACTTACGATGGATTATCCATCGAAAAACTTTATAAATAGCAGCGGAACACTGTCAGATATTGTGTTAGGCCAGGTTAACTAGAGAAACAAATCCAGTGAAACACAGATATGTTTAAGAAAGAATTTTTATATAAAGAGTTGATTATATATCAAAAGAACATCCCAGCCCAATCCAGCTCAAGTCTATAAGTCTGATACTAGTTCAAACATCCTTCTTCAGGTTCACACAGTCACATGTAATGATACAGAATGCATGGATATCACAGGCTGGTCTGTGCAAAGTTGTGTGGATCCAAGGTTGGTGGAAAGCATGGTAGTGCTCCGGCAGCTCTCGGGGTGGCCAGCAAGCAGTGGGGTGAAGGTGGAGAGTGAGAGAGGCCAGCTTCCAAGTTCTATATATCTTAGTCGCAGCTCCAAATGAGGTCATCAGGCTGTGATCTGATTGACAGGCTAAACTCCATCTGTATACTTTTATATATCATCAAGTAGACATGAAGTCATGTAACTACCACAGATAAAATGCCTGAATATGAGCTCCTCAGGTTGGTAGTTCCTCAAAGTGCAACTTCAGAAGAGTTACTTCCTCAAAGTAGAGTCAGTCAACCTTAATGACATGGACAGATTAAAGCTTCTGGGACCTTCGTGAGACTTTTAAAATGATGAGAAAGCTGAAACATTCCATTAATAATTGGAGTATGCATTTAGCAAAATCACAAGTCATCAAAAATGAAATGGAATGCATAAAATTGTTATCTTAAGCATTACTGAGGTGAACTGGACTGATATTGGCCATCTTGAGTCAGATAATCAGCTGGTCTACTATGCTGGAAATGACATACCCAGGAGGTATTGTGTCAGATTCATCATCATAAAGAACACTTCAAGATAGGATAATATTGATAGACCTACAATGAAGTCCAGTTAATACCACTATTACTCAAAATTATATACCAATCATTAAACGTAGTGAGGAAAAAACTGAACAATTTTTCCAACTTCTTCATCCTGAAATTGACCAAACATGAAATCAAGGTGCACTCATAACAACTGACTGTTGGAATATGAAAGATGGAAGCAAAGAAGAAGGAAAAGTAGTTGGGGAATAGGACTTTGGTAGTAGACATGAAACTGGAGATTGCATGATAGAGGATCGCAAGACTAATGAGTTCTTCACCACAATTGCTTTTTTCAACCACACAATCAGCTATTATGAGTATATGTGGACCTCACCAGATGGAATACACAGGAATCAAATTGACTACATCTGTGGGAAGAGATTATGGGGAAGATGCATATAATCAGCCCAAACAAGGTCAGCAGCTAATTCTAGGACAGATTGCCAATTGCCCATATGCAAGCCCAGGTCCAAGCTGAAGAAAATGAAAACAAGTCCCCCAGAATAATAATACAACCTTGAAGTTATCCACCTAAATTTAGGGAACATTTCAAAAATGTATTTGAGACATTGAACACTAGTGACTGGAGATCTGATAATTTTGGGGATGCATTCAAAAGCCTCAAATATAGAAAAGAAAAAGGTCATTAAAAAGACAGGCAAGAAAAAATAGTCCAATGTGTAGGTTAGAAGAGACTCTGAAACTTGCTACGCAATGTGTTGTTGTTAGGTGTCATCAAGTTGGTTCTGACGCATAGCAACCCTATGTACAATAGAATGACATGCTGCCCAGTCCTGTGCCATTCTCAAAATTGTTTTTATGTTTGAACCCATTGTTGCAGCCACTGTGTCAATACATCTTATCAAGGGCCTTTAAAAAAAATTTTTTTTTTTTGCTGCCCCTCTACTTTACCAAGCATGATGTCCTTCTTCAGGGACTGGTCTGTCCTGTAGAGGAGCTAAAATGAATGAAAGAAATGGTGACATGAAGGAGCTGAACAGAACATTCCAAAGGGTATCCTGAGAAGATAAAGTAGAATATTATATAATGTTATATAATATTAAATAGAGCTTTTCAGTTAAAAATCCAGAAAGGAATATCACATTCAGCATATTTCACTCTAAGAGAATTGAAGAAAAAATTCGAGCCTCGAGGTGGAATGGAAGGATTCGATGTGAAAAATGTTGAAGGATGCAGGAAGTATCAAAAGAACATGGACAGAACACACAGTCATTGTATCAAGAGTTGATCAGCAACGAAATATTTCAAATGTTAGTAGATGATTAAGAACCAATAATATTGGATGGAAGGAAGGAACCTAAGTTTCACTGAAGACACTGGAGAAAAATGAAGTGTCAGGAACTGATAGCATACTAATTGAAAATTTCCAGCAGCTGATGAAGCATGGGAAAGACTCACTAGGTATGCCAAGAAATTCTCTGTTCAATAAAGTGGAAGAGATCCATGTTTGTACCAATTTCAAAGAAAGGTGAATTAACAGAATCACTGAACAATATCATTATTATTTCATTCAAGTAAAATTTTGCTTAAGATAAAAATATGATTGCCACAGGACATGGACGGGGAGATTCCAGGTGGACTCGAAGAGGAGTTGGCATGAAGGATACCACTGCTCACCTCAAATAGATCTTGGCTGAAGCAGAGAATACCAGGAACACATTTACTAGTTTTAATAACTATGCAAAGGAAGTAGACTGTATATATCTTAACAAATTATGGGTAATGTTGAGAAGAACGGGAATTTCAGAACACTTTGTTGTGCTCATTTGGAACCTGGACATGAACCAAGAGGCTGTCGTCCTAAAAGAAAAAAAGCAATACTGTGTGGTTTAAAGTCAGGAAAGGTTTGTGTGTCAGGGTTGTATCCTTTTACTATACTTATCCAATCTGTATGCTGAACAAATAATCTGAGAAACAATATGAAGGAAAACATGGTATCAGGATTGTAGGAAGGCCTTATTAAGAACAGCAGATGTGCAGATGACACCTTACTTGCTGAATTCATGGAGGATTTAAAGCACTTGCTGATGAAAGTCAAAGACTGCAGGCTTCAGTAGGGATTGTAATTTAAAGAAAATAAAAATCCCTATTCAATAAACAGACTCATGATAAACAGAAAATATTGGAGTTGTCAAGGATTTAATTTTAATTGGATACATGAAGAAGCAATCTGGAAAGCTTGGGCAAATTTTCTGGAAAAGAAATCTTTAGAGCAAAGATAGCACCTTGAAGACTAAGGGGCTCCTGATCCAAGTGATGGTATTTCCATTGCCTCATACACATGTGAAAGTTGGTCATTGTACAATGAGGACTGCAGAAGAATGAATGCATTTGGATTATGATGTTGGTGACGAAAATTGAAAGTGCCATTGCCTGCTAAAAATAAAGAAATTTGTCTTGGAATAAGTACAGCCAGAATGCTCCTTCGAAAAAAGGATAGTGAGACTAATATGACACTCTTTTGGCATGTTATCAGGAGAGACCAATCCTTGGACAAGGACATTGTGCTTAGGCAAGTGGAGGGCTATAATGTTCTCTATATTCCCTCTCTGGGTTATAATATCCACTAAAATGGCTACCCAGAACTCACAGACAAAACTTATGATTAAAGGTTTTAGCAAGGTAGTTAACAACTTGTAATGCCAGTGAGAAATGTTCAGGGTTCAGGTGTTCATCAGGACATGTTACAATTTTTTTTCAGGTCCGTTAATAAATGCTCCAAGGAGCATATCACTCTGAATAAACCTTAACCCAAAGCATTCAGCTCCACTGTCTAGGATTTGCAAGCCCAACCTCCTCAATTAAATACCCAGAGGCACCCTACTCCACAAGTCAGTCTCCTGCGAAAAGCACTCAGCTGTACTTGCTCTGTGTGTTAGGAAGCCCCCTACTCTGTTCCATGCTCTGGCTCCTGGTGCTCCTCTGATGTTGTAGCTATCTTCTGGATGCAAGAATTCACTGTGCAAGGGATCTTGGGGTCCAGAGGCCACACTCCACTCCTGGATCTTGCTGGTAATGAGATTCCCTCCTCTTGCTTCTCAAAGGGCTCATTTTATATACAGCAGAATGGCATTCAGTCCTGTTCACTATCATTCACAGGTTAATCTTACCAGACCTATGGAGTGAAAGGTTGTTTAGTGGGCATTAGAGACTTTTGCTAGAGGAGCCACATTAAATAATTCACTGCTCTTTCACCTTCAATGAGATGGATTTATACTGGGGCTGCAGTAATGGGCTCCAATATAGAAAAGGTGGTTTAGATGGTGCAGGACCAGGTGCAGTGTTTCATTCCGTTGTACACAGCACCACTGAGTCAGAACCAACTTGATGGCACCTAACAACAACTCCCCCAAAGGAAACAAGCAAATGAACAAAAACACAAGAGAACAAACACCTACTTAGAAAGCACTGCTATCATTCGATCCTGGGTCCTGCGATATAATTGTGTGGCAATTGGCTTAATGACTGTGAGTTTCGTTTGGTTACAACCATTGGACTTAAATATAAATATGCATGGGAGCTGGATCCTGAAACATTCTTTCTCAGTAATATTTCAGAAAATAGAAGAGATATTTAGATTTTTTTTAATGGCAAGGAGTCCAGTTTATTTGAAAGAACAGAAGCAATTGAGACAGAACTTGAGATCCTCCAATCAGGATGATTCCTAAAAAATCAGTCACTCGTGAACTTTGTGGACATTTTGGTTACTTTTCGTTCTCCAGTGTCACTGGACCCTCTCTGTGGCCTTGTTCTTCGTTTAAGTGTTAATCAGCTAAACAAGTTGTTGCCTATGATGTGTGAGTGAACATATGCTACTGCCTGGCCTTTTTTCTCCAGCGTTTGTTGTCTTTTTCGCTATATTAGACTTTGTGGGACGCCCAGAAGCTTTCTGTGTAGTACTCATGGAGTATTGTAAGAGTTAAATATCCGAGATGAATTGTTTTTCATCTTGTTCTCCAGTTTCCATTGTTGGTTTATTGCAGATTTATATCCTCAGCCCCGCTTGGTGGTCCACGTGGAGAGAGGGGGAAGAGGAGGACAAGGGGAAAAGGAAACAGGGGAGGAGAGGGAAATGAGGAGAGAGGGGGGAGAGACCAACGAGAGAGCAGAAGAGATATTTAGATTTTTATATTTTAAGGCAATATGTCTAAAAGTGTTTTTTAATATGCTTTTGTATTCTATTGGCCAGTATTTTGTTAAGGATTTTTGCATCGATGTTCATTAGGGATATTGGTTCTCGATTCTTGTGGAATCTTTGCCCACTTTAGGTATCAAAGTTATACTAGCTTCATAGAAAGAGTTTGGGAGTTTTTTGTCTTTTTGTATGTCCTAGAAGAGTTTGTATAGGATTGGTATCAGTTCTCCCCTGAATGCTTGGTAGAAGCCATCTTGCCCCAGGGATTTTTTTGTAGGTAATTTCTTGATTACATTGTCTATTTCTTCCATTGCTATGGGTCTTTTGAGGCTGTTGACACCCATCTGGGATAGTCTAGGGAAGGATTGTGTTTCCAAATATTTGTCCATGTCTTCTAAATTGTTGAATTCGTTAGAATATAGATCTTCATAGTACTGTGTAATTATCCTTTTGATTTCATTAGGATCCTTTGTAATGTCCCCTGTTTAATTCCTCATCCTTCAAATGTCATTTGTTCCTTCCTTTCTTTGGTTAGGTTTGCCAGAGGTCTATTAAATTCTGTTAATTCTTTCAAAGAACCAATTTTAGCAACATTAATTTTTTCCACAGTTTTCTTGCTTTCCCTCTCCTGTATCTCGGCTCTGATTTTTATTATATCTATCCCCTTGCTATTAGCGGGGTTGTTCTGTTGACTCTGCTCTAATTGGTGTAAGTTTTGTGTCAGTATATCATCCACAAGTCTCTCTTCCTTTTTAATGTGTGCATTTATTACTATCAGCCTTGCTCTGATAAATGTCTTTGCTGTATCCCACAGGTTTTGATATGTCATATTTTCGTTCTCATTGGTTTCTACAAACTTCCTGATTTCATCTCTGATCTGGGTCAATACCCACTCCTTTTGCAATAGGAAATTGTTCATCCTCCAATTGTTTACCCTTGTTTTCTTCACTGACCTTCTGTTTCCTCTTTGTTGCCCTATGGGTGGAGTTGTTCTATGTGATGGTCTCTTATTTGCCCTCGGTGAGTGTTGCTCTTCTGCCCATATGGAATCAGCAAGGATCTTTTGTAGGGCTGGGTTTCTTTTTATGTATTCTTTGAGGTCGTCCCTGTCTGGGAAGACTCTTACATCTTCATCTATCTTAATAGATACTTTGGCTGGGCAAAGTATTCTTGGGTTTGCATTGTTTTTCTTCAATTTTTGGAATAGGTCACTCCATTCCCTCCTCTTCTTCATCGTTTATGCTGACAGATCTGAACATACTCTTATTGGGGTACTTTTATGTGTGACTGTTTTCCCTATCTGTTTTTATGATCTCCTTTCCTCATAGTTGGATAATTTGACAATTACGTGTCTTAGTGACTTCTTGGGATTCAGTCTGGCTGGTGTTCTATTGGCCTCTAGAATGGTTGCCTGATTTTCATTTATTAAGCTGGGGAAGTTTTCCTCTAACAATTCCCTTGCTATTTTTGCTGTTGATTTCTTTGTTGTGTATTGTTCTGATAGTCCAGTTATTCTAATATTGTTCCTTTCCCTAGCATCAGACATGGCTCTCAGGTTTTTCTTCGGTTTCTTTGATTGGCTTATTGACTGTTTTCCCATTTGCTGAGGTCTGCTTGGTTATCCTTTAGGTCACTGGTGTGATTCTCTGCCTCCTTAAGCCTATTTGCAAGGTCTGTCAATTTGTCACTGGATTTTGTTATTTCATCCCTTAACTCTTGTATTTCCCTTTGGTGTGTTGCCTTTATCTCCTCTATCATTTCATCTTTTTTTCTGGATTGCTTCCCTCATATTCTTTATGACTTAAAGCAGCATTTTGAAAATTTATATTTATGGCATGTCAATATCTGCTTCTTCTATGCCCATCATTAGCTTCATGACTTCTTCCAGAATTGTCTTCTGTTTCTCCTGATTTTTCTTTTTTTTGTTACCTTTTTTTTAAAAAAAACATTTTATTAGGGGCTCATACAACTCTTATCACAATCCATACATCAATTGTATAAAGCACATCTGTACATTCTTTTCCCTAATCATTTCTTTTCTTTTCTTTTTTACATTTCATTAGGGGCTGATACAACTCCTATCACAATCCATACATATACATACATCAATTGTATAAAGCACATCCATACATTCTTTGCCCTAATCATTTTCAAAGCACTTACTCTCCACTTAAGCCCTTTGCATCAGGTCCTCTTTTTTTCCCTTCCCTCCCCACTCCCCCCTCCCTCATGAGCCCTTGATAATTTATACATTGTTATTTTGTCATATCTTGACCTATCCGGAGTCTCACCCCCACTTCTCTGCCGTCCATCTCCCAGGGAGGAGGTCACATGTGGATGCTTGTAATCAGTTCCCCCTTTCCAACCCACTC
Source organism: Tenrec ecaudatus (assembly GCF_050624435.1). NCBI lineage: Eukaryota > Metazoa > Chordata > Mammalia > Afrosoricida > Tenrecidae > Tenrec > Tenrec ecaudatus. The sequence continues at coordinate 250,521,707 of NC_134530.1, read as the reverse complement.
ACCCTTCACTATCCCAGCATCGTCCCTCACACCCCTGGTTTTGAAGGTATTTTCCACCCTGGATTCCCTGTGCCTCCAGCTCCCATATGCACCAGTGTACAACCTCTGCCCTATCCAGTCCTGCAAGGTAGAATTCGGATCATAGTAGTTGGGGAGAGGAAGCATCCAGGATCTGGGGGAAAGCTGTGTTCTTCGTCGGTACTACACCGCACCCTGACTGACCCCTCTCCTCTCCTAAACCCCTCTATGAGGGGATCTCCAGTGGCCGACAAATGGGCCTTGGGTCTCCACTATGCACTTCCCCCTTCATTCACTATGGTATATATATATATATATATATATATATATATATATATATATATATATATATTCTTTTTTTTTTGCATTATGCCTTATACCTGGTCCCTTTGGCATCTCGTGATCGCACAGGTTGCTGTGCTTCTTCCATGTGGGCTTTATTGCTTCTGAGCTAGATGGCCGCTTGTTCCCCTTCAAGCCTTTAAGACCCCAGACACTATCTCTTTCGATAGCCGGACACCATCAGCTTTCTTGCAGCTTTCTTTGCCACATTTGCTTATGCACCCGTTTGTCTTTGGCGATCATATCATGGAGGTGTGCAGCCAATGATATGATTTTTTTTGTTCTTTGATGCCTGATAACTGATCCCTTTGGGACCATGCGTTCAAACAGGCTGGTGTGTTCTTCCATGTGGGCTTTGTTGCTTCTGAGCTAGATGGCCGCTTGTTTATCTTCAAGCCTTTAAGACCCTAGTCACTATCTCTTTTGATAGCTGGGCACCATCAGCTTTCTTCACCACATTTACTTGTTCACCTGCTTTGGCTTCAGTAGTTGTGTTGGAAGGGTGAGCATCGTAGAGTGCCAATTTAATAAAAGAAAGTATTCATGCATTGAGAGAGTGTTTGAGTAGAGGCCCAAAGTCCTTCCGCCACCTTAATACAAAACCTATAAATATAGACACATAGATCTATTTCCCCATCCTCATATATATATTTGCATGTACATGTCTTTGTCTAGACCTCCACAAATGCCCCTTGACTCCTAGCTCTTTCCTCCATCTCCCTTGACTTTCCTCCTGCCCTACCACCATGCTCCGTCCCCACCTGGGCTACAGCTATACCTCTTCTCTACGCAACTTTACCCTTGATCATTCCCCACCAGGCCTGCCACTCCCCCCTCACTACCATTTTGGGTCCCATGTTGTTCTCCTGAATTTTCATTGAAGCTGTTAGAACTGGTTGCTGCTTTCTGCTTGTTTTAGAGGATCTTGGAGCCATCTTCCTGACTCAAAGAGCCCTGCGCTCTCTCTTGGGGGATTTTTATGAGTACTTCTATGAACTACCTGCCGGTAGCTGTTCCAAGAGGTCAGGCTATCGCTATATCTTCCTGTGGTTTCACTGTTATCCTAGCCATCCAGAATTCCATTACTTGGATTATGTGTTGGATATTTCTCTCATGTGACACTGGTTGGGGTGTTGTGGGCCCACAAGGGCATCACTTCCCTGGCCTATCTCTAAGTGGGCTTCACAGTTCTTGGAGCACCTTGGCTGGCCTGTGGTGTTTTTCTCTGAAACTGTAGTGTTGAGGAGGTTGTGCGGGTATACCCTCCTTGCCATAGAGCTCTGTAACTGGCAGTGGAATTACCGTAGACAGAGAGATAGCCTCAAAGTTTGGGTGGATGTTCCTGTAGTAGTCTGGAGTCCCACAAGTGCTAGTCAGGCGTTTCCCCAGGTCTCTTGTAGGGCCTCAGGATTTAGGCTGAGGGCATCCCCACTTTTTGTAGGGGAGAACCCCCTGTTTCTTGGTGTGTGGAAGAGGACCGGATTAAATTCTCCAGCTGCATGCCATGCTAATAAATACAGGTGGGAGCTCCCCCAGTTGGGTCTTCAGTGTTTTCCTAGGCAGAGAGGAGTGGCCTAGAGGCCGCCACCATCTTGTGATAGGAAAGAGAGTGAAATGAGAGTAAAAAGAGAGAAATAGGAAGACACACACTGGGGCAATAATGCCAAGCAAACCGACACTCACTCACCCACACACAACTAAAATTCACAGAGTTAAGAAAAAAAAGTGAAAACAGTAAAAAAAAATAAAAAGAAAAGAACTAAAAAGGAGAACTAAATCTGCCGAGCTTGTGGTAGGAAATAGAGAAAAGCTAGAAGAAGTGGAAAAAAGAAGTAAACATCAAAGAAGAAAACAAAGAAAGAAAAAGAGAAAAGGAAGGAGAGGGAATTTTAAAAATAGTTAAAGAAATAGCTGACCCTGTGCTGTGCTGTGTGCAGCAGAACTCGTCCTGTGTGCAGTAATGTCTTAGCGGCCAGGCTGCCCACTGTGAGGACAACGTTACCCTAGGCAGCGTGTAGGGGTTTGTGAACCAGCAGTGGCATATGGAAGGAATGAGAGGGAGCAGAGAGAATCATACAAACAGAGAGAGAAGCGAGGAGAACAAAGACAGAAAGAGGAAAGAAAAAAAAAGAGAATAAAGAGAAAGAAGGGAGAAAACCCAATTGTGTTCACTAATATTGGCTGTGATGGCAAAGAGAGAGGAGAGAGAGAAGGAGGAAATAAAGACTAAAGAGATAGCTGATCCCTGGTTGCTTGAATGTGGGGCCAGAGGGGTTTAGACCCTGCCCCACAATGGCAGGTTGGTGTGCCCTTTTAATGCTGGGACCCAGTGGTACTGGGCAGAATTGCCCTAGTTGACGAGATCGCCTTAGAGGTCTGACAGAGTTTTCCTCAGCAGTGTAGCATGGTGTTGATCTTTTCCCCAGATGCCTTGTGTGGTCTACAGCACTCCCATGGATGGCAGGCTGGAGTTTCTCATGCTATTTGGGTTGATTTGCCCAAATTAGAGGGTAGTGACCTGGAAGCCAGTATTGGTATACGATAGGAAAGAGTGGGAGAGAAGAGGAGAAAGAGGGAAAAAGAAAAGAAAACATAGGGAAAAAGAAGAAAGGGAGAAAAAAAATCCCAACATGAACCTTTGCTCGTTGAGACTGACTGCAGCGGGAAAGATAGAAGGACTTGTGAATAGAAAGAGAAGAAATAGAGAAGTAGGTTAGGAGATAACTGAGACATGGTCACCTGTCTGTGAGGCTGGTGGAATTCCAACTCTTCCTCAAGGTAGTGGGGTAGTGTACCCATTTGATGTAGGGTTCCATAGAGGCTGTGTGGGATTACTTCAAAGGCAAAATCGCACCTGTGGCCAGGCATCAGTTGAGTGCTGGAGTTCACTGGTGTACCTCTCTTGTGCTTTAGTAGCACTGCCACAGGGGCGGAGGTGGGAGGCTGGGGTGTTCCCACAGACCCGGCTAAGACCCAGGACAGGCAGGGCCTCCCCAACTATGTGTAGAATCACTGAGAGAGAAACTGGGCTTATTGTCCTATCTAGTCTGCTGGTGCTTACTAGATCAGAGGATTTTATTTTTTAATTTTATCCCCCTGGCCAGCTAGAATAAAATCAAATGAAATTCTCTCCCACAGTCTCTGGGCTGCAGCTCAGTGCTGTTTAAAGGTGACCCTTGCTACAGTGGGTCTTTGTTATGCAAAAAGCCACCAGGCCCTGTAGCTGAGTTCTGGCATTCCTTAGCTTGGTTTCTTCTTATGCTAATTTATGTTAAGGGCCTCCTGCCTATGTGCTCCTTGGAGCTGAGCAACCAGACTTGGGTTTGAGTTTTAACCAATAATATGTATTTCACCTTTAAAAAAAAAATTATGCCTGTGATGTGCTCTGATTTGGGGGCTGCCCCGTCTGACCCCCAGAGGGGGAGATCCAGCTTCTCAGGGGTGTTGTTTCCTTTTCAGACAATTGGAACTACATTCGCTCTCTGGACTCCAGACTTTCCGCCTATTTTCTCCCACACCGCAATCTACCCGAGGCAAGTATCTGCTATTTCTTCTACTCTAAATTATGGCCATCCGCCACACCACTCCCTAGGCCGTGAACTCAAGGCAGTCAACCATGCAGAGAGCTCCAGTGTGGGGTTCCCCTTGTGTTTGGGATTAGTGGGCATCTGCCTGCAGAAATTGCTGCTCCTGGCAAGGGCACAGCTGGCGCCTGAGGGCTCACCAAAGCTAGAGCGCTTTAGAGCTTCTTGGTTTGCTTTGTGAGTGGAGATTCCACAAAAAAGGGGTTCTATATGTGACCTCCTCCCTGGGGGACGGACAATAGAAAAGGGGGTGAAGGGAGACGCTGGATAGGTCCAGATATGACAAAATAATAATTTATAAATTATCAAGGGTTCATGAGGGAGGGGGGAGTGGGGAGGGAGGGGAAAAAGAGAACCTGATGCAAAGTGCTTAAGAGGAGAGCAAATGCTTCGAAAATGATTAGGGCAGGAAATGTATAGATGCGCTTTATACAATTGATGTATGTATATGTATGGATTGTGATAAGAGTTGTATGAGCCCCTAATAAAATGTTTTAAAAAATAAACTAAACTTTTCCCCATTAAAACAAATAAAAAATAAATTAATTAATTTTTAAAAGGGGGTTCAAGAGAGAACTGGTACCCTAGTTCCAATTTCAGGACTCCACCTTCCTGTTTCCTTCGCCTTACCTCCCAATTTTCTGGTCTGGCAGCAGGAGCTCTGGATGGGTGTCTACTATCAGGCTACCATGTTCCCCCAACCTAAAAGTGTTTTTTAGTAGTAAGACATTTTTCAAGTAAATAGTTCATGTTGCAGATAAGAAAATGGGTGTTGTATTCCAGTTTAGGTATTTGATCTGCTTGTAACCTGAGAAAGTCTCTTGAAATGTCTGCAGGACTGTTTACTGGTGATCAAAAAATACCTATATTATGGGGCCTTTATTCATTTCAGAAAATGAACAAGAGCGTATCTTTCTAGTATTAAAAGCACTCTAAGGGAACACACATTATAAACACACAACTGTTTCTGACTAAGCCATGCTGAGTGATGAGCATCTACTGCCACAAAGTCAATTCTGACCCATGGCGATCCTACGGAGGGTAGCTGAGCCTGTGTACATCTTCACGCATGCAGATAGCCTCTTCTGTCTTCCTCAGAGAGGCTGGGGGTTTGAACGGACAATGTTTCCTTTAACAATCCAATACTTACCTGATACTTACCAATACTTATCATGGCTCCTTTTTAGTGATGAGTACTGTGCCAAAGTATATCAAGTATTAGATTTTTTTGGTAAGCCAAATATAGATGTGTGTTCCATGGAGAAAATTGCATTATTTCCTCACCCATTAAATTATTTAGTAATGCTTACGAACCAGAGATATTATATGATTTAATGTGAAAAAAATATAAATGTGCTTAGTATAGTACTTGAAACAGCATGTACTCTATAAGTATATTAATATTATTATAATCTTATATAACTTTTATTATCAGCGCATAGATTTATAAGTCATTATGTGTGTATATGGGGTATTTAATGAGGGGGATGGTTTCCTTGAAATTTTTATTTAGATCATTTTATTGAGGGGGGTCATGCAGCAACTCTTATCACAATCCATCCATCCATCCATTGTGTCAAGCACATTTGTATGTTTGTTGCCATCATCATTCTCAAAACATTTTCTTTCTACATGAGCCCTTGGTATCAGCTCCTCACTTTTTCCATCTCCTTCCTTAAACCCCCTCCCTCATAAATCCTTGATAATTTATAAATTATTATTATTTTGTTTTGTGTTACACTGTCTGACGTCTCCCTTCACCCACTTTTCTGTTTGTCCCCCAGGGTGGGGCTATATGTAGATCCATGTGATCAGTTCCCTCTTTCTACCCCCACCTTCCGTCCACACTCCCGGTATTGCCACTCTCACCACTGGTCCTGAAGGGGGTATCTGTCCTGGACTCTCTGTATTTTCCATTCTTATCTGTACCAGTGTACATTTTCTGGTCTTGCCATATTTGTAAGGTAGATTGGGATCATGATAGTGGTGATGGGCAGGGGAGGAAGCATTAAAGAACTAGAGGATTCGTTCCCCGTACGGGCCACCAAAAAAAAAAAAAGAACTAGAGGAAAATTGTATGTTTCATTGTTGCTATCCTGCACCTTGATTGGCTCCCCTCTTCCCCGTGACCCTTCTGTAAGGTGTTGTCCAGTTGCCTCCAGATGGGTTTTGGGTCCCCACTCCACACTTTCCCTCATTCACAATGATATGTTTTTTTGTTCTTTGATGCCTGATACCTAATACCATCGCCACCTCGTGATCACACAGGCTGGTTATGCTTCTTCCATGTGGGTTTTGTTGCTTCTGAGCTAGATGGCTGCTTGCTTACCTTCTAGCCTTTAAGACCCCAGACGCTATATCTTTTGATAGCTGGGCACCATCAGCTTTCTTCGCCACAGTTGCTTATGCACCCATTTGTCTTCAGCGACCGTGTCAGGAAGGTGAGCATCATGGAATGTTTTGGCAGATTTTGTTGGCAAGTAAATCATGAGGCCTTCTCAGTTTGCCTCAGTCTGGAAGCTCCACTGAAACCATAGCAAACCTCCCCTGGCAGACAGGTGGTAGTTGCGCTTGAGGGCCAAGGTCTCCAAGCAGGGTCTTTGGTATGAAAGGTGAGACTTCTACTACTGGACCCCAGTGCCTCCTTCACTATCTAGAAGAAAGGAATTCTAGAAGAAAAATAAAAAAAACAACAAGGCAAGTTTCCATTTAAAATGAGATATAAGTGGGTTATACTGGAGTTCATATTCTAGAATTTGTAATGCTTGATCTGTCCCACTGTAATGACTATTTGGAAAAGGTTGAAATTTTGGAGATGATACAAGTCTATAAATCAAACACACTCTTTTCTGTCTAGATTCAGTGTGGTGAAATGAGAAAAATCCAGCTGAACTAGAACAATAGGATTTTAATAATAGATTTGCTCCTTTGGGCATTTTCTCTGGTACCTGAGATTGATTTTAACTGAAAAGAATTTCAAACTAAAAAAGTTCATAGGAATAAAATGAAAAGCATACAGTTTGGAAGATATTTGCATGACTGAGAAATTGGTAGGCATACTGATCTCATACATTTGGCGATGTAGTACAGAAAGATCTTGGCAATGCAAAAATAAGGTGATATTAGTTTGTCTAATAGCATAATTATGCTGAGTTCATTAGCATACGATATTAGTAAGACATCCATAAGGCAATACACAGCATGTTAATGTACCTCAAATATTACCTCAAAAAGCGTTTATCCTTTCGTAATTAAATTCTAACATTTGCAGATGTGCATAAAAATTTAGGAGTAAATGGAAGAATAATGCAATGTCCCAACCCACAGGAATGACAACGTGGACCCTGGAGGAGGGAGTGGGAATTGAGGAGACAAGAGACACGAGAAATGGAGACAAGACAGCAGTCTGATCAAGTCTCGTTTATTGAGTAAAAGGCTATAGCTTATAAGGGCCAGGGAAAGGGAAACACCCATAGCATATGTAAATTAGGCCACTTTGGTGATAGACCAATCAAGGAGTTTGGGGGAGCACGCCCTGCCCATGACGTCAGTAATGGTTTACAGTCTCCAACCAGGTACGTGGAGTGACGTCATATTATGCAAATCAAGTGCAGGCGCTAGATAAGTAAGTAGGGGGAAGACAATCTTTTACCCAATCAAGGGGAAGCAGGATATAGGTGCTTGAGCAAGAGACACATAACAAAATGTTCCCGATTGATAAACCGCGAAGAGAGCTTCTTCCTGTGAGTGGAAGGTCCCTATCTATTTTGGCAAAAGCAAACTGTCAGCCCCTTTTCTAAAAGGAAACAGGCAGCACTAGTAAATGGCAAAATAGAAATTTACAAGCTCGGGCAGAAAAGATCAAGGCTATGACTGGGCCTCATGGCTCTGGACAATGAAAAATAGTTTTCTTTAAAGAACTGAGGATCTTTTTTGGCCAATGTTGCCACTCAACGGAGGGAAATAACATGGCCCTAATATCCAGCTATGATGGTCTGTTGTGCTAATAAAAACAACAAACAGAAATTATTCCATCTTGAAATCTCTCCTGTGCCCAGGTTTTGGGAGACAGGTGTTTTCTTTTTTTAATTTTAAATTTTGAATTTTATTAATTTTTATTTATTTTAACCATTTTATTAGGGACTCATACAACTCTTACCTCAGTCCATACATACATCAATTGTGTAAAGCACATTGAGACAGCTGTTTTCTTGGTACTATTTCTAGTTAAACTAGTTAAAAGCAAAACCCAAGGTCATTGCCATCAACTCAGTCTCTACTCACAGTGGCTCCGTGTGTTAGAGTCAATCTGCTTCAGAGGGTTTTCTTGGCTGTCATCTGGGTAGTGTGGCACAAATGGTGCTCAACTACTCATGGAACCCACTAAAATGGTACCTCAGAAGACTGGTCTGCTGCTTTCTTCTGAAATATCACATAGAGTTGCCATGAGTTGCAATCTGTTCAATGTCAACTAACAGCAATGACAGTCTTTACTCTTCCTGGGGGCTGCTGAGGGGATTTGAACCATCAACTTTTAGGTAATGTAGTTCAGCACAAATTATCTGCACTAGCCAGGGAGTTCACTTAAAGGAATACACATCCCAAAAAGTAAATGAAAGAAAGAAAGAGCCATTAAAGAGGGAAGGAAATTCAAAACTAGGAGAGAAAGTAAGGTAGAGACCAAAGATCATTAAAATTTGCTTCTGTTCAATATCGTCAAAGAACAACCCAGTCATACCAGCTAATTACCCATTGGAGGATTTGTGATTTCATCCACAAGGTCCCAAGGGCAGGTAGCCGGGCATCTGCTTTCGTGTTCACATTGCTTAGATTTGCTGGTGCATAGTGATTCTTAAAAAGCAGAAAAAACAACCCAATTGGCACAGAGGGTTAGTATTGGGCTGTTAACCTGATGGTTAATGGTTTGTGCTTATCCACCACTCATGGGAAAAAGATGTGCTCTCTTCTAAAGCATCACTCTGAGTTCGAGTGGACTCACTTGGCAGGCAGTTGGTATCGCTTTTATTGCGGAGATCACTTCTTTTGCAGCGAAAGTGGTTCACTCAAGACAGGGCTCAAATCAATATTTTATGGCCTCCCCTCCCATAGAAAGACCCTCAACAGGCGTGTTGATACAGTAGCTATAACAATGGGCTGAAACATAGAGTGTTTCATTCTGTGGTACATTAGGTCGGACTGATTTGATGGTACCTTAGGAGTCCGAATTGAATCGAGGACAGTGAGTTTTGTTTGGGTTTAACAGTGTGAGTCGGAATTGACTCTATGGCAATGCGCTTGGTTTTGACAGCAAAAACAACAGGCCAGAATCCAAGTGATAAAAAAAATAAGGCTATATCAAATTCCAAAGCAGCCAATTTTTCTAAACATGCATCTCAAAACCCAAACTGAACCTATTGCCCTTTAGTCAATTCTAACTCACGATAGCTCTATGCTTTACAGATTAGAACTTCTATGTAGGTTGTGTGTGTGTGTGTGTGTGTGTGAGTGTGTGTGTGTGTGTGTGTGTGTGTGAGTTCTTTATAGAGCAGCTTATTAGACCATTTTTTAGCTGCAGCATTACGGGGTATATTTGACATGCTAACCATTAGGTTAGTTCTGTAGTAAATGAGCACACACCATTTACACCATCCAGGGACCTGCATGTCTGCCTAGCTAGGTAGTTATACAGTCTCCCCCTCCCTTGAAAACAAAATTGGACAATAGGAAATTTGCAGTTATTGTTCTAAATACATATTTTAAAATATAACATATAAAACCAAACTCACTGCCATCAAGTCAGTTCTGACTCCTGAAGGCCTTATAAGGGCAGGGTGAAACTGCACCTGTGGATTTCGAAGATTGTAAATCTGTACAGGAGTAGAAAGCCACATCTTTCTCCCATGGAACTGGGCAACAGAAATAGAAAACCTAGATAAGCAAAAGAAAGGAAAAAGAAGGCAACTGTAATCCTACTACATAGACATAACAATTATGTCTTGATATCTATTTATATATCAAAGTTATGTTAGATATAATTACAGATTATATGTAATTACATATATTAAACATTATTACATGCAATTTACACATCAATATAAAATTTCATTATTACACATGGTTTTCTATGTAGGCTAATATACACAATACATGTAAACACATATACTCATATATGTGTGTATATTTACACACATAGAATGTCATGCTATATATGAGAAGTCCTAGAAAAATTTATGAAAAGAATTCCATTATCTTAAAAAATATTGTTCTTAGGACATAATCCAGACATCATACAATCCAACAGTACAGTCATATTAAGAAGTGTTGTACAGTCACGACTACAATCAGTTTCAAAACATTTACTTCCTTCTTGTACTCCTTATTACCAGCTCCCCTCCCCTGCCATACTCCCTCCAAAAGAAATAAACAAAAATAAAAAAACAAATCCAGTGCCATTGAATCAATTCTGACTCATAGTGACCACCTGTGGGTTTCCTAGCCTGTAACAGTTTCTGGGAGTTGACAGCCTGTTCTTTCTCCTAAGGAGCAGCAGGTGGTTTGAACTGACTGCCACATGGATCACAGCACAACACATAAGCACTATATCACCAGGGCTCCTTGCCACGAGTCCTTCATATAGCTATTGTTTCTATAGGTTCCTCTGTTCTGGGTTTGCTATACCAAAAAATATAGTAAAACACATAGCAGAGAGTCAAAAGAGAGGCGAGATGTATTATAAAGTACAGAACTGCTCTACTTGTTTTTACTAAAATTCTCTATTTTTCCCCTAAAATTATAAAAATCCTCTAATATTTTTGTGCTTTGAGCAAATGTAGAACTATTCTGAGCCCCAGGGCATTTGGTCACCACTTATTAGCCTTTGAAATGTAACATGACTCAAATATTGGTTATTGAGGGTTTATAGTTTAAAGCTTGCATGTCAGTAGCAGGGAATAAATCTGAGCACATTCAGACTTTCTTCATGTGACTCTTAGTGTGAAGGAAGTCGTTGATTTAAGTGGGTGTGGGTGTGTCTAGTACATGCATCAGGTCACTAAGCCAGACCCCTAAAGCTGTAGAGACTGAAATGCTCTCCAGCCCCAATGTTCCATCAAGTGAGGGAAACACTTCTACCGCAGTCCAAACACTAGGTGGCAGCCTAGCCCAATGATCTATGTTTTTATGTGAAGATACATTTTGCTTCTTAATAGCTCTTTTGAATGTGCACAATGTCTAGTTTTGCTTCTTAATAGCTCTTTTGAAAGTGCACAACGTCTAGTTTTGTGAGTTCCACAAATTAGTTTACTTCTGCATGAACAAAAGCCAATTTTCTTCTCTAAACTCCTTAACTCTTATAATTGTCTCTGAATGTGTGTGTGTGTGTACATATATGTATCTCAAATTGATCAGAACCTCTAAGAGTGTTCAGATAGGGGCAGAAGACAGAAGAACTGGTATCGTTGTTGACGGAACCCTAAAAAATATATTAATAGACAGTGGGACTGAGTTAACTTTGCACTTTGCATCTGTGTTATTCGGTTGAACGAGAGTAAATGTACAGTTTATTTTTTCTTTGTTTACCTACCAGATTTGCTCTCTACCCTTCTCCTCCTGTGTTAGTCCGTGTTGACTAGAGAAACAAATCCACAGGCACTCAAATATGTGTATAAGAAGGAACTTTTTATACAAGAGCAGGTGAACATTGAGAAAACATCTCAGCCCAGTCTAGATCAAGTCCATAAGTCTGATATTAGCCCATATGTCCGATACCAATCTGTAAAGTCCTCTTCAGACTCACAAAATACATACAATGACACCGAGTGCAGGATAATCACAGGCCAGTGCGTGGGAAGTCTTGTGGTTCCAGTGCTAGTGTATGCATCTCAGTGCTGGCAGGGGCCTCCACATGATTCCTTCAACTCCTAGGCTCTGACTGCCATCAGCCTCCATCCACATGCCTTCTCACCAGGGATGTCTTGCAGGGAGTGAGCAGAAAGATGGAGTGTTGCCCCCTCCAAGGAGGAAATACAGGAGCTCTCAGAGTTCTCAGGAGAAGGCCATGCCCACACATAGGCCTCATTGCCTATACAATGATTGACAGGCTAGACTCCACCCCTTCATTCTTAATCTTTATATTGACATCAGATTCTGTAACTACCACACCTCGTGATAATATTCCTTCGGAGGCTGACTTCTACTGAATTCACTATGTGGTTTCCCTAAATCTCTAGCTCTCGGTCCATGAGAATCCAAGGCAGACGTTTGGAGAGTGAGAGCAAAGAGGTATTGGGTCTTAAAACAAACAAAAACAAGACAACAAAGCAGTGACTGTGATCTTCCACATTTGGCTCTTTGTAGCTTCTTTTCCATGGTTCCAGTTTTAGCCAGACTCTCGTAACACCATTCCTTCCCCTTCTTCCTGAAGATCTGGGAATGGAGACTTTCGGCTACTGCCAGTTCCTGGATATTTCATCACGACTGTGAGTCCCTTCAACAGTGTAAACCGTACCTTCAGTAAACTCTCCCCAGCGAAATACTTTGCTGCCATTTTCTGCACTGTGAGTGGTAGTTGAGTTGATGCCAACACACGGTGACCCCGTGAACGCAGGGTAGAGCGGCTCCATACAGTTTCCAAGGCGGTGACATTTTGGAAGCAGATTGTCAGGCTTGTGTCTGGAGGAGGCCCTTCATGGGTTCAAACTGCCAATCTTTCAGTTCATAGCCAAGGGCTTAATTGCTTGTGTGACATAGAAAGCATTAAGATGCTAAGTAATTTTCCACATGAACTGCCCCAAGACAGATCTTCCTAATATTGTATGTATAAAATTCTTGTTTTTAATTCACAAATGAGTATGTACTTCCCATTTAGCCCTCAAGGAGTCTTCCTGCTGATGCCAGCTATCGTTCGTGGTCTCAGTGTTCCTTCCTAACAATTCGCCAACTGCGTACATCTTTTATGAAGATGCAATCGCTGTTTTCACTCATGAAAAGATAGTATGATATCATGGGGGAGAATAATCTTTGAGGTATTTAGAGTTAACTTTGAATAAAGAGTCATGTGACTTAAAGTTCCTGAACTTTAATTTCTTCACCTAGGATCATTCACGTTGAAAATTAAGGTGTATCTGATCCAAGCCATGGTATTTTCAATTACCTCATATGCAAATGAAAACTGGATATTTGAAAGAGAGACCACAGATGAATTGGTGCGCTTGAAGTATGTTGGTGAAGAACATTGAAGGTACTGTTGTCTGCCAGAACAAATAAATCTATCTTGGAAGAAATATAGCCAAAATGCTTCTAAGAAGTGAGGATGGCAAGACTTTGCCCTAGTAGAATGCCAGTGAAAAAGAGATGGAGTGACACAGTGGCTGCAACAATGGGCACAAATAGGAATTGTGAGGATGGTGCAGCACCAGGCAGTGTTTCCTTCTGCTGCACATGAGGTAGCTCTGAGAACTGACTTATCGGCACCTAACAGCAGCAACATCACCAAGCAGAGACAAGGCATGAGGTTCAAGAAATGAGGTGTGAATTAGCAAAGATGCCTATGAAGCTTCTTTGCCCTGGTTGTCTCATGACAAACATTCGATGGCCGTGATGTGTATTGCAGGAGAAAACAGTGAGCTATCCTTAAAATAAATAAGGGAAATAAGAACATCATTTGAGATGCAAGCATAGAATGAGAAGAATTTCCAGACTAAGTCAGAGTAGGAAGGAAGCTTGGTGATCTATTTCTGAAAATTATCTACTGTAAACACCAGGGATCACAACAGACTATTATCCAATAAAAGGGGGGGGATAAATTTCATGGATTAGAAGACATTACACAGTAGACACAACACTGGGCTCAAACATACCAATATGATTGGGAAGCTTGGGAAACAACTGTTTCTGTTAGGCATGAGGTTGTCCTGAGTCAGAATGGAGACTTGAAGTCAACGAAGCAACAGTCATCCTTCAGCAAGTTCCCTTCCCTCGCTGCCATTGTTCATTGAGACCTCTCTGCCTTCTTTCTGGTCTTCTCCAAGCAGCTGTTCCCGTCCCTAATTCAGAATGCTTACCCCCCTCCTGCCAATGTCTAACAGTTTGATTTATTAATTGGCATTATGTTTTTGTTATGCTTTCATGTTTGTTAATGCATTGTCTCTGCTATCCTGGGAGTAGTCATTTATCTTTTACTAACATCTTTTGTGGAACATTTAATGTATCTATTTTTACTCTACTGCAACTATTTTCATAATCATGTTTTTATTCTAACTATTTTCAAGATCTCCTATATAGTTATATTAACTTCATTTAGATACAGGGATATTCATGAGAGACATTTTAAGCTCCCATGTTGTAATTGTGGTTTTATGGCATCATGCTCTGAGCAGAATATTTTTTATATTTTTTACATTTCTCAGATTTTTTTGGGAAGTCTAATACTTGTTCGATGAAGTGACATGTTAGCCACATCTGACTTCCTCTGACCACATAGGGAGAAGGAGCATCCAATTCCACACCAGCCCAAGGGCAACTGCTCTCTGGTAGAGGTCAGACAGGCTTCCACCCGCCATCCCTTTTTACCCTCTGTGGCATCAATTCACCCTTACACAGCACTGCGCTTTTCTTCTGTTTGCTAATCCATTGCCATGGTCACACAGAACTCACAGACAAGGGTCTCAATTACAGGGCTTTATTAGGGAAGCTAACCGGTTACGATAACCATAGCTTTTTTGTGTGTCCAGAGAACCTCTTCTCAGCCATGCTGGTGGGCATTTCTCGCTAGTCCACGGGCCAGGAAGCCTCACTGCCTCCTTGTCTTGTACAGCACTTCTGCTCTGTCTCATGATTTCTGTGCCTCAGCCTCTGATACCTGTGTGCTTCTGCCCCGTCAGGCAGAGATCTCGCACGTGTTCCACAAGGAGCTCTTCTTTCTCGGCAATCACAGGAACCTCTCCCCCAAGTCAGGCATGGCACTCTTATACCCAGAGTGATGGGAAGACTGACCCGCCCCTCTGTTTGCATGGTTTCATCCAATCATTTGGTAAGAGTTAAAAGGACCACGTTTAAGCATTTTTGTTTCACCACCATGTTTGAGGTTGTGACTAGCTGATGGACATGTCCAAATGAAGTGTGTTTCTCTGCAGACATGATTCTTCTAGAGTGAATGAGTGCTATTGAACTTCGTGCCCCGTGTCGAACCCTCATTGTTCTCTAAAACAGGATTCAGTCACTTATGTTTTTAATATGTATAAGTGAATATCCCATATATTTTAAATTACAAAGATTTCCCACATATAAATATCCTCCCTGTCTCAACAGTATTCTAAACTCTATAACAGCTAGTTTAATGATATTATTATTAAAATTATCAAAATCTCCAAGGAGGTAACTTATATTATCTTTCAAAAATTATGCTTCCAGTAAAGTAGAACCGGAGTACATATAAACTTCTGCTATATGAGTGAATTTCAAGCTTGCACTTAAACTTAAGCCCTAAGCTAAGAACCATTGATTCTTATGCTGTGGCACTGTTCAGTACTTACCTTGATGAAGTGATCACTAAATATATGGGTGCTATAGCAAAGTGTGGTGAAGAAATCAGATACTGTCTGCCTATCAGAAAGAAAAGTGCCTGGGATGTTAAAATCTTGTCTTAAAAGCAAGCACACAAACAAACAAACAAAAATCAGCTATCTAAGTGAGGTGGGTGTCAGCTAAACCCATAGGAAAAAAACTGTTCAGCCTATGTGACCCTGGGATCATAAATAACAAAATCCAAGATCCAAGGAGGGAAATGCATTAGAGCTAAACTTCTGAGCATCCATTTTATAAAAGCATATACATCGAAAGCCCCAAATCCATTTGCAGAGACACCACAAGGAATAAACCTCCATTGGATTTCCCTGGACCAGGGGCAAAGCTCTGCCCTCAGACAGAGTGCATCAGAAAGTTAATGAGTGCAGAATAGTTAGATGAAAATTTAACATCTTATCATTTGTTTTCCCTTTTGATCCATTCTTAATTTGTTCTTTTATATATTATTTTCTGTTTTCTTTAGAATTGAGGCTTTTTTGCATTTTATTTTGTTATTGTTATTGGTGTTTTACATATGACTTTCTTTATGTGAAAGCTGGGATAGGCAAATCTATAGAGACAGTAGCTATTTAATGTTTCTTAGGGTTTTGACAGGGGACGTTGTGGGGAAAGAGGGAGCTAACGAATACAAATATGGAGGAAATATTCTACCATTGACTTCAGTATGATTGCACAATTCTTGTTAATAAATTCAAAGATTAAATTATAAGCTAAAAATAAATAATTTACAAATTAAGTGTTTCCTTTTTTTGGTTATGGGCTATGGTATGTAATTCTGTGTATGTGTACTGATACCTGTATGTTTTTCTTTGATGACTTTTTGTTCTATTATGATGTAATTTTTCCTGTATCTCCTTGCATTTCCCTGAAGTTTTCTCTTCAGGATTTTTTTTAATGCATTAAAACATTGTGTGTGTGTTTGAAACGTTTTGGATTTTATCCTTTATACAGAGCTGTCTCCTTCACCTCAATATGTTGGTCATATTCAGGTGTGCTTGCTTGATGCTAAGAGAAGTACAAAAATCCAGGGAATAATTTGACTTGAGGACAGTAGTTATACACTGGGCAATCCATATGGTTGGCAGTTTGAAACCACCAGCAGCTCCTCGGAGGAAAAACTGTGGTTTCTACTCCCGTAAACAATTACAGTTTTGGAAACTGTAATTGGGTGTAGAGGGGTGGGGTCACTATGAGTCCGCATTGACTCAATGGCAGTGAATTAATTTGATTAGGAGTCAGCAGTGTCTCCGGTTGCAATAAGTAGTGAAGAACCATGGACAGCACCCTTGCTACAAGGAGTATCTTATTTGGCCTGCTTTAGTGCCTTGAGCATTTGAGCTAGAGGAGAACAGAGATGTACAGAGTCTCGTTAAAACAATAAACGGACTTATGTTCTTGTAAGGTTTGCCAAAACTCAGAAACCAAACTCGCTGCTATTGAGTTGATGCCTACTCATAGTGACCCTATTGAACAGGGTACAACTGCCCCATGAGTTTCCAAGACTATAATTCTTCCCCCACCCTTATTTATTTATATTTAATACTTATTTTTAAAAAACAATTTCTCTGATACACAATTCACATATCATATATCTCAATAGTGCAGTCATGTTCATGAGTTGTGGAATCACCACTATAATCAATTCTAATTTCTTCTTCCTTGTCCCCATTTCCTACCAGCCTCCTCTGTCATGTCTTTTGAATCTATTGATCCAGTGCGTGTCTCGACAGGTTTACTTAATCTGGGTTTCATGTACAGAATATCATACAAAATCAAGATAGACTACAAGCATACAGCCCAACGACGATGCAATAAATGTAGAAAAACCTTAATCGTTAACAAAGCAGAAAATACGATAAACTAGAGCAATCACAAGGGAGATCCCTGGCAACGTGCGACATTTTGACCTAACTACAGCTGCAGTAATCCAGCCCACCATGCACTCTGCCTGACGACAAGACCTTTCTCATCTCTGGCCCATAGTTAGAGGTGATTTATCAGAGGGTTAATCCACATTGAGGACCCTGTTAGTGGATTTTGGCATTCACTGTCATCCACAGGCTTCTATAAACTGGGTGTTGAGAATTTCATACCATGTTCTCATCCAGGTTTGGATTTCATTGTTTACCACTTTTGGATCATACATGCCAGCGTGCTTCTTCCATGTGGAGCTAGCTGATACCTCATTTGGATGGCTGCTTGTTTTAAGACAAGGCTTTAAGATGACAAATGCTATTCTTTCTAGTAGCCAGGTACCATCTGATTTCTTCACCACACTTTGCTAGAGCACCCATACCTTCAGGATCCATTTATGGGGCTAGGTACTGAGTAGGGTGTGTGTCTGTAACTCTTTACAGGAGCAGAAAGCTCACTCTTTTTTCTGAGGAGTGGCTGGTGGTTTTGAACTGCTGGCCCTGCTGTTAGCAGCCCAATGCATAATGGACTATGAATTCCTAGGAATTGTCCTAGTAGAGGGGTCATTCTTTGTGTTGCTAATACTATTGTTCTATTGATGAGATCATCTCCATAGTGAAGGAGATTGCTTTCGGCTATTTTAACTTAAGTATCTTTCTAACATTTTCTCCAGTTAAACCCCATTTTTGTAGTTCTTTGCTCATTAATCATTATCTGTATTACAATTCAGCCTTTCACACGAGTATAACTTCATCTTCAGGGAGACAATGTGCCAGCTATGTCAGTGCTGACAATTCAGCCCATGTGAATACAAGGGTCAGTATAATTTGGTAACCCTGGTACCCTCGTTCTATATAGTCAGTCCTCCAAATCCACATGCTCTGCATTGATGGATTCAACCAACTGTGGATCAAAATATTGAGAAAAAAAATCCAGAAAGTGAAATGTGGCTTTGTCACATGCCGCACACAAAGCTGAATCCCTGCAAATGAGGTGATGCACAGGCATGTCCTGTCTATTGCCTATTGCCAGTTCCCAGACCTGCAGTGTCTCTCCAGCCCTTGTCCCTTGAGCCTCGTTTGGCTGAAGTCTCACATGAATGCTTGCTGTGCTCATCCTTCGTTCCTGTGATAATGGTTGCGAAGAGAGAGAGCATAAAGTGCCACTTAGAGAACATTTGTTTTGTATTAGGTATTATAAGTCATCTAGAGATGATTTAAAGTATGGCCAGAGGAAACGTGTAGGTTATATGCAAATACCGTGCCATTTTATTTACAACCAATGCTCATAGAAGCTGAAATCAAGAGACTAAAGGACACGACGCATTGGGTATCTGCTGCACAAGACCTCTCTGAAGTGTTGAAGAGCAAGGATGTCACGTTGAGGACTCGAGTGTGGCTGGCCCAAACCAGGGTACTTATATACGTGTGAAGGCTGGACACTGAACAACGAAAACCAAAGAAGAACTGATGCTTTTGACCTGGGTGCTGGCAAACAATAAGTACCGTGGACTGCTGAAAGGGCAAACCTGTCGGTCTGGGAAGAAGTTGGGCTAGACAGTTCCTTAGAAGTGAGGAGGACAACATTTTGTCTCATTTAGTTTGGAGATGCTATCGAGAGAGACCAGCCCTTGACAAAGGACATCATGCGTGGTAAAGAAGGAGGGGAGCCAACAAGGGAAGACTGCGGGTGAGATGACTTGACCCAGTGACTGTGATAATGGGAGGCACTGTGATGAAAGCGCAGGACTGGGCTGTGTTGCCTTCGGCGTTTCACGGGGTTGCTGGGATTCTGAACTGACCCCGTGCCACTTATCAGCAACCATCATGCCATTTTATTTTACTTCTGTAAAACTTTTTTTAATCATTTCATTTTCTTGGGAGCTCTTACAGCGATCATAACGTTCCACAGTGGGACATTTTATATTAATTTATAACAGTTTTATTGACACATCATTCACATGTCATACAATTTAGCATATTAAAAAAGCTGTGCAATCATGACCATGATGAATGTTAGAGCACTCTCTTCTTTCTTGTACTCACTATTATTATTTCCCCCAAGCCTCCCCTGCCATAGCCCCAAGAAACTATTAATCCAGTCTCTATAGATTTACCTATCCTAGATTTATTATTAAAGAAAACCACACAAAACACAAAGGAAAAAACCCCAACAATAACAACAAAATAAAATCTCAACTGAAAAGAAAGCAGAAAACAATAAAAGATAGAACCAATTTAGAATGGGTCAAAGGGGAGAACAAATGATAAGGTGTTAAATTTTAACTTCCTTAATCTGTATTAGCCACTTTGCAATGCTCTTTGTCTGACAGCAAGGCTGTATATGCCCCTGACCACTGGTCAGAGGCTTATCCCACAGGTGGTGGTCGTTGGGTGCTGCTGAGTTGGTTCTGGCTCGTAGTGACCCAAGGCACAACCTAAGGAAGCACTGTGTGGTCCTGCTCCGTCTTCACAATTGTTCTTATGCCGGAGCCCATTGTTGCAGCCACTGTATCAATCCAGTTTGTCGAGGGCTTTCCTTTGTTTCTTGGCTGCTGCTCTATTTTACCAATCATGATTTCTGTCTATAGGGACTGGTCTTCTAGGGACCCTGCACATGGATTTGGACTTTCACTGCTATCCATAGCCTTCTGCAAACTTGGTGCTCAGAATGTAAGCTCTAATACCATTCCCCCATCTGGATGTGGATCTTAATATTTACAACCCTTGGATTACCCAGGCTGGTGTGCTTCTTCTATGTGGACTTAGCTGTTGCCTTACCTAATTTGCTGTGGATCCCCAGAGTGGATTGTACGTTATTATCTGTGAGTACCGTTAGTGTGATGGCCCTACCTCTAGAAAGACTCACTTCTTCTGAGTTTTTGATAAATAAGCGTTTGCACCAACAAAAAGTCTTCTCAGAGTCAGAATCGAAAATTAAAAACAATTCGAGCCATTTCCTGTAAGGTTTCCTGGAGACGACAACTAATCTTATATCGAGGCACTCTGGCATCGTTGCACACGCTCTAAAGGGAGCATGGAATATGGGTGATCAAGAGGAGAACCGAACTCTGGGGTGTGCTGGCAACTTCTCTCAGCCCACACTGACCTATGCTAACAAACCACTACTATGTGACACTTTATAACTGGATCTGAACCTTGACTTCAGGACATGGTAGGAGACTGAAGCAGCCATGCGGAAATTCAAGCATAATTCCATATCCAGGGAGACAATTTTTAGTTAAAGGAGTTGGCTTTTAACAAATGTTTATATGTGATTAAAGAGGAGCAAGCGCCACAGAATTGGTGAATTTGCTAATTGCTTTTCTCAGGTGAGACTACCAGTGTTGAATTTCTGTCACTAATCTCTAGATTTAGCACAGAATAATCCCACGGTTCTACAGCAGGCACCTGAGCAATGGCTTTAGGAGCAAACCCGAGGCTATTAAAAATAGAACTTTACTCTTCTGTTTGGGATTAGGGTGCTATTTTCTTGAATACAGATCAAAATACTTGGCTTTGATTTAGCACCTGCAACAAAAATACTCTGAAGTTCAATTATATTTGATTTTTAAATAATCTGTTACTCGTAAGACACCTCAATGTATTTCTTCTGTGCGTTGAGTAATTAAGGCAGCTCTGCTTCCTTTCTCAGGAAAGGCATCTTCTGATGGATTAAATGCCAGGGAAAGGGCATCTCTCCTGATGAAGTCAAGTGGCCATATTTCATCAATTAGTCAGTCAGTGATATTTACTGAATGCCACTGAGAACAGAGCATTCCGTAAATATCAGAAAGCCACATTTTACACAGACCTTTCCTTCAGTATACTAACCTGTCACATCGTAATAAATGTTGGGGCCTCTCGGGTATTTGCACTTGTCTCCTGATTATGAGTGAGGAATGTAGCATCCCAGAGCCCAACTTCTATGACCTTTCCAGGGCATGATATTCCTGGAAGCATTAAAAAAAAATGAATCAGCAGTGATAGAGGAAAGAGAAAAGTGAATGTGATCTTGCCAAGGAGTCATCTGGCAGGCCAAGAATCTGAAGGTAAATCTCAGGGTTAAGAAAAAAAACGAGTATTGCTTGTGTCATCATGAGGGATGGTAGGAGCTTGGGAAACCCAATTATCTAATTTCTGGTCTAGATTCTGGTACTCATGATGAATATGCCTTAAAGATTTTTGCACTTACTATTGTGAAGGGTGTTTCTAAGTTTTTTTTTCCCACCCCTGGTGCTGAAGCATCCCAATTTTGATTACTATGTTGTTAGGTGCTATCCAATTGGTTCCAACTCATAGCAACCTTATACACAACCCTACACACAACAGAGTAAAACACTGCCTGGTCCAGCCCCATTCTCACAATTGTTCCTATGCCTGAGCCCAATGTTGCAGCCACTGTGTCAATCTATCTTGTTATGATCTTTTCTCTTTTTTGCTGCCCCATCCAGCTTATCAAGCTCAATGTCATTTTCCAGGGACTAGTCGCTCCTGACAAATGTCTGAAGCATGTAAGACAAACTTTTGCCATCCTTGCCCCTAAGGAACATTCTGTCCACACTTCTTCTGAGACATTGGTTAGTCTTTTTAGCAGGCCATGGCACTTTCAATATACTTCATATATGACAGTCTTGACTATCTAGATATTCTCAGTGGGGTTTTGATGAATGAGCAAAGGCAGACATGCTATATAGAACAGATAGACCAGAACATCCCTATGGGAAACTGTTTTCTGCAGTCCAGACCTATCTTTGTGCTGATCTGTTCTATAACCCTTCTTCTTCAACTCATCATTATTTCTGTGCCTCTCCCCATTTCTACTTCCCTTCATTTCTTAAACATACAGAACATTCAGAATGAATTTTGGGCTCGAATCCTAAGAACCCGACTTATGCCACCCCTGTCAGTATTGACAGACTTCTTTATTGTACATTTCAACATGGATCCAATGAGGATAGTTTAGGTTATGCTGTGTTAACCAACAGTCCCCAGATTTTTATGATTTAATACAGGGAGCTGTGTTCATCGTGGTCTATTGGCTATAGCAAGTGAAAAATTGGATTGCCCATAGCCTCTCAAAGTTTCTGCAAGAAGCCACATATCATAGAAACAAATATGTTGTTCATATTTCACTGGCCAAAGCAAGTCACATAGCCTTGTCTAACTTCTGAACTTTAGGGGTGAAGGCACATATTTCTGGAAGGAGGATCCGCCTTAATCATCATGAAGGTCCTAACTTGTTTTATAGAGTTTAGGAGCCCTGGTGGCAGAGTGGGTTATGGGTTAGGCTGCTTTACCCTAGAGCTAGCAATTCAAAACCGCCAACCTCTCCATTGGAAAAAGAGTAGGCTTTCTACTCCTGTAAAGAGTTATAGTCTCAGAAGCCAATAGGGAACGTCAACCCTGTCATAGGGATATGAATGGAAATTAACCCAATGGTAGTGAGTTTTGAGGTTTTATAGATTTACTATGTTCTTTTTGTGTGAATGCTTTTATTATTAACTAGGAAAATGCTCTTAAATAGAAAGACATAATTATATATTCCCTTTAAAGATTTGCTTTGAAACTCTGACATGGCGCGATGGAAATTGAATGATGGATGCTCAATAAGAGGATAATGGAAACACTGAGAACCGAAGTTAAAATTTCAATAAAATTGAACAAAAGGAAAATACTAAACAGCCTTTAAAGATAACTATGGAACAATTGTGATGTCAGCAGAATTCAACTTTGTTTGTATTAAATTATGCTGAGAAGTGAAAACAGGTTTATAGCTAAGTTGATGCAGCATGAACCCACTGTTTGGTCTGCTTTCTTGCTGAACTGACAAAAGGAAGCAATAGCTTATGTACAAAATGAATATAACCAATGTTAGTTAATTCACATTGCAGAATATTTTTAGGAGAAAATTTACTGAAAAATTTAAAACCGTTTTATTGGCCCTCCTTCCACATAATATGCAATTCAATTGCAACCATTATCACAATCAGTTTTAGAACCTTTTCTTCTGCCTTGTACTCATCGTTAATCATGTAATTATTGTTTTTTAAATTGTGGCAAAAATATACACAACAAAACAGTCCCCAATTCAACAACTTGTACATGTATAATTCAGTGCCATTGATAATAAACTACATGTTGTACAGCCATGATTGATATCCTTTTCCAAATTATTCCACCACCATTAACATAAACTCAGTGCCCACTAAGCAAAAACTCTTTCTCCTTCACCCATGGGAACCACTGGTCACCTTTAGTTTCTTTTTGTATTAGTAATTATCTTGATATAAAATTCACCTACCATACAGTTCCAGAGTTAAGCTGCTTTTAAAGAATTGTGCATACATCATAACAATCAGTTCTAGCACTCCCTCTTCTCCCGCATTCATCGTTTGCTCCCCACAGCTTCTCACTCTCCCCACTCCCGTCCCTGAGAAACCATTTTATCAGTTATTGGCTGTATGCATCCACTCCTTCTGTGCTTCATAAACTGGGAAACCTGAGAGAAACAATAAAAAACAAACAAAATAAAATGAAACAGAAAGAAGAAACAACAACAATAATATGAAGACAAAAATAAAACTAAAGAGTAAGAAAGAAGAGACCATCAATAATGTTTTAAAAACCCAGAGAAGAAATTTCTGTCAAGGAACAACTGAGAAATACTGAAGCCTAGAGCAAATTCAGATTGAGTCAAGAGGGAGGTCAACTTCCCAACTATCATATGGTATAGTGGCTGTATCCACCGTCATCATCGTTTCCGATCATCTCTAACAGTAAAACTGCTTGGGTCCCTCACCTGTGGCCAGAGGGGATTTGCCAGAAGCTTATTCTGACTAGATATTCTGCAGATGGATTTTGGGCGCCCATTGTCCTTTATAGACTTTTACAAATTGGTGTTCACAATTTAAGCTCTGATACATTATCATCATCTTTGTGTTAGGTCCTGGATTGGGATATCTCAGTTCTTTGCTTCTGTATGAATTCATGCAGCAGAAACACCTTTGTGATCCAAGTGAGTTTTTATGAAGGAAAGAGAAAGTTTCAGGTATTACAGTCTCAAAGGTACACGTTATTTCTGGAAAGCCTGCCAGGCCTTGCGGAAACCACTCAGGATTCTCAACTGGGTGGGAAAAAAAAAACACACGGAAAGAATACAGGAACAGGGAGTGTGAACCTCACATGCATGAAACTAGAGAATACCCAGAGGCCAAGAGGGTGTGCAGGGCTGTGTCCCCTGTCCTTATCCTACCCCGCCCCACAGGCTGGGGGAGGTGTAGTTGAGGGAGTTGACTAACTTGATTGGCTGAGTTAGGCACACCTGTGTGATGTCAGGTGCATAGGTAGCTTTAAGCTTAGGTTTCAGCTGTGTTAGGGGCCTTAGTCTGCACATGTCCAGTTCTGGATTTTCCCATAGGTATCCAATGGCTGCCTGATTTCTTTCCAACTTCATTGTTGTGGCCCTTTGCAGGCATTGGAGAGGCAACCCCCTTTTGTCCCTAATGTAGCTCCCTAATATTTGGATTTTGTTATCATCATCTTTGGATCACACAGGCTGGTGTGTTTCTCCTGTGTGAACTTAGTTGATGCCTCCCTTAGATGGCTGTTTGTTTGAAAACAAGCCTGTAAGACGCCAGACATTATTCCAGTTGGTAGCTGGGCACCATCTGCTTTCTTTACCACACTTTGCTGTAGCATCCTTATCCTATCTCTTCATGAAGGTCTGTGTAGAGCAGGGTCGCAGAAGAACTAACTGTTCTTGGACTGGGGATAGAGTTACATGGGAGCCCAGACTCCGTCTGCTTGTGCACATGTTGTGAACAGCTCTAGTTTACTTTGGCGGTCCTAATATGACAAAAACAAAATCCAACAAGAACAGAACCCCTCGTCCCTCCAACAAACAAAACCAAACACTAGGGTTTTAGAACTGTCTCGGGTTTCTCACAGTTCACTGTCTGATAAATAGAAGCCCCTTGACCTAGGATTTTTAACATCTTGTTTTCACATCACTTGGTTGCTAAACACACACATATACCTTAGCCCCAGTCATTTTAATCATCTTCAACAATGTAATGACCACATTGTCCTCAAGGAAATTTCAATTTCTAGACAGTAAAATATTTACATGAAGATAAGTTCACTTGGAGTTTTTTTACTTTCCATTGGACGATTCGATTTTCCTGGGACCTCAGCATGTATTTAATATCTTGTTTCCAGAAGTTCCTTTGCAAAGTTGTCAGCACATCCAGTGCCGAAGGCACCGGCAACCTTGTAGAGATGTAGGTCAATCCCCACTGCTCCCCCTCTCGCTTCCAGATGGCAGGACGTTTTCAGGCTCTGATGGAATAGCCCTCTTCATTACTTTGGATGACCTCCCATCGCTTCTTCCAGCTACATAGAGAAGCAGAACATAACTGGGAGCGTTCTTTCTTCCTTATAAAAACTTCCTTGATTTTTCCTTGTGTGTCATTGGATGGGTATGCTCCCTCCCTCTCCAGTATGGCTTGAACATCCTGATTCTTTGGCTTGGTCTTCAAATTTACTCAGGCCTCTGTTATAGACCAAGACTCTATGGACCAAGCCATCTGCAGCCTTGAGGATACTGGCAATGCTGTGTGTTTTATGCCAGGACTCAGAAAGAATGGACCTTCAAAAGAACTCGGCTATTTGTCCTTTACGTAGTCTTGGAAACAAGACTGCTGCTGACTGAAACGCTGACAGCTTAAACTCATCCAGTGGCTCCTACGGAGAAAGACCCGGCAGACTGCTCTCATAAAGACTGTGACCTAGAAATGTCAATGGGGCAGCTCTACTCCAGCCACATGAGTCAGGATCAATGCGACAGCACCTAACCATGTCGGCCCATTAGTTAAAAGTACACTGCCTCTTTACAGCGGTTCTCGGTGAGCTACAATAACAAGGGGAATATTTATTTCCTTCGTTACACCCATCTTCACTCTCTGCAATGAGTATGCATAAATGAAATACAGACTTTTGCTCAGAAGTTGCCCCAGTAGCATACTGCTGTTTTTGTTGTTCTTGTTAGGGTTGCTTCTTGTTATTTATGAAATTGTGCTTGCCCCACCACCCACGTGTGTTGGAATCTTAACTCTTGTATCGGTGGATGCAATCCTGTCTGGAAACCAGATTTTTAAATGTTAATGAGGCCCTATTCATTCTGAATCATGGAGATCCTAAGTAGATAAGAATGGAACCCTAAAAAAAAGAATGGAACCCTGCGCCATTCTCACAATTGCTCTCAAGTCTGAGCCGTTGTTGCAACCACTTTGTCGAGAAATCTTGTTGCGAGTCTTCCTTGGTTTGATGTCTTTCTCCAGAGACCATTCCCTTCTGATGACACGTCTAAAGTGCACGAAAGGAAGTCTCACCATCCTTGCTTCTAACGTGCATTCTGGCTTCTAAAGAGCAAATTGTTTTCCTTCTGGTAGTACATTTTAATCAAAAGCCACCAATTCGTCATCAGTCTTCCATATTCATTGTTCAGCTTGTGCATGCATCCTAGGTGATTGGGTCAGGTGGTTGTGCATCCTGAAAGTAACCTCGTTGTTCTTTAACACTTTCAAACGAGGTCTTGTGCAGCAGCAACCCTGTAGGACAGAGTAGAACTTCCCTTGTGGCTTTTCTGATGCTCTAAATCAGTGGTTCTCAACCTGCGGGTCGCGACCCCTCTGGGGGGTTGAACGACCCTTTCACAGAGGTCGCCTGATTCATAACAGTAGCAAAATTACAGTGATGAAGTAGCAATGAAAATAATTTTATGGTCCTCTTCGCCGTCTTCCTCAGCCCTCCGCTGCGGCAGCCATGAAGGTCGATACGCGCAGCTTCAGCGGGTACAAGATTTACCCCGGGCACGGGGGCGCTACGCCAGGACCGACGGAAAGGTTTTCCAGTTCCCGAATGCAAAATGTGAGTCGGCATTCCTTTCCCAGAGGAGCCCTCGGCCGGGAAACTGGACCGTCCTCTGCAGGAGGAAGCACAAGAAGGGGCAGTCGGAAGACATTCAAAAGAAAAGAACCCGCCGTGCAGTCAAATTCCAGAGGGCCATCACGGGTCCGTCTCTTGCTGATATCATGGCCAAGAGGAATCAGAAACCCGAGGTTAGAAAGGCCCAGCGAGAACAGTCCATCAGTGCTGCCAAGGAAGCAAAAAAGGCAAAGCCAGCCTCTAAAAAGACAGCAATGGCCGCTACTAAGGCCCCCAACAAGGCAGCACCTAAGCCAAAGATTGTGCAGCCCGTGCAAGTGTCCGCTCCCCGGGTCGGTGGAAAACGCTAAGTCGGCAGCAGAGACTTTCTAATAAAGATGCAACTATTAACAAATTTTTTTTAAAAAGAAAATAATTTTATGATTGGGGGGTCACCACAGCATGAGGAACTGTATTAAAGGGTCGTGGCATTAGGAAGGTTGAGAACCACTGCTCTAAATCTTTACAGGAGTACAAAGTCTCATCTTTCTCTTGTGGACCAACTAGTGGGTTTGAACTACTGACCTTGCAGTTAGCAGTCCAACAAGCAACCTACTTCACCACTGGGGATAGGAATCAAAATTGAATTGATAGCAGTGTATTTGTGTGTATGTGTGAAACAGATTTGTCCAATGCAGTATTGCGTTTAATTTCTTGACTGCTGATTCCATGAGAATCCAAGCAAGATGAAATCCCTGACAACTGCAATCTTTTCTCTGTCTGTCTTGATGATGCTTATTGACCCAGTTGTGAGGATTTATTTTTCTTTATGTTAAGTTGTAATCCATTTTGAAGGTTGTTGTCCTTGATCTTCATCTATAAGTCCTTTTGACTTATAGCAAGAAAGGTAATGTCATCTGCATATTGCAGGTTGCTAATTAGTGTTCCTCCAATCGTGATGATGTGCTTTTCTTCATGTAAGTGAGTGTTTGGATTATTTGTTTAGTATACCATTTGAATAAATATGATAGGAATAAATATGGTGAAAGGATATAAGCTTGATGTATATACCTTTCCATTCCAAAGAAAATTAAATGATCAAAACAGTATCATTAATAGCACGGTCAAGTAAAATTTTGCTGAAGGAAATTGAAAATGGTTACAGCAGAACATGACTGAGGAACTGCCAGGAATTCGAAGCAGATTCAGAAGAGGACATGGAATGGGGTATTATCATTGCTGATGTCAGGTGGAGCTTGGCTGAGAACAGAGAATACCAGAAAGACTTCACCTGTGTGTTATTGACTGTGGTTATTATGTCAAATTATGGACAGCATTGCAAAGAAGGAGAATTTCAGAATCCTTAATTGTTTTTGAGTGGGACCTGTACATAGAAGAAGAGCTAGTCATTTAACTGGAGGGAGGGGATTCTGCATTGTTTAAGATCAGGAGGGGTGCATGTCAAGGGCATATCCTTTCACCTTACAGATTTACTCTTGTTTTTAACATTAATCTCAAATAGATGAAAAACAGGTTAACAAGCTTTCATACACAGTCTGCATCCTCCAGTTCCCAGTTCTCTTCTCCAGGCTGGCATCAGCTGGTGCCAGTCCTGAAGATGGCAGTGCAGCGCCGTCTAGCCGGCAGGCTGTTCTAATCGTACACACGTTGCTGAGAAGGGACTGGTGTAATGTCCTGCCTTCAGACATCTTTTCCTTGCTGTGCCCTCTTTTCATTCTCCTCTCTCTGCCCCAATGATGAGCCCCTCATGGAAGACCACCCTGAGTACCTGTAGGCCCCCCAACCTCTTACTTTGCTTTATTTTCCTTTAAAATGCTTAACGCTGCCTGACACGATGTTATACCCTTAATTTTTATCTTAATTGTCCGTCCACTTGAAATGAAGCTTTGTGCAGGTAGTGGCTTGTCCACGTTCACTTCTAAGCCAAGTAAATGTCATTTTGACTTCAAGATGTCTGACTTAGATAAAACAAACAAACAAACAAACAGGCAACAACAAACTCCAAACTCACTGCCAGCAAGTCAATTCTGGCTTATATGGACACTATTGGACAGAGCAGACCTGCCCCTGCAGGTTTGTGAGGCTGTACTTCTTTCCTGGAGCAGAAAGATCCAGCATCCTCTCATGGAGTGGCCGGCAGGTTCAAACTGTGGGCCTTATGTTTAACAGCATTAGATGTAACCCGCTGTGCCATCAGGGATTCTTTGGTTTCAATTAATGGCTCATTAAATATTTATTGAATGACAATGAGTATGGTGGCTGAGTCTCTCTGAGTCTCCTCTATTAAATAAAAAGAACTCCTATTTTGGGAGCTTGTGAAATAGTGCTGAGGAGTTAATGAGATAACAAGTGCTCACTGAGCTATAGTCACTACTACACAAGTCACCCAATCTCAGAGGTGAGAAATTCCACTCATTGCCAGGAGCTCTTTGGTGTGATTCCATATATTTGGTGTGCTTCTGTGAATGGGTGTATTATAAATAGCTTTCATATGTAAGAATTTTCATGAGCAATGGGGTTTCCCCATGTGTCGCGTTCATAAAGAGGATTCCATAGATCATTCGGGGATGGCACATATAGCTATCACACAAAAGAAAATAAAAAGAGAAGTTGCAGTGTTCACTTACACTGAAATGACTCACTATTATAAATACCCAAGAGGAAGCTCATTTGTTTCAAAATTCCTCAGATTTTAGAATTTTCTTTTAATACCGTGCTTGAGCAAATTTCAGTTCTGTGGTGGTTAGATTTTAGGCCAACTCGATGGAACCTGGTGGAGCCCTGGTGACATTGTGGTGACATATGGGGCTACTAACCAACGCTGGTGGCCCCAGTGGTCCCAAGGGGCTCCAAGGATGACCATCTTGGAAACCCACAGGGGCCATTTTACGCTGTCTTCCAGGGTTGCTATGAGTCCGAATTCACTCGATGGCAGTGAGTTTGGTTTTTTGGTTTTGGTGGTACCTGTGTAAAGGTAGGGGTAGAGTCCAACCTGTCAATCAGGTGGCAGCCTAGTGATGCCTTCTTAGGTGGGGGTGTGTGTGCCCTTTTTATAACAAGACAGCGAGAACTTCTCTCTTTCTTGCCTTTCACCCTCCTACTTCCTTCAGTTCTGTGTTCACCTCCCGGGGTGACCCTAGGTGGGCCACCAACCTGGGAAATATAGGCACTCAGGTGACCTTGGGTCCACTTGAGTTGTGCTCACCAGCCTGTGATTTCCCTGCTTCACCTTTCTGCGTCAGGAGCCTGCAGCTAAGGGAGTCTTTCTAATGTTCTCATTGCAAATTTACTTGGCTCAGAGTATACATAATATGGGTAGTGAAAAATTACCTCCTGGTTTTTATTTAAGTTCTTCCTTTATTAGAAGGACTTTCCAGTTGTTCATTAAGAAATAAGGAAAATTCAAAGATTATGCCATTAGGTATAACTGGATTTAAAAAATAGGCTGCTGTTGTAAAAAAAATAAAGGGGAAGAGAAAATCACGAGCTATTCAGGGGGGGGGGGATATGCTGGCTGCATAAACAATTGGTCTTTTATGAACAACAAGGATTTATCTTCTTTCTCTTTCTCTCATTCTTTGTTTCAGTTCAAATGAAAATTTTATAGGCCACCAGGACCTACATGGAGGCTGAAATAAATTTAACTTCTTTGTCCTTGACTTTCTCATATGAAAAATGGGGATATTTATGTCTACCTCAGAGGTCCGTTGGGAAGTTTGAGGGACACAAACCATGGTAAGTAGCTTCAGACAGAAGATTTGATTCCGAGCATCCTTCCAGCTGGAGTCTGTGGTCACTGCAGAGTGTAAGATGACATTCTTTAGAGCATTGGCTAAAAAAGAAGGTGAACTCTCTCTGTTTCTCTTTCTCTCTACCTATATATGAAGCGACAGCAAGAATAGAAACGGAATTTTGTATAATCCTACTAGCTAAAAGGTGGAAACAAATGAAAAGTTTATCAACATATTAAATGGTAAAAAATTGTGCTATGTACAGATAATGGACTATATTATTCAGCCATTGCATGATATCACATAAATGGGCCCTGAAGACATTATGGTATACGAGAAAAGTTAGTCACAAAAGGGCAAATGCTGTTTGATGGCAATTATATGAAGTAGGCCATTGTATAGAGATCAAGGTTCATTAGTACTTACCAGGGATGGAATACGATCAAGAACCAATGACATTGAAAGAAGAAGTCCAAGCTGCACTGAAAGCACTAGCCAAAAGCAAGGCCCAGGGAATTGATGGAATAGCAATTGAAATGCTGCGATAAACATTTTATCTATGCTAAGAAATTTGGAAGACAGCTACCTGGCCAAATGAGTGGAAGAAATTCATATTTGTGTCCATTCAAAACAAAGATGATCCAACATAAAGTGAAAATTATCAAACCGTATCATTAATATCCAATTCAAGTAGAGTCTTGCTGACAATCATTCAACAATAGTTGAGCAATATGTTGACAGTGGCTGCCAAAAATTTAAGCCATATTTAGAAGAGGTAGTGACACAGCCATGGCATTACTGATGTCCGATGGATCTTGGCTCAAAGCAGGGAATAGTAGAAGTCTGTTTACTCGTGTTTTATTGACTATGCAAAGGCATTTGATGGTATGGACCATACAAACTATGGATAGCATGCAGAAGAATGGGAATTCCAAAACACTTCATTGCGCTCATACAGAGTCTGTACATGAGCAAGAGAGAGTTGTTTAAACATAACAAAGGAGTACTAAGTGGTTAAAATCAGGAAAGATGTGTATCAGGGTTCTATCCTGTCACCTTTCTTATTCAACCTGCCTACTGGGCAGATAACCTGAAAAGATGGGCTAGATGAAGAAGAACACAGCATCAGGATCGGAGGAAGGTTTATTAACAACCTGCAGCGTGCGGATAATACAACCTCGTCTGCTGAAAGTCAGAAGGACTTTAAGCACTTGCTGATGAAGATCAAAGACTACAGCCTTCAATATGAACTGCAATTCAATGTAAAGAAAACAAACAACTTCACAAGTGGACCAAAGGATAACCTTATGATGAATGAAGAAAAAAATCGAAGCTCTCCAGGATTTTGTTTTGCTTGGCTTCACAATCAATGCTCATGAAAGCAATATCTGACAGATCAAATGATGCATTGTACTGGATAAATCTATGGCATAAGACCTTTTAAACATACTAACATGAAAGTTGGACATTGCATAAGGAGGACAGAAGAAGAATCCATGCATTTGCATTATGGTGCTGGCAAAAAATATTGAAAATACCGTGGACTGCCAAAAGAGCAAACAAATCTGTCTTAGAAGAGGTGTAGTCAGAATGCTCTTGGCAGAGAGGATGGTGAGGCTTTGTCTCACTATGGACATATTTTCAGGAGAGACCTGTCCCTGAAGAAGGAAATCACACTTAAAGAAAAAAGGAAGATGTGACGAGATGGGTTGATAAAGTGGTTGCAACAATGAGCTCAAACAATGAGGAGGTCTTGGGACCAGACCATGCTTCATTGTGTTGTGCATAGGGTCACTAGGTGTTAGCACTGATTTGATAGCACCTCAGAATCACAACAACAGAGATAGAACACTGGGAACCAAATGAGATATGGTTTAGTTTGAGACATGGTTCAAGCGAGATATGGCTCTGAGTTTCTATTAATAGCAGTGGAATAATTTTGAAAAGGATAGTCATGATGGTTTATGATGATGATGAATGCAGGCAGTGTCACATGATTAAACATGTTAGTATTCACATGTGAATAAACATATGAATTTATATATATATATATATATTTACCACAATTAAAAATGAAAACATCAGAACTCTTTTTTCTAATGAAATCATAGTTAGGTGGCCAGAATTTATAATCCATTAATGGAAGATTTTGTGCATGAAAAAGAAAGGACTGTATGAGGGTCTCGTGTGACTTGCACTGCCCCTCAGAGATACTCTAGCTCCTGCAGGTCAAGGGCATAATCTTAGTGATCTCTATTCCCGCCTTGTGACTTAGATTCTGGCACTTACTAAATAGCACATGCTTGTTGAATGAATAGCTAAGAAAAGGTAGGAGAGGCATGTACAAGGAGATGTGAAATCCAGCCAGTAGAAATCTGGGCCTGGGAGACTCACCACTTCTCTGGGGTGAAGCCAGGGGTTATTTGGTCAATTCGGACTCATGAAAGGTCGCATGTGTCAGAGAACTGTGCTCTGCAGGGCTTTTTGTTTATTGTGGTGGAGATATACACACCAAGACATTCAACAATATGAGTTCCATATGTACCATTTCATGGCATCAATTACATTTTAATGAAAGAGGCTTGTCCTTCCCCACTGAATGGCTGTTGAAAATCAGTTGACTACAAATGAATGAGTTTATTTCTGGTTTCAATTTTATGATTGAAAGCTTATTAAATGGAGCCCTGGTGGCATCGTGGGTTATTATGTGGGACTGCTAACAGCAGTTTTAATCCACTAACTGATTCAAGGAAAAAGATGAAACTCTCTGCTCTTATAAATATTTATAACCTTGGAAAGTCATAGGGACTGAAATGACATGGCAGTGAGTTTTGAATTATTAAAATATTATTATTATACCAGTACCAGGCTGTTTTAATTATTGTAGTTTTACAGTATGCTTTGAAAGAACATGTGAGTCCTCCTGCTTTATTCTTCTTCAAGATTGTTTTAGTTATTCAGGGTCCCTTGTCCTCTGTATAAACTTGAGGACTGTTTTTTCCATATCTTCAAAGAAGGCTGTTGAAATTTTACCGAGGATTGCATTGAATCATCTTGAATGAAGTCTTCATGAAATCTTCATTTACAGATACATTGAAGTAGATCAGAAGGTCTTTCTTCGGAGACGCCTCTGGGTAAACTCAAACCTCCAATCTTTTGGTCAGAAGCCTAACATCAAATTGTTTGCACCACCCAGTGATCCGGAAACTAGACCTATCTGAGTGCAACCTCAAATCCCTAGAGAATGACATGCTTCCCAAGACCTTCCAGACGTGTTATAGCAGAACGGTGGTCAGCACCTCTGAGACCTCCCTGAGATGGATTCCAGTGAACCTGCTCAGTGAGCAGGCACAGCTACTGTGGCCCAAGGCATTTCTTCACTCCCGTCCCCAAGATTGGTCACTTCCAGCCCTGAATTACCATTTGTTTTTATAATTTCAGAGATGTTTGGGTTTATAAAACTTATGCAGGAAGTCCAGAGTTCCCACATATCCCTCTCCCCACACACTACTTCTCTTATTACCATCTTGAATTTCTGTGTCATAGTTCCCTTAGGGTTTTCAGATAGGGAATTCTACTGGCTAGCAATTGGGTTCACATCAGAGAAAGGGCAGGAGGCTCAGGACCATATTTCTACTGGTTGAGTTCCACACCCCTTCCCTGATGCTTTTCTCTCCTTTCCTTAGCCATTTATTTAACAGATATTTGCTATTTAGTCAGTGCCAGATTCTAAGCCAGGGGCTGGGGTAGGAGATCAATAAGGTTCTCTTCCTGGCCTGCAGGATCGCTCCACCTCTTCTGGAGACACATATATGTGTATTTTCCAATAATGTGGCAGGCTTTATGAACATTATTAAGTGCCAGGTGCAGAGTGATGGGAGGGTAGAGAGAATAACCAAACTGGACTGAACCAAACCAGTTGCTGCTGAGTCATGCTGAGCTCATGTGTTTTAGAGTAGAACTGTGCTCCAGGAACTGATTTTTCAGAAGTACATTACCAGGACATTCTCCTGCAGTGCCTTTGAGTGAACTTGAATCTCCACCTCGATGAGCAGCACAAGACATCAACTATTTGTAGTACCCAAAGATTCCAGCGAGAATAATTACTCCAAGTTTAAGTTACCGATACAGAAAACTGCAAACCTATGATACTTTGTGCCCATTCTCCTCCTTGTATCATCCTTTCTTCTAACCATGAACAAGGCCTTTGGGGAACTAGGAGACCGGAAGTGGGTTCTCCTGAGAAATTAGGATTATGAGTTGATCTGATTTATTAACTGCTTCTTATCTATCAGCCTCTTGCAGAGCCCTTTAAGTGTTATATAATTTAATTTGACTTGATACAATAACACTTAAATGTAGTCAATTTTCTATAAATAAAGACAGCAGAGAGTGGAGTTGAATTAGTCAGTAGCAAAGTCTGGATGTCAGTTCAGATGTGCCTGATGCCAAATTCATTGTTTCTTTGTACATCACTATGCTTCCCAATGCCAACTCTGACTTGGAAAGAGCCTGTATCCCAAGATGATCATAGAGGTGAGGAATGCATTAAGAAGCCACATGGTTTATGTGCCTTCAAATAAGAAGTAGCAGGATTCTTTATAAATCAAAACATCTGGATTAAACAAAATAGAAAGGGGCAGTGGAGGCTCAAATGGTAGAATTCTTGCCTTCTGTGAGGGAGGTCATATTAGATTCCTGGTCGATGCATAAGGTGTGCAGATACCTCTCATCAGTGGGGGCTTATGGTGCTACACAGGTTTCACTGGTGCTTCCAGACCAAGACAGACTCTGAGTAAAGGCCAGGCAATTCCCTTCTGAAAATCAGTCAATGTAAACCCTATCGATCACAACAGTTGAATCTACACCGATGGTAGGTTGGTACAGGACCAGGCAGAGTTTAGTTCTCTTGTGAATGGGGTGACCATGAGTTGGGGCTGACTCAATAGCAGCTACTGACAGCTACTCAACATGAACAGGATCTCGCAGGAACAAAATCATCCTTTTGCTTTGTGTTATTTCTTTGATTCTAGCTTTTTTTTTTTTTGTATCGACAGCCAGGCATCCAAGTTGATTTTCTTCTTTGATATTGAATTGACTGGTTGCATCACCAGGTAATATTTGTTCAAACTCCCTCTCTGCTAGTTCCATGTCTTTCTATTTAATAAACAGAAAGGATGCTCTTAATCTATCCACGGATCATAGGGGCTAGAGATAATGACCTGCATTCCAGTTCTCAGGGTCTCTAGGTGCAGTATCGGATGGCCTGCATTTGTACTTGAGATTACACGTTTCCAGTATAAAGCTCTTAGGCACTGTCACTGTGAATGATGTGCTGATTGGAGAACATAGTGATGATAGTAATTCTATAATTATGCTTTGTACTTCTCATCTCCTGAATATCAAAGGCTTTGTACATGTCTTTACTCGAAATAGATCCATTAGTTATCCTAAGATAAAAAGAGCACTGATAGAACGCTGGCCCTTGAGGTTCACAGGGGAAAGCCAAGTGGACTTAGAAAGCCCCATTCACTGCCCTCTTTCCAGAAAATAGCCTATTTCTCGTCATCCTCTAAATGGTAGTTTCAGTGACATGGGCTATGAAGCCTGTGGGAATAATAGGGTGAGTAGTTTCTCCCAGGTGGGCTCACCCTAATATCCCCTCAGCCTCCAGGGTTGGATGCTCACTTGCTGTTATGGGCGCTAAGGAGCACCAAGAAGGTCAGTTTTCGATCAGTTCTGTTCAGACACTTCCTCTGTTGGGCAGATTTACAAGGAGGAATTATATTTGGACTTTCTTAAAATCACTTTCCATAATTTTAAGGAGTATAGTTTTCATCCTTTCATAATTTCTTTCTCTTTATATACCGTGTGAGGCATCTGTAGGTCAACTTTGATGGATTACCTAAAGGCTCAATGCCAGATGAAGACAGGTTTTTGATAGATGGCTTTGGACAACAGCAATGCTTCCTGTTCCCTGTGGACTGGATGTCGGCCACTGTTGGCAGGAATAGCCTGTTGACCACAGTAGCCAGGCAGCTCCTTGAAATCCTATGCTCTCTGTCTCAGTCACTGGAGGCTTAGCAAAGTAGGATTTACCTCTTCTCCCCACCCCCAGAGTTTCTTATATTGACATTTGGGATTAAGTAATTGCTTTTGAGTAAGGCTGTTCTCACACTGCAGGTAGGTTAGCATCTAAAGTCATTGCCCAATGACTTATGTCAATGATCCACCCTGGCCCCTTTTCAAAGCTTCTAGGAACAGTACCTCACCTTTCTAGAGCCATGGGGGGAGGGTGGTTCTACTGAACTTTGAGGGAACCTTTATTTTGGGGGGTTTAAATTCATTTTGTTGGGGGCTCTTACAGCTCTTATAACATTCCATACATTGATTTTATCGAGAATATTTGTATATATGTTTCCATCATAAAATTTTACTTTCTATTTAAGCTCTTGGTATAAGCTCTTCTTTATACTCTCCCTCCCCCTCTCACCTTTGTGACCCCTTGATAAATTAAAAATTATTATTGTTTTCATATCTTACACCGACTGCTGTCTCCCTTCATCCACATTTCTGTTGTTCACCCCCCCCACCTCCGGGGAGGGGGTATTATGCATTGATCAATACTATTGGTTCCCTTTCCTCTTCTGATATCTCTACTCCCATTTCTGTTCCTGAGTGGTTTATCTGACCTGGATTCCGTGGGTTGAGAGCTCTGTCAGTACCAGTGTACATGCTCCAGTCTAGCCAGAACTGGAAGACAGGAATGGGGTTATGATAGTGGGAGGTGAGGAAGCCTCAAAGAACCAGAGGAATATTGTGTGTTTCATCAGTGCTATACTGAGCCCTGGTTGACTCTTCCCTTCCTTTTGACCCTTCTTTGAGGGCATGTCCTATTGGCTACAGATAGGTTTTGGGTCTCTGCTCAGGCCCCTCTCATTCTCAACAATATGTTTTTTGTTTTTATTTTGGGTCTTCTGATGACTGTTACCAACACCTCATTGTGACACAGGCTGATGTGCTTCTCCCATGTGGGCTTGTTGCTTCTCTGCTAGATGGCTGCTTATTAAACTTCAAGCCTTTAAGGCTCCAGACACTGTATCTTTTGATAGCTGACACCATCCACTTTCTTCATCACATTTGCTTATGCATCTATTTTGTCTTCAGCAATCTTATCAGGAGGGTGTGCATCACAGAATGCCAGGCTGTTAGAACAAATTGTTCTTGTGTTGAGGGAGGGCATGTGCAGAGCCCCAAAGTCTGACCACTTTTTCAATGTATTGTCATATAAATATATGTACATGTGCAATACCTCTATTTTAATGAATTAGTATATTTATATAAGGGCACACCTATGTTTATACCTCTATCCAAAGCTTTTCTTCCTAAATCTTTCCTCTGTTTCCTTTTATCTTCCTCCTGCCCACCATCATGCTCACCCATCTTCTGCCTCTTAGTAATTCCTTTCAGAGTGATTGATGCTGCTCCAACACCACTGGTATCTATGTCCTCCTCCTTGTTGCTTTTAATTCCCTCGTTGTTCCCCTGTCTAGGGCATTGTTTGTTCGTGATACTTTTCTCTGTCTCCTTCTCCCCCCAGGTCCCTCCAGAGATGTCGGTCCCATTGTTTTCTCCTCAGGTTTGCTTCCACACCTATCTTATATAGGGAGGCAAAACAATAACAGAGACAAAACAAAAAGAAAAACAAAAGATTGACTAAAAAGAGAAACAAACAAAAACTAGCAACTCCTCAAAAATGAAATTGCATACATAATTCTAGGTCTGTCCACTGACCTTTATGACTATCTTCCCATCAGTCTTGGGGGGTTCTGGATATTGCCCCTCCTAGCCTGAAAGTCTATTTTTGGAGTTCCTCAGGGGGTTTGTGGCTATGCTTTGCTCCTGTTGCTGATCTATTTGAGGGAACCTTTTGAACTTGGTCCATTTGTATATTTATGAGATCAGAATTCTCTCATCTGAGGCCAGTCTCTGATAGCAGTCGATAGAGTGCTATCTCTCGCATACTTTTCTTCTATATCACACTTCGCCTTTTTTGAGAAGCTGCTCTACTGGCAGAGTCCATGAGTGGTGCGGTCTGTTTGCTGCTAAGTGAAGGTTGGAGGTACAAATCTACCTAGAGGCACTTAGGAGGAAACCTAGTTGATCTACTTCTGAAAAATCAGTCATTGAAAACCCCGTGGGGCTCCATTCTACTCTGATACTTATGGATTTGCCACGGGTCAGCATCAGCTCAATTGATGCTCTACCAATATCAGAAAAGGGAAATCCATGAGGACCCAGGAAGAGATCCATGGCCAGCTGACTGGACCAAAGATAACACCCTTTTCTGACAGGAATTGGAATTGGAAGGTAGGTGACTGGCAACTTGAAGGTCCTGTTGACCTGAAGGCTTAGATTTAGAGTTTAATTGCTTAAACTTCAGTTACACATATAAATGCTTAGATTTAGTTTTAGAGTACTTTTGAGTGGTCTTTTAATGAGTAACACAGTAGACTGCTAACTGCAAGATCAGTAGCTGCTCCTCAGGAGAAAGACAGGGCTTTCTATTCCTATAAAGATTTACAATCTCAGGAACCCACAGGGGCAAATCTACCCTGTGGTCGACTCGATGGCAATGAGTTTGGTAATGAGTTAGCAAGGAGATCAGTCTGCCAAAAGACAATAAAAAAGGATCACAATAGGCAACAGAAACCAGAGACTACAGATTCTAGAGAGAAAATAGAAAGGAAAACTCCACCAGCAGACCTAGAGTTTAGAACTACATGGGCTTCTACAAGATTCCCTGTAACCATTCAACAGATCCTCCTGATAATGAGCTAATTTGACTGGGCTTCTGTTTTTTAAATAAGGCACTGAATGTTGTCTTGGTCTGACCAACAAAGGTCAGATGAACATTGATCTGCTCAGAAACTGACTTGTGCTTATGACTCCTGGCAAAAAATGTAATTTGGGCCATGCAGCCTCTGTAGATCAGGAGTCACTTCTGTGCTTGGGAACCTCCATTGGCTATTAAGAATAACTCAGGTTACCTTGATTGATACTTTTTGCTAGGCATATACATAAGACATAGAAATAAGGAAGGCAGCAGTTAGAACCATCTGGCCAGGACTTGGCCCATGCGTTTCAAGAGAGAGGAGAGTTCCCCTTTGGACTTGATAGGAAGCTGTATCATTAGAATGAGGTGTCTATGGATTCTTATTTAATATACTGTTTTCAACTATACCCTTTCTGCTTCTTTTCCTGCTCTTTGTGTTTCTTCCAATGTTAACAGGTTTTCTTCTCATAACTCTCATAAAAAAAAAGATGCCCCAGGGTAATTTTTTTTAGACTTCTTGCTTTTATTTTAAATTTATTTTAAAAATCATTTTATTGGGGGTTCATACAACTCTTATCACAATCCATACAGCCATCTAGTGTGTCAAGCACAATTGTACATTTGTTGCCATCATCATCCTCAAAACATACACTTTCTCCTGGAGCCCTCTGGATCAGCTTCTCATTTCCCCCCTCCCTCCCCACACCCCACCTCATGAATCCTTGATAATTTATAAATTATTATTATTTTGTCACGTATTACACCTTCTTTCACCCACTTTTCTGTTGTTCAACCCCATGGAAGGGATTATATGTAGATCCCTGTAATCGGTGCCCCCTTTCTAGCCCGCCTTCCCTCTACCCTCCTGGTATCACCACTATCACCATTGGTTTTGAAGGGTTCCTCTGTTCTGGGTTCCCTGTGTTTCCAGTTCCTATCTGTACCAGTGTACACCCTCTGGTCTAGCTGGATTTGTAAGGTAGAATTGGGATCATGGTAGTGGTGAGGAGGAAGCATTTAAGAACTAGAGGAAAGTTGTATGTTTAATCATTGCTACACTGCACCCTGACTGGCTCGTCTCCTCCCCGCAACCCTTCTGTAAGAGGATGTCCAGTTGCCTACAGATGGACTTTGGGTCCCCACTCTGCACTCCACTTCATTCACAATGATATGATTTTTTTGTTCTTTGATGTCTTATACCTGATTCCATAGACACCTCATGATCACACAGGCTGGTGTGATTCTTCTATGTGGGCTTTGTTGCTTCTCAGCTAGATGGCCACTTGTTTATCTTCATGCCTTCAAGACCCCAGATGCTATATCTTTTGATAGCCAGGCACCATCAGCTATCTTCACCACATTTGATATAGTTAAAGTTTATTGTGTCAACCTGGCCGATAAACACATGTAGGGTTAATTGAAAGGGGGAGAAATAAATGGCTTGGTGAGCTTTACCTTTCTAGTTCTCAGGTCTCTTGCTTTGTGATGGTAGGACCAGGATGCAGCTGCCTCAGCCAGTTTCTGCTTCAGCTTATGTACCCGCTTTGTCTACAGCAATCATGTCAGGAAGGTGAGCATCATGGAATGCCAGTTTAATAAGACAAAGCGTTCTTGCAATTAGGCAGTACTTGAGTCGAGACCCAATGTCCATCTGCTACCTTAATATTAAACCTATAAATATATGTACGTAGATCAATTTCCCTGTCATCATATGTAAATATAATTACATATGTACATGCCTTTATTTGGACCTCTATACGTGCCCTTTTCCTATTAGTTCCTTCCTCTATTTCCTTTTACTTTCCTCTTGTCCCACTATCATGCTCAGCCTTCATTTGGGTTTCAGTAATTCCTCTTGGTTACATTGCCTTTCATCAAGCCCTATCAGGCCTATTACATCCTTCTCGATGCTGATATTTGATCACTTGTTGTTCCCTTGCCCCTGGTTTTGTTAACACCACTTCCCTTCCCCCATCTCCCCCTCTGTCATCCCCCCCTGGAACCATTGGTCTTGTTGTTTTCTCTTCCAGATTGTTTACCCTGTCTCTCTTATCTAGATAGACCTGCAGAGATAATAACATGCACAAAAACAAGACAGAGCAAAACAAAGCAACAAAAGAAAACTAACAAACAACAACAACAACAATAAACCAATGACAAAAAAGGCCTGTAAATTGTTCAAGGTCTGTTTGTTGACCTTTAGGAGTATTTTCTGGTTGAGTCTGATGGGATGCCATGCCCTGGTTTCAAAGTCTATTTTTGTTATTCCCTCAGGACTTCCTTGCTCTGCTCCCCTTGCTGTTCTATGGCATGCCAGTAGTGTGTTGCCTCTGTGTAGTGGGGTTAGATCAGGCCCAATTCCCACACTGTGTCTCCAGTGTTGTCCCCTGGGGGGTTATGGGTCAGTGAGGGATGTCATGTCTTGTAGTGGGGCTGGCCATATGGTCTTCTCTGTGGATTAGCTGCTCTGAGCAGGGTTAACATCCTTAAGACTTGGTGGGCCAGGATGTGTTGCTCCACTCTCTCTTCCTCCCCCTTCATTTGTTCCCGTGTGCTCTGATCAGACATGTCCCTCTCCCTGAGCTGTAGCTTCAGTGCTGTCCTCTGAAGTAAATTCTTCCCCCAGAGTATCTTCATACAAATTCTGTAACATACAAAAAGTAAGAATGTGATTTGATCATGTAATCCCCACTTGGATACAGCCTTTGCTACACATAAATAAAGCAAACAAAATCAAGACTATTGGAAGATTATCAGGTCGGTTTCCTGTGAGTCAGATCCTATTCCTGGTCTAATGAATGCTTCCAGGGAGTTTTAAAGTATAGAACATGATCACCTGCTTCTTCCCCAGCAAGGGTTGTAGGAGAGGCAGTTGTCAGGTACCAAGAGAGAAACAAGATTTTTATACACTTCAATGACATCCTTTAGGCTGCCGGAGTCAACCTAATAAAAAAACTTACCCAAGCCTTAGAGAATATAATAGAATGGTTACATGTCTTTTCAGTACTATATGGAAACACTGCCTAATAGGCCCACCTAAAAATACTTTAATTCTCTAAGGGGACGTGCTTTTGCTTGGCTTACTATTTACTTTTGACTAGGTTCTATACTCTTCAAGATTATCTTGTAACTTTAGGATTTTTTTTTTCCGATAGAGATGCAAATGGTTTTGTCCATAGAAAGATTTTATTGCCTACAGAACATTAACCAGTTTGCTATCTAAACTAACAATTTCTTCAGCATGCCACTCCTTAAAGGCTATTTAAATTTTTATCCTTTGAATTTCCCTTTAAAGCAGCTTACCATCCTCTGGTTTTCTTATTTGTGCTTACTATCTACTTATTTAAGCCTCATGTTGAAATTTGCTGAAAAATTATACTTAGACAAAAAATAGATTAGGAGGAATTCTGAGTATTGTTCGACTCAGATTCTTGGTTTAAAGTTAAAAAGATAGAAACAGGCTATTTTAAAAATCATGTTTGACTTGAGGTTTGTTTTCAGAGATGAGAGTCTTGGAGGAGAGTCCAACATGAAAAGGTAAAACACTCATGTCAAGAGGAAGAAGGGGATACCAGGAGAAATAAAGCAGGAAGGATGGGCGTGAAGAGGGAAGATTAAACCTTTTATTGAACTGGAAAAAAAGAAGAGTATGATTGGATAAATAAGGGACTTTAACCTCCCTGGCGGTCTAATTATGTCAGTAATTTGGTACCCAAAATGGTGCATTGTTTTTCATAAAATTTGTTGTTTTATATTATAGGCCTGTAATTCTTAAGGAATTACACATTTTAATCTCTCTCGTAGACATTCCAGGTTATGAGGAAATCAGATTCCTCTGCGATCACAGCGGAGGACACTGCTGGACCGGGGAGCAGATAAGGAACATCTCTGCAGTGTAATCCCGAGTGTGGCTTGGGGTTACTGCTTCCGACAGTTAACATTTACCCTGAGCCACCCTGGCAATTACCTCCAGGGAGGTTAATCTCACGAACAAAAGGAATCCTGGTGGCACAACAGTTAAGTGCTTGACTGCAACTGAAGAGTTGGTGGTTCTGAAGATTGGCAGCTTAATACTATCTGTGGAGGATCTTTGCCAACAAAAATTACCTCCAAGAAAAATCTATCGGGCAATTTTACTCTGTCACTTAGGATTGCCACGAGTCAAAATCAATGTAATGGCGACCACCACCAACTGCACAAAACAACGAGCAGAGATAAACTAACGAACATCGCCTATTCAATAAACTTTGATTAGAAGCCAACACGAATACCTTTATGAATAATATCAGAGCTTTACTTATTATTAATTATAATGTTACCAATGAT
The DNA here is from genome assembly GCF_050624435.1 of Tenrec ecaudatus. Taxonomy (NCBI): domain Eukaryota; kingdom Metazoa; phylum Chordata; class Mammalia; order Afrosoricida; family Tenrecidae; genus Tenrec; species Tenrec ecaudatus. The sequence goes on along the minus strand of NC_134530.1, from coordinate 250,477,426 downwards.
GCCATTATTTAGCTCCCATGTTTGCAATGCCTACTATATGACTTCCAGTGTTCCATATATGAAGAGGCTCCAAAAAGCTCATTGGAAAATAGAATTAACAGATGATGGAGTTATCCAACATGTATTTTGAAGCCAGCTCAGCTTGCTGATCTTTATCCAACTTCTGTTCATTGGTAACATGATAAAGAAAGAGTCTCAAGGACCTACGTGCGTGTTTTCACACAACTAGGAATTGCTACAGAGAAGATATAAACATAAGTTTATCTGACTCTCCAGCCCATTGGCCTCCGGTTCCCTCCTACTAGCTCTCCCTTTATTCCTTTCCACCCCAAATAGTCTCTGTGTCATGGGCCCCTAAGTGGTGCAATGGTTAGTGTGCTCACTTGCTAACCAAGGTCTGCTAGCCAGAAGTCTGGTGACCTCCCTCTGGAGAATCAGCCACTGAAACCCTTATGGAGCACAGTTAAACCCTGGCATACATGGGTCTCCACAAGTCAGAATTGACTAGAAGAAGGAACCTGGGTTTTTAGTTTGTCACGTCCCAGGTATTGTTCTTGTGTGGCCCCTGGTTAAGACCTTGATCACTGAAAGAAAGGTTGGCAACACAAATGCATACACCTGAAGATGACCTTGGAAAAGAAACCTGATGATCTACTTCCCCAAAGTCACACCCAGCCTTGAAAGCACCAGGGAGCAGTTCTCCTCTGAAACGCAGGAGGTCCCCGTGATTTAGAGGTGACTTGAGGACAACTGGTTGTGGTTGTAGGCACTTTCTAGGCTGTGTAATACAATGATCCATAAATCCCCTGCTCTCAGGGAGTGTATATTCTGGCAAGAGCTTATGCAATAAGTAATCAAAGATATATATCTTGGGTGGCAGTAAATGTTCGGAAGAAAACACAGCTCTCATATTTATTGTTTTATATTTAACAGCTGTGCAATTTCCTCACACACCAATCAATCCATCCTCCTGTGGTGCTTTCCTCTGGCCCGGAGAACCAGGAAGATTTCACAGAAACATCTGCAGTCTTTTGTGCTTTAAGGCCTTTGGCAAAGAGAAGCGGGCACAGTGGCAGAGAGAGCTGCAGGAGGCAGTCCTGTGATTTGAAGCCAAAAGCTTAACTCACACATTCCCGAGGCCAGGAGTGTGATTTCACCTCTCTGGAATTGGAGGAGAGGAGAGTTCAACTCCCTGGGGGTCAGGGCTAGCACCCTATCGCTCACGAGCTGCACCACACAACTTCAGGGAAGTAGCTGCACAAAGACTGGGCAGGAATCGCTCACAGATGGAAGTCAATAATCACCTTCGTATGATCAGTAGCTGAATTAAAATCCATAGTATGAAATCCGCACTTATGTTAGAAAGTCAGGATCTCAGGCACCTTTGGTGGTCGAATGACCCTTTCACAGGGGCCGTCCGATTCATAACAGTAGCAAAATGACAGAGATGAAGTAGCAACGAAAATAATGTTATGGTTGGGGGTGGGGTCACCCCAACATGAGGAACTGTTTGAAAGGGTCGCGGCATCAGGAAGGTGGAGAAGCATTGGAGGGTGAGACAACGATTAAACCTTGAATACGTAGACTCCACTCTTCTGCTTCCTGCTTCACCTGTGCAGGACTCTGGTTGCAATGTATCATCCCAAAATACCAGAGAGTATCTGAGATTACAGCATCTTAAATAAATTGAGGGTTCCTGGAACGTTCTGGAACTGGTATTTTTTATTGGGAGCGAATTTACATGTCATATCATTCCATAACTCAATCATATCAAGCAGTATTTTACAATTGCTACCACATCAGTTTCAAAACATTCCCTTCCTTTTTGAACTCCTTTATATCAGCTCCCCTTTACCCTCCCCTTCCCCACTGTACCTCTCCCCCTCCCCAGGAGCTCTTGTTCTACTTGTCTCTACAGTTCATCAATCCTGGGTTTCATATACTGGAAAACACACAAACAAACCAAACAAACCCCAGATAAAAAAAATTCGAGAGGGCAACCCACAATGACAAAATATATCAGAGATAACCCCCAATATAAAGCATACACGCACACACACAGAGAGAGAGAGAATTTTGAAAACCAGATCAGGCTCATGGTGTATCAGAGTGGGATCAAGTAACAAGGTTTTAACCATTCAAGTCAGGTTTATCATTTTGACCTCCTGTAGTCATCTCTCCAATACTCTCTGTTTGGTGACCAGTTTGTCCCTCCATTATGGACAGAGGGAAATCACAGGCTTATTTCCTGTGCAGATCTCACAAATGTATCTTGGACTCCTACTATTATACATATCCTTCTGCAAACCAGAATTTCACAAATTAGGTTCTGATACTATTCCCTCTTTTGGCTTTGGATTATATGATTTACAGTCCTTGGGTCGTGGATGATGGTGTGCTTCGTCCATGTGGACTTAGCTGACATCTCACGTAGATGACTGCTTGTTTGGAAAGAAGCCTTTTAGACCTCAGGTGCTGTTCTAGCTGACAGCTGGGCACCATCTAATTTCTTCACCACACTTTGCTATAGAACCCATGTCTTCTGTGTTCTCTTCCTGAAGGAGAGTATCAAGCATGGTCATGACATAAGAATGAATTGTTCTTAAATTGGAGCTAGATTAAATGCGATCCTAAAATCCATTCCTGAATCTGTATCTTTTTATCTGCCACTGACTCCCTAGAGATTTCCTTGTTAACATAAAGATTTTCTGTTAATCTTGTGATTGATTGGACCCTGGTACTAATTCTTCAAACACTGTTGATAAAGGGATATTGGATCAGTAAAGGCTAACTACATATCGCAATACCCGAATTATTCATTTGTACAGAATAAATCCTTGCATGGCTGGGTGCTATTTATACAAACAATGGGAGTCGGTTATCAGGGAAAATTTACAATAATATTCACTGACATCGCCAATAACAGGTCTACTGGAGTAGTATATATCATAATACAGCAAATAGGACATTGATGTGGTAAGTCAATGTTTGTCCGCCTACTGGCATTTCAACATCCTTCTGTTTTTCAATCACCATGAATTTTTAATCTTAAGTCCTCAGGTTACCAGTGTGTTTGAGGTTGAGTCCAGTTCACGTAGTGAAGTTTCCACATTAGATCCCTCTGGTGTGGCCCTTGGAGCATGTTGTGTACCTTCAAGATCCAGGATTCAATGCCCCAGTGTTCTATGGCAGTTGGCCTGGGTCCCCAGGGTGTGTCCAGAAACTTGGGCCAATATGGCTTACTAGGTACAATATGGCTTACTTCGGGTCCTTAAAAGTATTATTAGTAATTTTCCCCCCATTGGAGGTTGGTCTACCCTTTTTCTACCAGCAGACATGCACTGGTGTTCTCCCAGATGTGTTTGCTCCCTTTTCCCTCTCTTGATTTTCCCATCAGTATCCCTCATCCCTCTGAGAGGGAAGTCTAGCTGTCTGGGGGACCTCATCGTAACTTTGCATGGCAGTCATGAAGTAGTCAGTATCCCCTCCCCATCCCTTGACAATTTGGTCCCAGTTGGTGTGAAGATGGTACCTCCACCAAAGTGACCTTCACGATACACATGTAGAGAAGATGGTGATGGTTCATTGGCACCAGTTGGGCACTCTACCAGGCGGTCTGGTCACCTTGTCAGCAGACTGGATGCCCTGCAAGCCTGAGCTTGTGCCTGTCATGTTGCGTGTCCCCACAGCAGTGGACTCATATAGTATTTGTCCTTTTGTGATTGACTAACTTCACTCAGCATAATGTTTTCCAGATTCCACCATGCGATGATGTGTTTCATCACTGATTTTTAGGGATGCTTATTATTTCATTGTATATATATATTTGTATATATATTATTCCATTGTATATATGTATATGTATGTATATACACATATATACCAAAGTTCTTTATCCAATCTTCTATTGATGGGATTTTAGGCTATATCCAACTTCCTACTATTGTGAACTGTGCTGCAATGAGTCGGGGAGCCAAGCATACATCTGTTCGTGATCTGTCTTTTATTTCTTTGGGGTATATGCTTAGCAATGGTATTGCTGGGTCACATGGTATTTCTATTGCTATCTGTTTTAGGGATCACCATATTGCTTTCCCCAGTGGTTGTTTGTATTTACAACCCACCAACAGTGGATAAGTGTTTCAATCGCTCCACACCTTCTGAAGCATTTGTTGTTCTCTGTTTTTTTTTTTTTAACTGCACTATGGTTATGGGTGTTAGATGGTATCTCATGGTTGTTTTGACTTGTATTTCCCAGATGGCTGGTGCATGAGAGCAGTTCCTCATGTGCTTATTAGCCATTTGGGTGACATCCTTTGTGAATTTTCTGTTCAGGTTTTCTGCCTGCTTTCTAAAAAGGTTATTTGTTTTTTTCTTGTTGCAGGCTTGTGGAGCTTATACTTTTGAGGCTCTGCCAGGAAGATATTTCCTTTTCAAAGGTTTTAGGAACTTTCTGTTAGTTGGCTGTTACATTGGTGGAACCTGTCAATCTCACCTTTGTGTTTTACCCACTTCAAGAAATTCCTGTGGACTCGGACGGTAAATAAGGTCAAAAGACCAGGCTATTAACCCCCAACCAGGTGCAGTTGGGTGGAAGACTGCTTCAGAGGAGGAACGGATAAGGAGGAGAATGACAGTGAGCCTAAGAGGCTGGATACTCCTGCCCTCTCCATCCTCTGGAGAATGACCTGGATGGCGAAAGTCACAGTTGGGATGCATGCGCTTTGGATACTAAAGCCCAGCGTTGTGATGGGTTCACACTTGTTAATTTTCTCTTTTCTGCCTGATGGCATTTTCGGATCCAGATCCTCACATTCCTATGTGCAGATGGTTACCAGCTGGGTGCCTCAGAGGCCAAGTTCAGGGACTCAGTGATGCAAGTTATCGCCAGATTGACTGTTCCACAGCCCTGGACAGTATCACTTGCCCTTGTTTCTGTGTATTCTTACACTTGTCTGCATCCATAATGACCAGGGAATATAAAAAAATATCCCAGTGTTCTGACTGCTTCCAGACTAATTAAATCAGATTTGGGGATGGGAAGGTTACCAGCAATGTTTCAAACTACTCTCTGGGTAGTGCCAGTGTTTAGGAAAGTTGGAGAATCACTGTCCTAAGAATCATGCTGGCTCAACTGGGATCACAGATGGGAATGCAACTGAGGTGTTCAGGCCTGTGCAGTCCTGGCAGTAGGGAGTGGTGCAACAACTATGCAATGAACTCATGCCTTACACGTGCTGGATCAATAGCATGGTTGTCTTAGCCTCCTAGGGTTGTCATACCAAAAATGCTATAAAAGTGGGTGGTTTTAAAGATCAGAAGTCTACTTTCTCATGGGTCTGGAGACTCAAAGTTGAAATCAATTTTAAGCCTTTGAAATCAAGTTTTAGCCTTATTAATTCTTTCCAAGGGCTCTGAGGGAGAACCTGATATCCTAGCAATTCTTGATGTTTCTTGGCTTATAGACACAGGCTCGAATGGCTTTCTCCCCTGTGTGTCTCCTTGTGTCTGTTTTACTCTTTTATCAGAAATTCTTCTCAATTGGGATTAAGTTGGACTTTACTAACTAAATAACACCTACAAAGAGAAACCCTATTTCCTCAAACAAGGTCACCTTTATTAGTATATGGTTAAGTTAGGAATATATTATTTTAACTTTTGGGGAGGACATAGTTCAAGGCATAACAATTCAGGTTTTCTCATGTGAGACGTCTCATCTGTGACATAGCCCGAGGCAGATATAGCCCGGTCATGGTCTTATTTCCATTGAACTGAGAAGGAAACTGAGGCTTAGAAGGGATAGGTAAAATTCGATAGGTCACCTGGCTAGCTGGGGGCTCGCTGTGCATGTGCTGAGCACTCCATTATGAGGTAAAAGGGGAAACCAGGCACGCATTTTCCTTGGACCATTCAAGTGGGCGAGTTTGCAAAGTTGGCCCTTGATGGCAACAAACTACAGCTTTTGCATTAAATTTGCTCAGAAGAGCAAGCGCCAACCCTTAAATTCAATTACTCTGGTTCTCAGAGTTCTGGAACTGATGGATGTTAGTTATAAATCCTCAAGTTGATGGGAGGAAGATTGGACTTACTTTCCCCCTTTATAGATCGACTTTCATCTGCTGTTGTTGATGGTGTGATATTCAAAGTAGTGACAACCTTTTAAAAGTTACCACATGTACTTTAGCATGAATGCCAAGGGTCTCCGGCTTAGCCAAGCCTGCAGAAAGAGACATTGTGCAGATTAACCGATCTGTCAAGCCCTAAGAAAGTTTATCTTCCCACTTGGGCAAAAGGCAGTGGGGGTGAGGAGAGGCTAAAGGAAGAAGGGTCTGAGGTGGGTTGTGTGGGGGCCTGTGGAGACCTCCCGCCTCCAGAACAGTGCCCTCCCGGACTCCTCAGTGCTCACCTGGAAGCAACCTGACCCCTATCACAGGAGGAGAGGCAGTCCCCAGGGAGGATGAGATACGGGTTGCACTACAGACCAGAGCAGCAGATCTATGTGCGATGGGAAAGGGCTCGCTGAATGGGCAACACTTGTGGCTCACTTGCTCAGCCCAGCCCTCACTTCCTCAGGAACACGAAACCGTGAGATTAAGTGACAAGAAAGCTATTAACACACAGATCCATGTGTCCGTTGGTTCTGAAATGACCTCATCCCGCTCCCTGCATTGCCGCAGTCTTCTTCCTCCTAACTTTCACCTCAAAAAAACGACTGGTAAGTGAGCATTCTGTGACTTGCCACCAAGCACAAAGTGACGGCCAAACCCTTCACTCAAGGATTCAGTCCACTCCATGATTCGATCTTTTCTTCCTTGGAATCATTTCCCATTATACATTGAGTTCACCGCTTGTCTGTCGGGTTATTATTCTGTGGCGGCTTGTGTTTTGCCCTGACTCTGTAAAATATGCCACTGGATTTTCAAATCCTAGCCAGATCGCCCATCGTGGACAGGTCTCAAGGAGTTTCCAAACTACCGCAGACTTGGGAGACAAACTTAGCAGTCTCCTTCTGAACATCATCTAATACAGTGACTGACAACAGGTGGGTGATATGGTATTCAGTAAAAGGGAAAGGGAGGAACTGACATTTCAAAGACTGCCTTGAGAAGACAAAGTGAAGTGTTGTGATAAAATGTGCAAAGGACTGGAGTTAGTAAATCAAAATTACAGACCATGCTTAGCATTTCTCAACTCGAAAGAACTGAAGAAAATATTTAATCCTCAAGTTGCACTATTGAAGGGGTGTATGTGCAAAATCCACCTCCTTTCTTGTCAGCTTGTTATGCTGTGGAGGCTGGTGTATTTCTGTTATGTTGGAAGCTGTGTTGTCAGTCTTTCAAATACCAGCAGGGTTACTCATGCCGCACAGACTTCAGATAACCTTCCAGACCAAGAACAGACTATAAGAAAGAATAGGCTGTCCATTCCCGAGAGATTAATCACTGAAAATTCTATAAGCAGTAGCAGAACATTGTCCCCTCAGGTTGGAAGGCGCTCGGAATGCAACTGGAGAAGAGCTGCCTTCTCAAAGTAGAATGACCCTTAGTGACGGGGATGAAGTAAAGCTTTCCAGAGCTCCCTGTGCTGATGGGTCACTACACAAAACGAGGAAAAATAGCTTCAAAATGCATTACTTTTCAGAATCTGCAATGTCCAAAGGATGAACCAGGAAAACGGGAAATCATCAAAAATGAAATGAATCACATAAAGACTGATTTGCTAGGCACTAGTAAGCGGAAATGTTCTGGTATTTGCCCGTTTAAATCTGACATTTTGCTTATCATGCCGGAAATGACAAATTTAAGAGGAATGGAATCATATTCATAACCAAAAAGAACATTTCAAAATCTATCTTTAAGTATAATTCTGTCGGTGATAGGATATCGATGAGCATACAAGGAATTCCAATAAAAACAACTATTATTCGAATTTGTGCATCAGTCATCAAAGTACATCAATCATGGCCATTGAGTCAACGCTGACTCATAGCAGCCCTAAGGACGACGGTAGACCTGTTCCTATGACTTTCTAAGACTGCAACTCTTAACAGGAGTAGAAAGCCTTGTCTTTTCCCCACTGAGTGGCTAATGGTTTTACACTGCAGACCTTGCAGGCAGCCACCCAGTAAGTAACCCAATACACCACCAGGGCTCTACCCCACTCACGCTAGTGATGAAGGTTTTGATGAATTCTACATCTTCTTCATTATGAAACTAATCAAACATGCAATCAAGATGCATTTATAATTATTGGAGCATGAAATGTGAAAATTGAAAACAAAAAGGAAGGAAAATAAGGTTGGAAAATAGGGCCTTGGTGATAGAAACGAAGCTGGTGATGGCATTATAGAATTTTGCAAGTTCAACGATATTTTCACTGAAAATAGGTTTTTCAACAACATAAACAACTAAGCACCTGGACTTGGCCAGGAATCAGACACAGAAATCAAATATATTACATTAGTGGAAAGAGACAATGGAGAAGTTCAGTATCAGCCAAAACAAGGTCAGATGCTGAGTTCAGAATAGATAATCAATTGTTCATCTGAAAATTCAGGTTGAAGCTGAAGAAAACGAAAAAACAAGCTCACCGTGCCAAATATGACCTTGAATATGTCCAATCTGAATTTAGAGACCATCTAAAAAGAGGTTTGGCGTATTGAACACTAATGATAGAAGGTGTAAAAGTTGTTCAATGACATCAAAACATCATACACGAAGAAAGTAAAAGTGTCAATGAGCAACATCATGATAAGACTGATGTTTTCAAGGACTTAATTTTACTGGATCCACAATCAACCCACATGGAAACATATGTAAATATATTTATATATGACAATGGGGAAGTAGATCTAGGAGCAAAGAAATCCAATGTTGGATTGCTTTGGGCAAATCTTCTGCAAAAGATCTCTTCTAAATGTTAAAAAGCAAAGATGCCATTTTAAAGACTAAGGTGCACCTGACCCAAACCATGAGTATTTTCAATTGCCTCATAGGTATTGACTGGACAATAATATTTTTAAAGACATAAAAAATTTGATGCCCTAAAATTATAGTGTTGGCAAAGAATATTAAGTATACCCTGGTCTGCCCGAAGAATGAACAAATCAGTGTGGAAAGAAATGCTGCCAGAATCTTCCTGATAAATGAGGACACCGAGACGTCATTTCATGTGCTTTTACATGTTATTAGGAGGAACTAGGCCCTGGAGAAGGACACCGTCCTTGATAAAGTCTCTAGAGGGTCAACAAAAAAAGAGACAGCCTCTCCTGAGGCTGACAACCTTCGGTTGACACCAAGGTTGCATGGGTGGGTTCAATCCTAGGAATGATTGTCAGGCTAGTACAGGACCAGGCCGTATTTCCTTTGGTTGTGCTTAAGTTTACCATGAGTTGAAACTGACTTCATGCAGCTAACAATGACAATAGCGTCGAACTCCCCCTATCGGTTTCCGAGACTGTACCTCCTTACGGGAGTAGAAGCCTCGTCTTCCTCCCTCAGGGCGGCTGGTGGTTTAAATCGCAGACCTTGCGGTTAACAGCCTAACTCGTAACCACAGTGCCAGCAGGACACCTGGTAAAGTACAGCGGTCGAGTAGGAGGGCAGAGAGACAAACTGGATTGACACAGTGGCTACAACAATGGGCTCAAACATTAAGAACAGTTGTGAAGATGCCACAGGATGGGGCAGTGTTTCATTATGTTGTCCACACGGTCACTGTGAGTTGGAACTGACTTAACAGCACCCAACCACCACCATCTCCACCACCACCACCACCACCACCACCTCACCACCCACCACCACCACCACCACCACCACCATCTCCACCACCACCTCCACCACCTCACCACCCACCACCACCACCACCACCACCATCTCCACCACCACCACCACACACTCATGTACCACCACCACCACCACCACCACCACCACCACCTCACCACCACCACCACCTACTACCACCACCACATGCTTTCTAAGAGCAAGAATGAAGTAGCTGACCTCTAGCAACAAAAACAATACACTCAAAGATTTGGCTCAAATTCCATTTTGTTTGTTTTTGAGACAGTGACAGTTGGTTGTTAAACAAGAGAAGGGAAATTTATCTTTGGAAAGAACACAAATTTAGCCTATTTTAAATAGATCACTAACAGAAAAGATCTGGCAATCATGTATATTTGACTGATTTTTTTCTTCATCTTTTGGTGGTACAGGTCTCATGCCTTATGCTACCAGCATTTTAGATTCGTTTTGCAAAATGTGAGAGATGGAGTCTTACATATTTGAAGAGAAATCAATAAAAGTCTCCATTGGAATGTCACTGGTATAGACTGAATTTTGTTCTCAATAGTCCATATGCAACTGAACTGTTAAACCTTGCCACACTTGTCACAGACTCAAGGAACGGAAGCACTCAGTTGGATTTGCAGCTGAAATGTCCTTAAAACCCTTCAGATTGTAGACTTTTCTTAAATCCTTAACATTTTTATGTTGCCTTATATTGGTAATCTGAGTTGATGGACTGGTAAAAAATTTTCCATAGAAGGTAACTGATATAATTGCTGTCCATTTTGATATTTATTGATTTTTTTCTTACATAATTTTTATGTTCTGGAGACTAATAGTTTTGCCTTAGAGAATGACTGCTATTGAAATTATTGCTTTGTGCCTACTTTTTATTTTTTAAGTACTTTTGTTCGATTGCTTAAGTTTTAGTAATTTACATAGGTGAAACTTCCCATGTTTTAATGGAAAGTTTTCCTTTATATTTTCCTTATTGGCATTTTAAATCTGTACTGTTGGCTAGCTTAATGATATTTTTGGGAAAGACAAAAAAAATTGCATGACTCAGGGCTATTTGCTTTGTAGTTGTCTAGAACCAAACTAGAAATATCTTCGAGGTGTACTGTGTTATGTTTGTACTACTAATGTTCATTCCATCAATTCTATTCTATGAGCCCACTGCCTATATGAATATAGCTACTCTATGATTCGTTCCATGGCTGTGAATCCTTTAGACAGCATTGTGGTCTCAGGCTGATGGTCTGGTCCCCTCATTTGAATTATTTTTCTTTGTCTTGTTTAAAGAAGATTTTTTTTTTGAAATTAGGGTCTTTTCTCTATTAGGGCAGGTTTAGTGTTATATTCCTAATTCACTGCTTTTTAGAAGAATTCGGTTCCTTGTGGGTATAGAGCTGAGGTTTCTGCTCTCTTGCTGGCTTTCAATCAGGGGTCACTCCTAGCCCCTGAATTGCACTCTTAGATGCTTGCTACGTGGTTCGATTCTCTCAGGCTTCACATATCTGATCCTCTCAGTCTCTGACCTCTAGATCTCTGACTAATTCAGATTTTCCAAGTATAATCTCTGCCTTCCAGAGTGATTCACAAATTTGACCCATGCTCAAACAAGGGGGCCTTTGGGGATAATTAGCATATTATAAGTATTAATTCACTAAGGTACTCTTTAAGTTTTGAGTCTTTGGATTTTTGGTCAGTTTATGAACTAAAGACGTTTTGATTACCTCTTCATTGTGTTTATAATTTTTGTGTGCATTTGCATGTTTATGTATTCTGGGAAGAGGACCTATTATTTTCTTCTTTATGATATAATATTAAACGTTTTAACATCTGTGTTTTTTGGTTTGGTGTTTTTTGACCTCTGCTGCTTATAGACAAACTTGAAGTGGAATAAGCAGAACTCAGTTAAAGAGAGTGATGCCATGTGTGTGTGTTTTTAAATCAATCATTTTATTGGGAGCACTTAGATATATTATAACAACCCATACATCCATTATATTAAGTGGACATGTACAAATGTTGCCATTAACAATTTCAAAACATTATCCTTCTTTTTCTTGCTACAAAATCACAAACTTTTATTAAATAAAAGTATCAAAATGTTGATCCATTGTTTCTGTTTATATCTTTCATGTAGGTCTGTATACTTTTTTCTTTTAAAAATCATTATATTTGGGGCTTATACAACTCTTATCACAATCTAAACATACATCCATGTGTCATGCATATTTGTACATTTGTTGTCATCATCATTCTCAAAACATTTTCTATCTACTTGAGCCCTTGGTATTAGTTCCTCATTAAATACAGGCCTGTACATATGTAAATATATTTATATACGACAATGGGGAAGTAGATCTAGGAGCATATATTTATAGGTTTAGTATTAAGGTAGCAGATGGAAATTGGGCCTCTACTCAAGTACTCTCTCAATGCACGAACACTTCGTTCTATTACACTGGCATTCCATGATGCTCACTTTCCCTACATAATCACCAAAGACAAAGTGGATGCATAAGTAAATGTGGTGAAGAAAGCTGATGGTGCTTGGCTATCAAAAGAGCTAGTGTCTGGGGTCTTAAAGGCTTGAAGGTGAATAAGCGGCCATCTAGCTCAGAAGCAATAAAGCCCACATGGAAGAAGCACACCAGCCTGGGTGATCACGAGGTGTTGTACATCAAAGACCAGAAAATTATATCATTGTGAATGAGGGGGAGTGTGGAGTGGAGACCCAAAGCCTATCTGTAGTCAACTGGATATTCCCTTACAGAAGGGTCGCAGGGAGGAGATGAGTCAGTCAGGGTGCAGTAGAGCACCAATGAAACATAATGCTTCCTTCCTCCCCCCCTATCATGATCCCAATTTTACCTTAAAAATCTGGCTAGAACAGAGGTTGTACACTGGTAAAGACAAGAATTGGAAACACAGTGAATCCAGGACAGATCAACCTATCAGGACCAATAATGAGAGTAGCGATACCAGGAGGGGAAGGGGAAGGTGGTGTAGAAAGGGGAACCAATCACAGGATCTATACATAACCCCCTCCCTGGGGGATAGACAACAGAAAAGTGGGTGAAGGGAAACATTCGACAGTGTAAGACATGACACAGTAATAATAATTTATAAATTATTAAGGGTTCATGAGGGAGGGGAATGTAGAGAGGAAGGTGAAAATGAGGAGATGATGCCAGGGGCTTAAGTGGAGAGCAAATGTTTTGAGAATGATGAGGGCAATGAATGCACAAATGTGTTTTACACAATTGATGTATGTATGGATTGTGATAAGAGTTGTATCAGCCCCTAATAAAATGATCCAAAAAAAGAGAAGAAACTCTTTATACTTTTCCAACATGTAGGAATTTTTTAGGATATATTAAAATATGTAATTACTCAAACAGGTGTTTTTAAAAATAATGATGAAATAAAATATTAATATATTTGACAAAAAAAGTGATCCTGATCCTTATCGCATTACCATTCACCATTCAGGATGCCTGGTGGAACAGTAATTAAGGTCTGGTCTCCTAAGCAACAGGTTGATGGTCTACACCCACCGGTTGCTCCATAGGAGAAAGAGGTGGCAGTCTGCTAGTGGATGTAGCCTGTCTTCCAGGGTCACTTCAGTGGAAATTTATTCTTTAAAAGCATTCTTTTAAACATTTTATTAGGGACTCATACAACTCTTCTCACAATCCATACATACATCAATTGTGTAAAGCACATCTGTACATTCTTTACCCTCATCATTTTCAAAGCATTTGCTCTCCACTTAAGCCCTTTGCATCAAGTCCTCTTTTTTCCCCTCCCGTCCAGCTCCTCCCTCCCTCATGAGCCCTTGATAATTTATAAATTATTATTTTGTCATATCTTGCCCTGTCCGATGTCTCCCTTCACCCCCTTTTCTGTTGTTCATCCTCCAGGGAGGAGGTCACATGTAGATCCTTGTAATCGGTTCCCTCTTTCCAACCCACTTACCCTCTATCCTCCCAGTATCCCCCCTCACATCCCTGGTCCTGAAGGTATCATCCACCCTGGATTCCCTGTGCCTCCAGCTCTTATCTGCACCAGTGTACATCCTCTGCTCTATCCAGACTGGAAAGGTAGAATTCGGATCATGATAGTTGGTGGGGGGGGGGGGGGGGAGGAAGCATTTAGGAACTGGAGGAAAGCTGTATTCTTCATCGGAGCTACATCACACCCAGATTGACTCATGTCCTGCCCTAGACCCCTCTGCAAGGGGATCTCCAGTGACCGACAAATAGGCTTTGGGTCTCTACTCTGCACTCCCCACTTCATTCTCTATGGTAAGAATTTTTTTTTCTGATGATGCCTTATACCTGATCCCTTTGACACCTCTTGATCACACAGGCTGGTGTGCTTTTTCCATGTGGGTTTTGTTGGTTCTGAGCTAGATGGTCACTTGTTTACCTTCAAGCCTTTAATACCCCCAGACACTATCTCTTTTGATAGCCGGCCACCATCAGCTTTCTTCACCACATTTTCTTGTTCACCCACTTTGGCTTCAGTGGTTGTGTCGGGAGGGTGAGCATCACAGAATGCCAGTTTAATGAAAGAAAGTATTCATGCATTGAGGGAGTGCTTGAGTAGAGGCCCAAGGTCCTTCCACCACCTTAATACTAAACCTATAAATATAGGCACTAGATCTATTTCCCCATTCTCATATATATATTTGCATATGTACATGTCTTTGTCTAGATCTCTATAAATGCCCTTTGCTTCCCAGCTCTTTCCTCTATTTCCCTTGACTTCCCTCCTGTCCCACTATCATGCTCCGTCCACACCTGGGTTTCAGCTATACCTCTTTATTACCTTACCCTTGATCATTCCCCACCAGGCCTGCCACACCCACCTCACCACCAATTTGGATCCCTTGTTGTTCCCTTTCCCCTGGATTTGTTAAAACCACTGCCTTACCCCCCACCTCCCCCTATCCCATGTCCTCCCGGAACTGTCGGTCCTGTTGTTTTTCCTCTAGATAGTTCATCAAGCCTATCTTATTTAGACAGACCTGTGGAGATAATAAAATGCACAAAAACAAGACAGAGGAAAACCAAGCAACAGTATACAACAAAACAACAACAACAAACCACTGACAAAGAACAAAACCAAACACATCAAGAAAGAAAAGCTTGTAGTTAGTTCAAGGATTGTTTGTTGGCCTTTAGGAGTGTTTTCCAGTCCAGTCTGTTGGGGCATCATGCCCTGGCCCCAAAGTCCATTTTCAGGATTCCCTGGGGACTTTGCCGCTCCATTCCCTTGCTGTTTGATTAATTTTAGACTGAAGATATTCTTAGTATATTGGTGGGTGCATAAATTTGAATAATAGTTGTATTGACTATCTTTTACTGTATGTAGATAGATATTATCTTACCATAGACAGCCCTGTATTTGTGACAGATTTTGGAATGTCCTTTTTCACAATGAATAGGATGGCATTCCTCCTGAATTTGTCATTCCAAACACAGTAAACCATATGATTGTCTGGTTCAGAATGACCAATATGAGTTGATTTTAGCTTACTAATTCCTAGGATATTGATCTTTATGTGGTCTATTTATTTTTGATGACTTCCAATTTTCCTAGATTAATATTTTGTGCATCCTAAGTTCCCATTATTAATTGATGTTTGTAGTTTCTTCTCATTTTGAGTTATGCCCCATCAGCACATGAAAGTCCCAAAGCCTTACTCCACCCATATCATTATGATTGACCCTATTTTGAGAAGGCAGATCTTCCTCAGTCATGTTTTGAGTGACATCCAATCTGAGGTGCCTAGAAAGACAGGTCTAGTGATCTGTTTCTGAGAAATCAGTTGCTGACAACTATATGAATACAGCTGTATTCTGACGCATGTGGTTGCCATGGAGTAGCAATGGTTTGAAATTAATTGATTTAGTTTGGTTTTGAGATACTTCCTAGATGGTGCAAAAATTTAAACACTTGGCAGCTATGTAAAAACTAAAATTCTAAACACAATGTTTGCAGAAGTCTACACATAACATTGAAAGCCTAAAATCCATGTGTGGCATCTCCAAGTGGATTAAGCCTCCATTGATTTCCTTCTATTAACCAGGAATGTGGACAGTCTTGGCCTCAAGCAGAGTGCATTAGAAAGGGGATTACTACCACTCTGTAACTAGCCCTGGCAGGGGCATCCTCCCTAAGGGGCTTACCTGGGTGTGTCCTTGTTGGAGATTAGGGTCCACGGTCACATATTTATGAGCCATCCCCTGATTCCTTTGATCTGAGGGTAGTGGGGGCTATCTTTTAAGCTTTTCCACGTAGTCTAACACACCTGTCCTAATCATGGTACCATTTCTGTTTCTGGAATCCTGTCTGTAACTGTGATGTATTAATCTGCTGCCAGTCATGCTTCTGTAACAGTTTGCTCTGTCCTCCCATGTCCTGTTTTAACCATCTGTTCTCTATCAGCCCCTGGACACCATTATGACTTCATGCAATGGTATCCCTGATCTGGAAGATGTACCTTTATCTTGGTCTTGTTTAGGACTCAAATGTTTCCCCTAGATTTCGTTTGAGATTAGGGGTCCCTTTTCTACCTCAAAACACTGCTAGCTGCAAGGTTGGAGGTGTGAGTTCACCCAGAGGTGAACAGAAGAAAGACCTAGTCATCGACTTCTGAAAGATCAGCACCGTTGAAAACCCTTGTGAGTGTCTATTCTCACACAGACACAGGGATCACCACGACCCGGAATTAATAGTAACCGGTGATCGCTGTGCTAATTTCTAGTTGCTTCATAGATTGGATGATAGGAGCAGTGAGATCAAAGTATGAGAGCATTTGTCAGTTTGAAGTGTTTATACGGCACTCTGACCAAGCCATCATTCTCGCTTCTCCAAAGTGCTGGGACGTTGTGCGCGTGCGCACACACACCCCGTCCCCATCCCCACCCTACACACCCCTCTTCTGTTGCCATAGGCACCAGCTGAGCTACTGCTGCCATGCTGGTCTCTGCATGCCTGTTCAATGAGACATTCCCTAAAAGAGACTATACTTCCCTGGGATAGTTAGGGTAGTGGAAGTAACCCTATTCCTCTCTTAGGAAACGGCAACTCTACCCTTTAAATCTCAGCTCAGAGTATAAGGTAGCGTTTCTCAAAGTATACTCCCTGCATCATCTGCTTTCAAATTTCCTGCATCCTGGCTTACAAACTAGATCCTGAGGTTGTATTTCACACCCAAGGATTAAAATTTGCCAAGGAATGGCTGGGATCTACGTTTACATGAAGTTCTTTACATGACTCCTATGAACATTAACGTCTAAACACCACAAACCCAGGGCCTAGACACTGGCTATGGTCCTCAGATGCTGTTTGCCTCTTTGCCTCATTGGCTAGCCTCGACTCTTGGTCTGGTCACTCTCCATTTTTGGGTCTCTGAGACTCATCTTGGAGTCCCTTGTGTTAATAGTGCACTTTGGCTTGAAAGGGAACAAAAACACAATCTAAATTGATTTAAGCAAAACAGTATTTATTTTTAAAATTCCAGAGTAATATTACTTTTAGGCATGGTTTTATCTAGAGACTTCCAGGAGATAATTTCTCACTGTCTCTGTTTCCCTCTCACACTCTCCTCACCGGCTGCCTTCTCTTCTCCGATAGCAATGACTAGGACAGAATGTTCACAGAATGGCCACATTCTATCAGATTAAAGGGTGGTGGAGAACTCAAGTCCAGAATTCCCAACCAAGCCTAATGGCAACTCTCTGGCTCTGATGGGATCACGTGTGCATCCGGAAGCAGTCACAGAGCTCAGGAGGATGAGTTGGTCTCAATGCTCAAATCTCCGTCAGCTCTCATGCCTGGAGCTGGATGTGGTGGTGATTGTCATGGCTGCTGTTGGTTGCCATTGAGTGGATCCTAACGCATGTCCCCCTGATGTATGCAGAGTAGAAATGCAAAATTTAGTTATCAAGGCTTTGTCTTCTCACAAGCAGATTGCCAGGCCTGTTTTCCATAGTGTCTCTGGGTGGGTTCAAATCTACAACCTTTGACTATTAGTCAATGCTTAACTGCTTCATCTCCCAGGGATTTGAGGGAGGGGGTTCATTCCCAAATGAAAATTGAGCCACATCCAAGAAGCAGGGTTCTGAGTGACACAAAATAGCAACTGTCTACTTGCAATTGAGTGGAGAGACTGTAACTTAGCCTTGCATTAGAGCTTAAATTCTGAGCACCAAGTTTGTAGATGGCTGTGCATAACAGGGGAAGCCCAGATCCATTTGCAGAGTCCCATGTAGATCAGGCCTCCACTGAATTTCTTCTAACCATTAACTAGAAGTATGAACAATCACAACCTCAGGCAGAGTACATTAAAAAGGGGGTTACTTCCACTGCCCTAACTATCCCAGGGAAGTATAGTGTCTTTTAGGGAGTGTCCTTGAGACTACAGTACTAGCATTGAATAATCATGAACCACACCCTGAGTGCCTTGGTCAGAAGGCCCTGGGCCAATCCTATAAGCTCTTGTGTCTAACAGTGCTTGTGTCCCAGTTATGGTCTTGCTCTCCCTTCTGTAGTCCTATCTGTAATTATAATGAACTGCTCTATGCCAGTCATGCTCTTGTGACAGTTTCCTTTACTCTCAAATGTCTTTAAAAAAATCTTTTTATTGGGGCTTATAAGGCTCTTATCACAATCTGTACATACATCAATTGAGTAAAGCACCCTTATACTTTCGTTGCACTCGTCATTCTCATAATTCACCTTCCACTTGGGTTCCTGGAATCAGCTCGATTTCCCTTTTTTCCCCCTGTCCCCCTCCCTCCCCAATCCCACCCCCGGTCCCATCTTTTTTATAGTCTTTGAATGTCTGCCAACCTTGGGTGCCATTATGACCTTATGACCTTTTTAAAAAGTCAGTATAATAAATATATTTGTCTTTGTCCTGTTTAAGACATATACGTACTCTCCTTGAATTATATTTTGAGATTGGGGGGTCTCTGTTGTACCCTAAAACAGCGTCCATCACTCCATCCTATGAACTGACCACATGGATTAACTCCTCTATCTGAGACAGGGATCCCAGGGCATGTCCGGCTCCCATGGCCGCCTTGACCTTGGCGTCCGGGCTCACCCTCAGCTCCATTAGCCTTTTCCCTTCTGCATGTCAAGCTGTTTTAGTAGGCCCACGTTTATGTAGGTACTTTCCATTTTTGCCTTATTCAAACCCAGAAACAAAATAGAAATTTCTTTTGAAATCCAGAGTGGAAAGTGATTAGATGAATTCAGAGATGAGGATGTGGGAACTTCTTTTTATTAAAACTCTTTCCATTTGTCAGAGGTGATTTCACTCAAACTCTTAACAGCTTAGGATAATTCGCCCCCTGCCAGGCCATGCTGTGCAGAGATTGGCTGGAAAGCCTGAAGGACAAGAGGTAATTGCAGGAGAAGAGGCAGCGCCTGGTTCCCCAAAGAGAGAGCTTCAGGAGAGTCCATTCCCACCCTGTTGGAGCTGACCAAACAGCGGGACCCCTGAAGGCTGGCCATGGAGGCTGAGGTAATAAAAGGAGTCAAGTCTTAGGCAGGGAGGAAATTCTGTTCTCTCTATCACACAGGAGATCTGGAACAGACCAGGGGCAGCCTTGTGTCTACAATACCAGGATTTGGTTGGGTCAGGAGGAGATTCCAATGTGCATTATGCATACCTGCATCTCACTGCGTGGGGGAGAGATTAACGGCTAATGTTTCTCACTTTTTTTGATGCTGAGTACAAAGAGCAAGCCCAAGGGGTCATTTGATTTCCCACAGGGCAGTTGCAATTAGACCAGAAAGAAACATAATTCTGAAACATTAAGTGCAAGCTCCTGACTCTGGATCAGGCTTTATAACCCCAAAGAACCAGGAAAATGCCTGCGAGCCTACAGCAGGCTCCCTTCCCAAGCCTTTGCCAAACTCTCCTGGAAATGGCATCTGACCTGGTCTTGTGGTTGGTGATGCTCCTTCCACTTAGCAGCTGCAGAATCTGTACTGTGGAATTTGCTTATCCTTTTCGTGGGGCTAGGGAAGTCTCTGTTAGTGCTTGAATATTGGCTTGTTTTAAGTAACTTGTGTGATAAAATGATGTGGAATCCATCCAGCCCCACATCTGGATAGGTCCTAAGGGGTGGTTGTGTAATTAAAGGGTAAATTACAGAACTATCAGACAAGGCATGCAAGGGCTCACATCTTCTGATGGAGATTGGAACCAGAATGATGGATAAATGTATTCTCTCACGAGTTTATATACTCTAGGCCATGCAAGACATGGCAACCACATATGTAACAGGAAGGGGTTGTATTAGAGGCATACATGTAACAGGATGGGGACAAGCTAAGGTGTCCACACAATAGGAAGGGGAGGTCCTACAGACATACATGTGACAGGAAGGTACATACGTAATAAGATGGGCGGGCTCCAGAGTTAAGATCTCATTCTAACTTCAGTTTTCTGTGAGCTGGTTTGACCTTAGATGTCTCTGAGCTCTTTCCCAGGGGAACAATCTATGAGCCGTATCGGAAGGGAGTGGGCCACACGTAGGGCTAGCTGGTGAGATGCTTTTGATGGCAGATAACCTTTAAGCAGATAGCCTTCAAGCAAGAGTATAAGCAACCATGTGCTTGCAAACAGCACCTTCAAGTTGGCATTCTTACGGAAGGACATCATGGGCAAGATCTTCTACGTAGGAAAATGGGACTGGGAAGGCATCTCTAACTTCCGAACGTGACGGTCTCCCTCCCCGGTCTCCCTCCCCAGACTCCTTAATGTATGAACACAGAGAATTTGTCCGCATACACCCTCTTCCCGATTCTGTTTCCAATGGAATGACACTGAAGAAGGACTTTTGTTTTCCTGACTTTAGGAAACATAAGACTTCTTGCCACCATCTTATAGATTTCCTAATCTCTCTTTAGGATGAAAGAAATAGGGTGGGGTTGGGGGGGACGTAGTAGTGACCTATGTATGCTGAGTAGAACTGTTCTGTAGGGTTTTCGGTGGTTGTTGTTGCTTTTGAAATCGGATCATCAGGACTGTTCTGAGGGACTTCTAGGCATAGGTGGTGGTGGTGGGGGGGGGGGGGCGGGGCAATGCCTTTGAACTGCCAACCTTTTGGCCAGTAAGTAGTCCATGAAGTAGTTACATCAATTGACTTCAAGTGACACCAATTACCCTCAGTAATGTGGATGGACCTCATGTCATCAATTGGAAGGTTCTTGAGTGAAAGGGAGTGTTTCTGAGAGCGTAACCTGTCTCCAAATTATAAACAGATATTTTACCAGAACTCTCTCAGTCTTTACTTTTCTCAAAACTGTAGGAATATCCAGCCTGACCAACAGATTCAGCTCTCTCTTAAAAAAAAACAGAATGACTGTAGTTTGGGTGAAAGTTTATAGAACTCCTATTGTTTGTGTAAATAGTGTCTAGTCATGTAAGGACTTAATCTGTACATATCATTAATCCATGTATCGTGATTTTTGCCAGCCTACACTTGTTTAATCTTCTTTTCTCAGCTGTGTTTTAAATACATTCCCATAGGCTAAATCAATTACCCTATAACCAGAAGGATCTTATGCTTTAGAGATATGATTGATAATATTCTCTAACATTAAATAACAAAGATATTTCTAAGCTTAACCAGAGGCATATATAGAGTGTAGATAGAAGAATGGATTTGGGGCTCCCACTTAATCCTAGCTTCATTCTAAGAACAATTAGTTCTTAAAACATGGCTCTGCTCCATACTCACCCTCATGAAAGAAACACAGAAGATAAAGTGAAGAAACTAAATGGAGCCTGGCTATCAGAAAGAATAGCATGTGGGGTCTTAAAGGCTTGTTTTCAAACATCTAAGTCATACATCAACTAAAGCCACATGGAAGATGCACACCAGTCTTCATGATCCAAGGATTGCAAACAATGTAATCCAAATCTGAAGAGGGAATGGTATCAGAGCTTAAATTGTGAGAATCCAGTTTGCAGACGTGCATGGAAGACAGTGGAATCCCAAAATACAGTTGCAGGATCTACACATAGATTAAGCCCCTAGTGAATTCCCTCTGACTATAATCGAGGGATTGGAATAGCCTGGTTATCAGTCAGAGAGTATATATGTACTTTTTAATAAATCATTTTGGGGGGCTCTTACAGCTCTTATAGCAATCCATACATCAATTGTATCAAATACATTTGTGCATATGTTGCCACCATCATTTTCAAAACTTTTTTTTCTACTTGAGTTCTGGGTATCAGCTCCTCAGTTTTCCCCTCCCACCCTCATAAACCCTTGATATATTATAAATTATTATTTTCATATCTTACACTGCCCACTGTCTCCCTTCATCCATACTTCTGTTGTTCATCCTCCTGGAGGTGGGGGGTGTTATACCTTGATCATTGTGATCAATTCCCCATTTCCCCCCTTCCTGCTCCTCATGGTATCACTACTCCCATTACTGTTCCAGAGGGGTCTATCTTTCCTGGATTCTGTGTATTGAGATCTGTACCAGTGTACATGCTCTGGTCTAGCCGGATTTGTAAGGGAAAGCTGGGGCCATGATACCTGTGAGGAGAAAGCATTAAGGAACTGGAAGAATGTTGTGTGTTTTGTTGGTGCTGTGTTGCACTCTGACTGACTCGTTCCTTCCTTGTGACCCTTCTGTGAGGGGATGTCCGATTGCCTACAGATGGGCTTTGGGTCTCCACTCTGACCCCCATCGTTAACATTGATATGATTGCTTGTTTTGGGTCTTCTTATGCTAGTCAGAGAGTATTACAGAGATGATTATATCAGATTTTAAATGAAAGATCTGACTTGAATGGTTAAAGCCCTATCATTTTATAGCCCTATTTTTCACATTTTTAATTGCTCTGGTTTTTAATATTTTCTGGTTTTCTTTCAGACTAGGGTTTATTTCAGTTGTATTTTGTTATTGTTGGTACCTTCTTCACTCTGT
Organism: Tenrec ecaudatus; assembly: GCF_050624435.1. Taxonomy (NCBI): domain Eukaryota; kingdom Metazoa; phylum Chordata; class Mammalia; order Afrosoricida; family Tenrecidae; genus Tenrec; species Tenrec ecaudatus. Next base: position 250,454,654 of record NC_134530.1, on the reverse strand, counting down.
TATGTATTTATTTATATATTTTTTCAGTATATGAAATCCAAAATGGGTGAAATCATAGAGACAGTAACTAGATTAAGATTTCCTGGGGTCTACAGCAGGGTAGGTTGGAGAGGGGGTTAATGAGTACAAGAAGGAAGAAAATATTTAAAACTGATTGTGGTAGCAATTACACAGCACTTCTTCTTTAAAAAATAATTTTATCGGGGGCTCATACAACTCTTATTGCAATCCATACATACATCCATTGTATCAGGCACTTTTGTACATTTGTTTCCTGCATCATTCTCAAAACATTTACTTTCTACTTGAGCCCTTGGTATCAGCTCCTCTTTTTTCCCTCTCTCTCCCTGTTGCCCCCTCCCTGTGAGCTCTTGATAATTTATACATTATTCTGTCATATCTTACACCGTGCCACTTCTCTGCTGTCTGTCCCCCGGAGAGGAGGTTATATGTAGATCATTGTACTCTGTTCCCCCTTTCTCCCTCACCTTCCCTCCACCTACCTGGTAGCACCACTCTCACTATAGGTCCTGAGGGGTTCATCTGTCTTGGATTACCTGTGTTTCCAGTTCCTATTTGTACCAGTGTACATCCTCCTGTCCAGATGGGTTTGTAAGGTCGAATTGGGATCATGATAGTGGAGTGGAGGAAGCATTCAAGAACTAGAGGAAAATTGTATGTTTCATCATTGCAACACTGCACCTTGACAGGCTTGTCTCCTCCCTGTGGCTCTTCTGCAAGGGGATGTCCAATTGCCCACAGATGGGCCCTGGGTCTCCACTCTGCACTCCCCCTCATTCACAATGCTATGATTTTGTTGTTGTTGTTCTTTGATGCCTGATACCTGATCCCTTCAACACCTTGTGATCTCACAGGCTGGTGTGCTTCCTCCACGTGGGCTTTGTTGTTTCTCAGTTAGATGGCTGGTTGTTTATCTTCAAGCCTATAGGACCCCAAACTCTATATCTATTGATAGCCAGGCACCATCAGCTTTTTTCACCACACTTGCTTACGCACCCACTTTGTCTTCAGCGATCATGTCGGGATAGGCTGGTGTGCTTCTTCCATGTGGGCTTTGTTGTTTCTCAGTTAGATGACCGCCTGTTTATCTTCAAGCTTTTAAGATCCCAGATGCTACATCTTTTGATAACCAGGCAGCATCAGGTTTCTTCACTATATTTTCACTTTGTCTTGTAAATATATTTATATATGATGAGGGGGAAATAGATCTATGTACATATATTTATAGGTTTAGTATTAAGGAAACAGATGGACAGTGGGCCTCTGCTCAAGTACTCCCTCAACACAAGAACACTTTGTTCTAACTATTTGGCAGTCTGAGATGCTCACCTTCCTGGCATGATCACTGAAGACAATGGGTGCACAAGCAAATATGGTGGAGTGGTTGGCTTACAGACTTTCCTAGATGGGGGAATATATTCAAAAGATTATAGGGTTGAGGTGTTGGTCTTACTTAACTGCAATTGTTAGGTATAGGATATTTTTGTTTTGTTCATTTATAAAATGTTATGTTTAAATGAGGGTGGCACATATTGAATTGTATGCATTTTAGTCTTATCCTGTTAGGCACAGATATTATTTTATTATTGTTTGTTTGAAAATTACATATGGCTACATAGTTATGTGAAAGTGTCAAATTGACAAGGGGTGGCCTGTGGTAGTTATATAATTGTCAATCTGAGAGGCTTAGGAGTGAACAGATGGAGTCTAGTTTGTCAATCAGATCATAGCTAATGAGGCTTCTGTGTGGGTATGACCTTCTCCTGAGAATTCTGGGAAATCTGGTATTTCCTCCTTGAAGGTGGGAGACTCTCTGCTCACATACCGGAGACAGAGCAGCTGACAAGACACATGGACCCACTCTGATGCAGAGACCCCTGCCAGTGCTGAGATGTTTCCTATGCCACTGGATCCAAAGACTTTCTAATCACTGGCCTGTGATCTACATTCTGTGTCATTGCATGTGTTTTGTGAGTCTGAAGAGGACTTTATAGATTGCTATCAGACTATTATTGGACTAATGGATCTGGACTGGGCTGGGATGTTTTCTCAGTGTTCAATTGCTTTTGTATAAAAACCTCTCCCTTATATACATATGAGTGTCTCCATGAATTTGTTTCTCTAGTCTACCCAGATTGACAGAGAACATCACATTAATAACTGAGATATTTGAAGTGCCTTTGCCGAGGATGCCCATCAAACAAAGACATCTGACTGAAAGGACTTCAGGTAGGGAGCATATTTTAAAGTTCTCTGCATACTGCGCCAGCACTATGCAGAACACAGACAGTCAATATAATTTTTTCGTTTTGTTTTGGATGATGTGGTAACTAAGGGATCAGAATTCTATGCTTGCTTCCAGTCTTGACTGATACTATCCATCAGCAAAATCATTTGCTTTCCTCATATGACTTCCTCTGCCTTTCATTAGCAGAATCAAATGGCCTTTATAAAACAAACGGAACAGAGCCCTGCCAGGCAGGCCACAAAGGAGTTTCCATAAATATCAAGTCATTGTTGATCCACTCGCTTAACTTATTGTGCAGAAAAGTCAGGCTACCCCTCCAGAGGCGCTTGCCTATTCAGTAATATTGCTCAGTAATGAGCTGCTGTGTTGGCTAACATGTAGCTGTTCTAGGCTTTGCATAGATGACATCAAAGCACACAGAACAGCATTTGGGTAAGTAAGTCAACGATCAAAGGTGATTAATTTAAATCATGCAAAAATATTCATCTCTACTAAATCTTCAGGAAATCGATTCATTTTGTTGTCATGTCAACATAGCACTTATTGAGTCTTCTTATGAATTCTTAATGAATTGAAAGGCCCTGGCTTTGAGGTCTCTATGGAAATTGATCTCATTTTGCTCCTCTGGGGGATCGAAGATAGGGCTTGAGAGAGCCGAGCTTATTCTTCTGAAGGTCAGTCTGCTCACTCGGCTGAGCAAAAAGAAGGACAATGCATCCTCATTGGTTGCCTTAAGGTTTATTTGGTTGTATTGGTTTGGAAAATGACTTGGCTTTGTGTGCCCAGGGTTACAGCTCATGGAATAAGGTGTTGTTTTGAACTACATATGAGAAATAAATAACTTTTGAACCTACATTAAGGTAATAAAGTGGGTTGCCTTCCTCTGGGAATGGTCTGGGCCTGTCCCAGGAATTCCACTTTCATTAATATTGTGGGTAATGACTGACCTTATTTTATAGTTATGTGCCTGTCAACTCTATATTGATTAACTCATCCCCAGGTTTTCTTGTAGTTCCTTAAGATGATTTAAAACTGTTTAACAATTATGCTAAATAGCTAGATAGATGTATCTTTAAAATCAACAACAACAAAAAATCTCTGTTCCATTATAAACCGTTCACAAGGTACAGCTGTTTTGAAAGGGCCTTCTCAGTATCAGGACAGAGTCAGGAGTGGGTTGGGTCAATCCAACTGTGGCATCAAGATAGATGACTCTGGTATAATCCTATGCTGTTGGGTTAGTTCGTACCCACCCATATTCATTACTCTTTCACTTTATAGCTCTGGAATGAATTCCCTTCCCTGAACCTTTGGCCCCAAATTATAAAAAGTAAGTGAAGATTTAAAATACCAGTCAGCATCCATCACCACTTGAATCTGAAGGAAATGGACACATTAAGTGCTTATTACATGCCAGTTACTGTTGTCAGAATTGTGCCCCCCCCCCCCACACACACCGACAGCTTTATTCCACACAGAATAGGCCATACTCATAGGCTTCAGCAGCTCAGGCTCTTTCCCATTGGCCTGAACAAAGGGCCGCTCTAAGGGTAGGGGTGCAGGGGTGCAGGCCTCTCTAAGGGTAGGGGTGCAGGTTGGCGCTTCACCTGCACCCAGGTACCTTTCTCCTTGGCCTCCATCTTTTGCTGGGCTTTCTCCTTCATGCTCTCAGGAAGCTGTCCCTTGCTCTTTGAGTGCCTAATGTGCACCTTAGTCCTCAAAGTAATATCCTTGCTCTTCAATATTTTAAAGAGGTCTTGTTCAACATAATTTTCCAGTGCAATGCATCCCAAAGAAGCCGTGTACAACACCTTCCCCGAATATAACGTGTCTTTCTTGACTGGCACTTTCGTGAGCATTGATTGTGGATCCAAGCAAAGTGAAACCATGATCAGCTCACTAATGCCTAGGGTATCCATATTTATGCCATCCATTTCATTTTTGGTGACTTCCAGTTTTCCTAGATTCATTATTTGTGCATTCCACCTTCCAATTATTAATAGATGTCTGTAGCAGTTTCTCCTCAATTTGAATCAAATGAATGCTTGAAATGCTTTGCTTCATCTGCTCCATTATGGTGAAGGGCACTTTGCCATGGCAGCTCATCCTCAGTCATATTTTGAGTGTCTTCTGACTTCAGGGGCTCAGCGTCTGGCCCTCTATCTGGAAAGTTCTGCTCCTATTCCTAAGATTTTCTGTATCTGACAATGTTCCTCTGCTTTTTGGACATTTTTCAGTGGTTCATTTCTCAGAAGTGGACACCATATTCCTTCTTTTTAGTCTGATAGCTTTGCTGAATTTGGGCTTGTATTTGAAATCCCAATGACATATCTTCCAGCAACCTGGCAACAAGCAAGCCACAGCAATATGACAATCTGACAGATAAAGAGTGGCTTTATGATCACAACAAACCAAAAGAGCCCAAGCCCATTGCTGTTGAGTACGTTTTAATTCACTGTGATCGATGAGACAGGATAGAACTGCCCTGTATAGTTTCTGAAGCTGCAAATCATTAAATTAAAAAGTTGTGAATTAGGTGGGAGTTTGCATTTAAGATGATCATTGTTGTATTCAACAACTGAAACTACTTATTAAACTCCCAGTAGCTTACCCTGCCCATCTCCCTTCTTGCCCCCCTCCCCACTCCATCCCCCCTTGTTTCTCCCGAGGCTGTAAATCTTTACAGACGCCAACTGCTCTTTCCCTGGTGAAGGGACCCACGCATCTGGACTGCCACACTTTCAGTTAGCAGGTGAATGCTTTAAGCATGGTGTCACCAGGGCTTCTTTTAGTTTTACCGATGACTGACGTACACCTGTCACCCTGGGGGCACAGCAACACAAGGAAGTAGTACGTTCAAGGTCCCACGGTGGTGTAAGAGGTTTAAACTGACCACGGGAGTGGCACCGTGGAAGAAAGACATGATAATCTACCCCGTCGGGATTACAATGAAGTAAATACTATAGAGAAGTCCTACTCTGTAATACATGGGATTGCCATACATCAGGATCAAATCAGTGGCAATGGATTGGGTTTTCTGGGTTTAATAATGGTCAGGGATTTCTTCTTCCCAAGTTAATCTCTCAATTTCTTACCACATAAAATCTTTAAATAGAAGGTGTCCCTAAGAGGTCACCTGGTTAGACTTCTAACCCAAGCACATAAATGTAGTGTGCACTGAAAGAATAGCTGTCCACCAATTGGACAGCCCCCTACAGAAGGGTCGCAGGAAGTAGATGAGCCAGTCAGGGTGCAGTGTAGCACTGATGAAACATACAAGTTTCCTCTAGTTCTTAAATGCTTCCCCCTCACCCCCTACTATCATGATCCCAATTCTACCTTATAAATCCAGCTAGACCAGAGGATATACACTGGTACAGACAGGAACTGGAAACACAGGGAATCCTGGATGTACGATCCCTTCAGGACCAGTGGTGAGAGTGGTGGTTCTGGGAGGGTGAAGAGAAGGTGGGGTAGAAAGGGGGAACCGATTACAGGGATCTATATATAACCTCCTCCCTGGTGGATGGACAACAGAAAAGTGGGCAAAGGGAGATGTCAGACAGCATAGGATATGACAAAATAATAATAATTTATAAATTATCAAGGGTTCTTGAGGGAGGAGGGAGCAGGGAGAAAGGGGAAAAAATGAAGAGCTGGTCCCAAGGGTTCAAGTAGAAAGCACATGTTTTGAGAATGATGAGGGAAACAAATGTACAAATGTGCTTGACACAAAATGGGTATATGTATGGATTGTGATAAAATGATTAAAATAGTGACCTGCATCCAAATTCTGGTACCACTCTATGACAATGGAGTACTTTCAGTAACCTCCTTAACTTCTGTAAGCATCATTTTACAAATCTATAAAATGGGGATAAGAATAGGACTTAAAGTTTTCATAAGAGGAAAAATGCAAAGAAATGTTTAGCACAGTAACAGAAACATAGTAAGCACTCAATAAATGTGGCTGATGTTACTCCTATTATTATTGAGGTAAAGTATTTTGGTGATATAGAATTGACTTCCTCATGAAATAATTTGTTGGAAAATTCTAGTTCAAGGAATATTAAAATTCTAGGTATGAGAGTAGAGTTAGTTAACACCTTTAATATACAGGTAAGAAATCTGAGGCACAGAGAGACTGAATTATTTCTACACAGTTTTAGCACTAGTTAAAAGCAGAATACCCTCAATGTAAAACACGTTGTTCTATTAACCTGGCATTCCCTGATGCTCACCTTCCCACACGATCACTGAAGACAAAGCGGGTGCATAAGCAAATGTGGTGAAGAAAACTGATGGTGCCTGGCTATCAAAAGAGATAGTGTCTGGGGTCTTAAAGGCTTGAAGGTAAACAAGCGGCCATCTAGCTCAGAAGCATCAAAGCCCACATGGAAGAAGCACACTAGCTGTGTGATCACGAGGTATTGAAGAGATCAGGTATCAGGCATCAAAGAACAAAAAATCATATCATTGTGAGTGAAGGGGAGTGCAGAGTGGAGACCCAAAGTCCATCTGTGGGCAACTGGACATCCGCTTACAGGAGTTCAGGAAGGAAGTTTGATGAGGAGGTAAATCACGTCAGTACAGAGGTTAAGTTGAGCTGTTACCGGGAAAACACTGGCATGTTCACACTTGTTCAAGAATCCATCTCCCTGCCTTTCTGAGCATACTAGTCCTCCTTATGGTCAGGAAGCTATGGTCATGTGTTGGCTCACAAATTCTCTAACATGAAATTCTTCTTGTGTTTACCCCATTTATTGGTATGACGCAAGCAAGGCAGCTACCTAATTTCACCACTTGCTGAAAATGGTGGAGCCACAAGATGAAAGGAGATGACCGCTGACCCAGAAGATTGCCTCCTGCTGGTCAGGAAAACTGTTTTTTAAGAAGATTGCCTCCTGCTTGCCAGGAAAACTGTTTTTGAATCTTTATGCAAGTGAGGTACAGAGAATTTCTTGTTTTTTAAAGTACTCAGTGTTATTGCAGCTACCACACTCAGAACTTTGGGTTTATTTTTTCCATGTTGAAATAAACTATGAACTCATTCAGCTAGCCTGAAAAAGATCCAAGCAGAAATCCTGGTTTCTTTGTCCATCAGCCCATGAACTTGCTTGGGAGCTAGGCGTACAATGTGTTCCTCTCCTGGAAAATTCCACTTGTGATATATTTGCTCATTTATCCCTAAAGAAATCATGTTAGCCCCAATTGAAATGCCTCTGTTTCTCATAGATAACGCAGCTTACTCTACAGACTTTTGTTGCTGCTAAAAAAAATCTACAGCTTCCTGGTTATTTTCTTCCACCTAAGCAAAGAGGAAAGATCTGGAAAAGCAACTCCTTTCCTACAAAGGGATGGAAATGAGGGCTGGAAGCTTCTATCTGACTGTGGAAACAACATTCGAAAGAGAATCTTTGTCCCTTGTCAGTGTGATTTTTTTTAGGGCGCTTCCTCACTTAACTATGTTTCTCGGATTTCAAAATTCATCCATCAAAGCATGCCATATTCCATTATATTTTTATTGTCATTTTTGACAGTTCTGCTGTGAAATAACTCAAGGACTGTTATGTTTCCCAACACAATCAAATAAAGAATAATTTGGAAAATTGAAAGAAAAGAGTTTCTTTCTTTTATTGTCTAAATATAAAGCACACTTTCTACTTATTTATTTATGCATCTGTTTTAGTTGCTTATTTATGCATACCAAATTACCCCAAATTTTATTGGCTTGCAATGCCAATCATTCATTATTTTACATTTTCTGTAATAAAGGAACCCAATGTGGCTTAGCTGGTAATTGTGGTTCAGAGGCTCTCACGATGATGTAGTCAAGATGTCAGGTAGGGACTGCAGCAAACTGGAATGGCTGGGCCAGGAACTGCTTCCAAAATGCTCACCCACATGGCCTCAACTCCTCATGGCATGAGCTTTGGCCTTGGGCTGCTCACCACATGATAGCCAACTTCCTGCATAGCGATCCAAAGAGGCGTGAGAAAGGAAGAAATTGTACGTCCCTTTTGGACCTATTCTTTGATGTCATCGGCTGCCAACTTTTGTTTTGTTTCATTCGTCAGAAACAAGCTATTCAATGCAGCTCATACTTGAGAGGAAGGGAAGTTAGGCTCCACCTCCTGAAGGGAAGAATTTGTGGATTTATTTTAAAGTCACTCCAATATTCAATGGTTATCTAGCATCTCCTCTGGGTCAGGTACTGTTCTAAGTGCTAGAGATCTAGCAGTAAACAGAGCCACAAATAGTTCCCCAGAATAACTGGCACTTGATGCTAGGGGTGAGAGTCTAGATAGTTTTCCAACACCATCATTCAGTCTCAGAAACTCACAGGGGGCATTTCTACCCTGTCCCATAGGGTTACTACGAGTCAGCATCGACTCACAATGGCAATGACTTTGGCTCTTTTTTTTTTCTCATATTGCCTGTAATCATGTCAGTTCAACATCCAGTTATCTTTATGAATGTGGAAGAGACAGGGCTCAGACTTCTGCACCCCATTCTACCATTATTAGCACCCCATCTGTGGAGTGTATCAGTTTCTTGGTTCCTTCTAAAAAATGGGCTAACAACCTTGAGTACTTTTGTTAGGGAGAGAAATGGTGGGGATCTATGTATAACTCCCTCCCAGGGGGATGGGCAACAGAAAAGAGGGTGAAGGCAGACATTGGTCAGTGTAATACATGACATTTAAAAAAATACATTATTAAGGGTTAATGGGGGAGGGAGGGAGGGTGGGAAGGGAGGAGAAAAACGAGAAGCTGATACCAAGGCCTCAAGCAGAAAGAAAACATTTTGAAAATGACAATGGTGGGAAGAAGCACACCAGCCTGTGTGATCACAAGGTATTGATAGTATCAGGTATCAGGCATCAAAGAACAAAAAAACCCCCCAAAAACCTATATCATTGTGAATGAAGAAGAGTATGGAATGGAGACCCATCTGTAGGCAACTGGACATTCCATTACAGAAGGGTCACAGGGAGGAGAAGAGTCAGTCAGGGTGCAGTATAGCACTGATGAAACATACAACTTTCCTCTAGTTCTTTAATGCTTCCCCCCCACCGCCCCCTCCCACTGTCATGAACCCAGCTCTACCTTACAAATCTGGCTAGACAAGAGGATGTATATTGGTACAGATAAGAGCTGGAAACACAGGGAATCCAGGACAGATCAACCCCTCAGGGTCAATAATGAGAGTGATACCAGGAAGATAAAGGGAAGGTAGGGAAGAAAAGGGGAACAGATCACAAGGATCGACATATAATCCCCTCCCTGGGGGACGGACAATAGAAAGGTGGGTAAAGGGAGACGTAGGACAGTGTAAGACATGAAAAAATAATAATTGATAAATTTTCAAGGGTTCATGAGGGAGGAAGGGTGGGGGAGGGAGGGGGAAAATGAGGAGCTGCTACTAAGGGCTCAAGTAGAAAGAACATGTTTTGAAAATGATGATGACAACAAATGTACACATGTACTTGACACAATGGATGGATATATGGATTGTGATATTCATTATACGAGCCCCCAATAAAAATGATTAAAAAGAAAAAAGAAAAAGAAATGGCGGGGCTGAGTTCTGAAGGAGTTTTCAGACACTCATTAAAAAATTAAAAGAAAAACAAAAACGAGCTATCGATGTGTTGGCTTTGAGAAGGCATTTGTGTGTGTGTGTGTGTGTGTGTGTGTTTCTGATGGAAGTAGTGCTGTGGCTTTAAATGATTGACAAACTCTGTGCTGGGATCAAGGCAGCTGAAAGTCGAAGACAAGAGGAGTTCTAACATTGGGAGACATTGGGACCAACCATTTCAAGAGGTAGCATATGATCAATGGAGTTGAAGAAGAGAGTCCAAGCTACACTGAAGGTATTGGAGAAATGCAGGGCTCTAGCAATGGGCAGAATGCTAACTGAAATGTTTCAACAAACTGAAGAATACTGGAAGCATTCACTAGTCTATGTCAAGAAGCCAGCTACTTGACCAACTGAATGGAAGCAAACCATATTTGTCCCCATTCCAAAGAAATATATTGACCATGTGTGGATCATAACAAATCTGGATAACAGAATAATGGCAGTACCAGAACACTTTATTGTGATCATGCAGAACCTGAAAATGGTTCAAGCAGCCATCATTTGAATATGTGTGAGGTTGTATCTTTCCATGATTCACATTCAATCTGTATGCTGAACAGATCATCTGAAAAGCTGCACTATATGCAGAAGCACACGGGATCAGGATCAGTGGAAGGTTTATTAATAACCTGCAATATGCAGATGACACAACCTTGCTTGCTGAAAGTGAGGAGGACACGAAGCCCTTGCTGACGGTGATCAAGGACTGAAGCCTTCAGTATGGATTGCACCTCAATGTAAAGAAAACTAAAACCCTCACAATTGGACCGGTGGATAGCATCATGCCAAACTGAAGAAAGAGTGACATTGTCAAGGATTTCATTTTGCTTGGATCCACAGCCAATGCTCATGGAAGTAGCAGTCAGGAAATCAAAGGAAATATTAATTGGACAAAAACCTGTTGCACAAAATCTCTTTACAATGTTGAAGACCAAGGACATCACTTTGAGGACAAGGTACACCTGACCCAAGCCAGGGTGTTTTCAATGATCTCATGTGCGTGTGAGTGTTGGACATTGAATAAGGAAGACTGAAGGGCTTTATGTATTTGCATTATGGTGTTGGTGAAGAATACTGAAAATTCAATGGACATACAGGAAAAATAAAATAAAATAAGGGTTCCTGGGGGCCACGGTAGGGTAGGGAGTGGATACAGGGTAGCTGGTATCAAGGAGTTCAAGAAGAAAGAAAATGTTTTGAAACTGATTGTGGTAGCAATTGTGCAATACTGCTTGAGTGATATATCTGTAAGAGCTCTCAATAAAATGATAAAAGAAATCAGGACTAGACTTAGATTTAAAAATTATACCCCCAGTTTATAACACAGAGCTCATATGACTATATTCTTAATAATGATGATTTTAAACTTTATTAAAATATTAATATAAATGTTAATTTATATTAATAAAATGATAAGTATTATTACATAATAGCCAATGTCATTTTGAAATGTATGATTATGTTACTCAAGTATAAGTTGCTCTCTATGAAATACATATAAATCCAAAATGAATTCTTAAAAAATAAGAAAGAAAAAGAAAATGGCATGGCCAGAAGAATGATTGTATTTGTCTTGTCAGAAGTACAGCCAAATGTCCCCTGGAAGTGAAGATGACAAGCCTTTACCTTACATGCCTCGGACATGTTATCAGGAGAGACCAGTCCCTAGAAAAGGACATCATGCTTGGTCAAGTAGAGGGTGGTTGAAGAAGAGACAGACTCTCAAGAGGATGGATAGACACAGCGGTTGCAACAATGAGCTGAAGCATAACGATCGTGAGGATGGCACTGGACAAGGTGGTGGGTCATTCTCTATGACCTTGGGTCAAATCTACTTGACTGCACCTAAGAACTTCACCTGGCATCTTTTGAACTTGAAGAATACACTTGGGTGGTCTTGCATGCCGAGATGTGTGGAAACCTTGTCTTCAAGGAAGCAATGCCTTCAATTCTACCTGGCCTCAGCAGCTATGAGAAAGGCTGCCAGAAGCAATAACGGACAATCCTTACAATCAAGTGCAGTAGGAGGGGATCTACTGGGCAAGGTGCATTAAAGGCAGGCCGGGTAATTCAGAAGCTTATAGAGACTGTTCTTTGGGATTCCAAAGGGTTAATCTTGATAGATATTTTCCCCCAAAGAACTCAGGATGATCGCAAAGGGTTCATTAGGAAGAAAATTTAAGAAGATCGAAAGCTACATTGTTGAGAAAAAGGTCAGGGAAGTTGTGCTGAGGTCTTATTTTTCCATCAGACCTCTGGTGGGAGGTCAGAAAGGGCTTTCTCACAAGAATTTTGTTGAGAAACAGTACACCCTCCACCCTACAGCCCCAATCCTTTCAGCTTTCTTTTTGTTCCCTGAAATCAAAGAACTGTAAAAAGCAACACAATTTGAGTCTTTCATGTGTGCCCAAACCACTGTTTTGACATGGTGTAAATGAAAGACTTCAGAACCCTTCAGGGAAGAATTTGAGGGATGGAAACATTGCTTCCAGAAGTGTCTAGGTCCAGGTGGAGGGATGTGTTGAGAAACAATAGCTTCACATTTTGATATTTTTGTTTCAGGGAGGTTTCTATGATTTTGTAACAATATGTTATCACTCACTATGCTCGTTAAACATGAGAGAGAATTCTCATACATTTTCTTTCGTAAGATACTTGTTAGTATTGTGATTATATAGGAGGATATTTTCAATTTTAAGAGATATATCATGAATTTTAGTGGTTTTAAGTGTCATGATGTATGTAACTTACTTTCAAATTAATCAAAATGTATGATACATAGATGTAGACACACATACACACACACATAGAGCGATAAATCAAATAATAGCAGATATCAAGACAATGGGTTGATGAATACTCAATATAATGTTCTTTTACCTTTTCTGATTGTTAATATATTTTATAGTAAAAAGCTGAAAAGAAAAATGATTAGGCGATCATGATTTGTTGTTCTATGTCTGCCTCCCCAATTAGACTCCAGGTACCTCAAAGAACAGAACTTCTTTTGTGCCTTGATAGTCCTTGTTACCATGCCCAGTGCATAGCACTTTTCAGATTTGGGTATTAACTCAATACACACGTCTAACCATTAACTCGATGGCAACAGGGAAGCTCTTACAGACTAGCAATTCCACATCAGTCAGTGGAGCGGCAGATACATCGGTACCCTTCTCTCTTTATAGCCTTCACTTGCAAACGAGTGGGTGGTAATTGCAGTCATGTTTCTGATGCCTGCCAGTAAAAATGAACGTTTCTAGCTTTGCTCCCAGGGCAGTGAACACAAAACAAAATAGAAATCGGCACCAAGCTGATTCTTAATTAGCATCACTCATGTTGATTGCTGCTCCTGTCCGGCTAATGGAAGCCAAATAATGTAAGAGCCTAAAAGGAAACACAACCCAGAAGTACAGAACTCTTCTGATTGTTTGAAAAGATAGGCTTTCAGGAAACTTTCTTAAAAGGCGACTGGCAGATATACACCATCCCATTACACAGATGTTTCAAAGAGCAGCCCCTGGTGGAGGATGTTCCCGGTAATTTGAAAAGAAATTGGGTTGCTCAGTTCTACAAAGTCTTTCATTCTTTCTTTGCTCAATCCCACTACCGGGAGATGACAAGAACTGTCTTCTGCCAATACAATTTTCTTCCTTTTGAAAAACAACTCTAGCCACCTTTTGCTATTGGTTTTAGGATTACGGGATGCATATTAGAGAAACAGCATGTAACTCAGAAGAAAGAGAAAGTTAAGTGCTTGAGCTTGATAAATCTATGAAGCGCATCCTCATTCAAAAAAGCACACCCCAAATCTCTTGGAGACTCCTAACTTCAAATGCTCTTGCTATAAACAGATAAAATGTCTTAGATATTCCTTTAACTTCAGAACTGAGTGCCCTTTCTCAGATTGTGTGTTATTCTTAACTCTTGTGGTACAAATATGCTTTTGTAAGCAATGGTTTTAATGGCTTAATCAGCAAGGTAATTGCTGCATAACCAGAAAAGGCTGCATCTCTGATAGAGAAAAACATTGTTTGATCGGCAAGGCTAATTATATGCTCTGGCTTTCAAGAACATTATTTACTGGAAATATGCTGCACCTTTGCTAAATTGTATGTTCAGACATCACATTTCAGTTGAATTTACTAAACGTCTGCTTCTAAATATTAGGTATTAATTTCTCTGTAGTCTATCTCTATTAGTAGACATTATTACCATTCTTTTCCAACAGCCAGTTAACAGAATTCAGTTTGTGGGGACAAATTTTTGCTGATGAATTACACCAAAATACATCAGAATTACATCAAAATGCATTGACAGGGAACTACCATAAAGCCAAGATAAATCCACAGATGGATGTGGAATGAAGGACATCATTACTGATAGATCTTGGCTGAACACAGGAATATAAAAAAGATGCTTTCCTTTGTTACATAGGTTTCCAGGGAACAAAGGGCCTGGGATTGCCTGTCACTTTTTCAGCCAAGACAGAGACCAGGCCGATTTGAGAAACTATAAGGTTACTTCTTCAAGCACTAGACAGAAGGACCCAGTGGGGTTTGCTGCTTCCAAGCTTAAACAATTCATCGAAAAGCAAACAAGTTATAGACCTTAAGGTATGCGACAGGTTGGGGTGGGGATGGGGCCAATGAGCAGGCTTTGAAAATGATCGCTTGATATTTTGATTATGCCAAGGGCTGTCAGATCCCTGAGCATTCAGGCACCATTGCTTATGTAAATATCCTTGTTCCCCTTCTTCCTGAGTTAGAACATCCTTACTAATTAGGGTTAAAAGGAAGGTTTACTGCAAAGGAGGAGGCTGAGATATTTTGGATGGTTAACAAACTAAATCTTAAATTATGATATATTTCTAGTATTTTGACAATCAGTGGGCTAATTCTTTCACCATCTCTATCACATTGACTATGCAAAGGCATTTGATAGGAGTCCTCACAAATTATGGATAACTGCAAAATATGGAAATTTAGAACCTTTAATTGTGCTCATGTGGAAACTGTACAGAACCCTGGTGGAGCAATGGGTTAAGTTTGGGGCTGTTGGTCAGTGGTTTGGATCCTTAGCCACTTCTTGGGTGAAAGAGGCAGTCGGCTTCCATAAAAATTTAAAGCTTCAGAATCCCTAGGGTGCAGTTCTACTCTGCCCTAGAGGGTCACCGTGAGTTGGAATAAACCCTGCAGCAGTGAATTCTCTTTTGGAACCTGTACATACCCCAAAAGGCTGTTTCGAACATAGCAAGGGGATGCTGTGTAGTTTAAAATCAAGAAAGGTGTGCACCAGGGTGTACCCTTTCACCACACTTGTTCAGTCTGCATTCTGCGTAAATAATTCTAGAAGCAGAGCTTTATGAAGAAGAATGAAACACCAGGATTAAAGGAAGATTTATCAACTACCAACAATATGCAGATGGCATAATCTTCCTTCCTGAAAGCAAAACGGGCTTGAAGCACTTACCAATAAAGGTCAGAGAATACAACTTTCAGTCTCAATTACAACTCAATACAAAGAAAACAAATGACTTTTGGGCATTGGGCAAATCTGCTGCAAAACCTCTGAAACTGTTAAAAAGCATAGATGTCATTTTGAGGGATAAAGTATGTTTGAATCAAGCCATGGTAGTTTCCATTGCCTTGGATACATATAAAAACTGGGCAATGAATAAGGAAGACCAAAGATGAATTGATGCCTTCGAACTATGGTGTTAGTGAAGAATACTGAAAGAAAATGGGCTGCTCGAAGAACAAACACATTCGTCTTGGAAGAAGTAGAGCCAGATACCCCTTAGAAATGTGCATAAGCCTTTATTTCATGTCCTGTGCACATCAGGATATTATCAGGAGGATAGGACCACGGAGGTGGAGATCTCTCTGGAGATAGAGTTGTACCTCGGTCCTTGACTCTACGCAAGAAAGAATTCACGCCGAAGCCTGGTTCGTGATCCAAGTGAGTTTTATGAGAGTTGGAAGAAGTTTCAGGTGTTACACGGCACCCATAGGACTCCTCCTGACCATGCAGCCTGGCAGAGACTGCTCAGCGTCATGCAAAGATCTCTCTCTCTCCCTTTGGGCTCCTGCCTTTTCAAGGATTCCATGGGGAGGCGTGGTGGGCAACCCCAGATCAACCCCATTGGCTGAATTGAATTCACCTGGCCCAGGTGGGCCAATCCAGGTTTAGCGCCCACCCATGCCCATTGGCGGGAAACCTGAGCCTCTGAGCATGTGCAGTGAGCCGTTCTTTGTTCCCGTGCTTGGCTCTCTGGGTATGCATTAACGGACATTCCCATCCCTGCACTAATCTGCCTAACAGAGGAAGATATCATACTTCATAAATTAGTGGGTTTGTAAAAAGAGGAAGATCTTCAAAACTATGTATATTGACATCATGGTTACAAAAAGGACTCAGATGCCGTATCTTTTGATAGCTGGGCACCATCATCTGATACCAAGGGCTCAAGTAGAAAGCAAATGTTTTGAGAATGAGGATGGCAACAAATGTACAAATGTGCTTGACACAATGGATGTATGTATGGATTATGATAAGAGTTGTATGATCCCCAAAAATGTTTTTTAAAAATCAAAAACGATTTTGACTCAAAAACAAACAACAATAACAACCCTCCCCCCAAAAAACCCAAACAAACCCCAAAAGGGCTCAAACATAGCAACATTTAGCTGGCACAGAACCAGGTAGTGTGCTGTGTGATTATACTTAGGTTACCATGAGTCAGAACCAACTCAAAAGCATCTATTGGCAACAATAGCAAAAAAATTTTAAAAAGACAATGCATTTATTATGGTCATTGAATTGGTCTCTGTGTAACAGAATGAAATCGTGCCCAGTTAGACCGTTGTATTCCATAGGTGTGTGAGTTATTTTGTTTTTCTTGTTGTGGAGAATATGCACATCAGGATATATACCAATTCACAATTTCTCTGTGATCAATTCAATGATATGGATTATATTCTTTGTGTTGTCCCACCATTCTCACCCTCCTTACTCAAGCTGTTCCTCTCTGCTTGTTGCTGTTGTTGTCAACTAGGTTCCGACACATAGAGACCTGCCGCACAGCAGAATGAAACACTCACTGCCCGTCTCTCGCCATCCTCACTTGAGCCCCTTGTTGCAGCCACAACCTCTTTCCATCCATCACCTTGAGGGTCTTCCTCTCCTTCACTGCCCGTGTACTTTACCAAACATGACGTCCTTCCCCAGGAACTGGTCTCTCTGGACAGCATGTCCAAAGAATGTAAAACGAGTCTCACCGTCCTTGCCTCTAAGGCACACTCCGGCTGTACTTCTTCCAAGACAGGTTGATTTATCCTTGTGGCGGTCTGTAGACTCAACCTCATTGCCACCAGGTCAATGCTGACTCCCAGTGAGATCCCTGTGGGTTTCTGAGACTGTAACTGTTTAGGAGAGTAGAAAGCCAGACTTTCTCTCACGGCACTGCTGATGCTTTTGAATTACCGTCCATGAAATTGCAGCCCATGGATAATCACTGCTTCACCAGGGCTCTTTCATGGTACTTTCAATATTCTTTTCCAGCACTATAATTCAAATGCATTGATTCTTCCCCCACCCCTCCATCTTCTTTATTCTATGTCCAACTTTCACATGCATATGAGGGAATTGAAAATACCCTGGCTTGGTTCAGGCACACTTTAGTCCTCAAAGTAACATCCTTGCTTTTCAGTCTTCTAAAGAGGTCTTATGCAGCAGATTTACCCGATCCAATTTGTATTTTGATCTCTTCACTGCTGCTTCCCTGAACATTGATTTTGGGTCCAAGCAAGACAAAATCCTTGACAACTTCAACCTTCTCTCCATTTATGATGATATTATGTATGGGTCCAGTTGTGAGCATTTTGGGCTTCTTTACATTGAGCGGGAAACTATTCCAAAGACTGAATCCTTGATCTTCATCAACAAGTGCTTCAAGTCTGCCTCACTTCCAGGCAGCAAGATTGTGTGACATCTGCATATTTGCAGGCTGTTAATAAGCCTTCCTCCAGTCTTGATGCTTCATTCTTCTATATATAAGCCAGCTTCTCTGGTGATGTGCTCAGCATACAGATTGAATAACTATAGCGAGCGGATACAACCCTGTGACACATGTTTCCTGATTTAAACCACGGAGTAGCCCTTTGTTCCGTTTGCACGGTTACTTTTTGTTCCATGTACAAGTTCCGCAAGATCACAATACGGTGTTCTGGAATTCCCATTCTTCTCAAGGTTAGCCATAGTTTGTTATGATCCAAAGAGTCAGACACCTTGGCATGGTCTGCACTTTGAAACCACCAGCAACCCCTCAGGAGAAAACCTGGGCTTTCTGTTCCCATAAACAGTTACAGTCTTAGAAACCTACAAGGAGTTGCTTCGAGTCCACATTAATCTGCTAGCAGTGAGTTTGGTTTGGAGTCAATAAAACACAAATAAACATCTTTTTGGTATTCTCTGCTTTGAACCAAGATTCATATGACATCAGCAATGATATCCCTTGTCCCACATCCTCTCCCCTTAACATAAAGTAACTGCTCCTTTAGTTTCCTATCCCATTTTTCAAATTTCTGTTGTTTATTTGGTTTTATGTAGATAGATGTCAAAAGAGTACCATGATTAACATAGTTATTCAATACTAGATACACTAAAGTGCATTGTTGCCTAGTTTTAAGAAGAGTTCAAGGAATAATTTTGGTTTAAGGTTTAAAGACTATTTCAGGACAATTGTTTCATGAAGACCCTATAAGAATTTGAAATTCTCCTGTAGACTTTGATCCACAGGTTTCATGACAGTAATCAAGCACTATTTTTTGGATAGTTTTTCATGGAGACAATAGGTTCTCACAGACTGATTATTAGAGATAGATTAACAAGCTTTTCTTCCTAGTCTGTTTTAGGCTGAAAGTGGTGCTGAAACCAATCTTAGACTGACAGGTGCAGATGTGCATGAGGTGCCCTGGCCATAAATCAAAGTCACTTCTCACACAGGGAAGGTGAGAATTCTGCCACTGAATCCATTGTGATTCCTAAGATGACAAAACTGATCCCATTAATTTTCACACAAGGGAGAGAAAATTAAGGCAACAATGAAGTTAATTGTTTATGACAGAACTTTCTTTCTTTTTTTGATATTCAAGTTTTTTAAATTAATCATTTTATTGGGGGGGCTCTTATAAATCTTAAAACAATTCATCATTCAGTAGTATACATTGAATGTACACTTGTACATATGCTGCCAGCAACATTTCCAAAACATTTTCTTTCTATTTGGTCCTTGGTATCAGCTCCTCTTTTTCCATGCTCCCTACTCCACTCTCCCACCCTCAAGAATCCTTGATTAATTATATATTATTATTATTGTTATTTAATTGTCTTACACTGACCATTATCTCCTTTCACCCACCTTTCTTTTATTCATCCCCCTGAGGGGGGTATACATCCAACCTTGTGATGGGTTCACCCTTTCTCTCCCCCTTCCCCAATCCCCTTACTCTCATGATATCGCTATTACCACTACTGTTCCTGTGGGTTTTACCTGTCCTGAATTCCGTGTGTTGAGAGCTCTTATCTGTACCAATGTGTGTACTCTATTCTAGCAGGATTTGTAAGGTAGAACTGAGTCCTGTCTGTGGGGGCAGGAAGCATTCAGGAACTACAAGAATGATGTGTTTGTTGGTGCTATACTGCACCCTGGTTGACTTGTCCTTTCCTGGTAACCCCTCTGTGGGAGGATGTCCAATTGTCTACAGATGGGCTTTGGATCTCCACTCCAACCGCTCTCTTTCACATACTTGTTTGTTTTGGATCTTTTGATGCCTGATACCTGATTCTATGGACACCTCATGATCACACAGGCTGGTGCCCTTTGTCCATGTGGGCTTATTTGCTTCCTTGATAGGTGACTGCTCATTTAACTTCAAGCCTCAAGATCCCAGATGCTACATCTTCTGATAGCCGGGCACCATCTTCTTTCTTCATCACATTTGCTCATCCACCCATTTTGTCTTCAGTGATAGTGTTGGGAAGGTAAGTATCAAAGAGTGCCAGGTTATTAGAACAAAGTGTTCTTGTGTTAGGGAGGCCTTGAGTAGAGGCCCAAAGTCTATCTGCTATCTTAATACTTAACACATAAATCTATGTACATTGGTTTCTATCCCTTTCATTGTAAATTAATATATTGCCATATATACATATCTATAGTTATACCTCTATAAATAACTTTTGCCTTCTACTTATTTTTCCTCTATTTCCTTTCACCTGCCTCCTGTCTCACTATCGTGCTTCCCCTCCATTCGGTTCTCAGTACTTCCTCTCAGATACATTGCACTTGTTCAAAACCACCAGGCATTACATGCCCCCCTCACCATAAATTTTAGAGTTCCCATCTTACTACTCCCTCTCCAGCACTTGCGGCTTTCTGATTTTTAAAATTGGGCTACCTTTGACGGTGCTAGGTAGTATCTCCTAATTCTTTTAATTTGCACTTCCCTTATGGCTACTGACTGGGAACATTTGCTCAGGTGCTTATTGGTCATTTGGATTTCTGCCCTTGTGAAACTTCTATTCAGGTCTTTTGCCCACATCCTCAGTGGGCGCTTTGTTTTTATCTTGTTGTAGGCTAGCAGAGTGTTGTAGATTTTACTAATAAGCTCTTTGTCTGATGTGCCATTGCTAAAGGTGTTTTATGTTCAGGATATTCCACTTATCAATTTGTGCCTCCTCTGTTTATTTCTGATAGCCTGTGCATTCCCAGTGCCAAAGTTCTTAGGATTGTCCTAATTCCCTGATAGTTTGGGGTTTTCCTTTGAGGTCTGTGATCCACCTAGACTTTATTCTTGTGCATGGAGTGAGGTGAGGGTCTAGCTTCATTTTTCTGCAGGTAGATATCCACCCTTTCCAGCATCATTAGTTGAAGAGGGTATTTAAAGGGTATTTATATTAAAATGCAGGCATGTGCATATGTAAATATATTTATATGAGGATGGGGAGCTATATCTATGTGCATATATTTATAGATTTAATATTAAGGTAGCAGATGGACATTGGGCCTCCACTCAAGTACTCCCTCAATGCAAAAATACTTTTTTCTATTAAACTGGCATTCCCTCATCCTGACCTGTGTGTCCCTACTCCCCTGTGCTCAGCTGTGGCAGAGGGGCCTGAAAAAAAAACTGGCAATGTATGATGCTCATCTTCCCAACACAATCACTGAAGACAAATGAGTGTATAAACAAATGTGCTGAAGAAAGCTGAAGGTGTCTGGCTATCAAGAGATATAGTGTCTGGGGTCTTAAAGGCTTAAAGGTAAACAAGCAGCCATCTAATTCAGAAGCAACAAAGCCCAAAGCCCATATGGAAGAAGCACACCATCCTGTGTGATCACTAGGTGTTGAAGGGATGAGGTATCAGGTATCAAAGAACAAAAAATCAAATCATTGTGAATGAGGGGGGGTGCAGATTAGGGACCCAAGACCCATCTGTAGGCAACTGAACATCCCCTTACAGAAAGGTCATGAGGAGGAGAAGAGCCAGTCAAGGTGCAGTGTAGCAATGATGAAACATACAACTTTCCTCTAGTTTCTAAATGCTCCCCCCTTCATGATCCCAATTCTACCTTAAAAATCTGGCTAGATCAGAGGATATACACTCGTACAGATAGGAACTGGAAATAAAGGGAATCCAGGAGAGACGATCCCTTCAGGACCAGTGCCGAGAGTGGCGATATCAAGAGGGTATGGTGGAAAGGGGGAATCAATTACAAGGATCTACATATAACCTCCTCCCTGAGGGGTGGACAACAGAAAAGTGGTTGAAGCGAGATGTTGAACAGTGTAAGATATGACAAAATAATAATAATTTATAAATTATAAAGGGCTCATGAGGGAGGGGAAGCGGGGAGGCAGGAGAAAAATGAGGAGCCCATACCCAGGGCTTAAGTGGAGAGCAAATATTTTGAGAATGGGGAGGCCAATGAATGTACAAATGTGCTTTACACAATTGATGTATGTATGAATTGTGATAAGAGTTGTATGACCCCCAATAAAGTGATTAAAAAAATAGCAATAGCCTTCTTTGCAGTATTGAGAAAGTCAATCCTCAAACTTATATGAAAGGGAGATTGATCCCTGATAGATAAAGTAATCTTGAAGAAGAAGAAAGAAGTAGGAGGACTCATATTTTCTGATATAAAAACATATTATCATAATTAAAACAGCCTGGTACTGGTATAATAATATACACATAGACCAATGGAACAGAATTGAGAGTCTGGTAAGATGTTCATACATCTATTAACAAGGATGCTGTGTTCATTAGACTGGGAAAGAAGAATCTCTTCAATAAATGGTGCTGTGAAAATTGAATTTTTACAAGCAGAAGAATGAATCAGGGCTCATGACTCAAAATCCAATTCAAAATAAATTCAGAGACTAAAACCTAAATGAGAAAGCTAAAACTATAAAATTCTTAGAAAAAATATAGGCATAGTACTCCTGGACCTATTATTTAAAAACGAATTGTCTGATATGACAACAAAAGCACAAGCCATCAAAGACAAAATAGATAAATGGTGCCTCATTGAAAATTTAATACCGTTTTTTAAAATAAAAGACCTTGATCAGCAAAGTGAAGAAGCAAGCTATAGACTCAGAGAAAATATCTATACAGACTTATATAAATGATCAGCATCTAATATCCAAACATACTAAAATATTTTATAATTCAACAACAGAAAGACAATCAAAGAATGGGCAAGGGACGTGAACAGAGGTCTCAACAAAGAGGACATTCCAAGATACAACAAGCAAATGACAATGTCATTAGCCACTCTTGTGGCGATTTGGACTCATAGTCACCAAATAGAACAGCGTAAGCTGTCATACTGTTTTCCAATTATTGCTTTGTAGAAATAGAATGTCATAATTTTTTCCCACAGAGTAAATGGTGGGTTTGAACTACAGACCTCTTGCTTAGCAGTGAGATGCTTAACCACTGCTTTACCAAAATTCCTATTACTACTAACCAAAAACCCAAACCCACTGCCGTCCAAATCAATTCTGACTCATAATGACCAGAGAATAGAATTCCTCCACATAGTTTCCAAGGAATAATATATATAACAGCTAATTATTCCACCCAGCAGTACAAAGAGCTCAGTTCAACTCACTTTCATGGAACAGTTAATATACTGGTGGTACCTCGACTCCCGTGGGCTGCTGGGTTCAAGGTCAAGGAAGCAGATAGCAGAGTCCTCCTTTGGGCAAGGCAGGCAGAGCCTGCCCACAGACAACAGACATCAGGGTGGATCAGCAACAGTCAGTAGATCGGGCGCTTAGCGATTTCAAGCAATGCAAGGCGATGGGCCCTACCAGCCTCAAGCTCAAACGATTTATGCACCAGCAGTATGGCGAAGCAGGTCTCAAAGGGGATTCAAGCTCTAGCGACAGCATCCACAGTCCATGATCCATGTGTTGGCTTGGTCCACAGGTGGTGCAGCTCACAGTTTGAGGCAGAGAATTAGCTAAAGCAGCAGCACGTTAGTCCCATCACCAGAGAGCTAGAGAGGGATGTGGGCTGGCCTCACAGAGTCATTTAGCTCTTTCCTCTTCAATCCAACTGTGAACTGATTAATCCCACATGATCCTAGTGGGCAGGTTGGCACAATAAACCTATCACACTGCCTCATTTTTCTCCCAAGAAGGCATGGTATTTGAATCATTGGGTTTGTGGTTAACAGCACAACACGTTATCACTTGCACTACTAGGACTCCTTCCTTTAGTCCTGTGGATGCTACTCTGTGTCCTCGAGAAGATTTTGATTCATAGCAACACTATTTCCAACAGAACGAAACTCTGCCCTCTCCTTTACCACCCTTAGACGTGTTCTGTTATGGCCATTTTGCAGCCACTGTGTCCATCCATCTCTTTGGGAGTTTTCCTCTTCTTCACGGAAGTGAAATTATGATGCGTAATGTCTGTCCCTAGGGTCTGATCCCTCTTGGTAACATGTCCAAACCATGTTAAATGAAATCTCCCCATCCTCACTTCTAATGGGCATCTTGTTGTACTTTTTTCAAGACAAATGTGTTTGTTCCTTTAGCAGTCCATGGTTTATTCAATATTCTTCATCAATGTCATAATTCAAGACACCAATCCATCATTGATATTCCTTCTTCTTTGTCTAGTTCTTGAATGCATATGATCACTCAATTCACAGCCATCACCTCGCTTCTGACGCATAGCAGCCCTCTAGGAGAGAATAGGACTAGCCCTCTATGCCATCAGGGCTCCTTGGTAATTAAAATAGCATGGCTTAGGTCAGTCACTTCTTAGTCCTGAAAGTGACCTCTTTATTTTTAGCACCATTAACAGGTCTTGCAGCAGATTTGCCCAGCACAATATATCATTTGTTTTTGTGACTGTTGCTTTCATGAACATTAATTGTGGGTCCATGTAAAATGAAATCCTGACAACTTTAATCTTTTCTTTGTTTAATCTGTCGTTGTTTATTGATCCAGCTGTATTTTTGTTTTAGTTACAATGAGTTGTAATCCGTAAGAATCATTGTATTCTATGCTCTCGATGTCAAGTCTTCTTTGCTTTCAGCAAGCAAGATTGTGTCATTTGCATATCACAGGTTGTTAATGATGCCTCTAATCCTGATGTAATGTTCTTCACATACGAGAGAGGCTACCCCCAAACAACTGGAAAATAGCTCTGCTGGGTACAGCTTTCATAGGACACATTTTTCCCGCTAGGTGTGCACTGAACAACTTGCTCTGAGTTAGTGCACCCAGTGGTGTCACCTGGGAAGGTTCTCTCTGGTCACAGTGAATTTTTTCATAAAAGCAGTTTCACTTGAACTTCGTGTTTTTGTTTTTGTTTTTTTTGTGATGGCTGAGTTAAGAAAACAGTGTGCAGTTGTGAAATTTGTTTCCTGATTGGGAAAAATGCAGCAGAAACTGTTGTGATGTTGAACACAGCTTACAAATACAGTGCTATGGGAAAAACTCAAGTGTATCAATGGTTTTCCCATTTTGAAAAAGGTGAAATGTTGATTGGTGCCAAACCTCATTCTGGATGTCCATCAACTTCCCGAAAGGATAAAAATATTTACAAAATTTGTGCACTTATGCTTGAAGACTGATGATGATGGACCATTGAAGAGATGGGGAAGTTATCTGGACTTTCTTGGAGCTTGGTTCAGTAATTTTAACGGAAGTTTGGGAATGAGAAGGGTCGCTGTGAAATTTGGGACTCGGGTTCTGACTGACAAGGAAAAAGAGTGTGCAGTGGAAACATGCTGCGCTTTCAAAGAATAGCTCAGAAGTGACCCAGACTTTTTCCCCAAGGTCATTACTGGTGATGAGACGTGGTGCTTATTCTTACGACCCCCAAAACAAGCATTAACCAAGCCAGTGGAAGATGACATTGTCACCTCGTCCCCCAAAAGCTCAACAAGTGAAATCAAAGATAAAGACAAGGCTCTTTTTTCTTTCTGATGTGAGGGGGATAATGCATTTGGAATTCATTGCACCATGTCAGACTGTTAATCATACTTAATATTGTGTAACAGTGTGCAGCAAAAAAGGCCTGATTTGTGGCAGATGGGGGACTGGTTTTGACACTATGACAATGTACCTCCTTATGCAGTCATCTCAGGGTGCCAGTTTGGGGCAAAAAACCTACATGTCACCTGACCTTTCTCTGTGCGACTTTTTTTGCTTCCATGAATGAAGAGGTACATGAATGGACAGCAATTTGAAGATGTAGAAAGGTGAAGAAAAAAAACAAGGGAGGTACTGTCAGCCTTCCAAACAGATGAATTTGAATAATATTTCAAGAATAGAATAGCAGATTTGACAAATGTTATTAAGTGTAATGGTGTGTACTTTGAAGGTGATAAGGTTGTTTTGTAAAAAAAAATACATAGCTTGGGGAAAAAGTCCACTTTTATGGGGGGGTACTCCCTTATTAGTTCAGTTTCTTAGAATATTTGAATAGCATACAAATTAAGTATGGTGAAATGATATCACTATGATTCATACCTTTCCTGATTTTAAACCAATCACTACCCATTTGGTCTGTTCAAAGAACTGCCTGTTGGTGTAAGTGCAGACTCCAGGTGAGCACAAGTAAGTGTTTTGGAATTTCCATAATCCTCAGTGTTATTTTTAGTTTGTTATCACTGATGCAGTTAATTGACTTTGCATAGTCAATGAAACACAAGTAAACTTCTTTCTTGTATTCTCTGTTTTCACCTCAGATCCATCTAATATCACAATGATAGCCCTTGCTCAAGATTTCCATCACTAAATATAAACACTTGCCCATAGAACTCTTCAAGATGCAACTCAAGACTTGTTCTTTTTGTTCACTTCTTTCAGCTTGAGAAATACGGTGTTCCTCTCTACTGTCATTATGGAGAAGTAACCCAAAACTACAATGAGATATCACCCTCACCCTCACCCTCATTAAGATGGCAACGATCAATCAATCAATCAATCAGTCAAACAAAACAGGAACAAGCAGGTGTTGGTGATAATGTGGAGACATTGGGGCCCTCACTATTGCAGGTAAACATGCAGAATGGTAGCACTACTGCAGAAAGTTTGATGGTTCTTCAATAAATTGAACATGATACTGCCATGTAAGCCAATAAATACACAGAAGAAATGGGTACACAAGAAAGAGTGAAAGCAAGAATGCAAGCAGAAATTCTCACATCAATGTTCACTGCAGCACTTTTACAACAGCACAAATGGGGAAACAATCTCAGGGTTCATCAACACATGAATGGATTTAAATACGCTGTTTATACACATGTGTTTATATACACATGGTGGAATATCACTTGCTCATAAGGGAAAAATGAAGTTCTGAGGGGTGTTACAACACATATGAAACCTTGAAAACATGATCCTAAGGCAAATGTGTCAGTCACAACATAAAAACAGGATCTGACTTAGATTACATAGCAAGTGTATAGAAACCGAAGATTATTCGTGGTTATGGAGGATGAGGGATGAGAAAAGAGCTTATGGTTAGGGCACATTGAGTTTATGTTAGTGGTGGTGAAATCCTTCAGAAAAGGAGAGTGGAAATGGCTGAACAACATGAACAGAATGTCACTGAATTGTACATGTAGAAATTGCTGTATTGGCAAATGTTTCACTGTGTATATTTTCACTACCCCCAAAATGTTTTCACAATGCTGGAAATCTGAATGCATAAGCACTGGTTGGAGGGCACAGGATTGATTTTGCAGTTAGGTTAAAACTTAGCACCCTATCATTTGATCTCCCTTATGATCCATTTATATGTGTTCTAATTTTTCAATGGAGATTTTTATGTTTTATTTTGTTATTCTTGTTACTTTTTTTGTTAGTTTTAAAGTGCTTTGCTGTGTATAAAGTGCAGGATAGGTAATAGGTAATAGTTACTGTCTCTATACAGAGACAGACAGATTAATGGTCCCTGGAGGGTATGGCAGGGGTGGTTGGGGTTGGGATTTAGTAATGCTGACTACAAGAATGAAGAAAACATTCTAAAACTGATTATGATGATGATCCTACAACTATTCTTGATGTGATTGAGTTCAATCGTATGTTCAAAGGCTTGAATTGTATGCTATGTGAATTATAGACAAAACTGTTGGATAAAAAAAGAAAATAGCTAACTTACAAAATAATAGAAAGATGGTTATTTGCAAGTAGATGTTAAAACCTGCACTTGAAGCATTTGTTCTACTACCCCGACTCAAGATTGCCATCACTAAATAAACACTTGCTGACTGGTACACGTATATGGTAGAAGAGTGAGGAATAATCCAGCGTACTTTATATATTCGTGGATAAGGTTTAATAAATCCTACAATATTAAGCCAGTCACTAAAAAAATCTTTTTTACCCAAGTTGGATAAGCCCAGATAATTTCCATAGCCTAGTAAACCCCATGGCTCCAGGGAGGAATGAAGTGATGGATGTGGTTTTGCAATCAGATTTCTATGGTTTGTATTTAGCTTCTCTCATCACTGACACACTCTAGATGTGGAGTCTCAGGCAAGCAACTTACATTTTTTGGTTCTTTTTCCTCACCTTACAATGGAATGATAATGATAACAAAATACTTTCCTCATAGAGCTGTTGTGACTATTAAATGAGATCATCTAATATAAAGTACTTAAACTCTTGCTGTCATCAACTTGATGCTGAATCATAGTGACCCTATAGGAAAGAGCAAAACTCCCCCTGTATGTTTCAAGACAGTAATGATTAATGGGAGTCAGAATGGTTGGTGGTTTCAAACTGCTGACCTTGTGGATCACAGCCCAAAGCATTACCACTACACCACCAGGGCTTCTCCAATGTAAAGTACTTAATGACTACTTAATGAAGATCTATCATCACTGTCATCGGCCACCGACATCATCTTCCTAGCTTGTGGGTTGCAGGGGTATCTCATACTCTGAGTATCTCCCAGACAAGTTCTCTGAGCCCTTGTGTCCCAGCAAAGAACGGAATGAACCCAGTGGAATGTGTAGCTGCCAAACAATCACAACTTTTAAAAAGGAGCAAAGTAAGTGTCTCATTTTGTATCAACATTAGGAAATAGGTCCTCTCACCCTCCTTTGTTTCCCCCCCTCTCAACATTTTTATTACAGTTTGGTAAAATAAAAAGGTCAGGTTGCCCCATGCTGAACTAGTTTATTGAAATAAAAATTAGATCATATCCTAAATGTTAGCGCTCATCAGTGGTATGTTGTCATTGCTAGTATACACTATTCTTATTTTAAAAGTTTTCATATTCTTCAAAAAGTATGTGTCAAATGATTATTTACATTTTGAATTCCACTTTCTCACTAATGTTTAAAATGATTTCAGAAATATGCGACCTCAAAAAATGTTAAGAGTGATTATGGAATGATGAGTTTAGGCATCTAAATATCCTTTTTAAGAAACATTTAGTCTTCGTGTATTTTTAATTTTCCTGAAGAATTCCTACAAGAATTCAAACAATCAGCTCAAATGACTTTAGACAGTTTAGTTGGAAGTATACATATATATTTTAAAGCTTCATTTTAAAAAATTCCCTAGGATTTTCACAATAACTTATTGAGACTTAAAATAACATCTGACCTACTTATTCTAGCAGTTTAAGCACCATTAGCACATTTTGAATTTTATTCTGATCATGAACAAAAATGGAAAAGGGACATGGTCTTGACATTCTACAGGCTTTGTGAAATAGTAGACCTGATGTCCACTGGGCATATTATTTCACTTTGCTAAACTTTGGTTGCCTAATCTACAAAAAATGTTTTACCTACTGGAATATTTGATTCAAGAATTGAAAGCTACATAGTACATAACATTGGTCACAACTAATCAAACATTAGCCATTATTAGCAGTTATCAATGCCAATCGTCAAAGGAACCATTGATTTTTCTTCTTCCCTATTCTCATTCGGAATCATCCCATTATTGTTGGTGTAGCAGAGGAGGAATATTGATGCTAAACATATTTTAAAAGTCTGATATGCTTCCCACCTACGTTTTTAGACACACATGTGAGACATTTTCTCAAACTATATAACACAAAAATATAATTGAGTGGAATGACTGTCAGGAACATATCATACTACAGAGTATCAAAGTGTTCTAGAAAACATTTTCTTGGAGCTCCCCCTCAATTAATTAAATATACATATACCCAAACCAAATTCATTGCCATTGAGTCAATTCCAATTCAAAGTGACCTGTAGTACAGGGTAGAATTGCCCGTTTCTGAAAGCAGCATGTAATTTTGAACTGCTAACCTTGAGTGTCCCAGTCCAACTTATAACCGCTATACCACCACGGCTCCATATAGGACAGGGTAGAATTGTCCTTGTGAGCTTCTGGGACTGTAACCCTTTATGGGATTAGAAAGCTTCATCTGTCTCCTGCGGAAAGCCTGGTAGTTTCAACTGCTGACTTTGTCAGTCGCCCAATGCGAAACCGCTATGCTACCAGGTCTCTCTCTCTCTCTCTCTCTCTCTCTCTCTCTCTCTCTCTCTCTCTCTCTCTCTCTCTCTCTCTCTCTCTCTCTGTCTCACACACACACACACACACACACACACCCACGGGGTACCCTCCCCCCACAAAAAAACCCCAGAAAAAAGCTCTACTGATGTGAGGGTGATAGTGCATTTGGAGTTTTTTCTACCAGGTCAGACTGTTAATTGAGATTTCTATTTAGAGGTTCTGAAAAGATTGCATAACAGGGTGTAACAAAAAAGGCCTGATTTGCAGCAGATGAGGGACTGGTTTTGACACCACGCAATGCACCTGCTCACACAGCCATTTCAGTGCACCAGTTTGGGGCAAAAACCTGCATACCTCTCTTGCTCCACACACCTTACCCACCTGACCTCACTTTGAGCATCTTCTTTTTGTTTCTGTGAATGCAGAGGGACATGAAAGGCCAGCGATTTGAGGACGTAGAAGAGGTGAAGGAAAAAACAAGGAGGTGTTGTCAGCCATCCAAACAGATGAGTTTGAGAAATGTTTCCAAGAATTGAATAGCACAAGGGCTATTCCATTTGACAAATGTATTAAGTGTAATGGAGAGTACTTTGAAGGTGATAAGGTTATTTTGTAAAAAAAAATTAAATACATAGCTTTGGAAAAAAGTCTGTTTTTTTACACACATATTCATGTTCTACTATTGTCATTATATATATAAAATAGTAGAAAACATGTATTCTAAAGAAAATAAGCAGCAGCAAGAGAAGCAGAGCAGAAGCAGAAGCAGAAGCAGAAGCAGAAGCAGAAGCAGAAGCAGAAGCAGAAGCAGAAGAAGAAGAAGAAGAAGAAGAAGAAGAAGAAGAAGAAGAAGAAGAAAGAGCTACATTCTCAGAAACCCACAGGGGCAGTTCTCTGTCCTATAGAGTTACTATGAGTAGGAATCCACTCAATGACTGTGATTGGTTTTGGTTTTTATTGTCATCTATGTATTTACCAAGGAGCCCTGGTAGTGTGATTATGAGTTGGCCTGCTAACCTAAAGGTCAGCAGTTTGAATCCACCGGCCCTTCCTCTGAAGAAAGACGGGCTTTCTATTTATGTAAAGAAGAGTCTTAGAAACTCACAGAGACAGTTCTACCCTGTCCTTTAGGGTCACTATGAATCAGCCTCCACACGATGGCAGTGAGTGGTTTGGTTTACTTACCTACCTACCTCCCCACTCACCTACCTACCTCCCCACCTCCCCACTTACATATCTCAATACCACCTCTTCCCCCAAACACAAACCATTGAGCCAATTCTGACACACAGAGTTCTTATAGGACAGAATAGAACTTCCCCAAAGGTTTTTAAGTTTTTAGGGAAATTGACTGCTGCATCCTGTTCCTGGTGGGTTTGCACTACCCTGACCATTTGGTTAGTAGAGAAGCACTTTAACCTCTGTACCACCATTATTCCCTCCTTCCTGGTAATTACTAATAAAGTTTGGCCTCTATGCATTTCTTTATAGATATTTCATATAAGTAGACGCATACTATAGTCTTTTTGTATCTGTTTTATTTCTGTCAACATTATGTTTTTGTGGTTTATCCATGCATCAAACTTTGTTTCTCTTTGTAGCTGAGTATACCCAATTGCATGGATTTACCACATTTTGTTTACCTATTCATTTGTTTAGGAGCTCTAGTGGTAGAGTGGTTACACATGAGCCTGCTAAGAGTAAGGTAAGTAGTTTGAAACCACCAGCTTCTACTCAGGAGAAAGACCGGGATTTTTACTCCCATTACGAGTTAAAAAACAAAAATATGAAAATAAAAATAATTTATAAACTATCAAGGGTTCATGAGGGTGGAGGGGGGGAGGGAAAAAGAGGAGCTGATACCAAGGGCTCATGTAGAAAGAAAATGCTTTGGAAATGATGATGGCAACATATGTACAAATGTGCTTGATCCAATTGATGTATGGATTGGTATAAGAGCTGTGAGAGTCCCCAATAAAAATGATTTATTAAAAAAAAGAGTTAAGACCAAACAAAAAACCTCACTGCCATCGAGTCAATGCTGATTCATAGTAACCCCCTGTGGGTTTCCAAACTGTAACTGTTTATCAGAGTAGAAAACCCAGATTTTCTCCTGCGGAGCTGCTGGTAATTTTGAACTGCTGATCATATGGATTGCAGCCCAATGTGTAATCAGTACACCACCAGGCTCCACTATAAAGAATTACCATCTTGGAAACTCACAAGTGCAGTTCTGCCCTGTCCTATAGGGTCACTATGAGTCGACATTGACTGGATAGCAGTGAGTTTGCTTTTTGGTATTCATCTGTTCATGGGAATGAAGACTTTTCAAAGTGGTTTAGCTTGACAGGAAGTTTTGAAATGTTGAAGTGGAGGTTCTCTTTTTCCTGCTCCTTTGGTGATGAATTATCTCTTCCCCTTTTCTGCCAGTCAGAAGTAAGAGTTGTGTGTCCCTCTTTCCTTGGAAGGGTACTGATTTTAATTCATAAGGTTTCATAAAAATCTCAGCTCTCCATGTGGCTCAAAGGAAAAAAAGGACCCTGCTCCCCCAGTGCCATTGTATGTGTCCCTCTTTCTTTTTTCCCCCTCTTTTCTCCCCCCCTCCTGTCTTTCCCCCTGTTTATGTTGGAATGACATGTTTATCCTTGGGCTTGGTCTGTCCCCCGCCCGATTGCTGTACCTCAACCCATAGAGTGTAAGATAAGTGACTTTTCTTCTATACCTATTGTGCTTATTATACTTACCTCAGTGGACTCATGTTGTACTTGTCCTTTGGTGATTGGCTAACTTTGCTCAGCATACTTTCATCCAACTCTTCCCATGAGATGGTATGCTCCATGCAATCATCAGTGCTTTTTAGTGATGTGGAGCACTCCATGGTGTGTATGTGCCAGAGCTTTCTAATCTACGCGTCTATCGATGGAAATTTAGGTTGTTTCCATTTCTTTGTAATTGTGAATTGTGATGCAATAAACATTGGAGTGCAGACAACAGGTCCTGGTCGATTTCATACATCTTCTGGGTATATGCCCAGTAGAGGGATAGCTGGGTTGTAAGGTAACTCAACTTTCATTTGCTTTATATATAGCCAGATCACTTTCCACTGAGACTGTACATATCTACATGACCACCAGCAGAGGAGGAGAGTTCTTATCTTGCCACATTCCCTCCAACATTTGTTTCTCATTTTCTGATCTGAACTATCCTCAAGGGTGTTAGGTGGTATCTCATGGTTGTTTTAATTTTGCATTTTTCTGATGGTTAATGATCAGGAGCATTTTCTCATATGTTTATTGGTCATACGGGTCTCTTCCCTAGTGAAACTTCTGTTCGGGTCTTTCTTTTACCCACTTCCTCAAAGGGTTAACTGCTTTCTCTTTTTTTTGGAGGGTATTGTAGATTTTAGTAATAAGCCTTTTGTCTCTTGTGTCATTGCTACAAATCCTCTCCCAGTCTGTGGGTTCTCTTGTTATTCTCTTGGTGAAGTCTTTCAAAGAACACAGATGTTTTCTTCTTAGGTTATCCCACTTGTTGATTTCAGCTTCATCTGTGTGTGTGTACCCTTCCCTATTACAGTTAGTCTATGTATTCCTTGTGCCAAGGTTCTTAGGTTCATTCGTTGAGCGTCCTGATAATTTGGGGTTTTACTTCTAGGTCTGTGATTCTTCTTGAGTTTGTTCTTGTGCATGGGGTAATGTAAGGATCTTGTTTCATTGTTCTACAGGTGGAGATCCCTTGTTTACAGCACTACTTGTTAAAGAGGGCATCCACATCCCACTTGATGCTTT
This sequence comes from Tenrec ecaudatus, assembly GCF_050624435.1. Lineage (NCBI taxonomy): Eukaryota > Metazoa > Chordata > Mammalia > Afrosoricida > Tenrecidae > Tenrec > Tenrec ecaudatus. The sequence continues at coordinate 250,420,914 of NC_134530.1, read as the reverse complement.
TGGTCCCTTATCAAAGATCAGTTGTCTACGTGGTCTTACTTTCTGATGGTCTTATTTCTGGACTTTCTGTTCTTTTCCATTGGTTTGAGTATCTGTCATTATTCCAGTACCACGCTGTTTTGACCACTGTGGCTGTATAGTAGGCATTCAAGTTAGGTAAAGCAAACCCTTCAACTTTGTCTTTCTTCTTGAGAAGTTCTCTGCTAATTCTTGGCTTCTTTCCTCTCCATATAAAATTGGTGGTCAGTTTTTCCAATTGCTCAAAGAATATTGTTGGTATTTGAATCAGGATAGTGTTAAACTTATATACTGCCTGGGGTAAGATTGCCATCTTTACTATCTTGAGTCTTCCAATCCACGAGCATGGGATATTCTTCCATTTGTGGAGGTTGCATTTGGTTTCCTATAGTAGGGTTTTGTAGTTTTTCTTGTATAAGTCTTTTGTTTCTTTGGTTAGATATATCCATAGATATTTCAATTTGTTTTGGGCTATTATGAATGATACTACATTCTCTATCTCATTTTCCATTGTTTTGTCCGATGTATATAGCAAATCAATAGGCTTCTGTTTGTTGATCTTGTATCCTATCACTCTTCCATATTCCTCTCTCGCGGCCAGTACTCCTATTGTGCAGCTTTTGTGGTTTTCACTGTATAGAATTATGTTATCTGTGATAGTTTCACCTCCTCCTCTCCCAGATGGATACCTTTAATGTCCTTCCCCTGCCTTAAGTTGTTAGCTAGGACCTCCAGTATGATGTTGAATAGAAGTGGGGACAAGGGGAGGGTATTGTTTATGTCTCCACAGAGATGGGAGTGTGAGTCCAGACCCCGCCATGGCATGCCAAACCTTGGGGGAAACATAACCACATGGAGCAACTCAGGAACAGAAAGGTGTACAGGGTCGGTCCCAATAAGAGTCAAATAGACTCCCTTCCTTGAAGTATGTGCTACAGAGGACAACATTAAACCTAAAGTTTGGGGAGTGGCAGGCCTGCCACACTTACATAGAAGCAAACCGAGAAAGAAAAAGAGAGAGTAAGAGACTAGGGTGCATACTGGCACACCAGGCTCCGAGGACAACATGCCTGCATGGAGCTGATAAGGCACAGAGAGGACTGTAAAGCCACCAATAGTTTGGAGACATGATGTTCCCTTACTGGAGCATATAGCAGCAGAGTACAGTACTGGGGACACCTGTCAGGGAGTGAGTCTGATCTGAACTCCTCCACAGAGTGGGGTGAACCAAGAAGGGAACATAACAGACAGCAATGGGAGAAAAGCCAAGCCACAAAGCCCTTGAGGAGCCCCCCCTCCACACCAAAAAAAAGACTTCAAGCTAGGATTGACAGTTTCCAGACCCCCAGGACCACTGGGGAGATAGTCATACAGGTCCAAGGACAGACCTGGAATTATGTATGCTATTTATTTTTTATTCAATCTTTTGTTTTATCTCCATTATTGTTGTTTTGCCTACTTATATAAGATAGGAATGAGAAGAATCCCAAGGAGAAAGCAATGGGACTGACAGTTCTGGAGGAATTTTCAGGGGAGGAGGAGGCAGGGTAATGGAGCAGTGAACAAACAACTCCATAGACAGGGGAACAACTAGGGAACTCAAATCAATGATGAGGAGGACATACAAATCCTGGAGGTGTTGGAGCAACAGCAATCTAGCTGAGAGGAATTACTAAATGGCAGAAGAAGAGAAAGCATGATACTGGGGCAGGAGGAAGGTAAAAGGAAACAGAGGAAAGGTCTAGGAAGCAAAGCTATGGATAGAGGTATAAACATAGGAGTGTACATATGTATATATATATATATAAATTCATAAAAATAGAAGTATTGGCCTATATACATATATTTATATGGAAATAGATTGAGGAGGGGGGGTGGACTTTGGACCTCTGCTCAGGCCAGCCCTCCTTCAATGCAAGAACATTTTGTTCTAACCATCTGGTCTTCTGTGATGCTCACCCTCCCGACATGATTGCTGAAAATGTGAAGAAAGCTGATGGTGCCCGGTTATCAAAATATATAGTGTCTGGGGTCTTAAAGGTTTGAAGTTAAATAAGCAGCCATCTAGCAGAGAAGCAGAAAGCCCACATGGAAGAAGCACACCAGCCTGTGCGATCATGAAGTGTTGATGGGATCAGGTAACAGGCATCAGATGACCCAAAACAAACAAACAACAACAAAAAACAACAACCCCTAAACAAAACATTGTTAAGAATGTGGGGAGTCAGAGCAAACAGACAAAACCCATCTGCAGACAATAGGACGTGCCTTCACAGAAGGGTCACAAGGAAGGGATGAGTCAAGCAGGGCGCAGTGTACCATCGATGAAACACACAATATTCCTCTGGTTCTTTGAGGCTTCCTCACCCCCACTATCATGATCCCAATTCTGCCTTCCACTTTTGGCTAGACTGGAGTATGTCTACTGCAACAGATAAGAGCTCACAACATACAGAATCTAGGTCAGATAAACCGCTCAGGAACAGAAATGGGAGTAGCGATACCAGAAGGGTAGTAGAAGGTGGGTGAAGGGGAGGAAGTGGGAACCAATTACAATAATTCACGCATCATAACCCCCCTCCAAGAGGGATGAACAACACAAATATGGGAGATGGTGTTAGTGTAAGATACGAAAATGAAAATAGTTTATAATTTATCAAGGGGTCATAATGGTCGGAGTGGGGGGAGGAAGGGAAAAAGAGGAGCTGATATCAAGGACTCAAATGGAAAGTAAATGTTTAGAAAATTATAATGGCAACATATGTACAAGTATGCTTGATACAATTGTTATAAGAGCTGTAAGAGCCCCCAATAAAATGATTAAATAGATAAATAGAAAAAGAAAACATCTTCTAACTGGAAAAAAAAAGAAAAAAGGAAAGATATTTTAGGCTTCATGGCTTTTCTTCATTTCCTCCCTCATTTTGTGTGGGGGCATGTGTAGTGGTGGTGTTGTTGGTGGGGGTGGGGCATTATCAAAACTTGCTTTATCTTAAACCCAACTCACAGTCCTCCTAAAGTTCTCTTTAACCTCACTGAGTGCTGCTGCTCCGACTGCTGAAAATGGTTCATGAGAGATGTCATTTGTTATTTTAATTGGATCACTGTTAAGCTGGATGAATCAGTATATGAAGTATCTTTCCAGAGATTACTTCTAAATTTATCTTAAAAGTATATGGGTCAGATTCTTAGCTGTTCACTCTCTACCTTCTAATTAGTGACTGAATAGTTGGATACATTTTGAAGTAGAACCCACATTCAAAAGTTCTTGGTTACAGAAGAATGGACACCCAACAGAGAAAGATGGCTCATCAACCTTGTGATCTCCTCCTCAAAGGGCAATAGCCTTAGTCCTTACTTCTTTTCCGCACTCATTTCTCTGTGATTAAAAGCAAAAAAAACAAAACAAAACAAAACCCAAACCTCCAAATAACCCATTCATTGTTCTATTGAAAGATTTCATTTCACTTCAAATGAAAAATGTTCATATATTTTTCTCCTAGTTTCTTCCTGAAGTACATATGAACAGTTTATTTTCTCAATTTTTAAGCATTAGTATCCCATGTTGTAATCAAACGTCAATGAGTACCCCAGTCTACAGTCCTTGGGTTAAGGACATATCCGTCCTTTCCTACTAAGCTTCCTAAGCTGCTTAGTCCTTGTGATTGCTAACTATCCTTTTGAATATTAAGTGACAGGGAGTTAATTGCCCTATTTTATTGCTTTGTTAGCATGGCTATATGTGTTATTTTTAACACCTTAGCCCCTTATTCTGCTGAGTCAAAACTCTGTTAATAAGAGGACCACTTAGATGATAAATAATTAAATTGAACTGGAAATTCTTTTATCTCCTTGTTATTAATCCATTATTTTTTATATTAAGAGGATATCTCTTTGTGTTTGCAATTTATTGTTGAGGGAGTGCTCTGAAAGATATGTGGGAGTTGAAGTAATTCATGTCTGAAGGTACATTATTGCCAGAGCTCAGTGTGTTAAGTTGATATCTTAATGTTCCAGCCTATTTCAAGGACTAAATTATCTCTCCAGGGGTGGGGAACTGACACTCACTCCATCAGCTTAACTAGGGTATCAAAGTATTTGAATTAAACCAGGATCAGAGAGAGGAGACTGAAACACCCACTGACAGCATAGTGAGATCTGATCATCAATGAATTATAGTCATGCTCGAATCCTTCCAGTTTCTAGTGAGGATTCACTTTTCGATGGACCATTGAGGGTTCAGAAATAAAGATTTCTCAGCTAAGACAAAGGTGTCTCATTTACTGCCATCTAGTCAATTCTGACTCACAGTGGCTCCATGGATAGAACTGTCCCTGTGATTCATAGCAACCATACAGGGACTACCCCGTAGGGTTTATGTTGTGGGAGTAGAAAGTCTCATTGTTGTCTCTGAAGAGTGCTTGGAGGTTTTGAGCTACTGGTTATGATTAAATACTGACTCGTGGTGCCCTTTTATGAAAAAGAGTAGAACTAACCCAGAAGATTCTCATGGCTGTAATCTTTATGGAAGGCCATGGTGGTGCAGGTAGCTAAGCATTGGACTACGAATTGTATGGTTTGAGGCTTAAATCCCCTAGTCAGTCAAAAGGAGAAAGATGAGTTTGTTTGCTTTTATAAAGATTTACAGTTTCGAAGATGGCGATGGAGTAACACATGCCAAAGGGACTCTGCAGAATTCAGCCCAGGAGTGGTGCTTAGAGGGAGATTCAACATGGCTGGAACACAGGAGGAGCATCATAAAGATAAGAAGACACAGAACCACAAGGTTTTGAGGGGCTGGGGCGTTTGGATCACCACAGTGGAGCCTGGCTAGGGCTTGACTTTAGCCCTGCCACTATCTCTGCCGGAGCCCGAGAGGGGCTTAATGTCACACAGCTGCAGTTTGCCACCTGCCATGGGGAAGGGACTAAACCCTTGCAGCCCCACAGGCAGAGATTCAATTTCACCTACATTGTACTTTTGTTTCCCTTTCTTCTCTCTAAACCCTTGCTCCTGCAGTCTCAGCAGACTGCGCAGGGGCTTTTTCTCAACACAGCCACAACTTGCCACTGCTGACTTGGGGCAGGGATTAAACCTTTGCAGCTCCATGGGCAGAGCTTAGGGCTCAGCTACATTGTTACTTTTGTTCCCCTCTCTTCTTTATATCCCTACACAGTCTCTGAGGGCTTACTTTTTAATTTTTTCCTCTTTATTGTCTCTTTGCTATTCTCTTCACTCCACTGCTGACCTCCAGACAACTCCCTTTAGCATAGGGAATTTACTCCTGCAGCACAACCAGCTAGGTGAGCTCTAAACTGTGAAGGTAGCCCAAGGCTGGGGAAATCCCTGCCGACCTCCACCAGGGGATACTCCACCCAACATCTTACCAGGCAATTCCTACCTGTATGCCTGGTGGCTTAAGGCAGCTTGGCCAACACTCATCAACATTCCAAGCTGCAGCAGGAACATCTGCCCAACTTCCGCAACACCAAAGTAGGCAACCCACCAGCCTTCTGGGGAACTCCCCTGAGGTGGAAGCCTCAGGAGGATAAAGTACTAGATAAATTCCACAGTGAAATTAGCTGAAGGCAGTTCAAAGAAGCATTCCTACAAGTCTACTAGAAAGAGCCAGTGCTCTTTGACTCCCTGGAAAGTGGCACCCGTTCCCTCTAAAACATCGCAACACAAATAGCCATCAGTCCCAAAGACCTCAACCCAAACCAGGAAAAACAAAAGGCAATGGCAGAAGATGTCCTGGACATAACAACATGCATAGAAGAAGCAGACATTGAGCTGCCACAGAAAGAAATGTTCAGAATGGTGCTTGGAGTCATACAGGATGAGGGAAACAATACAGAAAAAGGATGAAATGATAGAGGAGATAAAGGCCATACACCAAAGGGAAATATGGAAGCTTAGGGAGGAGGAAACAAAAACCAGTAGGAGAAACACGGACCTCAAGAATCGACTGGAGGAAGCAGAGAACCGCATCAGTGACTTGCAGGACAGCCAAGCAGACTTTAACAAACGTGAACAAAAATCTAATAAGATCATCAGAGAAGCAGAAGAAAACTTAAGAGCTATTTATGATGCTATGAAGTGGAACAACCTTAGAATTATTGGCTTACCGGAGGAAGACTCAACAAAGAAGTCATCTGCAACAATAGTGAGAGAATTCTTGGAGGCAAACTCCCACAGCTTAATGAATGAAAACCAGGCAACCATACAGGAGGCTGAAAGAACACCAGCTAGACGAAATCCCAAGGAGATGTCACCAAGGTACATAATAGTTAAACTATCCAACTGTGAGGAAAAGGAGAAAATCAGGAGAGCAGCTAGGGAAAAACAAACAATAACATATATAGTTTCCCAAATAAGAATATTCTCAGACCTATCAGCAGAAACTATGAAGGAAAGGAGAGAGTGGAGTAACATATTCCAAAAATTGAAGGAAAACAACGCAAATTCAAGAATACTCTACCCAGCCCAATTATTGATCAAGATAGATGGAGAATAAGAGTTTTCCCAGACAAGGAAAAACCGAAAGAATGCGTTAGAAGAAACCCATACCTATAAAAGATCCTTGCCAGCCCAGTATTGGCAGAAGAACAACACTCACCAAGCATAAATAAGAGACCACCATATAGAACAACCTCACCCAGAAGGCAACAAAGAGAAAACAGATACCTAAATAGCATTGGCTTAAGGATGGAAAGAAGTCAAGAATGATACACACACACACACACACACACGCACACGCACAACACACTAATGAGAAAGGAAAGTAGGAAAACACCCAACACAAAAGGTATAAGATGACATCACAGAGCCTTCAGGTGGAAATAATAACCCTGAAAATCAATGGCCTGAACTCAGGTATTAAAAGACTGAGACTCACAGACTGGCTTAGAAAGCATAATCCATCAATCTTCTGCCTACAAGAGACATGTTTCAAGGCTACAGACAAAAATAGGCTGAGAATCAGAGGTTGGAAGAAAGGTGTACCAAACAAACAGTATTCAAAATAATCAGAGCTTGCAACCCTAATCTTGGATAAAATTGACCTCATAGTGCAAAGCATGAGAAGAGATTAGGAAGGATACTATAAAATTCTCAAGGGAATCATAGACAAAGAACCACTAGGCATTGTAAACATATATTCTACAAACGAGAGATCCGTTCAACAAACAACATCAAACAAACACTCAAAAGTATGAATAAAGAAATCACAGTCTCAACAATTATAGTGGGTGACTTCAATACACCGCTGTCTGAGAAACATAGATCACAGGAAAAGAAACTCAATAAGGAGACTAGAGATCTAAACACTACAATTAGACAATTTGACCTGATAGATATTTACAGAACTATTCATCCAAATACAAAATAAATTCCCATTCTTCTCAAGCTCACATGGCACACATTCGAAGATAGACCACATGCTGGGGTATAAGGTGAATCTACATACATTTAAGCACATTGATATCATACGGACCTCTCTCTCTGACCACTGTGCCATAAGGCTGGAAATCAACCACAGGAAGATGAAGAAAACAAGAGCAAACAATTGGAGGATGAATAACTTTCTACTGAAAAAGGAGTGTGTACTGGCACACATCAGAGATGAAATTAGGAAATTTCAAGAAACAATGAGAATGAGCACATGACATATGAAAACTTATGGAACACAGGAAAGGCAGTTATTAGAAGAAATTTCATAGCAATACCTGAGAAATTTCATGCACACCTGAGAAAGGAAGAGAGACTCATGATTGATATGCTGGCACAAAATTTACAACAACGAAAGCAGAGTCAGCAGGACAATACTACAAATAGCAAAAGAAAAGAAATTATTAAAATTAGGGCTGAGAATCAGGAGAGGGAAAATAAGAAAACTATGGAAAAAATTAATGCGGCTAAAAGTTGGTTCTTTGAAAGGATAAACAGAATTGACAGACCACTGGCTAACCTAACCAAAGACAGCAGGGAACAAATTACAACAGCAAGAATAAGGGATGAAAGAGGGGACATTACCACAGACCCTAATGAAATCAAAAGTATCATTACACAGTACTATGAAGTATTGAACAACTTGGAAGACATGAATAAACTCTTGGAAAAAAAATTCCTCCGTAGACTATCCTCGATGGACGTCAAAAATCTCAACAGACACATAACTAACTATAGAAGAAATAGGCAAGGTTATCAAAGGATTACCAACAAAAATTCCCCTGGACCAGATGGCTTCATTGGAGAATTCTACAAAGCATTTAGGGAAGAACTAACACCAATCCTACACAAACTCTTCCAGAACACAGAAAAAATGGTAAACTCCTGAAATCCTTCTATGAATCTAGTATAACTCTGATACCCAAACTGGGCCAGGATCCCACAAGAATCGAGAACTACAGACCAATATCCCTAATGAATATAGATACAAACATCCTTAACAAAATATTAGCCAATAGAATACAAAATTATATAAAACAAATAATTCACCATGAACAAGTGGAATTCATACCAGGGATGCAGGGATGGTTCAACATACAAAAGTCCATTGTTATTATTCGTCACATTGACATGAAAAACTATATGAACCACATGATAATATTGATAGATGCAGAAAAAGCATTCAACAACATTTAACACTAGTTCCTATTTAAGACAGTTGAGAAGAGAGGAATGGAAGGAAAATTCCTCAAGACAATACAAGCTACATATGAAAAACAACAGCCAATGTGGTAGTCAATGGAGAAAAGACTAACACAATCCCACTGAACAAGGGGACCAGACAGGATGCCCCTTGTTCTCACTCTTATTTAATATCGTTCTGGAGGTTTTAGCTAAAAGCATAAGGCAAAGAAAAAACAACAAAAGTATTCATCTGGGGAAGGAAGAGGTGAAACTACCGTAATATGCAGATGATATGATTTTATATATGGAAAATCCCAAAACCTCCATAAGGGGAGTACTAGAAGCAATAGAGGAGTTGGGAGAGTGGAAGGATACAAGATCAACAAACAGCAGTCCATTGGACTGTTATACACATCGGATAAGACCACAGATGAGGCGATCAAAATAGGCAGTACCCTTCACAATAACCAAACAAAAATTGAAATATGGGGATATGAAGACCTATGAAGATCTATATGGGGAAAACTATAGAACACTATTACAAGAAACCAAGAGTGACCTCAACAAGGAGAAGAATATCCTATGCTCCTGTATTGGAAGACTCAATATAATCAAGATGTCAGTTCTACCAAAGGTACTATATAAGTTTAATGGAATCTCAATACAACTACCATCATCTTTCTTCAAAAAATTGGAAAAACTGATTACCAACTTCATATGTAGAGAGAAGAAGCCCAGAATTAGCAGAGAACTCTTCAAGAAGAAGGACACAGTGGGAGTGTTTTCTTTACCTGTCTTTAGCACATACTATACAGCCACAATCGTCAAAACCGCATGGTATTGGTACAATGACAGATACTCAGACCAAAGGAAAAGGACTGAAAACCCAGAAATAAAATCATCAGCATACAGACAACTGATCTTTGATAAGGGTCCCAAAAATATCAAATGGGAAGCAGATGCCCTCTTTAACAAGTGGTCCTGAAAAAAATGGATATTTACCTGCAGAAAAATGAAGCAATACCCTTATCTCACTCCATGCATAAGAATAAACACAAGGTGGATCACAGACCTTGATGTTAAAGCCCAACCTATTAAGGGCCATCAATGAGGGAACTGGGACCAGCTTGAGAACTTTGGCACAGGGAATACACAGGCTATCAGAAATATGGGAAGGACACAAACACAGAGGAGGCACAAATTGACAAATGCAATATATTGAAGATGAAACATCTGTGTACATTGAAAGAATTCACCAAGAGAGTCCATAGACTGGGGAAACGTCTTTAGCAATTACACATTAGACAAAGGCCTCATTACTAAAATCTACAACACTCTGCTAGCTTCCAAAAAGAAAAAACTAATTGCCCACCGAGGAAGTGGGCAAAGGACCTGAACAGAAGTTTCACAGGGGCAGAAATATGAATGGCTAACAAACATAGGAGAAAATGTTCCTGATCTTTAGCCATCAGAGAAATGTAAATTAAAACAACAATGAGGTACCACCTAACACCCTCAAAGATAGCACAATTGAAAAAATCAGAAAGCAACAAGTGTTGGAGGGGATGGGGGGAGACAGGAACTCTCATTAACTGCTGGTGGACCTGTAAGTATGTGCAGCCACTATGGAAATTGATTGGTGATATCTAAAACAGATGGAAATTGAGTTACCATACGACCCAGCAATCTCCATACTGGGGATATAACCAGAAGAGGCAAGAAACAAACCAAGACCAGACATCTGTGCTCCAATGTTCATTGCGGCACAGTTCACAATTGCAAGGAGTTGGAAACAACCCAAATTTCCATCAACTGACGAGTGTATTAAAAAACTGTGGTATATACATAAAATTGAGTAGTATGCATGGCTAAAAAGCAGTGATGAAGGTATGAAGCACATCGCTGCATGGGAAGAACTGGAGGAAATCATGCTAAGCGAAGTAAGCCAAGCACAAAAGGAGAAGTACAACATGGGTCCACTGAGATAAGCTTTAGAAAAATGCAAAAGGGGCATAGGGAAAAAGCTGCTGTGTACAAACATTCCTCAGGTGAGGACTAGGTAGGATGGCAGGGAGCAGACCAAATACAGGAATACATATGGTAGACAACTGAAAAGGAGTTGGGGAAAGAAAAATAATAATAATTTAAAAAATGGGTAGTGGGGGCACAGGGCAGTAACCCACACAAGGGGAGGGTATTGTGTAATCTCCACATGGAAAAAGGGAACAGACTTCAACCCAGTGCCTGAGATGTGAATACAACATGCCGGCATGGAGTAGGGAACCAGTGGCGAAGTCTGAGTGGCTGGCCCCAAACCCAACTACTATGTGGACATCTGCCCCTACTCTCCAGGAGAACTTATTTCAAAGGATGGCATTGAATCTGCAGCTCCGGGAGAGGGACATATCTGATTGGAGAACACGGGAGCAGATGAAGTGGGAGGAGAGAGTGGAACAGATCCTGAACCACCAGGCCTCGAGGATGATGCTCCCAATTAGAGCAGTCTGTCCACAGAGAGGACCACATGGCCAGCCCCATTATGAGACATAACGCCCCTCACTGACCCATAATCCTACAGGGCGCAATACAGGAGACCCTGTGTGAATTGCGCACTATCTGATCCTGCCACACTGAGGCAAAACACTAAGGGGGTGCAACAGAATAGCAAGGGAATGGAGCAGCGAGGTCCCTTGGGGATGCTGAAGGAGGACTTTGGGGCCAGGGCATGGTGCCCCAACAGACTGGACTGGAAAATACCCCTAAAGGCCAACAAACAGTCCTTGAACTAACTACAAGTTTTTCTTTCTTGTTGAGTTTTGTTTTGCTTTTTGTCATTGGTTTGTTCTTTTGTAGTATATTGTTTCTTGGTTTAGCTCTGTCTTGTTTTTGTGCATGTTATCTCCGCCAGTCTGTCTAAATAAGATAGGCTGGATGAACAATCTGGAGGAGAAAACAATCGGATCAACAGTTCCGGGAGCACATGGGAAAGGGAGGCAGTGGTTTTAACAAACCCAGGGACAAGGGAACAACAAGTGATCCAAATCAGTTGTGAGGAGGGTGGGTGTAGGAGGCCTGGTAGGGCTTGACCAAGTGTAATGTAACCAAGAAGAATGAATGAAACCCAAATGAAGACTGAGCATGATAGTGGGACAAGAGGAAAGTCAACGGAAATAGAGGAAAGAGCTAGGAGGCAAAGGGCATTTATAGAGGTCTAAATAAACACATGTACAAATGCAAGTATATTTATATATGAGGATGGAAGAAGAGAACTATATACATATATTTATAGGTTTAGTATTAAGGTAGCAGATGGACATTGGGCCTTCACTCAAGTACTCCCTCAATGAAAGAATACATTCTTCTATTAAATTGGCATTCTATGATGATCACCTTCCTGACACAACCGCTGAAGATGAAGCAGGTGCATAAGCAAATGTGGTGAAGAAAGCTGATGGTGCCCGGCTATCAAAAGATATAGTATCTGGGGTCTTAAAGGCTTGAAGGAAACAAGCAGCCATCTAGCTGAGAAGCAACAAAGCTCACATGGAAGAAGCACACCAGCCTGTGTGATTATGATGTGTTGAAGGGATCATTTATCAGGCATCATCAGAACAAAAAAATCATGTAATATTGAATGAAGGGGGGTGGAGTGCAGAGTGGAGAACCAAAGCCTATTTATAGGCCACTGGACATCCCCTTACAGAAGGGTCCCAGGGACCAGTCAGGGTGCGGTGTAGCAACGAAGAAAAATACAACTTTCTTGTTCCTAAATGCTTCCTCATCCCCCACTATCATGATCACAATTCTGCCTTACAAATCTGGCTAGACCAGAAGATGTATACTGTACAGATAGGAACTGGAAACACAGGGAATCCAGGGCAGATGATCCCTTCAGGACCAGTGGTGAGAGTGGTGATACTGGGAGGGTGGATGGAGGGTGAGTTGCAAAGGGGGAACCACTTACAAGGATCTACATGCAACCTCCTCCCAGGGTGATGGATAACAGAAAAGTGGGTGAAGGGAGACGTCGGACCGAGTAAGACATGACAAAATAATAATTGATAAATAATCCAGGGTTCATGAGGGAGGGTGGAGCACGGAGGGAGGGGGAAAATGAGAAACTGATGCCAGGTGCTTAGGTGGAGAGCAAATGTTTTGAGAATGATGAGGGTAATGAATGTACAAATGTGCTTTACACAATTGATGTATGTATGAATTGTGATAAGAGTTGTATGAGCCCCTAATAAAACTATTAAAAATAAAAATATTTACAGTTTCATAAGCCCTACAGGGGAGTTCTATTCTGTCCTATATGGCTGCTAAGAGTCATAATCATCTCATGAGCAATGGATTTTGCTTTGTTTTTTGGTTTAATCTTACATAAGCAGATTGTCAGATCTTTCTTTCATGGAGACACTGGGTAGATTCAAAGCACAAAACTTTTTTTTTTTTGTGTGTTTTATAGAGATTTTATTTTTCCTAGAATCACAGGTAAGCTGGACTTAACACCATGAAAGGAATTTTTAATCACATTTTTCAAAATGAAAATATTATTTTGAAATCTGACTGGCAATTTCTTTTTTTTTTTTCAAAGCACAAAACTTTTACTTTGAATGGAATGTCTAATGTATAAGAGAGACCAACCCAGTTATTCTTTTAAGAATAAAGACTCAGACAAGGTAATTTTGAAATCCACTTTTAAGGCAAAGATTAATTATCTAGGTTAGAAAAGGGTGGAAATGTTCCATTTGAAAGGACAGCATGTACGTGTGGAGACTGATGCAGTCCCTGGAACCAATGAGGGCCTATATGATCGGGGAGTGCGCAGGATTGACCAATGTGGAGTGACGGGCTTCAGGCATTTGAAATTCATTACTGTTAGCATTCTAAACTTTTGCCCTATTGGATAAATATCTCTTGGCTCACCCATTCCTCCTTAGGGAATGTGGTTTTGGTCCAGGTGGCCTTTCTGAGACATTCTCTATCCAAATTTATACTTGATTCATTCACATGTAGGGCATTGCTCCTAGCAGCCTTTAGAACTTCTGCATGCATGTCTGAGCAGTTAATCTTGTATGTCCTAGTATCTTAGTTATGCCCTCAAGTCGTCTTTTTGAACATGAGGTGGGACTTCTAACTAACAACAATACATTTGCAACAATAGGAAATCAATCTTATGGTTTTAGTCACACCTTTTATTTTCCTTTGTTAGTTCCCTGCCAGACAGAGCTTGAACAGGACTGCAGCTTCTAGCTAAATTTTTATTCCCTTCCTAACTAGACTGTAAGCTCCTTGGGACAGGATCCAGAACTGTATCACTCTTTTCTGTAGCACAGACCCCCACGAACCCTGAGTTTTCATTCAGCATTGCTATATAGTCATCCCAGGGTGGGCACAAGGCAGATGTTAAGACTGCTGGTCTACAATAGAAAAAGATCAAACAAACCTGTGCTACGGATATCGTTTGCTCTGTACAATACACCTTCTTTTCATCCTTACTATAAGATATTGAATAGCTTGATTTTAAGGAGTATCCCGACAGAGCTTTAGTTCAAAGAAAAATAGATCAATTGAGGTGTAAGTTAGTCTTTGATTCAGAGACTGCTAGAGACTATCTATTTTTTTTAGCAGTCCAGAAATTTATTTTTATTTATTTATTTTTAAATCATTTTATTGGGGCTCATACAACTCTTATCACAATCCATACATACATCGATTGTGTAAAGCACATTTGTACATTCGTTGCCCTCATCATTCTCAAAACATTTGCTCTCTAGTTAAGCCCCTGGCATCAGCTCCTCATTTCCCCCCTCCCTCCCTGCTTCCCCCTCTGTCATGAACCCTTGATCATTTATAAATCATTATTATTTTGTCATATCTCACACTGTCTGATGTCTCCCTTCACCCACTTTTCTGTTGTCTATGCCCCAGGGAGGAAGTTATATGTAGATCCTTGTAATCGGTTCCCCCTTTCTACCCCACCCCCCTTTACCCTCCCAGTATCGCCACTCTTACCACTGGTCCTGAAGGGATCATCTGTCCTGGATTCCCTATGAGACTATCTTTATGCAACATTGTTAATCAGCAAGTTGTGTTTTACAAAGAAATTAGTTTATTTTGTATCAGTAATTTTGTGTGTGTTATCATTTTCCTTGGCTCTTTTAGGAATACATTACTTGATGTCTTGTTTGAATTATTGAACCATATATGAGGGAGTACCCATAAAAACTGATGCTCATTTTTTTTTATGTGAAGGGGATGCATTTGGAGTTTTTTTCCACCAAGTCAGACAGTTAATCAAGATTTCTACTTAGAGGTTCTGAAAAGATTGTGTAGGTATGTGTGACAAAATGGGCCTGATTTGTGCACATGGGGAAGTGCTTTTACCACCACAATAATGCACCTGCTCATGCAACCATCTCAGTGCTCCAGGTTTTGGCAAAAACCAGCATGCCTTTCTTGCCCCACACATCTTACCGACCTGACCTCACTCCATGTAACTTCTTTTTGTTTCCACACAGGAAGGGCGACACGAAAACACAGTAAAGGCTAGAGAAAAAAGGAGGAAAATACTGCAAGTCATCGAACAGATGCGTTTGAAACATGTTTCAAAGAATGGAAGTTCTTTGAAGATTGTTTTGTAAAAAAAATTTTAAATACAAAACTTTGAAAAAAAATTCCCTGTTTTGGGGTCCTTGAATAGCCTGCTCTGGAAGAGATTTATCTTTATTTTTTTTTAAACTTTGAAACATTACAATGTTTATTCAGATAATTTTTTAATAAATCATTTTATTGAGGGCTCTTACAGCTCTTATAACAATCCATACATCAGTTGTATCAAGCACATTTGTACATATGTTGTCGTCATCATTTTCAAAACATTTTCTTTCTACTTGAGCCCTTGGTAACAAGCTCCTCTTTTTTCCTCCCCTCTCCCCCTGCAACCCTTGTGACCCCTTGATAAATTATAAATGATTATTATTGTCATATCATACACCATCCACTGTCTCCCTCACCCACATTTCTGTTGTTCGTCCCCCTCGGGTGGTGGCGATTAAACTTCAATCACTGCCATTGGCTCCCTGTTTCTCCCACTTCTTTCCCCACCTTTTCCCTACCCTTGTGATATCGCTACTCCCATTACTGTTCCTGAGGGGTTTATCTGTCTTGGGTTTCCTGTGTCTAGAGCTCTTATCTGTACCAGTGTACATGCTTGAGTCTAGCTGGATTTATAAGGTAGAACTGGGGTCATAATAATAGGGGTGGGAAGGGGAGGAAGAAGAAGCATTAAAGAGCTAAAGGCTGTTGTGTGTTTTGTGGTGGAACGGATTTATCTTATTCAACATTGGCATGCTTGGCACAGTACCAGTCACATAGCAGTACTCAAAAATGCTTGTTCAGTTGATTGTGGAATTCTGGAATATGTAGATCCCTCCTACCCCCAGGTAATGCTCTGGCTTATATTCTTATTTTATTTATTTTTAACTAAAACTTTGCATCATAACTTTGGGCCATTGTAGGATCTTGTCTAGGTCCTCTGGTGGCCTGAGGGTTTGCTTGTTTTGAGATGGACTTGCTTGTCACCAAAGACTCTAAGTCCATTTCAGTTTTACTTTTCCTTTGCCACTAAGACCACTATTAAGGTTTGAGGGATACGGAATCTGGAGGGAATTTTTTTTTTAAAAGTAAAACAATGTATATATTTAAATAGTCCATATACAAATGTATGTGGTTATCTATCCCCCATCTTTCTACACCCCTCCCCCCGGGCTTTGGCCTCCTTTTAGTCATTAAAGTTTTATCTTTTGGTGTGTAAACCACATTGCTTTTTCTTTGTTTTTCTTTACAGTAATGGTGTTATCAAATGCGTATCTTTGTAAGATTGACTAAGTTTGCTCAATATAATGTTCTCCAGTTTTGTGGTGTTTTAGAGAGTTGTCATTGTTTTTTATTGATGCAGTATATTCCATTGTATGGATGTACCAGAGTTTATTAATTCCTCCAGAGTAGTGATTTTTGTTATTTTCCATGGTTTTGCTATTATGGACATGACTGCAATAAACATAGGTGTGCACATGCCTGTGTTGCTGTATTTCTTTAGGGTGTATGCCCAGTACAGAGATTGCTGTATCATCAGGCCCTGCGTTTGTTTAAGGATGTGTTATACTGATTTCCATAGTGGGTTTTACATTTCTACAATCCCACCCACAATGTAACTAGAAGATTTTGTAAGTCTTGTCCTAAACATTCTACAGCCCAACACATTTCCCACTAAGTCTGGTCTCTTGGAGAATAGAGCCTTTGCTTTTCATATTCATAGTGATTTGACACAGACCCTGGTGCAGAATAAGTAGCCAGTAAATCCTTGTGGAAGACAATGAATATATTACTAGAGATATAATTGCAGTAGTTCAATGACTGTGACCTTTGGAATGTTGAATAATTCATTTGGATACAAAAGAGACCCCAAATCTCCTATATAATTTAAGGAGAGCTTTTATTAATCCATAAACAGGAAAAGACAAACCTTATCCAATGAGGGAAACCATTAACATGAGCTCATAATGGCAACCAAAGGTTTGCAGAGACTCAGAGAATTAAAAAGGACATTGGAGGGCAAGGGAAATTGTCACAAAAGCATGACTGTGACAGATCAATCCATCATAGAACCGAGAATCGGAAATTGGGACACATACATTATGTTAGAAGAATTTGCAAGATTGGTCCGGGGCCCTCTGACCAAGGCTGCTAGGATGTCTCATGAATATGAGACCCTAGCACCCTAACTTCCATTTAGGGCATACTCAGGCAAGTCCCCAAGGTATATGCTATTTCTCCCTGGACTGGGTAGGGGAATCACATGTCCTTTTGTACCAGTGGTTCTCAACCTGCCTCCTGCCGCGACCCTTTCATGCAGTTCCTCATGTTGTGGTGACCCCCAAGCATAAAATTATTTTTGTTGCTACTTCATAACTATAATTTTGCTACTGTTATGAATCGGGCAACCCCTGTGAAAGGATCGTTTGACCCCCAATGGGGTCGCGGCCCACAGGTTGAAAACCACTGTTTTATACCAAAACATCAGACTCACCGCCACTGAGTTGGGTGCAGCTCACAAAGACCTTATAGGCTAGAAGAGATCTGCCCATGTAGGTTTCCAAGATGAACTCTTTTTCTTTTGTTGTTGGTCTTGCAAAATTCTTTTTAAAATATAAATTATTTTATTGGGGGCTCTTGCAGGCTTATAACAATCCATGCATCAATTGTATCAAGCATATTTGTACATATGCTGCCATCATCATTTTCAAAACATTTTATTTCTACTTGAGCCCTTGGTATTGGCTCCTCATTTTCCCCTCCCTACTCCCACCCTCTTGTGATTTCATCTTTTTTCAAACCCTCCCCCACTCTTCCACCCCTGTGAACCCTTGATAAATTATACATTATTATGTTCATATCTTATACTGTCAGCTTTCTACCTTCACCCACATTTCTGTTGTTCATGCCCGGTTGGGTTGGGGGCGGGGCGTGTTATAAGAGGGACTTATCTGTCGAGAGCTCTTATCTGTACCAGTGTACATGCTCTGGTCTAGTCAGATTTATAAGGTAGAACTGGGGTCATGATAGTGGGGGTGGGGGGAGGAAGCATTAAAGAGCTAGAGGAATGTTGTGTGTTTCATCAGTGGTATACTGCACCTTGGCTGAATCATCCCTTACTTGTGACTCTTTTGTGAGGGGATGTCCAATTGTCTATCGATGGATTTTGTGTCTCTACTCCGACCCCCCCTGGTTTACATCAATATGATTGTTTTGAGTTTTCTGATGCCTGATACTTGATCCCTTTGACACCTCATGGTCACACAGGCCGATGTGCTTTTTCCATGTGGGCTTTGTTGCTTCCCTGTTAGATGGATGCTTGTTTAGCTTCAAGCCTTTAGATCCCAGAGGTTATATCTTGTAATATCCAGTCACCAAAAGCTTTCTTCACCACATTTTGACTTCAGTGATCTTGTGGGGAAGGTGAGCATCACAGAATGCCAGGTATTAGAACAAAGAGTTCTTGCATTGAGAGAGTACTTGAGTAGAGGCCCAATCTCCTTCTGCTACCTTATTACTTAACATATAAATATATGTACATAGACCTATATCCCTATAGTTATATATTAATATAATTGCATATGTGCCTATGTTTATACCTCTATAAATGTCTTTTGCTTCCTAGTTCTTTACTGTATTTCCTTTTACTTTCCTCCTGTCCCACTATCATGTTCAACGTTCATTCAGCTCTCAGTAATTTCTCTCGGCTACAATGCACTTAATCAAACCCCACCAGGAATTCTACATCCTCCTTGCCATCGATTTTCGATCTCTTGTTTTTCCCTTGTCCCTGGATTTGTTGGAATCCCCCCTCCCTTTCCCCCACCTCCCTATCTCGCCTGTATCCCTGAAAATGTTGGCCCTGTAGTTTTCTCCTGGTATGTTTATCTTCCCTGTCTTATGTAATAGATAGACATGAAAAAGAAGCAGAAGGAAAAAAAAGGGAGGGGGGCTATAAATAGATCCAGGTTTGTCTGCTGACCCGTATGTAAGTTTTCTGATTGTGTTTGATGAGGTGCCAAGCCCTGCCCTCTGAGTCTATTTTCAGGATTCCTGGGCACTTGATTGTTTTACTCCCCTTGCTGCTCTGTTGCACTCCCTTCATGTTTTGCCCCGGTGTGGGGGTCAGATCGGGCAGAATTCCCACATGGTATGTCCACAGCTGTCCCCTGCAGCACTGTGGGTCAGTGAGGGGACGTCAGTGAGGTGGGGCTGGCCTTACAGTCCTCTTTGTGCGTTGGCAGCTTTGTGCAGAAGCGTTGTCCTCGGGGCTTGGTGGGCCAGGATGCGGTGTGCTCTCTCTTTCTCTCCTTTCCTTCTTAGTTTGCTCCCATGTGGACAAGACTAACTCTTTGTGTGAGTCCAAAGCCTTGTCTTCCTTCCATGGAGAGGGTTTTGAACATCTGGCCTTTCAGGTAGCAGACCAATGCATAATCATTATACTACCAGGACTCCAGCATGTCTTATTATAGGGGAATTCAACGTGAAAGTTTCCTCACATCCTCAATAATTTCAGGTATCCTTGACCATCTGCTGAATCTGTTGCAGTGATGTAGCTGCCTTGCTTTGAATACTAACAAGTTCCTATACCCTCTAGGGAAAAGCCTTGTAGGCAAGGTCAGAACAAGTCATCACTGTAGTAGGAACTGTCAAGATGCTGTGATCAGAGTGGTAAAAAAAGCTCTTGATACCTCCCTGTGTCAATTTACCCAGGAATAATTCCCAAGAATACCACCTTTCTGTCACAGAGTGTGTAGTTCCTATCACCGAGACTGCAGCTGCAGGCACTGGTAACTGAGGAAGATGGCACATTTGCTAATTAACCCAGTAGTAAAGATTATTTTATGTAACACAATCACATTTTAAAACTTATGTATTAGATTTACACAGTAGGCATCAATAGAGAAGCAGAATAGCAATGGGGGTGTGGTGCAGAGCTCAGAATTAGGGAAAATCAAGAAAGGAAGGGAGAAAGAAAAAGAATTTTATGCTAAGTATTAGAAATTGAACTTCATAAAAACTTTAAATTTGGGGGCTTTAAAGGACACTATCAAGAAAGTGAACAGACAATGCACAGAATGGGAGAAAATAAACACGTCCTATATTTGATAAAGGGCTCGTGTCTAGATTATATACAGAAATCTTACAACTCTATGAGACAAGTCATTAAAAGCAAGCAAAGGATATAAAAAGAAATTTTGCCAAATAAGTGATATAAATGACAATCTACAGATGAAACAATATTCAACATCATTAGTCATCGGAGACATACAAACTAAAATCTCAAAGAGCTACTACTTCAAATAGGTACAAAGTATTGGTGAGGATATGAAGACATTGGAGACTTCATCCACTGCTGGTGGGAATGTAAGCTGTGTAATCATTTGGAAAACATTTGAACAGTTCCTGAAAACATTCAGCAGAGCTGCCACATGACCCAGGAATTCTCCTCATGTGCATGTGCCCCGAGAATTACAAGCATGTTCACACAAAAGTGTGTCCATGAATGTTAACAGCAACATTTATCATAATAAAGAAAACATTAAAATGACACAAATGTCCACTAATGATGAATGATGGAGGAATAAATAAAATGTGGTATTATCCACACAATAGAATATTACTCAGCCATGAAAAAGAATGACACTTTGATATATCTACAATTTAGATGAACCTTGAAAGTTTTATGCTAAGTGAAAGAAGTATTGTTTTTTATTATCATCAAAAAATATTTAAAAGCAAGTACAATGTTATGTAATTATAGAGAGGGTGAAAGAGTTTATGTTATTAATAAAAATATTACATAATTTAAGATTTAGTGTATTGGAAATTCAAGATCTAATAGCTCTGTCCCTTCCAGTAAAAATTCCTTTTAAGCTTAATCAGCAGGAACGTTCTAACTTGGGAAGGCTATAACCAAGGCCACTGAGAAAAGTAGCCAAGCCCTAAGCACCCCCCATTTAGATAAATAATAGATAAAGAACATAACATCCCCCATTTCAAAAATTTAATAAATCACTCTTTGGGTGTTCTTACGGCTCTTATAGCAATCCATACATCAATTGTATCAAGCACATTTATACATATGTTGCAATCATCATTTCCAAAACATTTTCCTTCTACTTGAGCTCTTGGTATCAGCTCCTGTTTTTCCCTTCCATCTCCAACCCTTGTGAACCCTTGATCATTTATAAATTATTTTTATTTTAATGTTTTGCAGCATCCACTGTCGTCCCCCTGGGAAGGGGGAGTTGTATGTAGAACATTGTGATTGGTTCCCCCTTTCTCCCTCTTTTCCTTTTGGTATTGCTACTCTCACGATTGGTCTTGGATTCCCTGTGTTTCCAGCTCTCTTCTGTACCAGTGTATGTGCTCTGGTCTGGCCAGATTTGTAAGATAGAACTGGGGTCATGAAGGTAGGCAGGAGGAAGCATTAAAGGGCTAGAGGAATGTTGTGTGTTTCATAGGTGCTATACTGCACCCTGGCTGGATTGTTCCTTCCTTGCGTCTCTTCTGGGAGGGGATGTCCAATTGTCTACAGATGGGCTTTGGGTCTCCATTCCGATCTTCCTCATTCACATTGAAATGTTTTTTTTTCTTTTTTTTCCCCAGGGCTGCTGATGCTTGTTACCTGATCCCATCGACACCTCATGACCACACAGACTGGTGTGCTTCTTCCATGTGGGCTTTGTTACTAACCTGCTAGATGGCCGCTTGTGTAACGCTAAGCCTTTAAGGTCCCAGAGGCTATATCGTGTAATACCAGGCACTAACAGCTTTCTTCACCACATTTTGACTTCAGCGGTCCTGTCAAGAAAGTGCGCATCACAGAATACCAGGTCATTAGAACAAAGTGTTCTTGCATTGAGAGAGTACTTGAGTAGAGGCCCGATGTCCATCTGCTACCTTATTACTTCACTTATAAATATATGTAATAGACTTATATCCATATCATTACATATTATTATTTACATATGTACATGCCTATGTTTATACCTATATAAATGTTGTTTGCCTCCTAGTTCTTTACTGTATTTCCTTTTTACTTTCCTCCTGTCCTACTATCATGGTCAACCTTCATTTGGCTTTCTGTACTTCACTACATTGAACTCAATCGAACACCATCAGGTGTTCTACACCCTCCTTGTCATCGATTTTAGATCTCTTGTTTTTCCCTTGTCCCTGGATTTGTTGGCTCCCCCTTCCTTTTCCCCTACCTCCTCATCTCCTATGTTCCTCCCACCCACCCCTGGAACCATTGGTCTTGTTGTTTTCTCCTCGGGATTGTTTACCCTTCCTATCTTATATAGAGAGACATGAAAAATACAAACAAACCTATGAATATTTTCAGGTCTGTTGACTAATATAAATATTTTCTCATCGGGTGTGATGCAGTGCCAAGCCCTGCCCCTCAAGTCCAGTCTATTTTCAGAATTCCTTGGAGACTTTGTTGCTTTGCTCCCCTTGCTGCTCTGTTGCACTCCCTTTGTATTACGCCCTGTGTGTGGGGTTGGGACGGTCAGACTGGGCACAATTCCCGCCCTGTGTCTCCTGTAAAATCCCCCATTTAAATAAATAACATGATACTTCAGGGGTAGTCTGATATCCTCTGGAGAAATATAGGTATAGATAGTTGTTTCCTGTAATCATTGCAAAGCTTGCTTTTTGTCACATTGTCTGGGGTATCAATTGTTTCCTATAATCATTGTAACACCTGTTTTTTGTGTGTGTGACATAGTTTGTAATAGATAACTTGCTTGGTTTTCACTGGATTTTTGAAGTTGTTTGGAGGTAGCAAATCCCACTGTTTCCTTCTGTCTTATGTTTTCAGAATAAACTTCAATTTTTAAAATCAACCTGGTCTCTGTCTTTGGCTGAAAACAGTGATATGTACTCTCAGACCACTGTTTATAGCAACAGTAATATTTGATAATCAGAACAAATTTATTAAAAATATTTATCCCATTTGTGTCTTACTAAACAACTCTTGAACACAATAACTCTTTCCCTTATGCGAATGAACCCGACTCTACACCCTCAAACCAAGGGAACAAGACTGCTGCTTTTGAATTTACACTCATTCCTAAGGACCTTTTATGATGGAGAAGAACAGTTCCATAGGATTTCTGAGAGTGTATGCTTTTAAGGGAGCAGACAGACTCACTTTTCTTCCACAGATCAGGTAGTGAGTTTGAACTAATGACCTTATAGTTAGAAATCCAGTGCTTAATCTACAATAGCATGCTACTGCCAACTTGGCCAACCAAAGAAAGGTGACCCAACAGAATGCTCAGACTATAAAACAATATCATTAATATCACATGCATGTTAAATTTTGCTGAAGATCATCCACCAATGGTTGCAGCAGTACATTGACAGGGAGCTTCCAGAGGTTCAGGCTGGCTTCAGAAGAGGTCATGGCATAAGAGATATTATCGCTGATGTCTTCTGGATCTTGACTGAAAGCAGAGACTACCAGAAAGATGTGTACTAGTGTTTTATTGACTATGTGAATCATAAATTATGGAAAACTGTGTAAGTATGGGTTGACTAGAGAAACAAATTCATGGACACTCATATGTGTATGATAGAGTTTTATATAAAGAGTAATTGTACATTAAGAAACCATCCCAACCTAGTCCAGTTCAAGCCCATAAGTCCAATATTAGCCCATATTTCTGATACCAGTTTATAAATCCTCTTCAGACTCATGAAACACATGCAATGACACCAAATGCAGGATGACCACAGGCCAGTGGGTAGAAAGTCTTTGGATCCAGTGGTGTTGTCAGCATCTCAGTGCTGGCAGTGGTCTCTATGTGGCTTCCCAGCTTCAGAGGTCAGGTTGCATCAGGGTAGGTTCATGTGGCTTCTCCAGCTCAGGGCACTAGGGTAGTTCCATGTGTCTTATCAGCTGTTATGGTTCCCAGGGAGTGAGCAGAGAGAGAGTTGTCTCCCACCTCCAAGGAGGAAAATACTGGATTTCCCAGAATTCTCCGGAGAAGACTTTGCCCACACAGAGGCCTCATTGGCTATGACCCGATTAACAGACAAGACTCCACCCCTTCACCCTTCATTCTTTCAAGTGCAAAAGTGACACCAGATTATCTAACTACCAGAGTAACCTTGAGAAGATTGGGAATTCAAGACCACTTCATTGTGTTCATGTGGAACCTTGCACATGGGTCAAGAGGCAGCTGTGCAAACAGAACAAGGGAATACCTCATGGTTTAAGACCACAAAGTGCGTGTCAAGATTGCATCCTTTTCCATACTTAGTCAATTTGTATGCTGAGCAATTAATCCGA
The DNA here is from genome assembly GCF_050624435.1 of Tenrec ecaudatus. Taxonomy (NCBI): domain Eukaryota; kingdom Metazoa; phylum Chordata; class Mammalia; order Afrosoricida; family Tenrecidae; genus Tenrec; species Tenrec ecaudatus. Next base: position 250,396,358 of record NC_134530.1, on the reverse strand, counting down.
GAAGCTGTATAACACGAAGAGGAACGTCGTATCAGAATCGGATTAACAATCTGCAATATGCAGATAACACCTTACTTGCTGAAAGTGAGGAGGACTTGAAACACTTGCTGGATAGGATCAAGGATTGCAGCCTTCAGTATGGATTGCAACTCATAGTAGGTGATGGAGATAAGTTCATAGAGAAAATATTGAAGTTGTCAAATGGCTTGGATCCACAATCAATGTTTACGAAAGCAGCAGTCAGGAGGTTGAGCGAAGCTTGTTGAACTAGGGAAGTCTGCTACACAAGACTTCTTTAAAGTGTCGAAAATCAAGGATGTTACTTTTAAGGACTAAGGCCTGTCTGACCCAAGCCATGGTATTTTCAATGGGCTCATATGCATGTGAAAATTGTAGATTGAATATGGGAACAGGAGAATAATTGGTACATTTCAATTATGGTGCTGGTGGAGAATATTGAAAGTAGCATGGAATGCCAAAAGCACATACAAATGTGTTTTGGAAGAAGTATAGCGAGAAGGCTCCTTAAAGACAGGATGGTGAGATTTCATCTCACAGACTTTGGACGTGTTGTCAGGAGAGACCCTGCCTGGAGAAGGACAGCATGCTGAGCGAAGCAGAGGGGCAGCACAAAAGAGGGACGCCTTCAACCAAACAGACAGGCACAGAGGCTGCAACAACAGGCTCAAACGTAAGAACAATTGTGAGCATGGGGCAGCACCAGATGGTGTTTTGGCCCAACGAGCGGGTCACTATGTGTTGGAACAAACTTTCCCTCAGACTTCCAAACTTTCTCAATCCAAAAATCTCTTTCCAATTTCCCCCAGAGAGTTCTTTTGTCACTCTCTGCTTCAGTTGTTCTAGAGGAGTGGTGATTATAGCGGGCTTCAAGGGACTGTGAGAAATGCTGTTGGGATCAGTATAACCCCCTGACTGGGACCATACCTCGATGGATCTCTAGAGCGAGAACGGGGCAAACAGCCTTATCCCCTATGAGGGGACTAATGGACTAGCATGGGAGCTAAATGGACAAATGCTCAAAAGATCCTATCTGTATCCACTTTAGCCAGAGTGGGGCCTTTATTGCTCAATCAATTTTGCAAAATGGGCACCCAAACCTGAAAGACAAATTGGGTTGGGGAGAGTGCTAACAGCCTGGCTCTTCATTGGCTGAGTATTATGGAGTCAACAATCTTTCCAGAACTTTGCTTACTTCTTTAATTTAAAGTTTCCTCTCTCCAGAACAGATCCCTTCCCTCCTCCCTTCCCTTTTCTTAATTCATCCAGTTCACACATTCCATACCCCAGGAGCCTGGGTTCTATGATTATCATATTCGCCACTGACTGGTACCTTGACTACTGCTTAGTGTTAGACTCTTTGTTGCCTGGTTGGTTGTGACCTGTCTCACAGGACCAGTCACATCAACAGCATCTAGGAACTATTTTGAAATGCAAATTCTCTGGCCCCGTGTAATACTTATTGATGCTGAAGTGTGGTTAGAGTACAATAATCTATGTTTAACATGCTCTCTAAGTGATCATGATGCATGCTTAAGCTCGAGAATCACTATCTTAGAGCCTTTACTCACTCTAGAAAAAATCTTTCATTTACATCTCAGTATATATATATATATATATATAAAATATATAAATATATAAATTCCAACTCACAATGATCCTATAGAACAAGGTAGAACTGCCCCTGTGAGTCTCTGAGACTGTCCCTATTATAAACTTAGAGTTTCTCAAATCAACCTGGTCTCTGGCTGAAACAGTGACAAGCATTCCTGGACCTTGTTCCTAGCAACAATATAATTCACATATCATACAATTCAATAGCTCCATCACATTGGAAAATGTTGGGTAAGGAAAGCCCTTGTTATTGACCTCTTGCATCTCATCTTCTGTGTTGAAACTATACTCATTGACCAACAATGACCATTTCCACTGTAATCAGTTTAGTCCATGTTGATGTCTTTTACTTCTCCCTCTCACTTATCACTCCATTTCTACACTATTAAGAAAAGTCATAAAGACACAATTCACGTTAGCTAGAACAAGAGACAAAGAGGATGCAATTTTTCTCTTCTGGTCACCCTGCTCAGTAATTCTAAAATTTCTTCTGTGGGAAAAGTAGGTGAATATCATTCTTTGCTTTTTAGAAACTTACAAGAGCACCTAGAACACCAGTGTGACGTCATCCGTGTGACGTCTGAATTAGCTAGCACTTGTTCTTAGGTGCCATCAAGCTAGTTCTGGCATCATGATCCTATGTGCAACAGAATGAAATCCTGCCCAGTCCGGCACCAGCCTCACTATTTTCTTTATGCTTGAGCCCATTGTTACTGCCCCTGTGTCAGTCCATCTTGTTGGAGGCCTTCTTTTTTTGCTGCCCCTCTATTTTACCAAGCATCTCTTGGCCTCTCTGGATAACATGTCTAAGTTCATGAGACCATGTCTTGCCATCCTTTCCTTTAAAGAGCATCCTGGCTGTACTTATTTCAAGACACATTTGTTTGTTTGTTTTGGCAGTTCATAGTACTTTCGACATTCTCTGACAGAACCATAATTCAAATGCATCAATTATTTTCCTGTTTTCCGTATTCGTTATACAACTTTCACATGCATATGAGGCAATTGAAAATGTCATGGATTGGGACAGGCACACTTTAGTCTTCAAAGAAACATCTTGGCTTTACAGCACTTTAAAGAAGTCTTGTGTGGCACATTTACCCAGAGCAATGCTTCATTTGACCACTTGACTGCTGCTTCCATGAGCATTGATTGTAGATCCAAGCACAATGAGATCCTTGACAACTTCAATATTATTTTTGCTTATCACGATGTTACCTACTGGTTCAGTTGGGAGGATTTGGGTTTTCTTTACACTGAGTTGTAATCCATAGCAAAGGCTGCAATCCTCAATTCTCTTCAGCAAGTATTTCAAGACATCCTCACTTTTAGCAAGCAAGGTTGGGTCATATGCATACCAAAGGTTGTCAATAAGATTTCCTCTAATCCTGATACAGCATACTTCTTCAAATAATCCAACTTCTCTGATTATTTGACCAGCATACAATTTGAATGAGTAGGTTGAGAGGATACAATCCTTACACACATATTTCCTGATTTTAAACCAGTCACTATTTCTTGTTCTGTTTGCACAACTGCTTCTTGAGTTTTGTACAGGTTACATATGAAACATGAAGTGTTCTGGAATTCCCGCTCTTCTCAAAGCTCCATAGTTTGTTATGATGTACACAGCATTTAGCACTAACATAACAGAAATACCATTGTGGGTGGGTTAAGAGAGTAGAAATTAATTTTTCCTTAATTCTGGAAACTAGAAATTTGGATCAGGGTCTTGATTCTGAACCTGTGGGTTGCAATCCCTTTGGGGGTTGAATGACCCTTTCACAGGGGTCACCCGATTCATAACAGTAGCAAAATTACAGTTATGAAGTAGCAACAAAAATAATTTTATGATTGGGTGGGTCACCACAACATGAGGAATTGTATTAAAGGGTTGAGGCATTAGGAAGGTTGAGAACCAGTGGATTAGTAGCTCTGGGAATTCCTTGTTGATCCTCACACAGCATGTGTCTCCCCCCCATAGTTGCCTCTGTATCTATGCTACACTTTTTATAACTCAGAAGTGATTATATTTAGAATCTATCCTGCTCTGGTGTGATCTGGATTGACTGAATAACATTCTATTGCATTTCAAAGAGGGATTGTATTATATACATATGAAGTAATTACATTATATGATATACCTACTATGGAACCCTGGTGGCACAGTGGCTTAAGTGTTGAATTGCTAACGGAAAGGTTAGTGGTTCAAATCCACTAACTGCTCCACATGAGAAAATAAGACAATCTGTCCCTGTAAATATGCAAAGCCCCAGATCCCTATGGATCAGTTCTATTCTGTCCTATAGAGTCACCATAACTTGGAATCTAAGTGGTGGCCCTAGATGTGGATTTTGTATACCTACTCCTTGCTTATTGGCTGTACTTCTCTGACATTTTTCGTTTATGACAAGAGTATAAAATCTACTGTTTGACTATTTGGGGCATTAACAGCATGTGTCTGGCAGTAACAACACTGGGGTGCTGTATCACAGCAGTCATTGCGATTTTACATCGGTCTTGTTTAATTATAATCAGTTTTGCCTATGGTCTTATATACCTTGCCGTTGTGTGCAAACGTGTGCTTCACCTGTTTCTCTCGAGTTCAGTTAGGAATTTGGAATGTCAATTGGCATTCCAATCCTGTTTGAAGTTGACTTGACTTTCCTGGTTATTGTATAAGATCTGATAAGATGTCATCTGGAAAGTAGTCAAGATAATTATAGAATTCTTTTTGTTCACTCTGTTCTTGTGGTCCATTGTGTACCTTAAACTATAGCTCACCTACATCTAGCAGGTGACTATACTGTTATAAAAATGGTATAAATGATGCCTATAAACTTCATTGAGCACTCTCCAATAAACGTTTGTTACTTTTGGATGTTCCATTACCTTGGCTTCCTAATAGATGACTTTTCTCTATCTCAGTTCTAATTGGAGTGATGATTCATTGGGGTCAATTGTTCCAGGGCACTAACTCTGATATTTAGGGTTACAGTGGGATTCAACAGTAATGATGGCTGTGATGATTAAGATTTTGTGTCAACTTGTTGGGCCATGATTTTCAGTGGTCTGGAAGGTATGTAGTGATGTGCTTTGGCAGTTATGTAACAATGTATACATCTTCCATTTTATTATATGTTTTTCATGAGCTGGTCTTTGTAGCCTAACCATGCCAATGTATTGCCATTTGGAAGGTAATCTGTTCTACTCCAAACCAATTGCTTTTATACATGGAATTACTCTATGATAACAATTGGACCAAACCACTGGGAACCGGTGAAATTAATTATGACAGGGACTTCCCCGTATACTTCTCAGCATACTCAACAACTGGCAAGCTCATTTAAAGAACAATTGTTTGAAATTTTAGGTATCATGAGTACATTCACAGTATTCATCATAGGTGAGCTGACGCTACCATTTTGAGGTCAATGAAACTATCAGGGGGTACACACTCCCCCCACCCACCCCCACACACACCTGACACACACACAGAGACACCAAAATGGAATCCCCTCCCCAAAAGCTATGTATTTAAATTTTTTTACAAAACAACTTTATCACCTTCAAAGTCCTCTCCATTACACTTAATACATTTGTTAAGTCTGTGATTCCATTCTTGGGAACATTTTTCAAACTGCTTGGATTGCTGACACCACCTCCCTTGTTTTTTTTCTCACCTCTTCTACAACCTCAAATCACAGTTCTTTTATGTCCCTCTTCACGTATTGGAACAAAAAGAAGTTGTATGGAGTGAGGTCAGGTCAGTAAGGTGCGTGGGGCAAGAGAGGCATGCTCTCTTTTGCCCCGAACTTGTACATTGAGATAGCAGCGTGCGCAGTCTGCCACAAATCAGGCCTTTTTTTGTCGCATACTGTTAGGCAATCTTTTCAGAACCTCTAAGTAGAAAGCTTGATTAACAGTCTGACCTGGTTGAATGAACTTCAAATGCACTACATTTTCATCTGTTTGGAAAGTTGACTGAATAAGGTTTGTCATCAATCGACATTTCACCTTTTTTTGAAACGAGAAAACCACTCAGATCTTTGACTTTTTCCTATGGAGGTGTCCTTGTAAGCTGTGCTTATTTTTCCTGAGCAGGAACCAAAAGTTCACAGCAGCACACTATTCTCTTAAACTACCCATCACAAAACAATGAGGTTCGAGTGAAACTGCTTTTATAAAAAAATTCACTGTGACCAGAGAGAACCTTCCTAAGAGACACCACTGGGTGCACTAACTCAGAGATGCTTGATGCTCACCTAGCAGGGAAAATGTGTACTACGAAAGCTCCGCTCAGCTGAGTTTTTTCTGGGTTTTTTTTGGGGGGGGGTTGGGGGGGTGCGAGGTACCCTCTCATGTAGGGTCTAATATAAGTAAGTTTAGGGTCTAATTAAAGGGTATTTAAAAATCCACAGTAATATTCTTAAAAAGAGAGGTGCTGAGGACCAAGATTGATGTTTCAAATGTTAATTCTAGGACAAGCTGAAAGGAGTTAAGAAATCAATTCTAGAAACAACATTTAGACCATTTTCCGGTTATTTGCGTACTTGTTACTCAAAAGCATGTTTTGTGTGTCCACTGTATCAAGCCCCAAATTGACCTGTGCACTGAAAAAAGTATGCTCTCTGACATGTTTTCCCTGACAAAGTGCTCCTTCGGGGATCTCTCAACCATTTTGTATGCCTCTGCTGTGATTGCTGCTGCCGTGATTTTGGAAAAAGAATCATGTAGGGGTGGTGTCTCACCTTCTCCAGCTTCACAAAGGGGAAGGAAAATCAAACACGATGTCAGTATTACCCAAGACCGATTTCTATTTGGTTGAGGCTCAGAGATGCCCTACCATCTAACCTAGCAATTTGGACACCAACTTTCCCTCCCGTAGTACTCCACTTTCCAGCTATGTTTGATAACTCATTGAAATGTCCACACAGAACGCACAGACAATGCTCATGATTATGGGGTTTATTCAGGAAGTCCATAATTACAAATGCTCATACATGTAACCTCTTCTCAGTCCTGTCTACAGGAAGACCTCTCTCTGCTCTTTGGTCTGTCAGACACAGACTATTAGCCTCTACCCTGGCTTGAGCAGTGTTACAAAGTTCTTTTAGGGCTGCCAAGACTTCCCCAAAGGGCATGTGACTTCAACAAAAGCCTCACAGGTCAATAAGACACTCCACAGGTCAGTCAATAAGCCTAGCTCTCCCAATTAAGAGCCCAGCAGCAGTCCACTCCACAAGCCAGCCTTCTGCCCAAAGCCACCTAGTTTTACATGTTCTGTTAGCTGGGACTTCGTTCACTACTCTGTCTAATGGTCTGGCTCTTGGTTCTGCCACTTGTCTGCTGCTCCTTTCACATCACAGATGTCATCTGGAATACAGGGATTCAAGGGACATGCTGCACTCCTGGCTTTTCTTGCTTGTTTGTAGTGCACCCCCCTTTTCCCCCCTTCTGAGATGGCTCATTTGATACTTAGGAGGCTGGCCATCACATCCTCCTGGGAATAAAATGAGGTTAACCCTGTTCACTCTCAACTGAATCCTGTCAGTGTCTTCCCCATCAGATCTTACCCAGACCCAATGGTGGGAGTAACAGAGGCTGTGGCCCTGTAATTTTCATGTAAATGGAGCAGGCAGACTGCTTCCTCTGTGCAGTCTCCTTCCTCCACTCTAACTTGGTCAGACAATTTCAGTCAAAGTTGCGATTAACAATGGAAGAGACTAGGCTGATTTAGACTATTTGATTGGAGATGATTTTCTGATTTCCCCATGTCTCACTGTGTTTACATCTTTCCATTTTCCTGTCTCGTGAATAAAGGTTAAGGGAAAGAAAAAGAAAAGCAAATCTTGCTTAGTCTTCATTCAAGTGGAATATACCGAGGAGTAATATTAGAAATAAATGGCAGATTTTTAAAATCTTTATTTTCTTTTTTGTTTCCTGAAAGTGGATAATTAAGAGTAGCAGCAGGCAGTCAGACTGAGAAGTGCTATTTCCCACAGGGGTGTGGTTTGCCATGTGCACACTGCCTGACTTATTTCTCCTTGGGAAACTCATGTGCACTGTGAGTTCTACTTTCAGTTTTTTTTGCAAGTGGAGATGCTCCTTGCTTGGCCTTGAATGACTTTAGGAAAAACATACACAAGTGAAAATTAATTTCTGGGCAGGAAGTCTACACCATTACTCTTCTACTCAAGTCTAGGAGTCTTGTTCTCTTGTCAGCATAGAAGGCAAAGTCTTATCTCCAATCTAGAGGAGACTGTCTTTGGGGACAACATCCACAACAGGAGACTGAATATCAAGTTAAATCATTCATTTAAAACCCCACAGCTGCTTTTACAAGATAAGATAGATAGATATATATATATATATATATATATAAACTCCAAGCTCAAGATGGGGTTTGATATATGTTACTAATTGTACATTTCAAACATGAGCTTGAGCTTGATTGGATATGCATCTAATAAATGCATGTCATAAAACCTTGAAGCCTGAAAAATAACATGCTATAGGAAATAAGTCGCTTGCAGCAGGGCATTGTTTTGGAATGGTTTTCAGTGATCTCCTTGTGAAATGCAAAGATTATAAGAGAAGAAAATTCTTAAATTTCGAAAATAAAAAAACCAACATTAATACTGGCAGGTGAATAAAGTGTGTGGTGAATTATAAATTATCAGGAGGGGTTGCACCCTAATTCATTTACACTTAGTGGAACATGAGCAGGACTGTAATCCTGAAAGGCACTGCAGCTATTGCACGGTATCTGATGGCTCCCAAGGTGAGGATTGCCTCTTCCAATCATTTGCGGGCAGGGGCAAAGAGGGGAGAAAGTAGAAAGAGATAATACAATTACTGTGGGCCTTTAAATTATAAGTCTGTTTACTGTGTCCACGTGTATGTGGAGTTGCCACGTGTATGTGGAGTTGCCACGTGTATGTGGAGTTGCCACGTGTATGTGGAGTTGCTCCGTTAAACACAAGAGAGGCTGATATAGCATAGCTCAATCTTACAGTAAATATGACTGCCATGTTTATTTTCCAATTTCACAATTACCAGCAGTTCCTCAATATCCTAAAGTAATTTAAAAAATATTCTGCTTCAGATATATGCCATTTTAATTTTTCATTCTATGCCTAGTATGTGACTCCTAATATATTAGTTTTTCAATATTCTTGTTGTTAGTTGCCATCAAGTGAGCCCTGATTCAGAGTAGCCCAGGCACAGCAGAAGGATCTCCGCATGCTCCGTGGTGGGCTTGAGCTCATCATTCAATCCACAGTGTATTTTGAATGTCTGTCAACCTCTGGAACGCATCTGCCAGCGCTAGGTCAGATGATACTCTGTTGTGACCCATATAATTTTCATTGACTACTCTTCAAAAACATCTTGCCAGACTCTTCTTCTAGGTCTATCTTAGTCTGAAAGCTCAATTGAAATTTATCTCTCATAGACGACCCTCCTGGTATTTGAAATACTGGTAGCATAGCTTTCAGCAAGATAGTAACATGCAACGTCACCACAGTATGACAAATTGACAGGTGGTGAAAATGTTTTAAGTAGCTTAGTATCACTGGGAGTGAATAAAGGAGTTGGTTTTCAACATCACTACTTTAGTCTTTTTATTATCAAAACGTTTGTTAATAGATTTTATGTTACTGTCTGAACTTAGTATAGCAATAATTAATATATTATTAACTATTTTGGGGTTATAGATATGAAGAAGAGTCAGCGTGAACCTCAGGTAGCTCCTAGTCTAGAAGAGGAGCCATATAAATATACAAGTAACACCAAACCTGCAGACATGCTGTCTAAGGCTGTGAAGGAATATAACTCAACAGAGGAAGTATAGAGAAGGGCGGTCTCTGTGATTTTTTTCCAGGAGACTTGGGAGCCTGTTGCCTTTCATAGAAAACAGGTGGGAGTACTTAGGTCATCAGGAAGGGGTATTTTCATATCAGAGTACATGGTGCTAGAATCCTAGCTTCCTCATAAAGGGATAGCTCATGTTTCAGACCTGAGACTTAGAATATTACTGAAGTCACTATTTAGATATAATAATGACAACCATGCACTTCTTGCCCTACCCCAGAGTCTTCTATTCTCCCCACCAGAACAATTGTAATCCAACAAGTTAAATGCTAGGCCTTCAATCTACCACTGAATTAACGATGGATTGCCTCTTGTTAAACATAAGAGTTCTTCAGCTAGAGAGCATGTTACTTTACATTAGAAAATCATCCACTTTATAAATAGTCTGGTAAAAATTGATTACACGTGTACATAAAAATGGAAGAAAACTTTAGAAGCTCTATCTACATAACTGACCATTAAATACTATTAATTTTTCTGCTCAGTATCAGTAGCTAAAACCAGATCAGGGGCCGACTGTGGAGTAGACCACCAATTGCTCATATGAAAATTCAGGATAAAGCTGAAGAAAATTAAAACAAGTTCACAGGAGACAAAATATGACCTTAAGCCATTCCACCTGAATTTTGATAACATCTCACGAACAGATTTGACACAATGAACACCAATGCCAGAAGACCCGATGGACTGTTGGGGGACATCAAGGCCACCGTTCATGAAGAAAGCAAAAGGTCATTAAAAAGACAGTAAAGAAAAGATTAAAGTGGATGTCACAAGAGACTGAAACTTGCTGTAATTCGTAGAGTAGCTAAAGCAAATGGAAGAAAGGATGAAGTCAAGGCGCTGAATAGAAAATTTCAAAGGCAAATACTGTAACGAAATATGCAAGGTCATAGAAGTAGAAAATCAAAAGAGAACATGCTCATTATATCTGAAACTGAAAAAAAAAAACCCAAGCCTTGATTTGTAATTTTGAAAGATTCTATAGGCAAAATATAGAACCACACAGGAAGCATCAAGAGAACATGGAAAGAACACACAGTCATTGTACCAGAAAGAGCTAGTGGACAGTCTACTAGTTCCGGAGGTAGCATATGAGCTACCAGTGGTGCTAAAGGAAGAGATTCAAGCTGCACTAAATGCATTAGCCAAAATCAAGGCTCCAGGAATTGACATACTGCCCATTGATATGTTTCAGAAAGCTGAAAAAGCATTGGAACATTCACTTGTCTATGCCTGGAAATTTGGGAGAGCTACCTGGAGAACTGACTGAAGAGATTAATTTGTGTGTCCATTCCAAAGAAAGGTTACCAATAGGATGCTCAAACTACAGAACAAAAAAGAAAGATTACCAAAAAAAGAAAGAAAGATTACACAAGAGAAAGCTATAACTATGTCATTGATATTGCAAACAGGTAAAATTTTACTTTAGGTCATTCAATAATGGTGACAGTAGCACATTGACAGGGAGCTGCCTGAAGTTCAGGGTGGATTTAGAAGAGGACATGGAACAGGAATATCATTGCTGATTCCAAATGGACTTAGCTCCAAGCAGCGAATACTAGAAAGATGTTTGCTTGTGTTTCATGGACTGTGCAAAGGTATTCAGCTATGTGCACCATAATAAACTGTGGATAACCTTGAGACGAATGGAAATTCCAGAATACTTCATTGTGCTCATTTGGAAATTGTGCACAGACCAAGAGGCAGTTGTGCAAACAGAACAAGGGACCACTGCATAGTATAAAAGCAAGAATGGAATGTGTCAGGGTTTTATCTTCTCACCATACTTGTTCAGTCTATATGCTGAGCCAATCTTCAGAGAAGCTGGGTTACATGGGTAGATTGTGGCATCAGGATTGGAAGAAGGCTTGGTAACAACCTTCAATATACAGATGACACAACCTACCTGGCTGAAAGTGAGGAGGAACTGAAGCACTTGTTGATGACATGGATTGTAGCCTTCCATATGGATTACAACTCAACATAAGGAAGACCAAAATCCTCACAACTGGACCAATAGCTAACATGATAAATGGAGAAAAAGTTGAAGTTGTAAAAGATTTTGTCTTATTTGGATCCACGATCAATGTTCATGGAAGCAGCAGTCAAGAGATCAAAAGACATAATGCATGAGGTAAATCTGCTGCAGAAGACCTCTTTAGAGTATTGAATAGCAAGGATGCTCCCTTGAGGACTAAGGCGTGCCTGACCCAAGCCACGGTCTTCTCTATTGCATTGTATGCATGTGAATGTTGAACAGTGAATAAGGAAGACCGTAGAAGAATCCATGTATATGAATTGTGGTGCCGGAGAAGAATATTGAAAGTACCATGGACTGCAAAAAAGGATAAATCAATCTGTATTGGAAGAAGCAAGGCCAGAGTGCTCCTTAGAGTCAAGGAGAGCAAGACTTCATCTTACATTCTTTAGACATATTGTCAGGAGAAACTAGTCCCTGGAGAAGGTCCTCATGCTTAAAGTGGAGGGTGGGGCGGACAAGAGAAAAGCCCTTGAAAAGCTGGATGGACACAGCAGCATAGGAACAATTACGAGGATGGCACAGGACTGGGCAGTGTTTTGTTCTGTTGTGCACAGGGTCACTATGAGTTGGAGCCAACTTGATGGCACCTAACAAGAACAACAATATTTTTTCACCACTCAAGGACAGTAACACAAATATTTTAATGTAGCTATTTTAGATACATCACACACACACACACGCAGAGTTGTCAGCTGTCATCAAGTTAATTCTGACGACCCCTCGTGCGCAGAGTCAAACTGCTTCACAGAGTTTCAAGACTATGACCTTTCAGAAGCAGATTGACAGCAGTCTTTTTCTTCTTTATATTTTTAACAATTTTATTGGCACATAATTTATGTCCCTTACCATTCAATGGTGATAAATTTTAATCTAGCTGTATCTCAGTAATCCACTTTCCAAAGCACTCATCTGATGACAAAGCCATTCACACCCCTTGGAGACCATATTTTGTTTCTTCTATAAAAAGATCCCTCTGGCTAAGTGGTACCCCTTTGCTCAGTGCTTCCACAGCCTCAGGAGTTAAAGTTCCGTAAACAGTGCCTGAAGGAAAAGGTGTGATGTGCAAGCTCTTGGTTAGGTAGAATAGGAGAGAGTTGCTCTGCCAACCAGAGGCTTTTCCTAGAAGTACTCGTATCTGTTGATCATAAAAGGGAGATCATTATGGCAGTAGTTTGACGGAGTGCTTGAGAGGTGGGTTGACTAAGGTCATACTGTGGTTCACAGTAGCATGGAGATAGTATATCCAGAAACCTATGATCAGAAAGTTCCATTCCATCTTTGCAGAAGATAAAATTGGGTTCCTTCTGAAACTTAAAGACATCAACAGCGGTGCAGTAGGGATCTGGAAACACAGAGAATCTAGGACGGATGAACCCCTCAACACCCACGGTAGGAGTGGCGACACCAGGATGGAAGGGGGTGTAGAAAGGGAGAACCGATCTTGGAGATCTATGTGTAACTTCCTCTCTGGGAGATGGGCAATGGGGAGGTGGGTGAGGGGAGACGCCAGGCAGTTTAAGATAAGATATAATAATTATTTATAAACTATTAAGTGACCAGGGGAAGGGGGGAGCGGGGAGGGAGGGGGAGGAGGAAAAAAAGGGAAAACGAGCTGAATCCAGGAACCCAAGTGGAAGGTGAATTTTGAGAATGACAAGTGTAACGAATGTATAAGGGTGCTTTGCTCAATTGCTGTATGTATGGATTGTGATAAGAGTTGTATGAACCCCAATAAAAAGATTTATTAATAAAAAAACAAAAAGAAAACCATCAAACCTTCCCTCCATAGGCTATTTCCCAGTTCTATGGGTGATATAGGAAACCTGGTGATATAGTGGTTATGTGTCGGGCTGTGATCCACAAAGTCAGCAGTTCAAAACCATCTGCCACTTTTTAAGAGAACAGCTTTCCACTCTCATAAACTACTATAGTCTCAGAAACTCACAGGGGTAGTTCTACCCCATCCTATAGGGTTCGAGTTGACTGAGTCTCCTTCAACTTGATGGCAGTGGGAAAAGATGGATGATACGTAGATTGTGTAGAGAATTACTGAAATGAAGCTGGCACTCTCTAATGAAGCCAGCCTTTGGGGCAGGTGCTCAAGGATTTATCATGTGGGGTGTCAACTAAATCCACATAGAAGCATGCCAGCTTGTGTGAGCTAAGGATCACCAATAATAAAATCCGAAGGGGGAAACTGTATCAGAGCTTACCATGTGAAAACCTAGTTTGTAGAAGGTTAAGGATAGTGGAAGCCTAAAATCCATTTCCAGGGAATCCACGTGGATTAAGGTTCTGGTAAATCTCTTCTGACCTATAGCCTTGCTATAGACAGAGAGCATTTTTCAGTGGATTATGGAAGATGTAGCTTAGGTTAAAATGTAACACCTTATCATTTGATCTCCCCTTTAGCCCCTTTTGAAGTTGTTTATAATATTTTCTGCTTTCTATTTTATTGAGGTTTTTCCTCATTTTATTTTTTTGTTTGTCTTGGTTTTGTATGTTTTTCTACACATGACATCCAGTATAGGTAAATCTATAGAACCAGTAGCTAGATTAATAATTTCCTATGGACATAGTATGGTAGGTGGGGGGAAATTGGAAAGACAATAATGATAAGCACAAGAAAGAAGAAAATGTTCTAAAATTGATTGTGTTGATAATTGTAAACTCTTCTTAATATGACTGAACCATTGAATTGTATGATATGTGAATGGTATACCAATAAACTATTTTAAAGGAAAAAAGGTCTAGGGAATAGAGGATTCGGTAAAAAATTGTTAGCTGCCATCGATTTGTCTCTTACTCATGATGACCTTATGTAAAACAGACAAAATATTGCCTGGTTTTGCACCATCTTCTGGATCCTGAGTATGTTTTAGTCGATTGTCATGTCTATTTCAATGAGGCGTCCCCTAGTTTTGTTGTTCCTCTACTTTATCAAACAAATTTCCTCTTCTAGCTGTAGGTCTTTCCGAATGAGGTGTCCTGAGTAAGTGAGGTGAAATATTGCCACTCTCGCTTCCAAAGAGCATCTTAGTAGCATTTTTTTCTAAGAGTGGTATAGTTGTTCTTCTACAGTCCATGGTATATTCAATATTTGTCACCAACACTACAGTTTTTATGAATTCAGTTTTTTCCTTCCTTTTTAATTATCCATTTTTGTCATGCCTATGGGGTGGTTGAAAAGACATGGCTGGGAACAGATGTGCCTTAGTCAGCAAAGTGACATCTTTGCTTTTTAAAACTTTAAAGAGGTGTGTTTTTTGGTTCCTTTGCTTTTTCAATACATTTGCCTAATGCAAAAATGGCTTGATTTTTTCCCCCCAGTGTATTTGTGTCTTAGGTATGTTTCTTGTAAACAGCATTTAGATGGGTCATGTATTCCTATCCAGTCTGCTACTTTTCATGATTTCTGGACTGCAGTTTCTATGGACATTGATTACTCATCCAAGTAGATTAAGATAACTATCAGGGTCCAGGTTATGTTGTTTTTGTTGTTAGGTGCCATTGAGGCAGTTCTGACCATCGTGACCCTATGCACAACCTAAAAGACATTGTTCAGTTCTGGGCCATTCTCCCAATTGTTCCTATGTTTCAGGCTAGTGTTGCAGTCATTGGGTCAGTCCTCTTGTTGAGAGCCTGCCTCTGTTTCACTGCCCTTCCATCTCACCAAGCACAATGTCCTTCTCTAGTGACATCATGTTCAATGTACGCGAGACAAAGTTTTGACATCCTCTCTCTAAGGAGATTGTACTTAGAGTTATACCTCTTCCCAGCGGTATAACTTTGTTTGTTCTTTTGACAGTTCATGGCACTTTCCATGTTCTTTGCCAGGACCACAATTTAAATGCATCAATTCCTTATTCAATGTCTAAATTTCACATGCAGGTTGAAGCAATTGATGGCTTGGGTCAGGCACTCCTTAATTCTTCTCAAAGTAACCTCCTTGCTTTTCAACCCTTTAACGAGGTCCTGTGAAGCAGGTTTACCCAATGCAATGTGTTGCTTGATCTCTTGACTACTGATTCCATGGTCTTTTGTTGTGGTTCAAAGCAAGATAAAATCCTTGGAAATCTCCATCTTTTCTCCCTATTTTATGTTCCATTTGAAAGGATTTTAGTCTGCTTTAAAATGAATTGTACCACAGGGAAAGAGGGACCAGACTTCAACCCAGTGCCGCAAGGTGTGAAGGCAACATCCCGGCGTGGAGTAGGGAACCAGTGGAGAGGTCTGGGAGGCTGGCCCCAGCACCAAAAATTAAGTGGATTCCTGCCCCTCCCCAAAAAGAATTTGTTTCAAAGGACGACATTGATTCTGCAGCTCCGGGAGATGGACATATCTGATCAGAGCACACGGGAGCAGATGAAGGGGCAGGAGGAGAGAGTGGAACACAGCCTGGCCCACCAGGCTGTGAGGATGTTCCTGAGTAGAGCAGCCAGTCTACAGAGAGAACAACATGGCTGGCCTCACTATGAGAAATGATGCCCCTCAGTGACTAAGGGCGATACAGGGGACAGCACCGGAGACACAGTGTGGGAATTGCACCTGACCTGATCCTACTACACCGAGGCAAAGCACTAGGGGAGCGCAGTGGAACAGCAAGGTCCCCAAGGAATGCTGAAAGTGGACTTTGGGGCCAGGGTGTGGTGCCCCAACAGACTGGACTGGAAAACACTCCTAAAGGCCAACAAATGATCCTTGAACTAAAAATTAAAAAATTTAAAAATAAAATGAATTGTAATCCATGCTGAAGGCTATAATCCTTAATCATCAGCAGCAAGTGCTTCAAATTCTCTTCTATTTAAGCAATCAAGATTGTGTCATCTGCATACCGAAAGTTGTTTAAAAAACTGTCTTCCTTTCCTGATGGTGCATTCTTCTTCGTAGTATCTAACTTCACCAGTAATTGGCTCTGCATACAAGACTGAATAAGTATGGTGAGAGCATACAACCCTCCCACACACCTTTCCTGATTTGAAAGCATGCAGTCTTCCTTTGCTCTGCTTACGCAACCGCCTCTTGATTCATGTGCAAGTCCCACATGAGCACGTGTTCTTGAATCTCCATTCTTCTCAAGGCTATTCGTAATTTATGATGCTCTGCAAAGTCAACTGTCTTGGTACAGGTACTAAAACACAAGTTAACACCTCTCTGGAATTCTCTGCTTTCAACAAGGTCCATCTGACATCTGCAATGATGGTCCGTTGTTCTACTTCCTCTTCTGAATCACCTAGCCTGAGCTCCTCGGGCAGCTCCCTGGCAATATACTGCTGCAACCAATGTTGGATGGTCTTCAACAAAATTTTACTTACATCTGATATTAATAGTATTGTTATCTACTTTGAGCATTATGTTGGTCACCCTTCTTTGGAATAGGTACAGATGTGGTTCTCTTCCAGTTAGTTGGCCAAGTAGCTGTCCTCCAAATCTCCTGGCATATCCAAGTCAATATTTCCAGTGCTCCAGACTATTTAAACATTTCTGTTGGCATGCCCTCAATTCCTGGAGCCTGTTTATGTCTAATGCTTTTAGGGCAGCTTGAACTTCTTCCTTTGGGACCATTGGTTCTTGCTCATATGCTGCCTTCTGAAACAGTGGAGCATCAACTAGTTCTTTTTGGTACAATGACTGTGAATTGTTTCCATCTTCTCTTGGTGCTTTCTGCATCATTTAACAGTTTGCCCATAGAATCTTTTAATATTGCAACTCAAGGCTTGACTTTTTTCTTGCGCTATTTCAGTCTAAGGTATATGGAACTTATCCTTCCTTTTTGGTTTTCTGACTCTTGGTGTCTGCAAATTTCATTACAGAAGTTTTGTCTTTTTTCAGCTGCCCTTTGACATTTTCTGTTCAGTTCTTTCGCTTCATCATTTCTTCCATTTACATTAGCTTCTCTATGATCAAGAGCAAGTTTCAGAGTCTCTTCTGATTTCCATTTTGATCTTTCTTTCTTGTCTTTTTAATGAACTTTTGATTTCTTCATGAGTGATGTTCTTAATGTCCTCCCACAGTTCATCAGGTCTTCTGTCATTATGCTGTGCTCAATGCAGCAACCCTGTTCCTGACATGCTTTTGAAATTCAGGTGGGATAGACTCAAGGTCACATTTTGGCTCCCTGGGACTTATTTTAATTTTCTTCAGCTTCAACTTGAACTTACAAAGGAGCAATTGATGGTCTGTGCCACAGTCAGCACCTGGCCTGGTTTTAGCTGCTGATATTGAGCTTCTCCTTCATCTCTTCCCAATTTGACTTCTGTGCATTCCACGTGGAGAAGTCAATGTGTACAGTCACTGTATTGTTGGAAGAAAGTATTTTCTATGAACAAGTCATTGGTCTTTCAAAAATCTATCATGTGATCTCCAGCTTTGTTTCTATCATGAAAACCAGGGTATGCAGGAATTTGTAAACTGGAATCCAGATGAAAAGTTTGTATTTTATGCTAGGAATGATGAAAATGGACTGAAAGGTTGGATTTAAGGTAGTAATAGTATCTTGTTTGAATATTTTAAAGATCACCCAGGCTGCTAGGTGTAAAATGAACTACAGAATTTCTTACATGGTAGAAGACAAAACTTACCCATTAACCTCTGCTTCCACCCTTCTTCCCACCAAAATGACTCGAAAGAACTTTAAAAAAAAGACAAAGGTTGTAAATACAAGGAGAATTGAACTAGTTATGACAGCAACATTGATTTGGAAGCCGGAAAGACAAAGGGATGCGTGGTATGCAGTTTATCAGATATGATTTCTATGCTGCCAATGGAGGAAGCAGAGAAACATCTAAGTTATATTGCCCATAAATCCCACTACCCTTGAGTTTATTTCTACTCATAGCAGCCCTGTAAACAGAGTAGAACTGTCCCTTTGGATTTCCAAGACTTTAAATCTTTAGGGAATCAGAGCGCCTCATCTGAGGACTGCTTATGAACACACTGGGGAGATAATTCTTCAAGGCACAGCAACATCTTGAACATTTCAAGATTTAACATCCCTGGCTATTACCTTATAAATGCCACTGGCCCAGGCCCCACCTCTTACCTCTTTAATAAGCTGAATGCTGCCTCATATTCCAAATTCTTTCTTTAAAGGTATTACTAAAACCAGGTTAAAAATCATTACTTTACAGGCTCATAATAATTTAAACTCTGATTATTAATCCAATAAAAATTAGCAGATTTGTGGAAGTATATATGTGGAGGAGGGACCAGAACAAGAACTATCTTTATTTTTCATATTGCGAACTTGATAAGACCTAAAATATACTAATAATGACCTAGCATTTCCAAAACTATGATTTCGAGATAGGAAGATAAGTACAACACATCAGCTACTCGAGTTGAGGGTGGCTGGTTCTGGGACGGAGGAAATAAAATGGCAGAGTTGACCAGGGGGCTGTCACGTTTTGGTAAGGAGACTTGTAGAATTCTGAGTCCTTTAAAAGTGCGTACAGGTGTTATCTTGATTAAATTTTAAATGAGATCATAGGTAGCAGTGGAAGTCCCGGTATTGATTAGGAGGAGATATACAGAAGGGCAAAGTAAGGCTAGGAGGTTTATTGTTAGCTCCGGTCAAGTTGGCTACTGACCGACAGCAATCCCAATTTATACCAGAATCAGAGGCCTTTCTCTGGCTGAATGTCAAGAGTAAAGCAGCAGGTCTTTCTTCCCAGTTCATCTCAGTCTGAATGCTTCCCTGAAACCCATTCACACTCCAGTGACAGATAGGAGGAGGTGGCAGCATGCATAAGGTGCGTTGTCTGAGAATTGAACCCAGATTGCTTACATACCAAACTACCCCCACTGCCTTCAAGTTGATACCTGTTGATTCCAACGTGGCTCACATGGTTTCTGAGGTTTTAATCTCTGTAGAGACAGAACAACTCATCTTTTGGAGAAACTGGTTGATTTGAACTGCCAACCATTCAGTTAGCAAACCCAACCCTTAATCCACTTGGTCTCTTGTGTGGAAGGTGATCATTGTACTGCTGGGCCATCACTGTGACCTTGACGATTTAACAAGCTCACAGAGCCAACAGATGGAGGAGCCAGGAAGTCAGTGAAAGTAGTCTTAGTGAAAGCAGTATTCTCTTAGACTTGAGCTCCTGACCACATCTCTGTTCCAACTAGAGGAAGGGAAAGGGTGCAGCGAGTGGGCCACTGGCAGGAGCGAACCAGTGAGATGTTCTCTGAAGGTGTGTTTTCACTCTTGAGACTCCACGGGTTGCCCAAAGGGCACTGTTCTTCTAGCCCAGTCATTATGAGGAATGGAGGGAGCCAGGCTTTAGATCGCATACGATAGACCTACTAAGAGAAGACAGGAAAATAGGACAGAGTCCCTGTTTTCAGATGCTCTCTTCTCAAAGTGAGTTAAGAATCCTAAGACTTGGACTGACTCAGTTGAAATGACTAATCCCTGAGGCGCAGCTCCCAATAGGAGGGACCCGAATATTACAACACTGCCCTAGTCATTTTGGGAGTAGATCACTTCAGAGCCTTCTTGTATAGACTCTCTAGTTGAGTACATTTGAAAGGAATCTCATCTCAAAAGTAGTTTGGCTTAGGGTTTCCAGCTTGTTTTTTTTCATTTCTTTTTAGCATAAGAGCAACCTCTTAAGTACTTACCAAACTCTCTCTTATTTTTCATGTCATTTTTATGTAAGATAATTTATTTCCAAAACCAAACTCATTGCTATTCAAAGTTGATTCCAACTCATAGTTACGTGATACAGTGTTTCTGAGGCTGCAAATCCTTACTGAAGCAGACAGGCTCAACATTCTCCTTCAGACCATCAGTGGGTTTGAACCACCGATCTTGTGATCAGCAGTCCGACACTTACCCAACAGTGACAAGAGGGTGCTTATGATATTTCATATAGGTACTGAGTTCAGTAAATACATCTTCAGAATCCTCCTCAGTCTTGTTACTTTTTCAAACCTCTTTCAGTTCTCCTGGAGGTAGTCTCATAGTCATACGAGTAGATTGGTTTGCCTGTCCTTCCAACGACAGCTCAAGTTCAATTTTCCATCTAGGTCTCTTTACCTAAACACTCTTACTGTTTTAATAATGATACAATTTTTCTTGCAGACCATTTTGAAAATTGAGAATATTATGAACAATTTAAGAACCATGTGTAATTCCACTGCCTAAAAAAAAAAATTCCACCTCTCCCTACTAATAACATGGGTGATCTCTTGAGGAGTATGATCAAGATTTTCACTTGTGCATCTTCAGCCCCAGACAGAGGATCTGGCATGTGCTCACACTCAGAAATATCTCATATTTTTTAGTTGGGGATTTAATATTGAAATAAAAAATACAGTTAAAAATGTTATGATGAGCTAAGCTGCTTGGCAGAGGGGTGAAAAGTCTTTGAGAAGTCCACATGCCAACGTTAACTCACCACATACACGTTGAAGATCCTCCACATTCATCTTGCTAAACCTTCTTCCCCACACCACGGAGACTTCCCTTTTCGCTCTCATTGACCCAGTTCTTAGTTGCTGAGGACCATCAGCTGGTCTTTCAGCTGAATACCATCAGCTGGTCCAGCTCAAGTCAGCTTTTCATACAGGTGTCTCTGACCATTTGACTTAATTTATTTCCCTTGCTCCTTTGAATCGTCTCCTTCGCACAGGGCAAAGGAGAAAGTAGATCTGGAATAAAGATAAATGTATTTCAGCATCTTACTCAGAAACATTGCGAACAGCTAATCCTAAATTAGAGGGTGGCAGTTTCTGTGCGATAGGAATGATGAGTTAGTAAAAATACTCTTTCAAGGAAATGGAATTCCGTTTATGGGACTTTGTGGTTCTTTCCTCTTTTGGTTAGAGCTCATATACGATAGGAGGGTTCTGTAGGACCTGTGGATTAGCCACAGTCTAAAACCGTGTGACAAGGGGAGCAGCTTAATTCCTGCCATCTCCAAGTACATAAAAAGACGAGAAAGCTTAATTTCGACGGCAAATCTACCCGATTCAAAGGAAGTAGGAGAAAAGTGAAATCATTCACTCTATTCAAGAATTTTGAGCATATAACTGTTTTATTAAGCTCATAGAAAGCAGCCACTTCAACAAATGCAGATTTTCATGCTCAGTAAGTCGGCCGAGGCAGTGCGAAGGAGAAAGACTCCACGGGACTATCAGACGAATCCTGATTGCCTCTGGATATTTCTACTTGTGTGCAAAACCAGATTGATCCTCCAGGGAAGACGGTCACACGATTTTGTAATTTCTCTCTCACTCTGAGTTTATTCACACAGATGGATGTGACCATTCAGCAGGGACACAACTAAAGCAGCAAACTGAAGAGGGAGGGGAACGGGGAGGGGGGGGGATGGAAAAAAATGAAAATGAGCTGATTCCAGGAACCCAAAGGGAAGGCGAATTTTGAGATTAGGGCAACGAATGTATAAGGATGCTTTACTCAATTGATATATGTATAGATTGAGATAAGAGTTGTATGAGCCCCAATAAAATGATTTAAAAACAAACAAAAAGAAAAAAGTTCACTTGCTTCTTTTTTTTTAAAACGTTTTATTAGGGGCTCATACAACTCTTATCACAATCCATACATATACATACATCAAGTGTATAAAGCACATCCATACATTCCCTGCCCCAATCATAGCCCTTTCCCCAGAGGCACCCTATTCACAGTGCATTTACGCTAATATGTGGTGGTTTGAGGTAACGGTCTTAACATGGTCATTACTCATGTTCCCTCTCTCCCCACCTTCCTTTTGACATGAGCGTCCCCTCCTATACTATGTAGCTTGCTCTTGATGGGGCAAGGGGTCCGTTCAGAGCGAGGGGACTTGGGAGAGCTGCAGCAGCAGCCGCAGCAGGAAAGGAGGCTCCTTAGTGGCGACAGCAGGCCACAGCACCACAAGGGGGCGCTGGACCCTGCTGACTACTGGACCCAAGGTTAGGAAGAAATGTGGGATGAAGAAGCCATTTTCAGAACCAAAGGGGTGCCAGAGAAATTAGCAGAGTAAATATGGTAAATTCTATCAACTCCACCAGGGGAGCATGGGTCTGGCTTTCATCTCCTTAGGTGCACACAGTCAACTGATGACTTCTAAGATACCACTTGTGTAGTTTTGGAAGAAGCTTCCAGAACCTGCTTGACTCATAGGATCATGCAGGTCTTCCATTCTGAGGAAATGCTGTTTGAGGCTGTGGTGGGTTTGTAGTTGATTGAAGTATCTGAATATCTGCCTCTTGCAATAAAAGTTTCTTGAGGAATAGCTTTAAAAAGGAAGTTCCTGGGTAGGGCACACTGTTAGCTCTGCTGGTAGCTGAAAGGTTGAAAGTTTGTGTTCACCTAGAGGCGTCTTGGAAGTAAAGCCTGACAATTTAGTTGTGAAGAACTAAGACTCCATGGAACAAGTTCTACCCTGACACACATGGGATCAACATGGGGTCGGAATTGGTTTGATGGCGACTGGCTTTAATTGAGCAAGGCACTGTGATGCTGCTGGTGGTAGTGATGTGGGTATGGGTTGGGTTGGAGTGGGGGAGATCAGAAGATGAATAAATTATCTATGCCTTTGAGGACCTCGATTAGTAGAGGACCCTGCTCCTCTTCCCATTGCAAGAAGTCATAAGTTTATGACACCCCCACTCAGCTCTACTGCCAAACAGAATTTATTTTGTCCTGTTGGACAGATAAAGTAATGTGGGTGAAAGAAAGAGAGAAGAAATCAGAAAGAGGGTAGAGGGCTGTGAAACCCTTAGCACAATAAACTGTAGTACATGAGCTTTTCCTTCAAATCTGGGCCAGATTTAAAGGAGGTTTGGGGAAATCAATGTGAAAAAAAAAACAAAAAACAGGGGAAAAGCAGTTCTAGGTATACAACCCAGAGCAACTAGCAGCAAATAAGGATAGAGGATAGGATGGTTTAAGAGCAGGGACATCAGCACCAGACAGCAGGGTTCCTCTTTGGCTTTGACCAAAAGTGATTGTGAGCAAATTACTTAACTTATCTCAGATAAAGTCTCTTCATTTTCATGAGATCTTTCATAGAATCCAAAGAGTTAAACCATAAAGATTTAGAAATGGTCAGAGCCTAGGCAGCCTCAGAGGCCTAGCAGGAGAATGTTGTACATCTTTTCCCTAAAGTATTTCTACTAACATGACTCTGTTTTAGTGTCCTCATCTGTTAAGTGTAGGTGACAATAGTACCTGGTACTTAGTACACTAGGAGTCTCTGAGGGGTGCAAATGGCTAAGCACTTGACCAGTAGCTGAAAGGTTGGTGGCTTGAACCCATGCAGAAGTATCTCAGAAGACAGAACTGGAGATCTTCTTCCAAAAGTTCACAACCTTGCAAGCCACAATTAACTTGAAGGCATTTAAAAACACATAGTACATAGATTAGTTCTTAACATTTCTGGGTATATAGTCGATACACTGCTGCTCTCCCTCAGGGCAGCCATAAACAGCTACAGAAACCATAAATGACAGCAAGAAGACAATAATATGCTAACGCTAACTTCACAGTAGGCTGAAGAGAGAACCTGCATTTCACTTTCCCATTTTAAGTTAGGTTACCCAGTCTATTAAGCCAAGTAACAACAGGTTTTTGTATATTGTATACAATAGCCATAACTTTTGTTGAGTAAATTAAAACCAGACACTCAAGGTTAAATAATATTAATTCATTAATATTATTAAAAATGAATTAATTTTAAATTAAAATTTTAATTAATATTAAATTAAAAATTAACTTCATCACCAACATTAGGCTTAAGGTGTTTGTCTCAGCTTCTTCTTCTTTTTAACTATAGAATTATCTTCTTCGTGCCGTCTTTTTGTAATGGAACCATCCATTTAGTTTCTTAAAATAAGATTTAAAAAATACTATTTTCAAGAAGTGGAAGTTCTCTTGGCTTTGGATCGGGTGCTAATAATAGGTCTTTTTTATTACAAAAACCATTATCTCAGTATAACTGCCCTTTCCCTTTAATCACTAAATACAGTTCATCCAGCCTGATGGTAGAATGTGAGTGGATTTCAGGAAATTTTAAAAGTTCTGCAATTCTGATGTTCATGGATTAAAAAAAAACCCCAAACTCCACTTGTTAGTGGTTGTATATAGGTCTTTACTTCTCTAAGCGTTCTTTGCTTTACTGCTAGACTTCATGCTCCTTGTGGGCAGGGATATGATCTGTTTCATCACTATTGTAACCCCGGTGTCTAGCACTAAAGTCTGTGATTAATTACTATTTCTCTGAATTCTAGGAACTCTGACTCCTATTAATGTCCTAATTTACTAGGGCTCCCATTTCAGAAGTTCTACAAGCCTTTAAAGAACAGAAATTTGCTCTCTTATAATTTCAGAGGCTGAAAGCTCAAATCAGTGTCTCGGCTATGTTGATTCTTTCTGTGATCTTTTTAGTCTGGTGCCTGCCAGTACTCCTTGGTGTTCACTTGCTTATAGGCAACAATCACATGCTATCTTTCTTCTCCTGTGTGTGCGTTTCTTTGCCTGCTATGTTATTTTTATAACTTATAAGTGTTTAGGTTTAGGATCCAACCTACTCTTACATGACCACAACTGATTGATTAATTATAGTACATTATTCCTACTCAACGACAACTGATTTAATACTTGTGATGATTCCATGAGAGCAAACATCATGACTAGTGTTTGGTCAGTCTACTGTACAATGCACAACCACACTGAAAGATACATAAAATCAACTAGCACAATTACTGTTGTAGTCACTGCCACATTAGTAAATAACCAAATAAGGCAGATGTGATTATCAGTATTTTGGGGTTTCTAAACTGAGGCAGGAAAAAGTTAACTTGCCTGCCCTCAAGTAAAACACCAGTAGGTGAAAGGACAAAGATCAGAACCCAGGCTCTTGTCCAAGCCTGCCTGTGTTTTGGGTCTCTGTTTTCCCAGAATGACAGAGGAGTTACATATATGATGCTTTTCTCCTATTCCCCACACTATCAAGAGATGCATATGAAAAGCATTTGGAAATTATTGAAGTTGTCAAGGATTTTTTTTCTTGCTTGGATCCACAAAAAATGCTCATGGAAGCAGTAATCGAGAGATAAAAGACAGTTCGTATTGGTAAAATCTGCTGCACAGGACCTCTTTTTATTTTATTTTTTATTTAATCACTTTATTGGGGGCTCGTGCAACTCTTATCACAATCCGTACATCCATCCATTGTGTCAGGTACATTTGTACATTTGTTGCCATCGTCATTCTCAAAGCATTTGCTCTCTACTTGAGCCCTTGGTATTAGCTCCTCATTTTTTTCTTCTCCCTCCCTGCTCCTGCCTCCCTCATGAACTCTTGATAATTTATAAATTATTATTATTTTGCCATATCTTACACTGTCCGACATTTCCCATCACCCACTTTTCTGTTGTCCATCCCACAGAGAGGAGGTTATATGTAGATCATTTTAATCGACTCCCCCTTTCCACCCCACCCTCCTTCCACCCTCCTGGCATCACCACTCTTAGCACTGGTCCTGAAGGGATCCATCTGTCCTTGATTCCCTGTGTTTCTAGTTCCTATCTGCACCAATGTACATCCTCTGGTCTAGCCAGATTTGTAAGGTAGAATTGGGATCATGATGGTGGGGAGGCTGGGGGGTTGGTGTAGGAAACATGTGGGAACTAGAGGAAAGTTATATGTTTCATTATTGCTACACTGCACCGTGACTGGCTCATCTCCTCTCCACAACCCTTATGAAAGGGATGTCCAGTTGTCTACAGATGGGTCTTGGGTTCCCAATCTGCCCTCCCCCTCATTCACAATTTGGTATTTTGTTCTTTGATGCCTGATCCCTTAGACACCTCATGATCACACAGGCTGGTGTGCTTCTTCCATGTGAGTTTTGTTGCTTCTGAGCTAGATGGCCAATTGTTTACCTTTAAGCCTTTTTGATAGGCGGGCACCATCAGCTTTCTTCACCACATTTGCTTATGCATCCATTTGTCTTCAGCGATTGTATTGGGGAGGTTAGCACACAATTATATGATATTTTGTTCTTT
The DNA here is from genome assembly GCF_050624435.1 of Tenrec ecaudatus. Classification (NCBI taxonomy): domain Eukaryota; kingdom Metazoa; phylum Chordata; class Mammalia; order Afrosoricida; family Tenrecidae; genus Tenrec; species Tenrec ecaudatus. The sequence goes on along the minus strand of NC_134530.1, from coordinate 250,369,783 downwards.
GATGCCTGATAACTGACCCCTTTGGCACCACATGATCACACAAGCCGGTGTGCTTCTTCCATGTGGGCTTTGTTGCTTCTGAGCTAGATGGCCACTTATTTACCTTCAGGTCTTTAAGACCCCAGATGCTATATATTTTGATAGCTGGGCTCCATCAGCTTTCTTCACTACATTTGCTTATGCACCCTCTTTATCTTCAGCAATTGTGTCGGGAAGGTGAGCATCATGGAATGCCAGTTTAATAGAACTAAGTATTCTTACATTGAGGGAGTACTTGAGAGGAGGCCTAAAGTCCATCTGCTACCTTAATACTAAACCTATAAATATATGCACATAGATCTATTTCCCCATCCTCATATATAAATATATTTACATATATACATGCCTATATTTAGACTTCTATAAATGCCCGTTGCCTCCTACCTCTTTTGTCTATTTCCTTTTACTTTCCTCTTGTCCCACTATCTTGTTCAGCCTTCATTTGGGTTTCAGTAATTCCTCTCAGTTTGCACAGGACATCTTAAGAGTATTGAAAAGCTTGTTTTACCTCATTGATCATGTTACATTTGCATATGTTCATTTGTATATTTAAGATCCTTCAGTACATGGAAGCCAAGATAGATAACTCTTCAGAAACAGTAGCAAGAGTAATGATTTCTGGAGGGTATGGGAAGGTGGGGGTGGGGTGGTATAAGAAGCGGATAGCAATGATGGCTGTGTTAGACAGTGTTATCTAGAGAAACAAAACCAGACACTTATGATTTTATATATGTAGATAGATAGCACAAAGGAATATAATAGCCAATTAGTCTACACAGCAGTACAGAGGGCTCAGTTCATCTCCCTTCCGTGGAACAGTTAATATACTGGAAATCCTTCAACTCATGAGGACTGCTGGGTCCAAGGTCAGGGAAGCAGACAGCTGAGTCTTCTTTACTGCAGTGCTGGCAGTCTGGCCACAGGCAGCAAACAGCAGGGCAGGTCACCAACAGTCAGCAGCTCAGGTGCTTAGCAAAGCAGACCTGGATGGAATATCAAAATCAAGCAATGCAAGGTGACAGGATCCACCAGCCTCAAGCTCAAGCGATGTACATACCAGCAGCATCGTGAAGCAGGTCTCAAAAGAACCTCATGCTCTAGTGACAGGATCCATGGGTTGGCCATCCCATAGGTAGTGTAGCTCACCAGTTGTGGCAGAGAACTAGCTAAAGCAGCTGCATGCTGGTCTGATCACCAGAGAGCAAGAGAAAGAGGGGTGTGCCTTGCTGAGCCATTTATCTCTTTGTCCTTCAATCAATCTGTGACCTTATTAATCCCACATGTTCCTATTCACCAGGTTGGCACAATAAACCTACCTATCACAATGACTGTATAATAACCCTACACGATGGGATTAAGCAACATAATTATATGTGAACTGATATGCTGGATTGTGTAAGATATGACAAAAAACTCTTATAGGGGGATAAAGGGGACTCCAGGGGGTTGGTTGGGGAAGAGAGGGGATAAAGGGGAACTGATATCAAATAGATTCGTTAGTTGGGGTGGACTAGAAAAATAAATTCACAGACACTCATATGTGTATAAAATTTTTTTATATAAAAGAGCAATTGTATATTGAGAAAACATCCCATCCCAGTGCATATCAAGTCCATAAGTCTGATATTAACCCATATGTCTGATACCAGTGTATAAATCCCTCTTCATATTCATACAACACATGCAATGAAGCCAAATGCAGGAAGATCACAGGCCAGTGAGTGGAAAGTTTTGTGGATCCAGTGGCAGTGGAAGCATTAGAGCACTGGTGTGGGTCTCCAGGGCTCTGGCTCCGTCAGCTTGGTTCCATGTGGCTTGTCAACAGGAAGACAAAGCAGAGATAGAGTGTGTGTCTGTCCTCCTGTGAACTATTTATCTCCTTCACACCTCCAAATGAGGTCATCAGGCTATGAGCTGACAGGAGATTATGTAACTGCAACAGACCACCCCTTGTCTACTTGACACTTTTAAACAACTCTTTAGCCATACATAATTTCAAATCAAACAATAATAAAATCATATCTGTACCTATCAGGATAAAACTAAAATGCATGAAACTCAATATATGCCAAAGCCTCATTTACACATAGTATTCTATAAGTGAACAACAAAATAATTTTCTATGCTTAACAATTGCATTTAAGTGAACACCTGCACCTTAGTCCTATGAATATATTCACCACCTATGAAAGTTTGTAAGCCAGCAACTTTATGCCTTTATCCTCCCAATTTGGGGTATCCAATTTCTATACTGCCGACTTACATCAACCCAGTGGTCTGAAGAGACAATCCTAATCTTTGATGTGAAGAATCTTCATTAAAGTTGGAACCCTGTGAAGGCTGCACCCACAAGCAAAGTCACATCAGGACAGGCCATCCATAAAATCAGCAGCAACATGCACCAATTCACAGGCTCAAAAATCTTCTCTTCATCTTGTTGGGTTCTGGTCAGCTCAATGTGGCCTGCTTTACTTATCCTCACCAGGGTGTCCATTGGTTGCCTCGCCTTTAGACCATGAGTCCCTTCACAAATTCTCAACAACCCTAGCCTCCTTGTGCTAGGTCATGAACTACAGACCAGTCAACCTCATCTCCTTCTCTAGTCCCTGTGAACCAAGTCCATGGGTTTCAGTGGCAAGACTCAACCCATTTCTTTCTTGCTGCATTTCTCCTACTTCCACTCAACAAGTGGATCCAGGTGGTCACCTAGCAAAGCATTTCAGTCTGCCCACAGGCTCCCTTTAACAGTTCAGTCCATGAGAGGAGTTTCTTCATGGCTATAATTTTTTCCAGCTTTAGAACAAACTACAAGTTCAAAACAAAACAAAACACAAAGACGTTCCTTTTTTCTTTCAGTCTGTCAACAACTCCTTAGGCAAATCTCTTTAAATACAAATGTCCTGAGTGTTCCAAAGCACTGGGTGGGGCATATCTTTTCAGAGCCTTCTTTGCAGGTGTGTTCTAAACCCATTTCAAGATCCAATTGTAATGGCTGAAGGCACATGGGCTTACAAACTCTCTATTTTTATACTTCCCAATAACCATCTCTATCAATCATTATATCGACAATAATAAACAGAAGAAATCAGTACACCTAAAGTAGAATCATATCCTAAACTAAATTCTTACTACAGTCAAATTCATGCCTCCAGCCAAGGCAGGATTCTATCAGCCATTTTGACCTCAATCATCTGTTTTCTCCAAGCAGCATGGTCTCTGAGAAATTTAAGGGGCTATTTTATTCCTCTGAGCTCAAAATATATATTGATCACATTAATTTTTTTCCCATTTCGAACAGGAATAGCTAAAGACAACAACCAAACAAAAGAATCAAAACTTTAACTTCCCATATTCTTTCTAGAAAACAACAAGAAAAACTGCATGGCCATATCTGACCCCTGACTAGCCAAAGAAGAAAAACTACCATACGGCAGAGGTCAAACCAGCATCTACTCTCCATCTTCATGATTTGTTTCTCTGGTACCCCACTCCCCACTCCTGGTACCATAATGTGTTAGTTGGGGTGTACTAGAGACACAAATTCATAGACACTCATATGTGTATAAGAAAGAGCTTTAATTTATATTAAAGAGCAATTGTATATTGAGAAAACATCCCAGCCCAGTCCAGATAAAGTTTGTAAGTCTGATACAAGTCTATAACTTCCTCTTCAAACTCATGCAACACATGCTATGATGCTGAATGCAGGAAGATCACAGGTCAGTGAGTTGAAAGTCTTGTGGATCAAGTGGCGCCAGAAGCATCTCAGTGGTAGTATGAGTCTCCACGTGACCCCTCCAGCTCTAGGGCTCTGGCTCTATCAAAAGTCTTGAAACTGGTTGTGATAGCAATCATATTAGTGTGTATTAGTCTGGGTATATTAGAGAAACAAATCCATAGAAACTCATGTATAAGAGAGAGTTTTATATAAAGGTTAAGTGCACATCAAGAAAAAATATCCCAACTCAATGCTGGCCAAACCCACAAGTCCAACATTAACCCATATGTCTGACACCAATTCACAAAGTCCTCCTCCATCTCACAAAACACACACTATGACACCGACTGCAGGAGGAAAGCTGAATTAGTGAACGTGTAAGCATCTCAGCACTGTCAGGGGTCTCCACATGGCTGCTCTGTACTCAAGGCTGCCTTGGAGTAGGTCCATGTGGCTTCTCCTTGGGGATGTCTCATAGGAAGTGATCCCTGACAGCTGAAGCAGGGAGTTGGCTAAGGCAGCTGCACCCTGGTCTGACCATCACAAAGCAAGAGACCTGAGAACTAGAAAGGCAAGGATCACTGATCCATTTGTCCCTCTGCCCTTCAATTAATCCCACATGTGTTTATTAGCCAGGTTGGCACAATAAACTAACTACTTCAATGTGATTGGACTAAGGACTACTGTAAGAGCTCACAATAAAATAAAATTTAAAAAAGAAAGAAACAGATGTCTCTCCTGGCCCCCCACCCCTAAAAAAAAAGAGTATTGAAAAGCAAGGATGTTACTTTGAGGACTGCAGTGTGCCTGACCCAAGCCATGATATATTCTATTGCTTCATATGCATTTGAAAGATGACCAATGGAGAATGAATGTATTTGAATTGTGGTGCTGGAGAAGAAGTACTGAATGCACCATGGACTCATGCAAGGACAAGCGGATCTATTTTGGCAGAAGTCTGACTGGAATGCTCCTTAGAGGCAAGGATCGCAAGATATCATCTTATATACTTTGGACACATCGTCAGAAGAAACCAGTTCATGGAGAAGGACATCATGCTTGGTAAAGGACAGGGGCAGCAAAAGAGGTGAAGGCCCTCGGTGAGTTGTATTGACACAGTGACTGCAACAGTAGTGTCAAGCACAGGAACAATTGTGAGGACGGCATAGGACTGGGAAGTGTTCCATTTTGTTGTGCATAGGGTCACTATGAGTTGTAACTGACTCGATGCCACTCAACAACAACAAATCCTCTAACTCTGATTTCCTTTTCTTTGGGCCATTGATTATCTTATGTAGAGTCCACATGGTGGCTCTAATGTTGAGTTTGTGGTGACAACTAGTGTCTTACCTCAGCTTTCGGCCATACTGGAATATTCTTGATGTGAGCTCCTCAATTATATTAGTTGATTATTGGACATAATTAAATATATACTAGTGATTCTGAAGAGAAGTGAACCCTATTCATTACATTTTAACTTATGTATGCCTTTTCTATCAGACTTAGCTGTGGCTGACATAAATTACTAGGACGGTATTTCTATTGTTTTCTGCAATTGAAACTTAGATGCTTGGATACTTTTTCCTTCAGCTGCAGATATTTTAAAGTTAAAAAAACAAAATAAAAAACAGGACACTCTCAGAAAGGGTTTGAGGACTTTTTTATTTTGAGGTGGAGTGAGGGAAAAGAAAAAATAAATGCATTGAATCTTGTGGGTAAAGCTGTCCATTCCTGCTTAAATGAGAGGTCTCCTGAAAAGGCACATGCATGATTTACAACGTGGACAACATTTTAAAACAACATTGTTTAAAAAGTTATTAAACATTAAGAAAATATTGTTATGGACCAGATGGAGCACATTTTGATATGAGAATGCCTCATAGTTATCACTATATATCGGTTCACTTACTCCCCATTGTATTCAAACTAGTAAAATCTGTGTTTTGTTCAGTGCCATATTAAATTCCATTTTTCCTTCCTGCCTTCTCTAAGAGGCCTTTATTGACTCTCCCAATTGGTTTAGTATTACTCCCCTTGGAGTCCCATAACATCTCCTGTCCTCTCTTACTTTCATACCATGCTGTGTTAGTACAGTGGGTTGACTCTCTTCCCAATGGGGTTTTGGGTTTCACTAATTAGTGCAATTGGATTTAATGTCTGCTCCACCTGGATCCCCACCGCATGTGGATTCCCATAGCATCTCTGGCATTTGCTGACTCATCCAATTGAATCTTAAAATCTGTTCTACCTGAATTTCCCTAGCACCCCATGCCACCTCTCACTTTCACATCATGTTGGGTCATTGCAGTAGCTTGACTTCTTTCTAGCTAACTTCTAGGGTTTCTGATGAGTAGAGACTCATTTTTGTGGCCCAGGGGTCACCTCAAATCTGCTGCATGGGAGGCGCACATAAAGTGCCTGTTGAAATAATTGGCTAGCTGAATGGTTGGGGAATATAGGCTAGTAGGAGGTCAATGTCCACATAGCCAGGGAATATTATCCTTATTAAAGTTTGTCTTTGGTTGAGAATTAATGAAAAATGTCCCTGAATTTTTGAAGCTGCTTTGTAGCAAGATGGTTCAAAAATTCATGGAAAAATTTGAGTCGAAAGATTGTGAGAATTTTCCTTGAGCTTTTTGAAGCCCGCTCCTTTATAGTGATTTATCTTAAAGAAAAGGCTCATATAGTTGTAGAAAATTTTGATTCCAAGTCCACGAGTGGGATATCAGGCTCAAGGCTTCTCCTGAGCCACGTAACCGCAAACCAAAAATAAATAAATATAAAACAAAACCTCACTGGCATTGAGTCAGCTCTGACTCCTTGTAATCCTATAGAACACAGTAGAACTGCTCCCGTGGGTTTCTGACACTGTCAATATTTATGAGAGCAGAAAGCCTCATCTTGCACTCATGGGGTGACTGGTAGATTATCAACCCAATGTATAATTCACTATGCCATAAGGGATCCTTCTGACAACCCCCAAATCAGCAGTTCAGATGACAAGTTGTTGGCTGTAGAGGTCAGACAGAACACTACTGTCTCACAGTCTGCAGAATCCAAGGAATCCCAAGATTGGCAGGGAATATAGTAGACCACTGATTTGAGTCAAATGTGCTTGATGAAGATGGACAATATCATGACAGCTTTGCTAGAATGTGTATGTATATTGGAAGCAGGTCACCTCCCTCTCACCCCTTGTCTTTCTCCTTCTCAGAGGAAATTGTCTTTCCAACTGATTGGCTACCCACAGGAGATCTCATCATGGGAGTAACTACCTTATGCTAGATCTCATCATGGGGGGAGGAGTACATCATTGCATGACTACCTAATTGTTTCATAACTGCTAAATCCCTGAGAATCATAGCCAAGGCAAATTGACATGCAACTTTAACCATCACATTCTTTACCTTCAAACTTTTGTCTTTGAATTTAGATGACCTTGATATGATTGAACAATTGAACTGTCGAATTGTATGATATGTAAATTATGTGCCATAAAACTTAAAAAAAAGAATTTAGAAGCGGGGTGAAGAGTGTAGAGTTAAAATGGGCTGTTACATGACAATGAAAATGACTGAAAGCAATTTAAAAGCATATTAAGTGTAAGTGGTTTTCTGTGTTTGTGACTGATGTTATCCTATACTTTGTGGAATTAGAATGAAAATGTTATCAGATCTAATATATAGAAAATGCTTGTCACAAACATGGAACCAACACTTGGTGACATAATAAATTCATGTTTTCTCATTGAGAGATTTTTCCTTTTTATGGGCACAACATTGGTAAGTTTTTTTTCTTTATCTAACAAAAACTGAAAAATAGAGGGATACAGCACTGAAATCACAGCCAGAGAGAGTGGCAGGTCTGCCCAGACCACATGGGAACAAACCAAAAGAGAGCGAGCGAGAGAGAGAGAGAGAGAGAGAGAGAGAGAGAGAGAACAGCATCCTGGCCCCTCAAACTTAAAGGACAACATTTCCACTTAGAGCACTCAATGCACAGAGAGGACCCTAGGGTCAGCCTCACCATGAGGCAGGATGTCCCACGGATCCACAGTGCTATGGGGTTATCAAAGGAGACACAGTGCAGGAACTGTGCCCCATCTGTATCCCCCACCCCACCCCACCCCACCTCTCCTTACACACACCAGGACATAACACAAAGGGAGTCCAACTGAGCAGCAAGGAGAGCAAAGCAGCAAAGTCCCCATAGACTTTGTGGGGGCCAGGGCTTGGCACTGCATCAGATCTGATCAGAAAACACTCCTAAGGGTCAGCGGACAGACCTGGAACCATTCATAGGCTATTTTTTATCTCTCATGTCTATCTATACAAAATAGGCAGGATAAACAATCCTGAGGAGAAACAACGGGACTGGCAGGTTTTTTTGGGGAGAGGGGACCCAACAAACCAAGGGACAAGAGAAAAACAAGAGGTTTAAATCAATGTCAAGGAGGGTATAGGATGCCTGGTAGGATTTGATCAAGTGTAATGTAGTCGAGAGGAAGTACAGAGAGTCGAATGAAGGTTGAACATGATAGTGGGACAGGAGGAAAGTAAAAAGAAATGGAGGAAAGAACTAGGAGGCAAAAAACATTTATAGAGGTATAAATATAGGCACATACATATGTAAATGTATTAATATATAATGGTAGGGTTATAGGTCTATGTACATATATTTATAGGTTAAGTATTATGGTAGCAGATGAACATTGGACCTCTACTCAAGTCCTCCCTCAATGCAAGATCACTTTGTTCTAATAACCTGGAATTCTGTGATGTTCACCTTCCTGACATGATCGCCGAAGACAAAATGGATGCATAAGTAAATGTGGTGAAGAAAGCTGATGGTGCCCGGCTATCAAAATATAAAGCATCCGGGGTCTTAAAGGCTTGAAGTTAAACAACTGACCATCTAGCAGGGAAGCAACAAAACCCACATAGAAGAAGCACATCAACCCATATGAACATGAGGTGTCGATGGGATCAGGTATCAGACATCAGAAGACCCCAAGCAAAAACCATTTCTATTCAAACAAGCAGAGTCAGACTAGAGACTCAAAGCCCATCTGTAGAAAATTGGACAGCACCTCACAGAAGTATCACAAGGTAGGGACAAACCAGCCAGGGTGCAGTATAGCACCTATAAAACATACAAAATTTCTCTAGTTTTTTAAATGCTTCCTACTACCCCCACTATCATGACTCCAGTTCTATCTTACAAATCTGACTAGACCAGATCATGTATACTGACACAGATAATAGCTCTTGACACGCAGAATCCAGGTCAGATAAACCCTCAGGACCAATAATGAGGGTAGCAATACCCTGAGGGTAAGAGAAGGTGGGGGAAGAAGGGGGAGCAAGGGGGAACTAATTTCACTGATCAATGTACAATGCCCTGCCTGCCCTCCACCCGCCAGGGGACTAACAACAGAAGCATGGGTGAAGGGTGACAGTGGATGGCTGTGAAATATTAAAATAAAAATAATTTATAAATTATCAAGGGTTCACAAAGGTGGGAGGGAGGGGGAGGGAGGGGAAAGCAGGAACTGATATCAAGGGCTCAAGGAGAATGAAAATGCTTTGGAAATGATGATGGTAACATATGTACAAAGGTGCTTGATATTATTGATGTATGGATTGTTATAAGAGCTCTAAGAGCCCCCAATAAATGATTTTTTTTAAAAAGGCAAATCCTCAATCTCTTGACTCTATAGGGATATTTTTCTTTTCCTCTTTAAGTATTAGCAATAAAATGTGGTCAGAGATAAGACTTTAAGGTAGTCCACTTTACATGGCAGATTTGACCTTGCCTGTGGTTGAAATAATTCTGTGAGCCCAGAGTGATCAATGCTCTCAGAGAACATGTGATGCAAAAATTATCTATCCATGTGTAGTCTAGGAGGGAAGAAAGTAAACAGAGATGGTGCACTATTGTCCTTTGAAGAAGTTCATGAAGCATACCATAGGAGGACAGATTGAGGATGTCGTTGCAGCAGCAATATCTATTTTGTTTTGCTGTGTATGAGAGAGATCAAGTGAGAGTTGGAGATAGAGAACAAGAGGGACAGAGACAGAGGAAGAGAGCGGGAATGAGAACTACTTTGTTCTGTTTTCATGAAAAATCGAGAGAATTCTACAGCTGGATTAAGGCAGATATTATAAGACCTGTGAGGATTGTTTAATCATGGAATTGTCTCCCAAATGGGAGTGCAAAGAATGGCTGGCTTAGGAATTGCTGTGAAAGGCAGTTACATAACACAAATGTTCTGATGATTTTTATCAGGGTTTGGACGTGCTGAATTACCCGTGTGTCATAGGCTGGGCTCTCTAGAAAACCCCAAACCATATGTATATATAGAAAATATTATATTAAAAATTATATGTAAAAATGACTCCCCCACACCGGCCAGTGCGATCATGAGGTGCCAAAGGGACCAGGTATAAGGCATCATGCAAAAAAAAGGTATATGTGTGTATATATATGTGTATGTATGTATATATGTGTGTGTGTGTGTGTGTGCGTGTATATATGTATATATACCATATTGAATGAAGGGGGAAGTGCAAAGTGGAGACCCAAGGCCCAAGTGTCGGCCAATGGAGATCCCCTCATAGAGGGGTTTAGGAGAGGAGATGGGTTAATTAGGGTGCGAGGTAGTACCGATGAAGAACACAGTTTTTCCCCAGATCCTGGATGCTTCCTCCCCCCAACTAACATGATCCAAATTCTACCTTGCAGGGCTGGATAGGGCAGAGGTTGTACACTGGTACATATGAGGGCTGGAGGCACAGGGAGTCCAGGGTGGATGATACCTTCAGGACCAGGGGTGTGAGTGGCGATGCTGGGAGAGTGGAGGGTGAGTGGGTTGGAGGGGGGGTAACCGATTACAGGGATCCACATGTGACCTCTTCCCTGGGAGAGGGACGGCAGAGAAGGGGGGAAGGGAGACTCCGGATAGGGCAAGATATGACAAAATAATGATGTATGATTACCAAGGGCACATGAGGGAGGAGGGAGTGGGGAGGGAGGGGAAAAAAAAAGAGGACCTGATGCAAGGGGCTTAGGTGGAGAGCAAATACTTTGAGAATGATTGGGGCAGGGGATGTATGGATGTGTTTTATACAATTGATGTATGTATATGTATGGATTTTGATAAGAGTTGTATGAGTCCCTAATAAAATGTAAAAAAAGAAAAGAGGAGACAAAAAAAGAAAATGATTAGGGCAAAGAATGTACAGATGTGCTTTATACAATTGATGTATGTATATGTATGGACTGTGATAAGAGTTGTATGAGCCCCTAATAAATTGTTTTAAAAAAATGACTCCCACAATTGTAGGAGGCAAGTCCAAGACTGGGAAAGTTCCGAGTCTTGGGTCATATGGTATGGTGGGGGCTTTTCTTGACTCACAAAGCTGTAGGGACTGATCAACCCAAGATCAGCCAGAAGATGAAAGGCTGGTGACTGTAGAGATTAGGAATACAAGGTCAGCCAGTGAAACTGTGGCTGCAGAGCTGAATGAATCCAAGGTTGGAGGGTCAGGTGGCAGGCCACTGAAGACTCCCAGGCAGTATGGCAGGCTGTTGACTCAGGTACAAAGTTGCATCAGAGCTGTGACTTGAGTAAAGGTGATGTATTCCACCCTAATCCTACCCCATTATGAAGGTTTATGACTGATTAGTTGTGATTGCATTTTGTTAAGTCAGGACATGGGTGATTGCTAAGTGTTCTTTGCTCAAACCCTTGAGCATCCTGGCCCAATCAACCTGACACAAAACCTTAACTATCACAGTCCACACTTTATCACCTTGGCATCTGCATATATCTCCATAAGCCATAAATAATCACCAAATAAGGACAACGATGAAGTCATACTTGTGCCTAACATCATACAACCAGCATGTGCACAACCAAACACACACTACCCCCTTTATATAATTTATAAATAAACAAACGTACTTTATCTAACTATACAAGGAGCGAGTATGTACAGCAATTAAAGTCCTCTTTTGCTGCTAACTACAAGGTCAAAAGTTTAAAACCATCAGGCACTCCCATGGGGAAAAATGAGGATTTCTATGTCTGTAAAAAGTTACACTTGAAAAGTGGGTGAAGGGAGACGTCGGACGGTGTAAGATATGACAAAATAATAATTTATAAATTATCAAGGCTTCATGAGAGAGAGGGGAGCAGGGAGGGAGTGGGGAAAAATGAGCTGATGCCAAGGGCTTAAGTGGAGAGCAAATGTTTTGGGAATGATGAGGGCAATGAATGTGCAAATGTGCTTTACACAATTGATGTTTGTATGGATTGTGATAACAGCTGTATGAGCCCCCAATAAAATGATTTAAAAAAAAGAAAGAAAATATGAAAATCACACACACACAAAAGTCATACTTTCAGAATTCTACAGGGGCAGTTTTAATCTGCCTTATAGCATTGCTATGGGTTAGAATTGACTCAATGGCAATGAGTTTTGTTTTTTTTTCTTTCACTCATCATTATCATCATAAATGGTAAAATTTATAACTACCTTCACCATCTAGCCCATATTCCTTTTTATCTCAATAAGTACCTACCTGGTTGTGGTCCTATGCCTGATGGGGTGACCCAAACATCATTCCTAGAAAACCCAAACTAGGGAAATTTATATAACCTATAAATAGAAAATTATATTTGTGTGTATATATACATATATTCTTACACACACATATAGTTTTCATTTGGTAATTAGTAGTTAGAATTGGGTTACTGTAGTTCACCATTTATTTTAATTACACAGCATGGTCGTAGTAAAAGTATCCTGAGGAATCTTCTGGATTCTAGATATGTTCTTCTCTATCTCCATTATGTAATACCAATCTCATTTTTCTTCAGAAGTCAGGATTAGTCACACCATTTTCAATCAGTACAGTAACTCTCTTCTTTGTGTGTTGATCCAGAGACATGAGGAGCCCCAAGTGGCCCAGAAGGCATTTTTAACTTCTTGTTCAATGAAATTGGTTTTGTATCTCCAGGTAAGAATATTCACTTTGGAAATAAGACCCCCTGTCTTGAAGAACATAGAATTTCAGGGATAGTAAGAGTAATAGTAAATGGTGCCATTCCCACCCCTTGGTTACTGGACCCATAAATTCTGCATATTGGGGGAACAACACAACATATTGGATGTTGGTTTAGAGCATATATCGCCTCTGGAGAATAGTGTGTCAACTTTGTGAAATGTTGCCACTTGGATGGTACCCTCATTATGACTTTAGAAGTTTGTTTCATTCTTCCATCAAGCCAACTGTTTCAGTATGATGAGGGAAATGGTAAGGCCAGTGAATTCCATGAGCTTGGCCCCATTGCCACATTTCATTTTCTAGAATTGAGTCCCTTGATCTAAGATGCCGTGCAGGATATCATGCTAGTGGAGAAAACATCCTGTTAATCCACAGTGCATAAGCAGGGAAGGAAAATTCATACACAGGGTAAGTACTTATTCCTGTTGGAACAAAATGTCACTTATTTCATGATGAATGTTGGCCTGTGTAACCAACCTGTAAACACATTGTTAGTTGATCTCCCCAAGGAATGGTTACATATCGAGGACTGGTACTGGCAGATTGGGCACTCAGTAGTGGTGGCAGCCAAGTTGGACTTTGTAAGTGGAAGTGCATCTTGCTTAACCCATGTGAAATCTTTATTGTTGCCACCATGGACACTTTGTTTTTAAGCCCACTGGAAAATGACATGAGTGGCTGGGGAAAGAGGATGGCTGGTTTCCACAGAATGGACCAACCTATCCACTGGAGTGCTAAAATCCTTCTGTGCTGAAATAACCCTTTTAGGAGCATTTACATGAAACACAATTTTTTTCACTTTTTTTCCCATTTAGAAAGGTCTAGCCACATACATTTTCTCCACATTTTTTGTTATCAATTATCCAACTGTTGCCTTCCAAGTGCTTGGCTATCCAGTCACATAACTAGCCATACCAGATGAATCAGTATAGGGGTCATTTCTCCTTGAAAGCAAAATGAGCAGCTAGGAGCACTGTGCAATGTTCTTCCCATTTGGAGGATTTCCTGTCACCAGTGTCCTTCAAGGGAGGTCTCAGAGAGAGGCTGTAGTCTGCTTTCAAGTGGTACCTGAATATTTTGCAGAACCATCTGTAAACCAAGCACGTGTTTTCTCTTCCTTTAGTCAACTGATCATAATAAACTCCCCAGTTAGCTATAGGTGCAGATCAAAAATAAAGAAGGTAATATGATAGGAATGGAGCCCATAGGGATTCGGACCACTTTTTCATGCAGCTCAATGATACCTCCAGGTCATGTGTAGCCTTATTTCATTTATAGCACTTCCACTCAGTAATGGAGCACTGCTGTGCACATCCAACTTTATGATTCTTTGAGCATACAACATTCAGGTATGATGGACAGCTAAGGTCCTATGGGCAGGGATCCATGGTGAAATATCGATCTCTACTAACAATAACAAGCAAAAGCTGTTTTTCAAAACAAGAATATTTATCTGCCAAGGATAGTAGGGTGTTGCTTTGAAATACTAAAGGTCTAAACTGTGATTTAATAATAGAAATTTGCCAAGCACAGCAAACTGCATTTCCTTCTGCTACTGACCCACAAAGTACTATTGGATCATCTGGATCATATAGCCCAAGTGGCAGAGTGTCTTACAGATAGTCTGACTCTATTGCAGAGCTGTCTCTTATTCTGAGCTCCACTCAAAACTACAGATGTTTGAACCACTTGTTAAATAAGAGGGAGTGTAAACCCCAAAGAGGTATATGCTACCTCCCAAATCCAAAGAGGCCCATCAGACATTGTGCCTCCTTTTCAGTTATGGGAGGGGCCGGTGCAATAGCATTCATTTCATTAGGAATAGATCCACATGTCTCACACAATCAGACCCCTAGAAATTTCAATGAGTCCGAAAATACCTAAATTTTGTCATGTTGATTTCCCACTCTTTAGGATGAACATTTACTGTAGATCATCCAATAACAGTTGCAGCAGTACATTGTCAGGGAGCTGCCAGAGGTTCAGAAGAGGACACGGAACAAAGGATATCATTGCTGATGTCAGAGAGATCTTGGCTGAAACCAAAGAATACCAGAAAGATGTTTACTTGTGTTTTATTGACTATGCCAAGACATTTGTGTGGAGCATGACAAACTATGTATGCTTTTGAGAAGAATGGAAAATCCAAAAGACTTCATCGTGCTCATGGGAACTTGTACATGGATCAAGAGGCAGTTGTGTGAACAGAAGTAGGGAATACTGCATGGTTTAAGATTAGTAAAGGTGTATGACAGGATTTTATATTCTCACCGTACTCATTCAGTCTGTGAGCTGAGCACATAAACCAGAGAATGTGGATACTATGAAGAAGAACTCAGGGACTTCCGGCAAGATGGCACTGAGGTAAAGGGCTGCATTAGGGACTCTGTGGTGTGGAGCTTGGGGGTTTGGAGGCTGAGAGGGTGCAGGGACCTGTAATTAATGCTCTCAGCATCCCATAGCTCTGTTCCAACAACTCCCCCATAGCACTATCCTGAGCTGCCCTCCCCTGCTACCTATTGTAGGTACAGTGGAGCTCCAGTGACTTGTGGCCTGGTGCCTCAGCTATCGCAGCCTGCACTACCTGCACCACCTACACCAAAGTGGGTTCGTGCCATTGCCACCCCTAGCTGCCCTCTGGGGCACTCCCTGTGGCTGTGGGCACTGCCCCAGCAGCTTTCTGTGCAGCTGACCTGCACAGAGCCACCTTTGCTGTCCATAATTGACCCGCCCATGCTGCGTGACAGGGCCACCAAATCTGCCATCCAAATAGGTAATCCCGGCTGTCTAGGGAAAGAGTAAACCCCTAGTGAGAGAGAAACAGCCTGATCCCGCAGCACAGTTGGCTACAATTGGCCCTCCAAATAATTATTACTAGCCTCCCAGAGAGATAACTCAGGGCTCCCAACTCCCAGGAAAATGGAACTGAGCTCCACAGAAATGACACACAGACAACAAACCATAGCAGCAACCTCTACAAGAAAGCAAGAGAAACGAAATGGATAGTCGGAGGAAGACCTGAGCCTAACATTGCTCACAGAAGAGGCAGATGTTAAGCTGGCACAGAAAGAAATCTTCAGGATGCTCCTTAGATTTATATAAGATATGAGGGAATCCATTCAGAAAAAGGATGAAACAATAGAAAAGATAGAGTTCACATACAGATACAAAGGTTAAGGGACGAGGCAACAAAATTAAAGGACAAGGCAAGGGACTTCACCAACAAACTAGAAGAGGTGGAGAAAAGTATCAGCAACCTTGAGAGCAGATTCAATAAATGGGCAAGGCAATCAACCAGGAAAATAAAAGAAGTTGACTGATGAAAATCTGAGAACAACTAGTGATGTTATGAAGTGGAATAAGATTCTAATTATTGGGACTTGAAGTATTTGATGAAGGTCAAGTCCCACGGAGTTGTAACATCCTACTTTCAAACACCCCATGCCTGAGGATAAAGCTTTTTACACTGTTGGTGAATGGTCAGAAAGAATTCCGTGGAAGCTGGAATTACATGAGAACTCAAAAGGGATTTGTGACTCTCACTGTACAGCTTGTCGGCTGCCACAGACCTAGTGCTCAGAATTGTAGCTCTGATACAGGTCGAATCCCCTCAATGCCACTGTACTCTTCCTCTTTCTCTCTGGGTTTCTTGTTTCCATTTGTCCTGATTTCCTGTCTTTTCCTGCCTTCTGAGCTGTGTGTTTGGGGACAAATGCTGCTCTTTTGGTCTCTTATGGTCAATTGTCCCAAAGAATCCATTCCTTCCCAGTGTAATTATTCAGTTAGAGGCTTAACTATTGTTTGACTCAAAGTTGATCCCTGGGTGTGGGTTCAGTTCCAGATTGGAAGGGTGGATGTTTCTCAAGAGTTCCACCACAAATCTCTCTCAGAGAGGTACATTTGGTTTTATTTATGTTTTTGAAGTTCTATGTTATGCTCTCTCTCTCTTCAGGGCTAAAAATTAAAATAATGCAAACTAGGACTGTTTCATGACTATGTATTTCTATCGTAATACTTTATAATATAAACTATGTTTTCGATTCAGAACATCATGGCAATTCCAAAAGAATAAACTGTCATGAGTCGGGCGGGGGCAATAAGGTTTGAATAACAGGTAGTTTCAGACATGGTGTTGCAGCACGGCTTATTAGAGAGCAGACATGGATTTCTTCCATGCGTGAAATGTTTTGTATTTTTAAATCCTCCTCACTTATGATTCTTTTGAAAATACCTTCTGTAGATATGTAATGTATGTTATTATCTCCATTTTTTAGATTATAAAATATCTACCAAGTAGTTAAATAACAGGGTGTTCAGTAAAGGAAATAAGATTAAAAGTAGCGTGTGGCCTCCACCTGTCTGTCCTTGAAGACTTGTGTTTTGCTAGGATGAAACATGGTTCAGCAGAACTTCCACATTAAAATGGACTAGGAAGAAAGGCCTGGCAATCTCACTTTAAAAATCAGCCAAAGAACACCCAATGGGTCACAATGGTCCACTGTGCAGCTGACCGTGGGGATGGCGCAGGACAGGGCAGGATTTTGTTCCACTGTGTATGGGATCAATGGTAGATAACAACATCAAGGAGAACAATATTTTTAATAATTGGTCTCCCAATTTCTACTGTGGTCCTTCTATAGTTTAGCAAGTCTCTGTGTGAGCTGCCCTCTGACTCCCGTCATCTCCTTGGCACGCTTCATTCTCCTTGTTATCCACTACTCTTCGTCCTCAGTTGTCTTGTCTCCCAAACATGCAAGTGCTTTCTCGCCTCAGAGCTTGGGCATTTTGGACATGTGCCGGTCCCTTTGCTTGGGATGTTATTTTCCTACTTTGCACCAACATCTGCTCCTTTTCATGATTCACGTCTCAGCTGCAAATTTCCCCTCCTCAGAGAGACCTTCTGTGATGTTTCATTGCAACCGAGCTCCCTCTCTACCTTAGTCACTGGCTGGAGCAGACCGTTTCAGCTGAGAGTGCTTCAGCAGATGGGGGTGCCGCTGCTGGGTTAAAGGGTACTGTATTAGTGACCCCTCAGCCCGAGGAAAGGCCTGGAGTGATGAAAGTCTATCAGTTGCCTTCATCTTTACACACTTTGTCCTATGGAGAGCATCAATTTTATTCTATGTTATAATGAGAAAACATTTGAAAATCAAGCTTGTTAGCATCCAATCTGTTTTTTCCCCATAGCATCTATCACCTAAAGGTTGGTGGTTGGAACCCACCCTGAAGTACAGCAGAAGTAAGGCTTGGTAAACTGCTTCTGTAAAAATTACAGCCAAGAAAACTCTACGGAGCAACTTTACTTTGTAACCTTTGGGACCTCCAGGAGTTGAAGGCTGAATGGATAGCAGGTACCAAGGGGCATGTTGCTCTGAAATGGACAAATTTGCTTACTTGTTTTTTTCTGCTTCTTTTCACTCGTTTGTAATTGGCTCGACCTGCTTGTTCTTCCTAATATATCTGTAGTTTTAAAATGGGACCTGCTATATATGTACCACATAAACCCAAACCAAACTCATAGCCATGACGATTCTGACTCACAGTGATGCTATAGTACAGAGTAGACGTGCTCCCTGGGGTTTCCAAGGCTATCAAACTTGGCAAAAACAGACAAGCTCATTTTCGTCTTCACTGGCAAGGCTGGTGAGTTTGAATTGCTGACGATGCAGTTGGGAGTCCAGCACTTAACCCATTGCACCAATAAGGCATTATTGATTTGTCTAAAGAATCACTCTTTTCTGCTGTCAAGAAAAAAGGCATTACGGATAGGAAAGTGCCTTAAGATTTGGGGTGAAATTCAAGCACTGAGTGCGTGAAAGAATTCTATAGGTGATTTGTGTTCTCCCCAAACAAGGGTGTCAAACTGGAGGCCCGTGGGCCGCATGCAGCCCCCAAGGTAATTTTTGTGGCCCATGATGCTCTGAATAAAATGTATTGAGGGAATTGTGTGTACGGTATTGCCTCAATTTCCCTTAAGCGCTATTTCCTTCATAACAATTTTTTTCTATTTTCATTTTATTTCAGAGCATCATGGCCCACAAAAAATTACCTTGGGGGCCGCCCAGTTTGACACCCCTGCCCTAAAATATATATTGTAAACCCTTTCCCTACGGCCATTTGAAAACGGACTTTTTTTTTAATGAGGGAGGATCCGTGTATAGTGTGTTTTCAGTTATTGCTTTTGAGACGTAGACAAAACCAGAAAATAGAGCTGGACTGAGAGATGTCAACCACACGCAGAGCATCCGGGAGTTGAGGCTCAAAGGAGAAAAGGAGTCAACCAAAAATCTTCCCCAAGGGTTGACATCCTACGAGGAAAGACATATCAGTTGTTGAACGCCATCCACGTGCTGTTTATTATATGATAGTAACGCGAGACAGCTAAGAGGAAAGGCTGCCTTAAAGTTTATTTATTTTAAAAATGTAAATCATGATTGAAGATGTACCCAGAAATAAAGTCAATACAATAAGCTGACCCAATTATGCAAAGAAAGATTCATCAGCGGATTTGAATACTTGTCCAAGTTCAAGGCTTGGGAAGTTTGTTTGTTTTGTTGTTGCTGTTGCCAGAATCAGCATTTGTAAATTCATAATATTTATTTAATACTCAAGCCTAAAACCAAACTGTTGAAATTTACTGAGATAATAACTTCCCGTCTGTGGATAATATAGTAAAGCCAAGCTATAAAAATAAACTTCTCTTTTTATTATGAGTTTCGGCTTCTCATAAATCTCAGCTATAAACGTGAAGATGGGTGGGTAAAGGTCAGAGCTTATAGCATAAGTGGGCAACATTTTCGCTCTCCCTCTGACAGCTCTAACTCGTGGTCTCCTCCTCTCTAAGGAAAGGAAGGAGCACAGAAG
Source organism: Tenrec ecaudatus (assembly GCF_050624435.1). Lineage (NCBI taxonomy): Eukaryota > Metazoa > Chordata > Mammalia > Afrosoricida > Tenrecidae > Tenrec > Tenrec ecaudatus. The sequence goes on along the minus strand of NC_134530.1, from coordinate 250,350,090 downwards.
GAGTCATGGTTTTATGGAAAAGGCAAACCTGCGCTCCTTGCTGCGGACTTAGGACGTGATGCGCAACTATTGTCTTCAAACGTCTAAAACCCAAAGCAAACTCGATTCATTCTGTCATTTTGACTTCATGTGTAGAACTGCTCCAGAGGGGTTTTCCCTGGAGACGTGCTGCTTAAAAAAGAAAAGTTCTCAGTACAAGCCCAGTTCTGGCTTTACTGTGAGAAGACCTGGTGACCCTTTCTCCTAAAGACTAAAGTCTAGGAAATCACGGAGAATTCTCCTGCGTCCTGCACAGAGAGTTGCTAGGAGTTGGGGTAGAGTCAATGGCACACAACCATGATAACTATATTTACAGGAGCTGATGCCCAGGCCTGTCTTTCATCTACAGCCAGGTGGGTTCAAACTACCAAACTTTAAAGTAGCAATCAAGCACAAATTATGTGTGCCCTGTAGAGCCATAAAAATCCTATGACATGGATTTTACCAATAAAGTACACCAAAAAATGTTTCCTAGGGGGTGTGATTTTTCTCCTTTTATAGAAACGTTGTTATGACCTACCAATTTTGCACTAGCTGTTAATTCATCATACTATGCTATGATACTGGAAAGGAGCCCGCTGCTATCTCGTATACCTGCAGCATCACTCAAGCTGGACAGGTTTTAGTAGAGCTTCCAGAGCAAGACAGAGTCGGAAGAAAGACTTGATCTACTTCCGAAGATTCAGTGTGAAGCTGACAGATCACAACAGGACATTGTCTGACACAGTGCTGGCCGATGAGCCCCAGTGGCTAAAACAACGAACTCAGTGATCATGATTATGGTGCAGGGTCCAGCAGCATCAACACGTGTTGTAGTTGGAGCCACTGTAAGTGGCCCGTAGGATCTAGAGTCGACGCGATGACAGTGAGATTTTGAGTACAGCAGTCCCTTCCTTAACTTATGTGACACACGTGGGCAGAAAGTTTAGCTCCTTCTCATGGAAGGAACAAACACTGTTTCTCTTGTCAAATCGGAAAGAAGTATTTTTCAAGTGGTTTCTCTAACATCATTTCAGATACAATCATTATTTGGGGAAGCTGGCGGCCATAGATCTTGTTTAAAGTGCTGGTCAAGTTTCAAGACTATCTGTGCTTTGATCGGGACGTATGCAAATGGCATGCATTCTACTCCAACCCATTCTGCTCTATCACAGTCCTTTTCATTTTCTATATTGACTTCTTAGAAATACTTCTCAGTGTTTCAGAAGGGACATTAGGAAGATTGATCTTAAGCTGTGTCTATAATTGGGTTTGAAGTGAAGTGTTCAATCAGTGAACCTCCATTTTTACAACCCACTTTGCTGACTTTGCATCTCTAGAGAGCTTAAATTTCATTTTAATGCACTATTAAATACAAAGTAGTGATATTTACTACACAGTCAGAGTAGCCAAAACAGCATGGTACTGGGACAATGACAGACACATAGGCCAATGGAACATAATTAAGAACTCAGAAATAAATCCATCCATGTAAGAACAACTGGTCTATACAATAGGTTGAAATCCATTAAATGGGTCGGGGGTGGGGAGGTGGGTGAAGACAGGCTCTTTAATAAATGATAGAAAACAGGATAGTCATTTGCAGAAAAGTTAGACAAGATTAATACCTCACACCATGGACAAAACCTAACTCAAGATGCACCAAACACGTAAGTGTAAACATCAACAAATAAATACAGGGGCAAACTTTGGAGCCATAATTTGTGGTATACATAGTCTGTCAAACAACCAAAAATGCACAAACAGAATAGGATAACCTAGATGATTGTGATCTAAAAATTTGATTGTGTATGTGTATCCAGAGACTTCTCCAAAAGAGTTAAAAGCAAACCTAAAGATTGGTAAAAATATTTGACAGTGACATATCCGACAAGGGACTAGTATTAAAACATCACACAAAACTTCAATCCCACCACCAACAAAAAGACAAAGAATCCAAACTATGAGGGGTTTGATTAGTATTTTAAATTGTTGAATACAAAGTTGGTGATATTACATGTAAACCCCCACCTCCCGTACAATACATTTTTAATTAAAAAACAAAACAAAAAAATGAGCAGAAGACAATTTACTAAAGAGATATTTAGGCAGTCAACAAGCACATGAAGAAATATTCATGATCATAACCCATTACCATCCAAATCCAAAATAAAACCGAAACAAATCCCAACCCAACCCAACCCAAGGCCATTAAGTCAATTCGCACTCATAGCGACTCTACAGAACAGAGTAGAACCTCTCCAGAGGGGTTTTGAGGTTGGAAATCTCCAAGGAAATAGATGGCCACATCGTCTCTAACAGAAAAACGAGCAGGTTTGACTCTGCAACTCTTTGATTAGCAACTCATCATGTCACTATGGTTCTTCCATGCGCCACTGTTTTTGTTGTTAGGTACCACTTAGATATTCCTGAGTCACAGTGACCTTATGTACAACAGATCAAAGCATTGTCCTGTCCTAGGCCACCCTCATAAATGTTATGTTTGAGCCCTTGTTGCAGCTACTATTTCAGTTCATCTCATTTAGGCTCCCCTCCTTTTCAATGACTCACCATCAAGCATGATGTCCTTTGTCAAGGATTGGTCCTTTCTCTTAATGTGTCCAAAGCACTTTAGATGAGGTCTTGCCATCAATGATTCTAAGGTGCATTCTGGGTGTACGTCTTCAAAGACAGTTTTGTTGGTTCTTCTCGCAGCCCACTATACATTTACTCTCCTTTGCTGGCATTATAATCCAACATTTATCAATTATTCTTCAGTATTTCTTATTCATTCTCCAATTTCTCCATGTGAGTGAGGAAATTGAAAATTGGGACAGGCACGTTAGTCCTCAAAGTGACACACTTTAAAGATGTATTTTTGTCCAGGGAGGGCTGTCTCACCCCACACCCCAAATAAAGAATAAAACCCGGCGGGGGAGATGTATTTTGGGTCTTATGGGCTCTTGTTTTAATTTTCTTCAGCTTCGACCTGCATATTGATGATCTGCTCTACAGTTAGTCCCTGACATTGTTTAGACTGATGGTATTATCCTTCACCATTGTCTCCTCCCACAGTTTTTATTAGATTGTTTTCTAAAGAAAGAAAACCTGTGACACTCATATGTATAAAAGAAATTTATATGAAGAAATAATTTTATATAAACAAGATAGCCCCGACCAGTGCAAATCAAGTCCATGGAACCACTGCTAGCTGGAGGTCTTCCAGACACACACAAGTGCCAGTGGATGAAGCACGGAAGTCAAGTGGGAAGTTGGAGATCCCAGGCTGATGGATCCCAGGCTGATGGAAACAAGGTCCCCTGGAACATGGAAGGACACTGAAACTTCCCAGGGATGGCAGGCTATAGTGGCTGCTGGTCCTTAGCCTGCAGCCAGACACAGAATCCTGGCAACTTCGCCTCAGTATCTCTCTTACAGAAAGATTCCCAAAGGACGTCATTAGGCTGTGTCCAGATTGAGAGGCTGAGCTCCACCTCCACCTTCACACAGGCACATCAAGTGGACCTAAATCTAAACATTACCCATACAGAGTCCATTTAATTCCTATGTATTCCACATGACTATGAGTCCAGAAAAAGTTTACATGTAGAAAAATATATTTTTTTTCTACTTAGCAAAGATCGGAGAAGGAAAATCTCTAATTAGATAATAGGCATGTAGTAATTTGGATGAAGAGAAAGTCAACACACAATAAATGCTTTAAAGAAATAAGAATGAAAAGCCTTTATGTACATCACACATGTAGAAGAAAATAAAGTTGGACAATGAGATTGTCGAAGTGGGCTTAGTTGTAAGAGATTTGGTTTTCTTTTGCTTGAAAGTAATACACCTTGTAGAGTCTACTGTTGCTGGTGCCAGAGGATAGTTCAGGCAACAGTATGGTTTTATACTTTCTTTGCAAACCCAGTTTGAGGTCATTCTTCCTTTTCCCTCCCTTATCCTTGAACCTGCCCTTTAAGATGGTACTCTCCTTTCTGTACTGCAAACACTCTCTGCTGATTTCTGATTCTGTTCTTTGCCCGCCTGGTCCCTTCTTCTATGTCTAATATGCAATACACAGATTGCAGATACCTTGTGAATGTTAAACTCTTGATTCAATGAACTGTCTGTCAGCTTGTCGTACTGTGGTGACGTTCATGTTGCTGTGATACTGAAAGTTACGCTACCAGTCTTGCCAATACCAGCAGGATCACCTGTGGACAGGCTTCAGTAAAGCTTCCAAAGCGAGACAGAGTAGCTAGGAAGGCCTAGTGATCTATGTATCACAACGGAACACTCCACTTGTTTTATTTGGCAATATCGTCAGGAGGGATTAATAGCTGGATGAGGACATAGTGTTTGGTAAGGTAGAGGTCCAGTGAGGGTGAGGAAGACTCTTAGTGGGAAGAACTGGTGTAGTAGCTTCAATGATGGATTCCAACCGCAGTGACTGGAGAAAAATCCTGTAGCAATTGGGAGTGATGCAGGACTGAGCAGCATTTTGCCATGTTGTACATAGGTCTCATTCCTGAAAATGAGCCTGTACGGGCTCGTTCCTGAGAATTCCTAACTTGGAGTCAACCTATCAATCGACCTATTTACTATCTAGTTAGATGAGGTAATTTGGGGGCTGAAATTGGCACTTTAAATATTTTCTATTACTTAGTACAAGTGCCTTTTAAATAGACAATCAGGTTTCTGAAACTTGCCTGAAGGTAAGACTTTTCTCACACCCATTGATCCTAATTCTCTAGGGGAGGCACCTCACAATTCTATTTTGAACACATATCCCCGGGTTGTGAGTCTTTTTTCAGGAAGGTCAGAAACTACAACTGTATTGGCAGTTTGATTGTGGGGAGGGGAGCCCAGATCATTGTTCTTCAATGCCCACATAACTCCTTGGTATTTGTCCCTTACCACACCTGTGCTCTGCCATCTTGACCAGCTACAAGGACTTGGATCAATCATAAGTCCAGAAGTAGAGTTTTTAGATTGGAAGTCAGCTTGGACTTAACGTTTTGTCTCCACGTGATGGAAGGGAAAAATGAGGCTTCACTTGCCCATATAAAGAACTGGGCTTGAACAGGCTCATTCTTGAGAATTTGAATTTCCACCCCAGATTTATAGGATCATCAGCTACAGCTTAGGAAGACCCTCAGGTGAGTCTTATAGCTCCCCAAGTTATTCTTATTATTTCACCCAGCCTCTCAACCAGCGGTCTAACCAGAGCGAGCTGGTTAGAGGTCTTGATAAAGGCCCAGCAGGAGAGTCATAGGACAGCTAAGATCACCTGACGCTGTGCTGGAGTCCTGGGCACGCTAGTTGGTAGTCAAACGGAGCCCTAGACTCCAAAAGGCCTTATGCTTGAGGCTCAATGCTCTGTTGTCCGTGTTTTAAAATTCTTAATAATCTAATCTCTGAATTTGTGCTTTGAGCATGATGTTTTAATGAGTTGATGTTGTATGTTCATGTGTAGATGGGAGGCATCCAGGAAGGATGGTGTCAGGCGTCCCTTGCTCCCATATTTGCATATAGCATTTGTGATGCCCACCAGTGCAGAGTTCTGGTGGACCCCTGAGGCCCAGGAGTTCATGAAATTCAAAGCAAGTTCAATCCAAGCTTGTTTGGCCCATGACAGAGTGAGGCATGCTGAGACCCCAGGAGCCCAGGAGAGAATAAGTTTCCATTTGAACCCGGACTTTGTTTTAAAGACAGAAAGAAGAAACAAATATGACCTAGAAGTCCTGTCATTTTCTTTCTTACTTCTATTATGTTCCTGTCTTTGTCAAGCACTTACACTGAAAATGATGACCTAGAAGGAAGGGGAAAGTAGGACGTTGTGGTGCTCACCTAATCCAGTGTCAATGTCAGGATTAAGAGTGCAGGGGTGGGGTCTAGGCTGTCAATCTGGAGATAGCCAATGTCGGTAGGGCCTTCTCCTGAGAATTTTGCAAAATTTGGTACTTCCTCCTCGGAAGCGGGAGACACCTCTTGCTCTCTGCTACTCACTGAGAGACACTGCAGAAGACAAGCCACATGGATGCAATGAGACCTTGGAAGCAGGAGAAGCCACAGAGAGACTCCTGCCAGCACTGAGATGCTTACACTGCCACTGGGTCCAAAGACTTTCTACCCATTGGCCTGCGATTGGCCTGCATTTGGCTTCATTGCATGTGTTTTGTGAATCTGAGGAGGACTTTATAGATTGGTGCTGGACATATGGGCTAATATCAGACTTACGGCCGTGAACTGGACGGGATTGGGATATTTTAGCTCCTCTTGTATATAAACCTCTCCCTTAGATACATATGCATGTTTATGAATTTGTTTCTCTAGTCTACCCAGACTAACACAGACATCACAAAGTTCCTACTGATGTGAGAACTTCGTGATAGTTCAGTAAGCAGAAAACAGAGAATTATGGCAGGAGGATGCACAGTAATGAAGAGATGAAAAACAAAACAAACAAATAAAAACTAGTGTAATGCATGTCATTAATGTCACTGAGTTATATACATGCAACCAGCTGAAGTGACAACTGTTACCTTTACATGTATTTTGCCTCACCTAAAAACCAATCAAGAAAAATAAACTACTGTAACTGAGGGAAAACAGCACACACTCAGTAAGCAGGACTCACCAAATAAACGGCTTTAAAATACACTAGGTGTGTCTATGTGCTCAGTGGAACAGTTTGAAGAACATAACTCTTATTCTGATCCATTCTTGACTCTTTCGACCAGAGGTTTCCATCAGTTGGGGTTTTGGCCGCTTCTTTTTCTTCAGTAGCAACTATGCCTGTTGTCAAATGGTGCACGATGTGAGGACTTTACTGTTAAAACAGTAACAAGTTTTGCAAAGAAAGAAAGAAAAAGAGAAATTTTTAAAAATGTGTTATTTTTGAGCAATGCTTTTAACCCCTTGTCAGAACAAAATATAAGCTATGAAATATGAGATGCATATTTTCAGTGATTTGCATTAGTTAAATATTTGTTGCATTTTCAACTGGACATTATAAGGATGGACATGTAAATGAACAGTACCCCTCAAGCTATTAATTTAAAATATTACTTTTCTTTATTTTTCTAAAAATCATATTATTGGGGGCTTGTACAACTCTTATCACAATCCATATATCAATCCGTTGTGTCAAGCACATTTGTACACATGTTGCCAACATCATTCTCAAAACATTTGCTTTCTACCTGAGTCTTTGGTATCAGCTCCTCATTTTGTCCCCTCCCACCACGATGTCCCCTTCCCATGAACACTTGATAATTTATAAATTATTATTATTTTGTCATATCTTACACCATCCGACATTTCCCTTCACCCACTTCTCCACTGTCCATCCCCCAGGAAGTAAGTTATATGTAGATCCTTGTCATCTGTTCCCTCTTTCTGCCCCACCCTCCTGGTATCACCACTCTTATCACTGGTCCTGAGGGGTTCATCTGTCCTGGAGTCCCTGTGATTCCAGTTCCTATCTTTGCCAGTGTACATCCTCCGGGCCGGCTGGATTTGTAAGGTAGAATTGGGATCATTATAGTTGTGGGGGAGGAAGCATTCAAGAACTAGAGAAAAATTGTATGTTTCATCATTGCTATACTGCACTCTGACTGGCTCATCTCTTCCCGTAGCCCTTCTGCAAGGGGATGTCCAAAAACCTACATGGAAGAAGCACACCAGCCTACCTGGACACAATCGCTGAAGACAAAGTGGGTGCATAACAAAGAAAGCTGATGGTACCTGGCTGTCAAAATATTTAGAATCTGGGGTCCTATAAGCTGGAAGACAAACAAGGGGCCATCTAACTGAGAAACAACAAGGCCCACATAGAAGAAGCACACCAGTCTGTGAGATCACAAGGCCTCAAAGGGATCAGGTATCAGGTATCAAAGACAAAAAAAAAAATCATAGCATTGTGAATGAGGGAGAGTGGAGACTTGGGACCCAGGGCCCATCTGTAGGAAACTTTTTTTTATTTAGAACAACATTAAAGAACAAATAAAAGGCACATTGAGAGGCAGAAGACAAAAGGAAAACTCTCTATCATCTATGTATATTTTTCTGTAATTGACACCTTAACAGTGTTTTTGGTATCCTGCCTTTTTAACAAGAAACCTCATTTTCATTCTGCACTGAGCCTTGAGAAGTACGTCACTGACCCAGGCCCACTCCCACTCCTGTGGCATCTGCATTCCTGAGCTTCCAACTCAGTGCCTCTCCCTGGAGTGGGATCCTGCTGGAGGAATAGAGTGGAAGCAGGAAGGCAGAAACCCAAGTTCCACCTCAGGAGTGGTAACGTCCCTCTGGATTCTGCTAGAAAACTCTATGCAGCAGCTGTATCCAAGTCTCCATGGAAACTGGCAACATATTTACAATAAAAAAGTTAAAACACCTTCCCACTGGCTTTCCCTCCAGAAAGGAAGGTTCTTTAACTAAAATATGGTTAATAGATGATGGCTGATATTACAGCTTTCTGGTGACATAATTTTTTGTCCTTTGAAACACAGAGTTCTGTGAAGCAGTATCCGTTTTTCTCACCCTTTTAGATCTTGGCACAAGATCAGAGAACAAAAGAGTAAAATCCATTGTATTCACTGGTATGAACCAGGGAACCAATAGAGAAGTCAACAGGGCCGACCCCCAATCCCAACTAAGTGGGCACCCCCACCCCCACCCCAGAGGAATGCGCTTCAGAGGAAGCACTGAAGCTGCAGCTCAGGAAGTAGGGTGCTTCTGATCTGAAGCAAAGGAAGAGGGAAGGAGAGAGTGGAACATACCGGGGCCCACCAAGCCCTGAGGACAATATTCCAGCTCAGAGCAGCCAAAACACAGAGAGGATCACAGGGCCGGCCCCACCATGAGAAAGGACAATATGCCCCTCACTGACACATAGCACTAAGGGGGACCGAACTTGGGACCCGGTGTGAGAGATATGCCCAATCCAACCCCACGGCACTGGGGTGAACACTGAGTGTACAGTGTAGAAGCAAGGGAAGCAAAGCAAGGAAGCCCCCGACGAATGCCAAAGGTGGACTTGGGGCCAGGGCGTAGCACCCCAGAGGACTCAACTGGAAAACACTCACAAAGGTCAACGGATAGACCTGGAACAGTTTGAGGGCTTTTGGAAGTCATAAGACAGTTATAGAGGTCTAAATACAGGTATACACACACACACACATTTATATACAATGACAGGTGATTACAGCTATGTACATATATTTATTTATAAAGTATTATGGTAGCAGGTGGTCATTGGGCCTCCACTCAAGTACTCTCTCAATGTAAGAAAAATTTGTTCTACTAACACTGTATTCTGTGATTTTCACCTCCCCTGATATGATCACGGAAGACAAAATGGGTACATAAGCAAATGTGGTGAAGAAAACTAATGGTGCCCAGCTATCTAGAGATATAGCATCTGGGGTCTTAAAGGCCTGAAAATAAACAAGCGGCCATCTAGCTGAGAAGCAACAAAGCCCATGTCGACGAAGCACACCAGCCTATGTGATCATAAGGTGTTGATAGGATCAGGTATCGGGCATCAAAGACTCAAAAACCATATCAATGGGAATTCAGGGGGAGGGCAGAATGGAGACCCAAAGCCCATCAGTAGTCGACTGGACACCCCCTGTTAGAATGGCCACAGGAAAAGAAGAGCCAGTCAGGGTGCATTATAGCACTGATGAAACACACAGCCTTCCCCTGCTTTGTTAATGCTTCCTCCCCCCTCCCCCACTACCATGACCCTAATTCTATCTTACAAATCTGGCTAGACCAGAGCATGTACACAGGTACAGATAAGAGCTGGAAACACAGGAAATCCAGGAAGATGAACCCCTCAGGACCAGGAAGGGGAGCAGCGATACTAAGAGGGTAAGGGTTGGGGGTGCAGACTAAGGGGGAAGTGATTACAATGATTGACATATGACCCCCTGCCAGGGGGATGAACAGCGGAAAAGTGGGTGAAATGAGACAGCAGCTGGTGTAAGATATTAACAAAAAATAAATAAAGGAATAATTTATAAATTATCAAGAGGGCGTGAGGGAGGGAAGGTGGGGGAGGGAGGGGAAAAGTGAGAAGCTGATGCCAGGGTCTCAAGTAGAAAGAACATGTTTTGAAAAAGATGATGACACATGGGAGCAGATGAAGGGGGAGGAGGAGAGAGTGGAGCACAGCCTGGCCCACCACCTGAGGATGATGTTCCTGATTAGAGCAGCCAGTCCACAGAGAGGACAACATGGCTGGCCCCACTATGAGACATGATGCCCTGACTGACCCATGGCCATGCAGGGGACAGCACTGGAGACACAGTGTGGGAATTGCGCCCAAACTGATCCCACCACACCGAGGCAAAGCACTGGAGGCGTGCAGTGGAACAGCAAGGGAATGGAGTGGCAAGGTCCCCAGGGAATGCTGAAAGTGGACTTTGGGGCCAGGGTGTGGTGTCCCAACAGATTGGACTGGAAAACACTCCTAAAGGCCCACAAACGATCCTTGAACTAACTACAAGCTTTTCTTTTTTGATGTGTTTTGTTTTGTTCTTTGTCAGTGGTTTGTTGTTGTTGTTTCATTGTATACTGTTGCTTTGTTTTCCTCTGTCTTGTTTTTGTGCATGTTATTATCTCCACAGGTCTGTCTAAATAAGATACTCTGGATGAACTATCTGGAGGAAAAACAACGGGACTGACAGTTCCGGGGGGACATGGCATAGGGGGAGGTGGGGAGTAAGGAAGTGGTGTTAACAAACCCAGGGACAAGGGAACAACAAGGGATCCAAATTGGTGGTGAGGTGGGAGTGGCAGGCCTGGTAGGGGATGATCAAGGATAAGATAATGAAGAGGTATAGCTGTAACTCAGGTGGAGATGGAGCATGATAGTGGGACAGGAGGAAAGTCAAGGGAAATAGAGGAAAGAGCTAGAAGACAAAGGGCATTAATAGAGGTCTAGACAAAGACATGTACATATGCAAATATATATATGTGAGGATGGGGATATAGATCTATGTGTCTATATTTATAGGTTTAGTATTAAGGTGGGGGAAGGACCTTGGACCTCTACTTAAGCACTCCCTCAATGCATGAATACTTTCTTCTATTAAATTGGCAATCTATGGTGCTCACCCTCCTGACACAACTGCTGAAGCCAAAGTGAGTGAACAGCAAATGTGGTGAAGAAGGCTGATGGTGCCCGGCTATCAAAAGAGATAGTGTCTGGGGTCTTAAAGGCTTGAAGATAAACAAGCGACCATCTAGCTCAGAAGCAACAAAGCCCACATGGAAGAAGTACACCAGCCTGTGCGATCACGAGATGTCGAAGGGATCAGGTATAAGGCATCATCAGGGGGAAAAAATCTTACCATAGTTAATGAAGGGGGAAGTGCAGAGTGGAGACCCAAAGCCCATTTGTCGGCCACTGGAGATCCCCTCACAGAGGGGTCTAGGGGAGGAGATGAGTCCGTCAGGGTGCGATGTAGCACCGATGAAGAATACAGCTTTCCTCTAGTTCCTAAATGCTTCCTCCGCCCCAACTATCATGATCCGAATTCTACCTTGCAAGTCTGAATAGAGCAGAGGTTGTACACTGGTGCAGATAGGAGCTGGAGGCACAGGGAATCCAGGGTGGATGATACCTTCAGGACCAGGGGTGTGAGGGGCGATACTGGGAGGGTAGAGGGTGAGTGGGTTGGAAAGAGGGAACCGATTACAAGGATCTACATGTGACCTTCTCCCTTGGGGAAGGACAACAGAAAAGGGGTAAAGGGAGAAGCTGGACAGGGCAAGATATGACAAAATAATAATTTATAAATTATCTAGGGCTCATGAGGGAGGGGGTAGCGGGGAGGGAGGGGAAAAAAGAGGACTTGATGCAAAGGGCTTAAGTGGAAAGCAAATGCTTTGAAAATGATAAGGGCAAAGAATGTACAGATGTGCTTTATACAATTGATGTATGTATATGTATGGATTGTTATAAGAGTTGTATGAGCCCCTAATAAAATATTTTAAAAAGATGATGACAACATACGTACAGATGTTTAACAAAATGGATCTATGTATGGATTGTGATAAGAGCTGTAAAAGCCTCCAATAAAATGATTTTTAAAAAGCCATTGTATTCCAATGAGGGCGAATTTGCGACAGTTCTTGTTAGCAGCGTGCGACTCCCTGTGAGCTCATGTGCAGCAGAAGGAACCACTGCCAATCCTATGCCATCTTCACTAGTGGGGGCTCCTGGTCTTCTGAGAGCCTGCCAGCCTCGGAGGCTCATGTCACAACACTGTGCTGAGCAGCATTTGTTCAACTCATCAACTACTGTTCACAAGCAGATCGCTTGGTCTTCCTAGTCCATTTGGATCGAGAAGCTTTGCGGAGCTCTCCTCCATAAACAAGCGGCTGGTGTTTAAAATCCTGGTGTCATACTTTCCAGCATAACAGCAACGTGTAAGCCAGCTCTGTGCAACGAAATGAGAGGTGAATGCTGAAGGTCTCTTTACACATTAGAACAATGAACTTCTCTGTGTCACGGCTTTCCGGACCAGATTATGATTCTTGATTATTATTATTATTTTTTTTGCTTTTTTTTCAACTGACAGCAGACTTTTTAAAAAAGATTTTTTTAAAAAACCTCACCCTTTTAAAAAAAGGTGTTTTCCTGAATCCTTCTAAATGTTTTTTTTGTGTGTATGTTTCCTTGTTTTCATATCTAGCTTTCTAGAACTGAGAAAGAAGTCAGAGCTATTGTTTATAGAAGGAACTCCTTCCAGCCCATAGGGCAACTGGGGCAGGGTGGCTGGTTATAGAAGGAATACTTGTGGTTCAGGGGTGACCAGGAACCGAGGGACATCCTGCGGGGTTATTGAAGTGAAGCTAAGGTTCCCCAAATGTGGGTGGTGCACCAGGAGCCTAATCCACCGGGCATGGTTCCAGTCTCAGGCCTAGCTGGGGCTGTGTGAGGTGTCACTGACTGACAAGTGACTAAGAGTTGGGATATACAATGATTCTGGTCCTCTGGAGGGTTCATAGAACAAAAATAAGATCTCACTTTTCTCCTGGCCAGCCACAGGTGTGCATTTTTGCTGTCAGGGTACCATCTCAATAGCATGCTGTTTGCAAGTTAAAGATGGCTGCACCCCATCAATTTCTGAAACAGAAATTCACCCATATGTCTCTTCTCTTGCCAGATTTGTTCAGATTCCCCTAGCTGATATTCATGTCCATATTCTTTTCTCTGAAGCTCAGTGTTCCAGGATCATCATCCCTATTGGTTTCATTTGGTTCCTGGTGTCTTTGTTGTTCACCTGTTAAAGTACTTATATGTAGTAAATTCTAGGGTGGTCGTGGAAGTTCAAGGCCCTGGTAACCAGTCACCTTTGTTTGTCATAACTATAAAACCTTCTGCTCCCCTCCCGGGGACAAGGAGACTCAAGCCTTCTCTGCTGCTGTCCAGGGTAGCTTCTTTTAATTAGGTCTATAAGAGACTCCTAAATAATAGTGGTATTGTTCCCAGCCTCTTTCTTTGGTTTGTTGCTTCCTCCCTGTTTGGAGGCAAATTCAGAAGCGATGAGTCTGTGCCAAGACTATAGGCAATTCGGCCAGGAGATGGAACACATGGCTGATAAGGGGAGAGGCATTTATGGAGCAATGCTCAGGGTTCATGGTCTTCCTGTGGAAGGGTCTTACCTGACCACTGTGTGAGTATGGGGACACATTGAATGCATATCTACCAGGGCCGATCCCAGGTAATGCATGTAAACCACTGCCTGGGTACAGAGACACCCCAAACACCAAGCATAATACGACTGCACAAAGAGCAGGCGTATGGGTACTGCAGGAGGAAAGAGAAATGCCACAGTGAGGGGTGTGTGCTAATAACCTCTTTCATGAGCAGGATGCGCATCTAGGTTTACATGTTGAGATGGAGGAAGTGATTGAGCATTAAGCTAAAGCATGAGAGCCCATAGCTACCCACCGAACACCATCACTGCTGTCCCCTCCCCTCCACAGGCTGGAGCCCACTTCCTCCCCTCCGCCTTATTCTTGCTCAGGCCTTGAGGATTGTGATAATGAGCAGGGAGGGAGGGAGAGTGGGCACCTGGATGAGGAGGTTTGGACAGGCTAACTCCCATGAGTGTGACATTCAGGGGAGCCACTTGCCTGTCCCTTTTCTTTCCCCTTCCTCCCCTCCTCTGCTTGTCCCTTGCATGCAGAGTAGCACATGCATGTTCCTGGGACCAAAGTCAGGAGAAAGGAGCTCAGCTCCTCCCAAGATGCCCCTAGACAGTAACATCTTTACTACAGGCCGGTAAGCAAGGAGGTTACAGATGGCCCCACACTCTGACACAACCTACACAGACACCGGAAGCGTGAGAGGGCCAAGGACAAGAGGATGTGAGCTGTGGGAAAAGAAAAAAAATGGAAAAGACTCTTGAGAGTGGTTCACCCTCCAAATTTCTCTTGAGTACCCTTTGATGGCAACTCAAGAGCAGATGTGGGTAGATATCAAGACAGCAGCAAAAGAAATAACTTGTGAAAGAAGCTAGCAACCATACCACCCACAGGACCCTGCTGTCTCCCTGGCAGGAAGTGCCCCTCGTCTCTGGATGGACCTGACAGTCCCTAGTGACCAGAGGCGAGAGAGGAAGTCACACTAATTGAGACTGGGTTGACTAGAGGAACAATTCCAGTGACACTGTATATGTATGAGAAAGAGCTTTACATCAATAAATGGTTATATATCAGGAAACCATCCAACCCAGTCCAGCTCAAGTCTATCATTCTGATACTAGTCCCTAAGTCCTTCTTCAGACTCACACAGCACAGGCAATGATGCAGACTGCAGGAAGATCACAGGCCAGTAGGTGCAGAGTCGTGTGGATCCAAAGGCGGTGGACACATTACAGGGCTTTGGCAGGTCTCAGAATGACTTGCCAGCATGAAGGTGAAGGTCGAGACAGACAGACAGACAGACAGACAGACAGACAGACAGAGAGGGAAAGAGAGAGAGAGAGAGAGAGAGAGAGAGAGAGAGAGAGAGAGAGAGAGAGAGAGAGAGATGTTCCCAGGACCTTCTTATAAGAAGGCCATGGCCACAAGGTGGGACCATCAGGTTGTGATCTTATCGACAGGCTAGACTCCACCTCCACACTTTTATGTATCAAGTTGACATAAAATTCAATAACTACCACAAGCCCACAGATCAGAGTCTCCCTCTGGGGGACCAGATGGCTCATTCAGTGGCCACAATTCCTTGGTCAAAGATAAACAAGCAACAGCCTAGTTCTGATTCATACTGGGGCAGAGTACACTATTATTTTTGGAGACCTTAAAAGGTTTCTAGCACTCAGCCCTTTTGTCCCCTCTTTTGGTAACTGATATTCTGGAGGTGGATTCTCTGTGGGGAAATTCAAACTGCATGTAAAAATAGGGACAGTAATCCTGAACATCATATGTCAGTTAAAAGCCCTTAGCCCAGACTTGGGCACATATCATACTGTGTTAGACCTAGTAAATGCATTCTTTAGCATCCCTCTAGTCCTGTCCATTCAGGAAATGTTTACCTTCACCTGGGAGTGGCAGCAGTGAATATTCTTAATGCTTCCCCAGAGGTATTTATAAAGCCTCCAGATTTTCATGGTATATTTACAAGAGACCCGAGCCTTTTTCATTCCCTGCTACTGTTCATTGTTTTACATTAAGTTAACTGGTGCAGATATTTCTCTATTACAAGATTGTCAATGCTATAATAGGCCACCTTCACAGGACAGGATGGTCCATGAACTGATAAAAGGTGTAGAACCGGAACAAAGATGCTGTTAAAATTCCAAAGGGTCATCTGGTTGGGTAAGTCTTATATTTTGTCTGAAGCCATAGTTGCTGATACAAGCCCACTCCACCTCTAGGACAGCAAAACGGGTGCAGGCATTCTTTACTGCCATCGAGTAGATGCCAGCTCATGGTGACCCCATTGGACAGGGTAGAACTGCCCCTTGTGAGTTTCCAAGATTATAACATCTTTTCCTAACAGTTTCATTAACACGCACACCATATGTGTTGGGCCAGGTTGACTAGAGAAACAGATCCGGAGACACTCATATATGTATAAGAAAGAGTTTTATATCAGGAAGTAATCATGCATCAATAAAACATCCTAGCCTAGTCCAACTCAAGTCTGATACTAGTCCATACAGTCCTCTTCAGATTCACAGTCACATGCAATGATGCAGAATGCAGGAAGATCACAAGCCAGTGGGTGCAAAGTTGTGTGCATCCAATGGTGGGTCTCTGCATGGCTCATCAACAGGAAATGTGAAGGCAGAGAGAGAGAGAGGGAATTTCCCAGGACCCTCCTTATGAGAAGGCCATGCCCACTAGAAAGCATCTTTAGGCTGTGACCTGATTCACAGGCTAGCTGACACCAAATTATCTAACTACCACAGCGCATAGCGTACGATTCAGCAGTTCACTCATTTTGAGTCATACAGAGACTGCACCTTTTTTTATAGGAGTTGAAACTGCCCGTCTTTCTCCCAAGGAATGGCTGGTGGTTTCCAACTGTTGACCTTGCAGATTACAGGCCAACATGTAACCACTATGCCACAAGAGAAGGTAATTACACCACATTTAGCCCAGTCCTAAAGACTCTGTTTAAAAAGGCTGCCTCTTGAGTGGGGCAAAGAACAGAGGCAAGCACTTCAGAAAGTGAAAGTGTTGGTTGTGCAGGTGCTGGGTACATTTTCTCTGGAAAAGAACATTGTGCTTGGTAAAGTGGAAGGGCCGTGTAAAGGAGGAAGACCCTCGAGAAGATGGATTGACTGACTCCGTGGCTGTAAAAATGGCCTCAGACATCACAACTGTGAAGATGGTGGTCAGAGGAGTATTCAATTCTGTTGTATAAAGCATTTCGATGGTTTATAGTAACTCGACAAAACCTAAAACAACTACAACAACATTACCTGCCAAGACACCCAGATGAGGAAAGTAGTCCTCTAGAAATCAGTGGTTCTGGACATTTAGACAGGCTTTCCAGGCAGGACGTGTACTGTAGTGAAGATCGAATGCACACCCATGAACCAGATTGCCGCAAGAATGGCACCCATGTCACATCCCAAGAAACAGCAGCTAGCAGCCCTGCATAAAGCTGGCTGCCCCTCTGTCATGGGCACCGAGCGTTCCTCCTTCCCTTCTAGCCAGGGAGGGTTTATGGTGCACACTGGCTTTCTCTTCAGTAGAGGATTGTTTTACTGTGTTTGCCTGTGCCTCTGGCTGCAGCAACATTGTCTGTCCCTACCTACGTAGTTGGGATACCTCCCCTTTGGGTCTCCGGGGACCTGGCGGAAAAGGGATGCATAAGTTGTAAGAGCTGGCCTTGCGGGGTGGACTTTAGAGGAACAGGATTTTGCGAGGCTGCTTGTTGCTAGTTCATGCCTGCTTGCTAAAGTGCTTTTAGGCAGCACTTGCTGCGATGGCTTTGGAGCTCCGGGGCCCTGGCACGGAGCCATCTCTGTTCACTAGACTCACAGAAAATCTTAACTCCCTCTGGGGGATAGAGGCTCAAATCACCCAAGGGACTTCCTTGTAAGTAAGCCCTGAATAGGTTCTTATATCCCAATCACAGAGCTGCCATGCTCTCCCCCACCCCCACCATTTTTGGTTTTGACCCTCTCCTACATTGACTCTCCTACATGGGAGTCAAACCCAGAGGTATATGTTCACACCCAGACAAACACTGCTTCCCCATATACCTGGAGAGCTGTCTTCCAGGAGCTCGAGCCAGATTGTCCACAAACTCACCTGTGTTGCTTCCTTGATGGGAAGAGAAACAAGCACACTAATGATGCAATTCTGAAGAGGAGATAAGGGTTCTAATTAAAACTCTTGAATCTGAGTGGTTGCAGCCTTATTTGATCTGATTTGAGTAGCAATACAGCCTAAAGCCAGCACACAGCTAGCAATAGTGAGTGAGAGTAACAGGGCAGGCTAGATAGAAAGGAGAAATGGAAAAGGGATATTTGGAAAGGAAATTCTTAATGCATTTTCTATTGCAATACCAAGAAAGACCTTGTTAGAAATAGGTCAAGGGATAATGCATGTGTATATTTATATATCCATTCTCCAACTATCTTTTGTGTCCAGCTTGCTGTTTAGAAGGCTTTAATTCTGTGGTGGGTTAGCATTAACACAGAGAACAATAACGCTGAAGATAATGGCTTTCAACAGTACAGAACCCTCTGGAAACATAATAGCCTAGGGAGTCAAGCTAATTTCTTTACAGAGAGCCTTATTTCATCTTTCAAATCCCTGCTTACCCATGAAGTCATTGTTGTTGTTGTTAGGTGCTGTCAGGTTGCTACCAAATCATAGGTGATAACTTTCCACCTCTCCTGTTTCTTAACATGTATACTACCTGTGTTAGGCCAGATTGACAGAGAAATAAATCCAGTGACAGTCATTTATGTGTAAGAAAGAGCCTTATTTTGAGAAGTAATTGCATATCACAAAACACAGGGACTCCATGGCGGATGATCCTTCAAAACCAGTGCTGAGAGTGGCGATACCGGGAAGATGGAGGGAGGGTGGGGTGGAAAGAGGGAACTGATTACAAGGATCTACATATAACCCCCTCCCTGGGGGATGGACAACAGAAAAGTGGGTGAAGGGAGACATCGGACAGTATAAGATACGATAAAATAATAATAATTTATAAATTATCAAGGGTTCATGAAGGAGGGAGTTACGGGGAGGGAGGAGGAAAAATGAAGAGCTCATGCCAGGGGCTCAGGTAGAAAGCAAATGTTTTGAGAATGATGATGGCAACAAATGTACAAATGTGCTGACACAATGTATGGATGTATGGAGTGTGATGAGTTGTATGAGCCCCCAATAAAATGATTAAATTTAAATAAATTAATTAATTTTAAAAAGAAGGTTTCCCAACCTAGTCCAAATCAAGCCCATAAGTTCAATACTAGTTCATAAGTACCTCTTCAGACTCACGCAGCCACAGGTAACGATGCAGAACGCAGGAAGATCAGAGGCTGGTGGGTACAAAGTCCTGTGGATCCAATAGCGGTGGCCCTGGCGGCATTCAGGGTCAGTCAGCAGGAAGACGAAGGCAAAAAGAGAAGGGGAGGTTCTCAGGGCCCTCCTTATGAGAAGGTCCTGCCCACAAGGAGGCACCATTAGGCTGTGAGCTGATTGACAGGTTGAATGCCACCTCTACCCTGATATATATCTTCAAGCTGGTATGCAATTCTGTAAGTACCCTTTCCTCCGATACTCTAACAAGTTAAACATTTATTATTACTATTTTGTTTGTTTGCAGGAGTACAAAGTCCTCTCTCCCTTGGAGTGGCTGATGGTTTCGAACCGCTGACCTTGCAGATTGTAGTCCAATGCTGAATCACTATGCCTCCAGGGCTGCTAGCAACACCCATGTTATTCTGTACATCTAGGAACTGTAAAATAATAAATGTATGTTGTCTTAATCTACTAAATCAGCAGCAATTTTTTTATAGCAGCAATAGGACATGCATACACAAACCTAAGAATTATTTTCCACCCAGTAACCAGAGGGAACGTTAAAGCCTTGGGAAATCATGCTACTTTTATGTTCACCATCAGCCAATAGTGTCCCCCTCATTCTGAACAATCCCAAATCTGATGATGATCTTCAGAACCCTTTAGAATCTGGCCTGGCCCCCTCTCTGTCCTCAGTTAACTTTTACCAAGAAGTCTCCACTGACGTGTAAAGCCATCTCCTCACATAAAGCCTTTGCTTGGATTCAGGTCCCATTTACTTGAAATTCACCATCTCAGAGGGTTCGTGTGGGTGATACGGTGATTAAGAATATGGGTTCAAGCTAGCTTGTTTGGGCCCAAACCCCACCTCTGCTACGTATTAAAGAGGTAGCTTTGGTAAGTTATTTAGTTTTTCTGTGTCTCAATTTTCCTAACTGTGTAAGGAGAATAATTGCCGTCCTATATCATAATTAATCCAGGTTAGTACCTACTTCAGATTAAGTCTTCTCTAACCACTAGCTCTCCTGTGTAGCTCTTGTCTTTCTTCCTTCATTTTTCCACTCAATTATCAGCCCCTGTCATTCTCTATAACTTTATTACTCCAGTGGTTCTCAATCTGTGTTTCACGACCTCTTTGGGGGGTGGGGTTGAATGACCCTTTCACTGGGGTCACCGAAGACCATCAGAAAACACATATTTCCCATGGTCTTAGGAAACCAGACACAGCTCCTCTATCCATCTTCAGGCAGGTCCGCCCACATGCAGATACGCCCACACACAAGTACCCAGCATGAAGACTGTTACCCATGCTATGCCATGCTTCATTTATTTGTAATTAGAAATAAATATTTTGCAATATATAATGACATATTGTTTTTGTGATTCATCACTATGCTTTAATGATGTTCAATTTGTAACAGTGAAAATACATCCTGCATCTCAGATATTACATTACAATTCATAACAGTAGCCAAATTACAGTTACGAAGTAGCAGCAAAAGTAAATTTATGGTTGGGGGTCACCACAACATGAGGGACTGATTAAAAGGGTCGTGGCGTCAGAAAGGCTGAGCACCACTGCTCTGTGTGCACAGCACTCTCACAAACACTGTTAAGTATTTCTTTGCTAACCCCCACCCCCACAATTAGACTGTAGCAGGACTTGTCCTTGGTTTCTAATGGAATCCTCAGTGGGGGGAACAGTGTCCAGCACCAGCTAACTCCACACTTGAAGAAGTTGCTTCCGTTCACAAAGTCAGTAGATGCTCGAACCAAATCTGCATTCTTGTTAGTTGGTATCTCAGAACAGTTTGTCATGGGTTCTTACGTTTTTTTATTTTTTGTTTTTCCTAGCTAAGGTCTTTTCTAGAAGGATTTTTCAGTGGTTACACTTTGTCCCTCCACACTCCCTACTTGTAGGAAATACAATGTCCCTGCCTGAAACTTTCTGTGAAGTGCCTGGGTGGTACAAATGACCTACCCAATTTCATGTCAATGCAAAGGTTGGAGGTATGAGATCATCCAGGTGCATCGCAGAGGTAATCTTCTGAAACAAGTCATTGGAAGCGTCCTTAGACGTCTCTAAGAGCTAATAAGCCACATGGCAGGCAGAGGAGTAGCTTTTAGAAGGACTCCTCAGATCATATCTGTGTTGGACAGGGTTCTCTAGAGAGACAAACCAGATTGCTAGTAATTATATATAAATATATTTATAAAGATAGATATAATTCAAGAAATGAACTGTTAAAAATATACAGATAGATAATACAAGAAATTAACAGTTAAATTATAAAGCAGTGAGACACTAGCAGTCCTTCAAGTTTTGAGAGCCGCCAGTTGCCAGTCCCCTTCTGTAGAGAGAGCTGGGCTATATATACCCAGGCAGCAAACAGCAAGGCAGGTCACCAGCTGTCATCAAATGTCAATCCCCAGCTCCAGAGATGAACATTCCAATCGTGTGGGCTTAAAGGGACCTCAACTTACAGCGACACAGTCCACAGGCAAGGCATCCCACAGGTAGTGTACCCCTTTAAACTGAGGCACAGAACAACCAAGGTGAGGCTCACCGAGCCATTTATCCCTCTGCCCTTCAGTTAATCCTACTTGTGTTTATCGGCCAGGCTGGCACAATAAACTATAGCAATATCATATGAAGAGTTGGCAATTGCAGCTCTTGCAGTTGGCTTGTAATGTGTCAGTGGTGGTTCAGAAACTGCCCCAAAGTGGGCCTGCTGGGAGATTACAGTTCTTCAATAGTATGTCATTGGTAGTAATCTTATTTGAAGGCTTTTGACCCAGAGTATTCATGGTATTTAGCTGTCAGAAATACTGGATCATGTATTTTGAATAAATGACTCTTCCAGGCAGTAAGTTATTGTTAGATTTTTAAGAAGGACTGAATGATGGTCGTTTGATTGAATTAAGAAATCAAATGGTTGGCAGATAATAGCTGTCACCTTGTTCTGATTACAAAATTATTGAAGAATTAGAGAAGTGGATCCAGAATGGCTAAAAGAATATCATATGCAGGATTGACCTGAGACAGGAAACCAGCAGGATCCACCATCACATCGCCCCAAGTCAGGAAGCTTCTGCTACATTAATGACTCCAGGAACTCACCTTCTAAGCTGTGGCTGAGCATTCAGGAAGCCACCAGATAAATTGTTGGCTTGACAACCTTATTTTACTGGTGTACCTGGTGAATTTTGTGTATCAACTTGGCTATCTGTTTCTCAGTTGTTGAGCCAAACACTTGTCAACTAGAGTTGCTGTCATTAGGCGCATCATTGTATGCAATTAAATCATTTGGGCCTTTGATACAGCACGTTGCATTTTGTACTATAACAGTGCAATGCATAGCTATGCAGCATAAGGTATTCACTTTCCACAATGAAACCTGAAGTGATCTATCAATTGAAGTAATACTAGAGTAGCATGGATTCTAAACATTACTACCGTGGAGCTATGAAATGACCAGGATTGACATAGTGGCACCAGGTAATAATATCACTATTTCCTTCCTCTTTTAGTGTGAATTTAAGAACTGTCTAAGGGCATATCTAAAGAAAAATAGTGTTTAGTTGTCTATCCTCGGCAAACAGAAAAGAACGCAGGGAACTGGACTAGAAATAAAGCCCAAACCAACCTACTGTATCCACAACAGATCGTCTCTACGGAGACCCAAGTCAGCCAATGTGTATTAGAAGGTTTGAATAAACACCTTGTGCAAAATATTTCGCTTGTCAAATAAATTTCAAACAGGATTAAGAACATTTTGCAAGCATCATGGGTTTCATTGTGCTCCTCCAAATACATGTCAATTTGTCTGGGCCACGAGGCTCGGCCAGTCATGTGGTAATAGAGTTTGACAGTTATGTAATGATATCATCAACCCACAGAATGAGCTCTGATATGATCAGCCAAAGGTTGAAAGGGTTTTAGGGAAAGATGCAATGCCTTTAATCACATCCCGACCCTGTGCTGCTGTGAGGGGGGTGGCCCAGGGTTTAGATATGAAGCATCTTTTATCTTACAATGGACGAAAGGCGAGACAAGCTGCAGAGTAAGAGGGACTTGTGGCCTGTTACGGTTGCATAATTTCATGTCAACTTGAAGATATAGAAAAGTGTAGGGTATTCAACCTGTCAATCAGGTCACAGCCTGATGGGGCCTCCTTGTGAGTGTAGCCTTCTGATAAGGAGGGGCCTGGGAACCACCCCACCCCCTCTGTCTGCCTCCACCTTCCTGCTGGTGAACTACTCCGAGGCTTGCCAGAGCCATATAATGCTTCCATCACCATTGGATCCACATGAGTTTGTACTCACCAACCTGCACTCTGCATCATTGCATGTGGCTGCGTGAGTCTGAAGAGGGACTTGTGGACTAGTATCAGACTTATGAACTTGAGTTGGACTCAGCTGGGATGTTTTCCTGATATATAATTAATCCTTGATATAAAGCTCTTTCTTACACATAAATGAGTGGACTGGATTTGTCTCTCTAGTTAACCTGCCTAACATACGGTGGAGTATGTCTTTGGACCTAGGGTTCTTGAGCTGAGAACCTCCTAGACACAGAAGATGCAGAGAAAAACAAAGTTTACATCATCACCAGTACTCTGGATTTGAATTTCTAGCTTCCCAAACTGAAAAAATAAATTTCTGCTTGTTAAAGTCACCTACTTGGGGTATTTCTGTCAGAACAGCATTATATACCTAAGATAACATAGTTCCAAGTATTTCATGGATCATCAAGATAGATTGTGCAGCAATTCTCCCAATGTTTTTGCTTATCATATCATTTCCCATGGGACATCTTGTGGATCCATTGTTTCTATAACTGTAGGAAATATGGGACATTAAATAAAGACATAATTGCCAGCCTCCTAAAAGGAACATCTATAGAATTCTGTTTTCTCAAAACCAAAAAACTAGAGGGATTGCCATTGAGTCAATTCTGACTCTGATTTCCTAGTCTTATAAATATCCTTCCCCAGTTGACAGTTATTGAACATGTTCTGTATTTGAGTAGCTGTGCTTTTGTTGAGTCAGTGTGAATAACTGAGAAGTAATTATTTAGAAGATCCATATAGAGACAATAGCATATTTATGAAGAGCCACATAC
Source organism: Tenrec ecaudatus (assembly GCF_050624435.1). Classification (NCBI taxonomy): domain Eukaryota; kingdom Metazoa; phylum Chordata; class Mammalia; order Afrosoricida; family Tenrecidae; genus Tenrec; species Tenrec ecaudatus. The sequence goes on along the minus strand of NC_134530.1, from coordinate 250,325,924 downwards.
ATTTGCCAACTAGCACTTTTAATTTTTTAGATGAGGGAAGACATTCAATGGAAAATTTATTTGTTTAATATTTAAATATACTTATATTGCATTCATAGGCAATTTTAAATTAGTTCATTTGTGGTTGAAAGTACTTGGAAATTTGGCTGCACTGTTTTTAATTCCACATAAAAAGTTGCACTGAGCATTGGCAAATTTCACCAGGCATTTTTCAGATGGACTAGTTTCTTATAAATCTGTGCTTCAAATACCAACTCTTTTGTTTCCATGCATTTCCTCTTTGAAGAGAATTTACCTAATCTACCCTAAATAGCATCATGTTTTCTGGAGTAGAGGGTGAACAAACGTGAGGCAAACCCCGAGTGAAATGGACTGACACAATCGCCACAACAATGAACTTAAATATAGCAGCAATCATGATAATGGCTTAAGTATAGGAATGCTTTGTCCTGTTACACACAAGGACATCCTGAATAGGAGCGGACACAGGGGTAACTAGCAACAGAAACCCAACTGACAGCCTTGGAAGAGACTGCATGAACCTGCGCCATTCTCATCATGGGAAACATGATGTAAGCTTTTGAATAAATAAATGGAGAGCTAGTAATTTTGTTGAGAGAAGCCTGAAGTAGAAGGTCATGCAGCATGAAAAGCTGAAGGTCCTGGTCATGTACACATATTTTAGTGGATAGAAAAATTGATTGATTCACAGAAGAATTAAGTAAATGCTCATAAAATGGTAGACACGAGATTGTGGCATCAATAAAAGAATGGCCTGTAGAAAATAGCTGCCTAATGACTTTTTGCTTTTCTCCAGGACCAACTATATACTTACTGCATTGAGGCCAATGATGAGGTTTCTTAGATCTACATAACAAACCTCCTTTGGAGGTTTACCATCTTTGACATGAAATAATTTTTAGGGTAAGATGTTTAACCAATAGAGTCGTTCTGTTAGACTTTGAACTTCTGATGTTTTCGTAGCACCCTTTGAAACTGGAAACCATATTATCATCTGTAATGATTTAGAGTAGAATCTTTCCTGGGGTGGATATTTATTTGTACTATGCCTGACTCCCAAACCAATTTCTCCTACTGCATTTCCTGTCCTGGTGAACACACACTGCCAACTATCTGACCGATTCCTAAACCATTTCCTCGTCTATACATTTTCAAACCAGCTACCAGATGCTCAGGTTTACCTCATTCACAATTTCCTGATCTAACGTTTCCTCTCTCTCATTACCACTAAGAAGCTTCCTACCCTGTTTTCCTATATATCTTTTTTACTTTCTCTAATGCATTCTTGTGTTTCACAAATTTAACTTATCTAAAGTGATTTTCACGTACTGTGGACAGGTTGTCAGGAGAAGTACATCAAGCTTGGTAAAGGGGAGGGGTAGAGGCCCTCAGTGAGATGGATTGACACAGTAGCCCAAATAATGGGTTCAAACAAAGGAACAATTATCAGGTGGTGCGGGGGCCAGGCAGTGTTTTGTTCTGTTGTACAGCGGGTCATCACTGTGACTAGGAATTGACTGGACAGCAACTACCAACATCAACAAGGCAATTCTGAACATGATGCTCAGCTTTTCACAGTTGTTCTTTGGTCCTTCATGCTCTTCGATTCCAAATCTCTGGGCTCATAAAGAAGGCCCTTCAGGAAACGGATCTTTTCCAGGGTCTTAATTTCTTCATACTTAGTTTCCCCAGGTTCCCTAGTTTCGTGAAAATGTTACGAGAGTCTTTTGTGACCACTAGTCTGAAAAAGAACTTCAAATCGTCGCTTGAATAAATTCTACTCTCCATTTTAAGGCTTGCCCTGGGATGTATTTCATCTGGAAGTCTGGTCACGTGGTTTTAACCTCTGCCCCCAATTAAATGACCGCTCTGCTCCCAGAGCACCATGCGCACACCTTTCTCAAGATACTTAGCACGTTGTATTGCAATCTTCTGTTTATGTAAATATTTCCTCCCATCTGGTAGTGAAGGAGCATCTTTTATTCCGTTTTATTGTCTAATACATAGCTAAATGTACACTCAATAAACCTTATGGAATGAATAAACAAATAAATTACTACCCTTCTCATTATAGGAAAGCATTTTAAAAATCTTCCTTCTCTGTTGTTAAAGAAAAAAATACATTGTACTATTAATAATTTAATTTAAAATTACATAAAAGGAATTTGGTCAGGTTCTATAATATTTTTAAGAGAAAGAGAATGGCATGAATGTAATAAAATGGTTTCCTTGTAAAATATTTTTACTGTAAATAATCCCATTCTTCCATTTCTCTAGGAAAATAAATGCAATCGCATTTTCCTCTCACTCAGTTAAATCCTTGTAGATTTCTTGGCCTATTCACACATTTTATATTAAATTACTCTCTTAGTTCCTATCATTCCTCAAAGAGCTATTTCAGTTGCTTTCCCTGTTCATGTTGCCTTTAGCCCTCATTACCAAAGTTGCAATGATGTTTCTTTTTACTAAGTTAGCCTTCCTGCTATTACAGGGCATATGGCTCTTCCAGTGTATAACTTGCTATTATATTAAGTGACATTCGATGCTAACATTACTAAATGTTTCTGTATACGTCAACTTGCTTCCACCAAACCCCTTCCACCAAAGCCTCAGCTTTGATTTGGGTTGTGGTGACAGCTAATAATATAATAATTTTGGATTATAGATCCATTTATTGCATTGCTCCCGTGAAAGGGTCGATTTAATCCATCAGAACTGGAGATGAACCACAGAAAAGAGTGTTAAATCAAATTAGGCCACGTCCATTGGGAGAGTCATGCCAAACTGACCAGCTATTTCCAGAGTGATTTTTTGTTTCTGAAAAGGAGAAGCAAAGTTAGACCCTAGAAAAGTGACGCTGTTCTGATAAAGGGAAACATCTGCTGTGAAAGTATACCTTGAAAAAGGAAGGAAACGTCCCACTGCAGAATGTCTGTTATCCTCCTCCTTTCCTCCCCTCCATCCACTGATTTTAGCTGAATTGAAACGCCTTTGGTGTATGGGGGTGAGGGTGGGGATGGGCATGTCATGAATACATTGGTTATTTTTTTGTTTCATAGTATTCCAACAGTCTTTCCCCCCTAGTTTTAATATTGTGGTAAATATATTTAACAAAACCTTTGATGTTTCAACAATCTTCACATGTACAGCTTGCTATTTGTAGGTGCTATCAAGTCATCTCCAACCATAGCTGCCTTATGCACAGGAGGATGAAACACTGTCTGGTCCTGCACCATTCTTGCAATTGTTGCTGTCTGAGTTGATTGTAGCTGCCGCTGTGCCATTCCATCCTTTTGATTGTCTTCTTCGTTTTGGTGAACCTACTTTACCAATGTCTTTTTCTAGGGACTGGTCCCTATTGACACTGTGTCCAAAATACATGAGACAAAATCTTTTTTTAATTATTACTAATCATTTTATTGGGAGAGGCTCTTACAAATCTTATAACAATCCATCATTCAATTGTATTAAGCACACTTGTACGTATGGTGCCATCAACGTTTCCAAACATTTTCTTTCTACTTCAGACCTTGGTATCAGTTCCTCTTTATCCTCCTCCCTCCCCCACCCTTCCACCCTTGTAATTCCTTGATCAATTATATATTATTGTTGTATTTCATGTCTTACACTGTCCGTTGTCTTCCTTTACCCACCTTTCTGTTTGTTATTTGTCCCCTTGGGATGGGCTATATATCCAACCTTGTGATGGGTTCCCCCTTTATGCCCCTTCTCCCTTTATCCCTTGCCCCCACCATCCCCTTGCCCTCATGAAATCAATACTCCCTCTACTGTTCCTGAGGGCTTTATCTGGCCTGAATCCCATGTGTAAAAAGCTCTTATCTGTACCATTGTGTGTACCCAAGTCCAGCCAGATTTGTAAGGTAGAACTGGGTCATGGTAGTTGGGGGAGGAAGCATTCAGGAACTAGAGGAATGAAGTGTGTTTCATCGGTGCTATACTGCACCCTGGTTGAATCGTTCCTTATTTGTAACCCGTCTGTTGGCAGATATCCAATCATCTACAGATGGCCTTTGGGTTCGCACTCCAACCCCACTCTTTCACATTGATATCATTGTCTGTTTTGGATACAAAGTCTTGACAGTCCTCCCTTCTAAGGGGCATTCTGGCTGTACTACTTCCAAGTCAGATGTGTCATCTGTGCTATAAAACAATTATTTTTTTCAGAAAAAAAAAACCAACCACATTTAATGCTGACCGAGCTTAACTTCCTAAGGATACGTAAGCATGTTGCAGAATGTCACTATAAGGGTTGGTACCCCTTGTTGCTCTTAAATGATAGATACCATTTTATCCTCTTAAATGATAGATACCATTTTATCCTTCATAAATAATCAAGTGCTTAAATTTTGTATGTAGGGCTATAGTCAATATATGTAAAATATTCAGTGTGAACTGACACAGACAAAAACACCTTTGTGTCATTTGCCAAAAGCCATGCTTAAAAACAATTCTTATCTGTCTCCCCTTTCCTTGGAAAATATTCACCAACATTCTATTTCCCTGAATCCTGCCCTTTCTAAAGCGTAACTTTCTATATGGTACTTGAACTCATGATCTCTTCCAGTTCCTACACGCCCTTTAATCTTGTTCATGTGCTTTAACCTTCTCTTCTCTACCCTGTTTGTGCCACTCCTGGCATTTGTTGCTCATGCTGTTGTTAGGTGCCACCAAATGTTATTGACTCATAATAACCCACATGACAAAATAGAGATTCCCTATAGAGAATTTTAGGCTGTCATCCTTATGGGAACAGACAGCCATGGAGCTCTTGCGGGGCCACTGGGTGGGTTCATACTGTCAGCACCACAGCAGCCAAACCCTAATCACTGCTAAACAACTGAGAGCAGAGAAAACCAGAAACATGTTTGCTTGTGCTTTGTTGGCTGTGCAGTGGCATTCAATGTGTGTATCATAGCAAATTTTGGATGGCATTGTGAAGAATTCGAGAACGCTTTATAGTGCCGGTGCAGAGCCCACATACAGACGAAGAGGCAGTCGTTTGAACAGAACAAGGAATATTTCATGGCTTTGTTAGGTAGCTAGTGTAGGGACTGGGGTGTCCATTATGTTCAGAGGTTTGAGCTTCCGGCCAGGAAGGGGTGGTACACCTAGGTGGATATTACACCTGGATTGGCCTCTCCGGGCCAGGTGAATTTAATTCAGCCAATAGAGTTGACTGGTATTGTCAACCATGCCTCCAAGCAGAAGAATAAAAAAGGCAGGATCCAAAGCCCAGTGCATGACTTTTTCGTCTCTGGAGCAGCTTCTCGGCAGGCTGTGTGGGGTGAAGAGCCCTGGGGGTGTCTGTGTAAACCTGAAACTTCTTCTATCTTTCATAAAACTCACTTGGATCACAATCTAGGCTTCAGAGTGATTTCATTCTCATGAGTAGCCATGGTCTGAAGTATATCTACAATGAGAGAGCCCTATGAGCTTTAAATCAAGCAAGTTGTGTGTCAGAGTTGTATCCTTTCACCAAAATTACTTGATCTGTATGCTGAGCAAATATTCCAAGAAGCTGGACTATATGAAGAAGAATTTGGCATCACAATTAGAGGATGATTCCTTAACACTTGAGATATGCAGATCACAGCATTGCTTGCTGCAAGTGAAGAGAACTTGAGGGACTTACAATGAAGGTCAAAGATTACAGTCTTCAGTATGTGCTAAATCTTAACACAAAGAAAAAAAAATTCTCACAACTGGACATGATAAAGCAATTAACTGGATTCTCACAACTTAATTCTCACAAATTAATTCTCACAACTGGACATGATAAAGCAATTAACACGATAAAGGAGAAAAGCTTGAAGTTGTCCATAAGAGAATGGTGAGACCTTGGCTCGCTTACTTTAAACATGTTGTGTGGAGTGAACCATCCCTGAAAAGGACAGTATGGAGGTTCAGCACAAAAGAGGAAGGCTCTCATCACGATGGACCGATGGTGACGGCAAAAATGGCTTCAACAAAGGAATGATCAGGAGGGTGGCACAGGACTGGGTAACATGTTGGTATGTAACATCAAATCCTAAGAGTTGGAACAGAGGAAGAACAGTGTATCATTGTAGGAAACATCCGGTTGATTTGTCCAACACAAAATGACTTTAAAAATGCAATTTACTTGGTACATAAAAAACACCCCTAAACCCTTGTGGCAACCCCACATAGTGCAGAAAGAACTGTTCCTTATAGGGCTTTCAGGGATGTGACTATTTGGAAATAGACCCAAAGACCCTTTTATGTGAGGCACTTCTGGATGGTTTTGAACTGCCAATCTTTTTGGTTAGTAGTTGATCACTAAACTGTTTAGCCCAGCCAGATTACTCCTATTTGGTAATAAGTTCTTTTGAATAGGAATTTTCCACATTATTGTGACAAAGAGTTTAGCATACTTTCTCCTTTTTGTTCTGTAAGGAGTTTGAGGAATATTTTAATTCACCTGCTCTAAGACCTTGTATTCCTGTGAGTTGTTAGTATTTAGACATGTCTGGCTTTTTCTGCTACCCTTTCTCTCATGTCACTCACTTCGGCATGTTTAAAGAGTTAATTGGTATCAAATTACTAGTTTAGGTGCAATTTTGCCAACAATGTTAGGCTTTCAAAATCTGCTAAAGCTATTAGTCTAAAGAGACTGTACCCTATTTTCTTTAAAATATTGATATAGTTAAAGTTAATTGTGCCAACCTGGCCCATACACACATGTGGGGTTAATAGAAGGGTTGAGAGATAAATGGCTCAGTGAGCCTCGCCTTTCTAGTTCTTGGGTCCCTTGCTTTCTGATGGTCGGACCAGGGTGCAGCTGCCTTAGCCAGTTCCCTGCTTCCATTGGCAAGACTCACTTCCTGCAAGACATTCCTAAGGAGAAGCCACATGGACCTATCCCAATTCAGTCCTGGGCGCTGGAGCAGCTGTGTGGAGACCCCTGCCAGCACTGAGATGCTTACATGTTCACTGATTCGGTTTTCCTCCTACAGTCAGCATCATTGCGTGTGTTTTGTGAGATGGAGGAGGACTTTGTGGATTTGTGTCAGATATATGGGCTAATGTTGGACTTGGGGGCTTGGGCAGCACTGGGTTGAGATGTTTTCTTGATGTGCACTTACCCTTTATATAAAACTGTCTTATACATATGAGTCTCTGTGGATTTGTTTCTCTAATGTACCCAGACTAACACAAATATATGTGTGTGTGTATATATGTATATATATATATATACACATATATTTGTGCAGTTTATATATATATATGTAATTTATAGTATGATACTACCGTTGTGGAAAATGTGAGAAGTTGGCATATTTATTGTTGCTGTTGAGAATTTAGTTCCTGACTAAAAAAGAACAATTTCAAGAAGAAAAATGTTATACACAATCCACAAAACTAATGTGAAATCTGTTTATTTTTGTATTTTATCCTTTAGTCCTCATTTACATGCTTTTAAACTTAAAAACAGTGTTGTCAAGCTTATTGTGTGCATGTTATTTTGCTTTTTCTACTTTTAAACTAAAAGTCACTTAGTATCAAAATAGTTGTTGTCAGCTATGGCCCTTGACACATGTTAGTTAACTTCACGCTTGACCTGTACTCACAGATGGGTGATGGCTGTACATGAAGTGCATTGACTGGAAATTGAACCTGCGTTTCCTGCATGGAAAATGAGGATTTTTACCTCTGAATGATCAATGCCTCTATATTAAAATAGTGGCATGTATCAAACAGAATGGTTAAAGATCCAGAGCATGAAGATAAAGCCTGGTAGGCTGAGACTTGTGAGAGGACTACTAACAGGAAGAGGACATGAGAGAGGATGGAAGAAGTCAGTAATTATATATTTTATCTGGTAATTAAAATTTAATTTTAAAAATTGCATTTGGCCTCTATATGACAATATACACAATGCATATTTAAATTACAAACCACGATAATGCAATGAATACCTGACACTGTTACTAGGCTCAATTTATCATACCATTATAAGACCCATGGCTGTTGTCTGGTCTCTGGTCCACTCAGAGGCAAGTAAATAAGGATAGCAAAGTTTTCATTATTTGTAACAAGTAAGGAGTCAGGCACATCCCTCTTAAAGCAACGTCTCTCTGAATAGAGATTGGGAGCATTTATGCCTATGGGAAAAGGGAACATATATATGCAAGGCCTTGGGTAGGTGCTATCTATGTACTATTCATGGGGAGGCAGGGCTGTTGTTTGGCATGGATGTCCAACGGACTCCTTGATTCTGAAATAACTGAGTAGCACAATCGACATGTTTCTAATGAAGGGGAGCCTTACTGTTCCAGAGAGAGTTGGAGGTCAGGGTCGTGTTCTTGGCATTGACTCCTGGATTTGGCTGGAAGTAGCTGGGGTCTGCAGCTGGAAAACGCTTGCAAACAGGAGGACTGGCAGAGGGTGGAGTTCCTTTTCTAGCTGACTGATAAGACGCATCTCCCTTGTGCTTGTTTACAACTTGTAACTTAGTCAAAGCACCTTTATAAACTACCTAAATGGTTAACAGAGATTTGCTTAACTTAGCTATCTTCAGGACCCATCACCCAATTCAGGATCATGAATAAATATCCAGGATTTTCACCTGCTGTTTGTCCCATTCTTATTCTATCACTTAGTAAAGCCTTACAGATAAGTATCTTCTTGCTTTGACTCTTGTGTCAGAGGTTGAGTTAATGTAGCATCAGATTTAATACTTAAAGCTCTAAAGCTAAAGACAATATAGGCTAAAATCCTTTTGGAATGCTAAAGAAAGAGACCATAAAATAATGTAAATAAAAATATACAAAGAACATAACAAAGAGACATTTGTATATCAAAGATGGCATCTAATGGATAGCAACTCCTTGTTTTAATAACCCAAGGGAGTCTAATAATTAATAAAATAAAATAATTCTCAGAATGGATTTAAAACAGGTGTCTAGAATATTTTGTGTAAAATAGACTTACCTGAGTTGAAGTGTCTTAACAGCTTTGAAAGCAAAATTATGAACAAAATTTGTCAGATAAGTACAAAGTAAAGATATAAAGTAGTCTACAGGGTTACTTGAGGATGGTTTCGTTTGCAAAGAAATGATATAAATCAAGTATTATAACTCTGATATATTAAAAAATCCTTAGAAATGTAAGTGAAAATAGAAGCACAATGATTTTGTAGATTAACTTGCTAGAGCATGTAGACAATAGAAAATAAGAGGTATTCCTAATATCACAGTGGCTAGCACACATTTTGGTGCCTCAAATATTACATTTGGTTTTAGGTATACTTGATGTACTGATTCAAAAAATGGTATCAGCTTTCTTTAATCAGCTCAAGTTCTTGAGATAGAGAACGTACACCACTCTCCCCTGGTAAAAAATCAGAATATTTTAATATAGTGTTACTAGCCTGAGATAAAGGAAGTGACTCACTTGTAGTGACTCATTTGTAGTGAGTACAATAGAGAATCAACAGCGTTCAAATTCCTTTAATTAAAATGCTCCAATCTTGTTATAAGATGACATACCTTCTCCATTTGCACATGCTCACAAATAAGTTTAGAGTCAATCTCACCTCTGAAACATTTCACATGAATTATCCATTGACTTCTATATATTAAAATGTTCTGAAATATTTACTGCATATTGCAAAATAAAAATTTATATCTTCAAGATAGTCATGAAAATTGCTATGCAGTCTTACATTTTTGACACTAAATTGCCCTCTGACCTTCCATATATGCACCTTTTCACTTTTCTTTTTCATTTTCACTCTCCTTAAACTATGTTATAGCTTTGAAGCATCCAATTTCTCATCTCTGTATATATTACACAGTCATCTGTATCCAAAAGAAAATTCCACTGCCATTGAATCAATTCCAACTCACAGTGACCCTATAGGACAGAGAATTGTTCCTTTGGGTTTCCAAAGCTTTAAATATTTTAAAGGCTACAGAATGATTGGTGGGATCAGTTGCTAAACTGATTTTATGATTGGCAGCTCAATGTGTAACCAACTAGACACCATGGGCCCATATACAACTTCTCTTGGAAGTCCCTTAATCCCTAATCCTTCTTTAACTACTTCTTACCCTTTTTGTTTTTCCCGTAATTTGTGGGTCTAATTCTTGTCATATTTTAAACTAGGATGGTAAATTAATAAGTTAGTATAGCTTAATAACAAGGAACACAATAGCCAAGTAACTAGCTGATGCAGTCTAGTCAATGAAATAACTCCAGGAACAGATCTAAACATTGTTGTTGTTGTAGTTGGAATGTGTAATTTATGATAGTGATCGCAAAAGCAAACATATGCCATTTTTTGCCACTCATTACACTTTTTACAAGCATTGATCATTTGTTAGCTAAAACCAATTAACAGACACCTCAGAGTAACAAAAGTAAAGTCAACATTATAATTAGTCAAAATTAGAAATAACTAGCAAAATTCACACCTGCAATCAATCACAAATGCAAACACTCTTTCTAAAATGATAATAGAGTCAAAGAAACAATTACAATTCCCAAAGCTGAGAAATTACAAATAGAATGCTCAACACCAAACCTACAGGGATGCGGATGGCTAAAGGTTTACTCAGGAGAAAATTCATGACCTCAAACACTTTCTTTCTTTAAAAAAGTGAAAATCAGTTAATGAAATGCCCACTGAAAGTTAGAATAAAGCTAGCAAACATGAAGAACGTACAAGGAAGAAAACAATTTAGATGAATTAAGATATTAATGAATTGTAAAACAAACATCCACAGACCTCAAAAATAATTCCTCATATAAAACAGAACCACAAAAGTAGTTAAAAATCTTATGCTAATCGTTTTTAAAGAGGGAAAAAATATAAATATAAAAATATAACTGAGAGAAGAAATATTGCTGTCATTGATGAGAAATTTTTAAAAATCATAACAAACATTCTACGATTAAGTTTAATATTGAATGAGAAGGAAGGCTTTAAATAAAATTGATTAAAGAGAACATGAAAAACAGATGTGCTGGAAGTCCCCAAGACCACCCTCTGGTTCAACGGCTTGTTGGAAGTATTCAAGAATTTAGTTTATTATACTCATAATTATCGTTTATCTAAAAGATAGAGATTAAAATAAGGAAAGCATAAAGATGTATTGCTCCATAAGTCAAATAGACTTAATGTGGCCCAGGCAAGCAATAAAACCAAAATGCTTATCATAAATATTATCTTTATGATAAAAGATGTGGCATGACTCAAGGTCTCAAGTATACAAAGATACACTCTTATGAAGCAGGCAACCTAGGGTCTTCTAGTTTACAAATTATATGTGGGGGGGTTACTCCCCCAAAAGCACAAACGGTTCCTTTAGGTGGAGCTTTTATAGTGCACATTTTGTTTTTCTGCTATGTGAATATCAAGCAACTCACTCTGAGTTAGTACACGCAGTGGCGTCACCTGGGAAGGTTCTCTCTGGTCACAGTGAATTTTTGTGAAAGCAGTTTTACATGAACCTTGTTTTTTTGCAGCTGTAAAATTTTGTTTTCTGCTCGGGCAAAATGATGCAGAAACTGCAATGGGAAAAACACAAGTGTACAAGTAGTTTTTTTGTTTCATCAAAGGTGAAATGTCAATTGGTGACAAATCTCATTCTGGATGTCAGTCAATTTCCTGAATGGACAAAAATGCTGACAAAATTTCATGCACTTTTTGCTTGAAGGCTGGCAATGAACAATTGAAGATATGGGAACATTATCTGGACTATCTTGGAGATCGGTTCAGTGAATTTTAGCAGATTTAGAAATGAAAAGGGTCGCTGTGAAATTTGTACCTTGGGTTCTGACTGACCATAGAGAGAGCATTGAGTGGAAACATGCCCTGCCTTGAAATAACTGTTCAGAAGTGACTCAGACTTTTTACCCAAGGTCATTACTGGTGATGAGACACGTTACTATTCTTAAGACCCCAAAGCAAACATCAAACAAGCCAGTAGAAGATACCACAGCCACCTTGCCCAAAAAGCTTGTCAAGTGAAATCAAAGATCAAGACAATTCTTGTTTGTATTTTTGATGTGAGGCGGATAATGCATTTGGAGTTCAGTCCACTAGGTCAGACTGTCAATCAAGCTTTCTATTTAGAGGTTCCAAAAAGATTGCATAACAGTATGACACACACACACACACACACACACACACACACACAAAAGGCCTGATTTGTGGCAGATGGGGGACTGGTTTTGCCACCACGACAATGCACCTGCTCATGCAGCCACCTCAGTGTGCAAATTTGGGGCAAAAAACAACATGTTTCTCTTGCCCCAAGCACCTGACTCACCTGACCTCACTCCATGTGACTTTTTTTGTTTGTTTCCATGAATGAGAGGGACATGAGAGGACAAAGATTCAACAAAGTAGAAGAGGTGAAGAAAAAAAGCAAGGAAGTGTTGTCAGCCATCCAAACAGATAAGTTTGAAAAATATTCCCAAGAATGGAATTGCAGATTTGACAAATGTGTTGAGTGTAATGGAGAGTATTTTGAAGAGATGTTGTTTTGTAAGGTGATTTTGTAAAAATAAATAAATAACTTTGAAAAAAAATCTGGTTTTGGGGGGTGGTAGTCCTCATCTGCATCGGGTAAGCACCAGACCTACCTAACTTTGGGAAATGCAATTGGTACAACCTAGACTTTCGTATTTCATACAAAATAAACTAATGGCAAGTATTCCCACACTTTGAAACTTCACTTCATACCACTTCACTTGTGCAAAAGATCAATGTTCATACTTATTTTAGCTGGCTAAAAGAAATCCAAAGATATCTCACATTCATGCAAAGAAAGTTAAAAGCAGAACGGATATCCAGCATTTGTTCTGTAGTGAACCATTCAAGAGGCTCCATACACCCTAAGCCAGGGGTTCTCAGCCTTCCTCATGCCGTGACCCTTTCATACAGTTCCTCATGTTGTGGTGACCCCTAACCATAAAATTATTTTTGTTGCTACTTCATAGCTGTCATTTTACTACTGTTAGGAATCAGGCAACCCCTGTGAAAGGCTCATTTGACCCTCTAAGGGGTTGTGACCCACAGCTTGAAAACCACTGCCCTGAACAAAGAGATTGGCATCACCAAGCTCCTACTAGATGCAATATCTCAGTGTTGAAGGACTACTACTGTTTTCAATAGTGTCTGTGAACAGCATATGTTAGTGTTATTTAATGATTTGATAGGTTGTTTGGGTATGAGAGCACTAAAAAAATGTCCCCATATAAATTAATGGTAACCAATTCTTCATTTTATGCTGTTTTGACTATTTTACAGGAAGACTCTATGTAAAGACAGCGAATGTCTTAGTCTGGGTTCTTTTTTTGGGGGGGGGCTCTTAAAAAGAATTTTATTGGGGGCTTGCACAACTCTTATCACAATCCATATATCCATCCGTTGTGGCAAACACATCCGTACATCTGTTGCCATCATCATTCTCAAAACACCTTCTTTCTATTTGAGTCCCTCATTTTTTCCCTGCCTTCCCCACCTTCCCTTCCTCACGAACACTTGATAATCCATAAATTATTTTTTCCTGTTTTACACTGTCCAATGTCTCCTTTTACCCACTTCTCTGTTGCCTGTCCCCCAGGGAGGGAGTTATATGTAGATCATTGTAATCGGTTACCCCTTTCTCCCCCAGCTTCCTCTTACCCTCTGGCATCACTACTCTCATTACTGGTCCTGAGGGGTCCATCTGTCCTGGATTCCCTGTGTTTTCCAGCTCTGATCTGTCTGTACCAGTGTATATCCTCTGGTCTAGCTAGATTTGTAAGATAGAATTGGAATTATGACCAACATAAATGATTTTACATATAATTAATATACACACATATGTTCACACATGTACATATATTAATATTCATATATATGTATTTTGTAAGGAAATGGCTCATGCAGTTGTGAGAGACAAATTTCAAATCCATGGGACAGATGTCAGGCTGGAGGCATCTTCTGGCTAGTATAACTACAGGGGCTGACAAGCCCAAGTGTAGCAGATCACTTGGCAGGCTTCAGGCTGCAGAAGTGAACGAATGCAAGGTCAGCAGGTAAAATGGCAGGCTGCTGTAAATTTCCAGCCTCAGCGTGCAAGACAGCAAGTAGCTAGATCAAACTTTGAGAACTGATGGTCAGATGATGAGCCAGATGCAGGGTCGAGACCCAGCAGAAAGTAACCAAGCTTTTCCACAGTATATACTTATACTGGAAACAGGCCACACCCTGAAGTGATTGTGGGGAGATTAATAGGTTTTTAAATACTAGACTACTGAAAATCCTGGCTCAGCTAAGTTGACACAATCTTAAGTATCAAAGTGGAGGAAGCCCATATCATAACATATATTCTGAAAGATATTAAAATTTACCACATGACAAAAAAATTACGGCTTTAAAATTAAATTACTTCAAAATTTAGAAGAACTGATCATTTTAGTGTGATTTAAATCTTTCCAGAATTTATAAGGAGATGGAAGCCTCTATTATTCTTATAATTTTAGAATAAAGTCCTTTAAGTACCAAACAAATGATAGTGTTGAAAAGAAAACTATAGATTGATCATACTTTTGAATATCGATGCCAATAAATACTATGTAGTAGAATTTAGTGGTACATTAAAAGAAGAATGCATTATGACCATATGGAGTCCATTCCAGGAAAACAAGTAGAGTTCAATATTAAGAAATAAATCAATATATTTTTTGTATTAATAGTTCAGAGGAGACAAAAACCACATACTCATCTCAATATAGAGCAAAGCACTGTTTGAAATGGTTCATCATCCATTTCTGATTAAAAAATAGTTAAAATGAAAATATATGCTTCCAATGAAATATATACATCTCAAATTATTAAAGTGAAAAGACAATCGCCATATGACTCTTCCTTAATTACTTATGATTTAAGTACCAACCTCCAGATAAACCAAACTAGACAAAAACAAAAAAAGGAAAGACCTTCCCATTGTCTTCAGTGTCTACAAATATTGTTAGCTGCTATCAAGTCTACAAGTGACAGCACATCTGCCTCGTGAAGTTTTCTAGGCTCTAATCTTCATGGTCACCACTCCACTGTCAGTTTGTCTTGCTGTGGTGGCTTCATGTTGCTGTGGTGCTGCAGCCTGGACGATGGAAGGAAGGCACAGAGTCATTGTGCCCTTTTGAAGTTGTAATTGTTCAACCGTTTTGCTGTTTTTATTAGGTGCCGTCAGCTTGGTTCTGAGTCATAGTGACCCCTGGGCAACAGAATGAAACACTGCTCTAAACGGCACCATCCTCATAATGGTTAAGCTTGAGCCTCTTGTTGCAGCCACGATGTAAATACGTCTGTGGGAAGTCTTTCTCCTTTTGGTGGCACCTCTAATTTAATATGCATGATGTCCTTTCCCAAGGACTGATCTCTCATGATAACATGACTAAAGCCTGAGATGAAATCTTGCCGTATTTGCTTCTAAGGACTTTTGTGGCTGTGCTTCTTCAAAGAAAAATCTATGGATTCTTCTGGCAGTCCAGGGAAATGTCAATCTTCTTGCCAATGCCCTAATCCAACAGTGTCACTTCTTCTGCAGTCTTCTTTTGTCATTGAATATCTTTCACATGTGTATAAAGTGATCGAAACACCAGGTCTTGGTCAGGCACCCTTCGGTCCTCAGAGTGAGGACTTGCTCCGTAATATTGCAAAGAGCTCTTATAAAGCAGATTTCCCCCTGCAATGTCACATTTGATTTCTTGACTGCTGCTTCCTTAAACAATGATTGTCGATCCAAACACAATGAAATCCTTGTCGTCTTTAATCTTTTCTCCATCTATTATGAAGTTTTTTCCTGGGTTAATTGGGAAGATTTGAGTGTTCTTCATCTTGAGTTGCCATCCCTACTGGGAACTGCAGACTTTGATTCCCATCAGCAACTGCTTCCGGCCCACCTGGCTTTCAGCAAGCAAGATGGGGTCATCTGAACATTGCATATTGTTAATAAACCTACCTCTAAAACTGATTCTACTTTCTTCAGATAGCCAGCTTTTCAGGTTATTGGCTTAGCAGATTGAATAAATATGGTAAATGGAAACAACACTGGCATGCACATTTCCTGATTTTAAACTATATAACGTTCTCCTATTTTAAATGTTAAGTTTCATTGACATATAAACCACATATCATACAAATCAATGGTTTAAACATATTAAAAAGAGTTGTACAATCAACTTCAGAACATTTTCTTCTTTATTGTACTCACCATTATTAGCTCTCCTTTTCACCTCAACCTCCCCTAGTGAGCAAACCAACAATAAGAATAAAACTGAGAAAAATCTCAACTGAGGAGAAAATAATAATATGGCCGATGAAGGACGTTGTGCACCTTGAAAAGACAGTCTACAGTCCCCTTTGTCTGTAGCATGCGTTCGTGTCACCATGGCCTGCATAGAAAATAGGTCAAAAGTACCGAGCAGGAACATAGTCCCAGTGCGTGGTCTCCCCTTGGGTCTGAATAAGTAACATTAAGTGTTTTTCCAAGTGGCAGATTGTCCCACCTGGTTTACCCACCAACAGAAGTAAAATCCCCTCAACCTCTGGACTTGAATTTCCATTAAGGTTCATTGAGAGGCCTTGTAGGAGTGTCTTTTGATGGGGGCCCATAGACCAATGTTATATGGCAGGAAATAATTTAATGATGTGTCTTCTCCCTCTCCCCTCAACATGAGAAATTGATCCCAGCTGAGATGAGACCCTCCTTTATTGAATGAAGATGATAGATGGAGCATGAATGTTAGGCGGGGAAACCACCTTGCTGCTTAGGAGATTAGATTAGAAGATTACATGGCTTGAGATCAAATGCCTGCCTTTGTCTGTAATGATGTTTATCTTTATAGTAGTGGTCTCAAATAATATTTTCCCCGTTGTGATTGACTAATTTCACTCAACATGATGGTTTCCAGATCCATTCATGTCATGAGGAAAGCATCATAGTATTCCATTGTTTGTATATATCAGAGCTACTTTATCCATTGCTTGCTGATGGACTTCTTGTTACTGTGGCCTGTGCTGTGATGAATATGGATGAACATAAGTTTGTTCGTGTTGGCTCCCTTATTTCACAATTGTTTTAGGTATCACTTTCCACAATGGTTGCATCTGTTTACAAGCCTACTAGCACCGTGTCTAAGAGTGCCAGTCTGTCCACAGTATCTCCAGCATTTGTTGTTTTCTGTTTTTCAAATTGGGCTATCATTGTGGGATCCCTTGTTTCCTTTGAATTATTGCCTGTTGATCCATGCACAGGCTGCTCATAACCACAGTGAAATACTCGGGAATTCTCATTCTTTGTCATATTACCCATAGTTATTAAGATCACACAGTCAAATTCCTTTGTATAGAAAATAAAATACAAGTAAATATTCTAGGAGGTGGTATATAATAAAGAACTGATAATACTAAAGGAAGAAAATTAAACAGCATAAAAGGCATTTTTGAAAAACAAGGCATCAGGGATGACAGAATATCAATTGAGATTTTTCAACAGCAAAATGTGTTAGATTTCTCAGGTGGGAAATACCTCGGTTCTTGGCTTCGCATGAGAAAGCATTCACACCAAAGCCTGGTTTGTGATCCAAGTGGGTTTTTATAAAAGAAGGAAGAAGTTTCAGGTTTTACAGTCTCAAAAGAGTACATGCTATTTGGGGGAAGCATGACAAACCATGCATAAGCCACACTGGGGCTCACCACTGAACACGGCAACCTCATGGGACTGCTTACCCACAGGTGGTGACCTGAGGCCAGAGAGATTGCATCACAGCCTCAAGGGGACTCAGGAGCAGAGTCAAGGGCAGAAGGGAGAGGAGTTGGAGAGTGAAAAGGGGGCAGTTGTCCAACGTATTTAAACCTTAGGCTGGGGAGGTGTGGTGGAAGGTATTGGTTGACCCCATTGGCTGATTTAAGCCCACCTGGCTGTGTGTGTGTGTGGCTGAATTGGAGCATGCACAATTAAATGGTTCTGATACGGGGTTTAATGCTAGCCTCATTCCTCCCCAACCTCCTGTAGTGGGGCTTTCAGGCATGGGGAGGGACAACCCTGTCCCTATTCTGCCACCTAACAGATGCAATTTTGGAAGTGCTCACTGATCTATGACAAGAAAGTTGAAAGACAGCTATTTGTTCAATTGATAAGAAAAGATCCATATTTTTGCCCATTCCAAAGAAAGTGATTCAATAGAATGCAGAAACTATTGAATACAGTCATTAACATCACATGTAAGTGTGGAAAACTGAGAATGGGATGAAAGTGCAAGCAGCCTACTCTCCACACACGTGACCACAGGGCTTGGAAGACCAGCCCTAGTGTTAGAGGAAAAACATCGACAGACGTGAGGATATGGGGATAAAGCTGGAAATACATGTTTTCCTGAGAGAGTTTTCTCCAAAACTGCCTGCCATTAAGATGCTCATGTAAAGCTGTCTCATACAGGCTCCTCCCTACTCAGCTAAAAGATGCCTCTCTTTATGATCAGTCAGATTCCCTTTGTCCCTATCACTGTAGGGGTCAACTATGCCTTTGTCTCTTAGATGCCCAATTCTTGTCATGAAGTTTCCTCCTAAGACACTCAGGATAGCCCAGAGTCCCACTTTGCCCAGTCTGTTGTGCATGTGCCTGATGGAGGCTTGCATGCCTCCCTCCTATATAAACCCACTGTTCATACACTCGCTCTCTTGCTGCAGCATTGGAGACGAGCCTCTGTAGCACCCCTGTTTTTTCTTTGTTATTTTCCACAATTGCACACACTGCTGCTCAGGACCAGTTTGACTGTGGGGCTGGATCCAACATGTAAGTAAAACTTCACTGACGGTAATTAAAACACAGTTGGAGCAATGTATTGACAAAGAACTGTCAGGGATTCAGGGCAGATTCAGAAAAGGATATGGCATGAAGGAGAATATTGATGGTATCAGATAAACCTAGCTGAAAGCAGAGGCTATCAGAAGGATAGGTACACGTGTGCTGTTGACTATGCAAATGCATTCAACTATGTGGCTAACAACAAATTATTAATGGCAATATGAGGGATGATTCCAGTTAATTTAATTGTGTTCGCTCATGAAGAACCTGCACACAAACCAAGGAGCTGTATTTGAAACAGAACAGGGGTTGTTGCATGATTTAAAATCTTTTAATATTTTTTTCAAAAGTTAGTAGTGGTACCGTGTTTCCCCGAAAATAAGACATACCTATAAAATAAGCCGTAGCAGGATTTCTAAGCATTTGCGCCGTATAAGTCGTCCCCCGACAATAAGGCACAGTGACAGGCGCGGCCCTGCAGCGCACTAGGCGCGGAGTGGTCAGGAAGACAGGCAGCCCTTCTCACCTGCCCCGTGGGGACAGCTGCCATCTCGGAGGAGACTGGGGAGGTGCTGCAGCCCCATCCACAAGGTCGCCCCCTGTCCGGACCGGTTGTTCCGTGTGTGCTGCAAGCTGAGGCTCAGAGGGAGACAGAGGCAGTGAGAGTCGAAGTCCCCTCCGGGAAGTGAGGAGCAGGACGCTCTGCTCTAGGTGTTGTGAGTCATCATGGGGAAAAAGGAACGCTGGGGCGGCCCTTTGACTCAGCACTGTGGTCCATGTTCCACAAGGAGACGACTTCACTATATCTGAATAAGTGTACATTTGTGGACCACACTTAATGAAAATAAGACGTCCCCTGAAAATAAGCCCTGGTGTGTCTTCTTGAGGACAAACAAGTATAAGACAGTGTCTTATTTTCGGAGGAACACAGTAGCGGGGCAGCATCTAGTTTTTCTGGCTTCAGGGTCATGGAAGTTACTATTTATGCGATCCATTCATCCATTGGACGAAATGTTTTTTTATGTCTTTTGATGTTCATTATTCTTCTTTCCTTTGAACTGACCAAAATTTATGCTTTAGATTCTAAAGTGTAATTTTTGGTCAGTTCAAAGGATAAAGTTTACATGATTTCTCATGAACTTTTAAGACCCTAGCCACTACCAAAGTAGATGTCCAACATTGTCATTGTGGACTAGTTATGCATTGACCTTGGCGTCTCCTGAGCCCATCCCTAAGGCCAGAAACCCTTTCCTCCAGGTGTTTACTTATGCCTAAGAATTTTCCATAACTTTACGTCTTGTATGCTTCACTACACTCGTGTACATACATCTATGCAAATGTCTCTGGTCAAATCTGTTCAGTCTTCGTGTCTACACAAGCATTTGCTTGGAGATCACTATTTTGCAGGATTATTTATGTAACAATATTTGCCTGGCTATTAACTCTTGAAAATCTCCCATTTTATCATGTTTCCGTAATTTTTGCCAACTTTCCTCTTATTATTTATTGCCTTCTCATTCACCCAAATTAGCACTTATCTATGATAACAAATGAACACTTATCTATGATAAATTAACACTTATCAATTAACATTTATCTGCGCTCTGATAAGTGAATTGCCTCTCTCTCTTGCCTTCCAACCTCTGATAACCATCAAAGTATGTTTCTTTTTAGTGAGAAAGCCTTTTCTTGATGGTTTATGATAGCGGTCTCATACATTGGCCTTATGTATTTGACTAATTTCAGTCAGCATAATATCCTCCAGATTCATGGTCATTCTTTAAATGTTTTGCAGTATTCTATTGCATGTATATACCAAAGTGTTCAAATCTATTTTTTAGCTACTGAGTCAATCCATTTTATGGAGGGTTGTGGCAGTTTCATAATCTCCTGTCAATTTGCCAAGGGGTGGAGTCTAGCCTGTCAATCAGGCTATAGCCAGTGAGGCCCCCATGTGGGTGTGGCCTTCTCCTGTGGATTGTGGGAACTCCTGTATTCTTCCCTGGAGGCAGGAGACTACTTCATCTTCCTGCTGATGAGCCTGATGTGCTACGCTGATGGAGCCGGAACCCTGGGGCAGGAGGAGCCACACGAGACCCACACCAGTGCTGAGGCGCTTCCACTGCCACTGGATCCACAAGGGACTTTCTACCCACGGGCCTGTGATCTTTCTTCTCACATTCAGTATCATTGCTTGTGCTGGTAAGTCTGAAGAAGAATTGATAGAC
Source organism: Tenrec ecaudatus (assembly GCF_050624435.1). Taxonomy (NCBI): domain Eukaryota; kingdom Metazoa; phylum Chordata; class Mammalia; order Afrosoricida; family Tenrecidae; genus Tenrec; species Tenrec ecaudatus. Next base: position 250,304,827 of record NC_134530.1, on the reverse strand, counting down.
TAGCAACAGACATATGGGCTAATATCAGATTTATGGACTTCACTGGGATGCTTTCTTAATGTACAATTGCTTTTTTATATAGAGTTCTCTCTTACACACATACGGATGTCTATGAATTTGTTTCTCGACAACCCAGACTAACACAAGGGTTTTCCTCTACTTTCCAAAATATGAGTTGTTGTTGTGTTAGTGTGTTTAAAGCTGCATTCTATTTTCCTTTCTTCTTTCCCTTCTTTTTCTCCTTTAAAAATTTCTCTTTATCAATTTTACCTTGATGTTTTTCTTCTTAGACTTTGGCCCTGTGGTTCTGCCACGATATAACCATATGCATTTATTACTTGTGGAGCTGAAAGTCAGTGGGCTGGGGGGTATAGTCACCGAGAGTTTCACAATTAGATTAGTGCAGTTGAGCAACACCGCGGTTGAGTTGATTTCTACTCATAGTTGACCCTATAGGACAGAGTAGAACTGCCTCACAGGTATCCCAATTCTATTATCTTTACCAGAGCAGAATGCTACGTATTTTTTATTCTAGGATCATTTAACACCTGTAAAATTAATCGAGGACCCTGAATAGCTGTTTCATATATGCTATACCTATTAATATGCATGGTATTAGATATTAAACCTTAAAATGTTCACATTTAATATATTAATTATTTTTTGCTCTTGTTGAAGATTTCATTTTACTTGTATCCACAATCAGCACATATAGAAGCAGCATTAATGAATTTATTATATGCTAAAATATTTTAAAATGAAAAATTCTAAAACAAAAATATAATCAGTGTAAGTATGGCTTGTTTTACATTTTTGAAAATCTCTTTAAAATTTGACTTAGTATAAAACACGTGGATTCTCACCTGCTTTTAAATTCAGCCTGTTGCAATATGTTGTTTCGGTTGAATTGCAGAATGTAGGCAGCCACACGGTTTGAAAAGGGGTAGCGGTGATACTTTAATAGACATTCTAGGTGGTTGTGAATACATCATACAGCTTCTGGAAAGCTCCATTGCACATTTGTGAAAGATTGACCATAAAAACCACAAATCATATCATAACCAAAATCAAAAACAAACTCATTGCCATTGAGTTCACTCCAACACATCATTGCACAATTATGAAAACAGATTTGCATTTGAGCACCACCTGCAAAAGTCGTGAGAACCTTCAGCTCTCCCAGAGCACACCTTGAGAAAGTCTAGGCTAGAGGAAGAAGTGACAACGAGCTAGAAGAGAGAAGTCCTTGTTGTCCATTGAGAGCTACTTGAGAATTCAGGATAATGGAAGTCTCTGGAGGTACACTGCCAATTTGGTCAATGCATATGATATTCAATATGATATTTTCTGCACCCCCTCTATCTTCTCTCCTCAATCTCCAACCCTAGAGGTGTTAGAAATGGCCAAGTATTACTATAATACCTCAGGTGACTGGCTTAAACAAAGAGAAATTTATTGTCATTAATTTAGGGAGCTGGAATTTTACATTCAGAAAACCAGCTCTAGCGCAGGCTTTCTCTCTCTGATGGCTCTGGGGAAAGGTCCCTATGTTCTTTTAATATCTATGGGCCTAACATCTCTTGGAGATTTTCATGTGACTTGCCATGACTCTTGCTCTGGGTATAGATGAACCTGACCCAAACTATAGTATTTTCCATCACCTCATATGCATCTGAGAACTGGACACTGAATGAGGAAATCTCAGAGGAACTGTTGCATGTGAATTCTGGCGTTGATGAAGAATCTTCAGCATAATGGACTAACAGAAGAACAAACAAATCTGTTGGAAGAAACACAGCCAGATGCTCCTTGGAAGAGAGGTTGGGAGACTTTGGCAATGCTATCAGGAGAGGTGAGCCTATGGAAAAAGCCATCATGCTTGGTAAAGGGATCAGTGAAAAAGAGGAAGATCTTCAACAAGATCAACTGCTTCATGGCTACAACTGTGGACTCAAATATAATCACAGACATGAGCATGGCTCAGAACTTGACGGTGTTCTGTTCTGTTGTACATAGGGTAACTACGGGTCAGAGCTGACTTGATGGTACACAACAACCAACAACAATAGTCCCAGGCTCTCAGGGCAGAGACCCAATATCCAAAGGATATACTTCCCTCCTGGTTATCCTTTTCTGTGGTATTGAGCTCTCCCCTGTTTGCGTCTCGATCTTTTAATTTCTTGCAAAGGGAAAAAGGATGCAGGCTACACCCTAGGGAAATTGTACTTATATTGGGTCAGGATTGTGACCAGAGTAAATGTGTTGTATTACCAACAACTCCTAGTCCTACTTTATTAACATACCACACCGAACCTACTCTTTACTAGCATGACCTCATCTAGACTCATTAAGCGATTAGGATGTAAAACATCAGATCTCATCCTGGTGGATAATTATATCATTTCCTGTCTGTCAGATTACATCACCTCAAACATAACCAAACTCTACCATTACATAACTGTTAAACAACTGAGAATGGTGGCTCATCAAGGTGCTAAAAAATTGGGGAGGACATAGTCAAACCATGATAGTGAGGCAGGAGGGATAAAAGAAGGGAAAAGTGAAGCATTGATACACACATTCTCTTCCAACTGCCAACCATGCAGACTGCAGTCCATCTCGAAACCACCACACCACCAGGACTCCTGCAGAATCACCAGTGAGTGGGGGGATGATACATTTTCTGGATTAGCATATTGGCTAAACACACACAACACAAATAATTTCACAAGGCATTGTAGAATTTCTCTGAGAAAAATGGCAGAGTTTTTGAAGGGGTATATAAAGAATGTCTGTACCTGATCCAGCTTTAGGAAGCACATCTGCCACATTGGGAGGATTGCCTGGGGTCATGCTGCAGAGTCGGAGATCCTGTGCTTGCTGGGCAGTGGGGAGCGAGCAGGGCCTTCTGCATGGGAATCTGCTGTAGGCAGAATTCTTTCCCTCCTTTCTGAAACAGGTAACAGCCATTCAAAACCAAGAGGGTATAAGAAGGCAAAACACTGTTGTTGTTTATTTTTCTCCAGGAATATTTCAGTGGTACATGAAGTTTGTTTCTCTCCCCTCCCTTTATATATGGGTACTCACTCTGCATTTTGCCCACAGCATATCTTCCGAGAGCAAGATATGAAAAATGCAGGCAGAAGGAAAATGTCTTCCGGCTGTGGGGCCGACAGGCTGTAATCATTTGCTCTCTTTCCATCTTCGTCTTGGTCTATGGACACCATACGTATGCCCCTTCTCTGTCCCTGTTTGCACTCCCCTTCTGCCCTGTGTTTACCTGCAATCGCTGCTGAAACCTCAGGAGGCAGAAGGCTTTGAAGCTCATGATAACTGCTTTGTGGAAGCCAGATGAGAATAAACAACAGCCAGGCACCTCTGACAGCCCAGAGCTAAACCAGTGAGATGCTTATTAAGGAGTCAGGTCATGTTGTGCATCACATGTCACCCAGCATCACCACTCAGAGGAAGAGCTGCTCTGGTTATGACCATCCATCGTGAACCTGATGTCTGTGGGTAAATCCATCTGGGTTAATTGCAGAGAGGAATGTAGGTGCGAAGGGCCGCACCTGAAAACGATCCGTAGCACTCGGCTCCTGAGGCAGACAAGCCTGTTTACCAGTCAGTTTATTTGTAAAGGACGGACTGCGCAGAAGAGTTTGCCGATGTTTGTTATTTTACGTGAAGCACTTTGTGGAATTCATCTCATTTACTCCTCCAAAATGTTGGGAAGTAGGTTTTCTTATTCACTTGGATGAAGGTAAGACAAAATGAGGCAGGGAGAGGTTTAAAGACCTGTCTTCATCACACCTCTCATCAAGGGGAGAGAGGCAAAAGTTTATACAGGTCACCAAACTATCCTTTCATCAGTCAAAACTGACTTCACATGATAATCAAAACCCGGGGCTCCATGGGATTTTCTTGGCGATAACCTTCATGGAAGCAGATGTTATGAAAGCAAATTTGAACTGCCAATAATGTGGTTAGTAATAGAGTGGAAACTATTCACAGCACCCCCGGGCCTCTTCTACCTCTGGATGTGAGCTCCTTGCCCAAATGCACATTATTGCCCACTGTTTGGTTGTCAATCGTTTTAGGGTTATTATTAAGAGAAAACCTGCTTGAAGAACAAGATCAATTCAAAGTTTCTCTTAAAGAGTTGACTGTGCTGGAAGGAACATTGCTTTCATTTGGGCTTGCTTTTAAAATCAGGGATGTGGCAGAGAAAGAGAAGGTGCTGAGGAACTGTAGTCATAAGTTGACTCTGAAAGTTTTGGGGGTTTCTTTGTCAGGAAAAGAGACAAGGGTGTATAGACAAGTCTTTTCTTTTTCATGTTTTTCTTCTTTTCTTAAAGATTTCTTTCAAAATATTTTGTATTTCAACATTTGAGAAAATACAGAACACGCAGACAATAATGCAATGAAGATCTAGGTATCCACAAATTCTCCTCTCTGGATAAAGAACAAGTTATTCTGAAAAATAATTTCCCCGTGCCCTTTATCATCAGTTCCCACCCACAAAATAGATAATGTCTCCTGAATTCTGCTTTGAATTATGATCTGATTTTAGCTTCTTCACTGCTACTTAATTTCTAATAAGATAGTTCTTCCTGGAGTTTTGATTTCATCTCCTTCCATCCACTTACTTGACCTTCATTCGGAAGCACAGGAAAGCTACTTGGTAGATAGGTTTATAGAGATGTTCTGAGAATTAATGAGCTAAGGAAGATGCCATTTTGAGCTTCTGTAGGGAAAAAATGAGCATATAACCTGTTTCTTCTGCTTAAGTGTATTTTTAGAATTACAGGCTCCCCTTTCCTTCCCTTATACGTATATACACTCACTAGATATTCCTCCAAGACTTATTGAAGGAAAGAAACTAGGACATCGTTTTTAATTAAATAATATGATAATAAGGATTCAGGGCCATTCTTAAGCATTAAAATTAAAGTACAGAGAATAATTAACTGATAATGAAATGATAAAGCAGAACACTAATTCTGCACATTTTCAATCAGAAAGCAAATACAGAGCAATACAAATTTATTTCCTACATCACCATGGATTTGTTCACTTTATTTTTGAACTTGGCAGCCAAATTTAATTTCATAGGAAATAGTATGAGGAAATGTGTGTCTTAGCTTCACTTTTATGAACTGTGTGATCTTGGTAAGTAAGTGATGGCATCTTTGCCAGCTTCACTTTCTCATCTGTAACATGGAGATAAGCCAAGTACTTACTCCATTAATTATTGTGAGAATCAAATGAAATAACTCATGCACAGTGCTGAGCTGAGTGCCTGGCTCCTAAGATTGTTTTTGCCTCTGTTGTAGGGTTAACCCCCCACTCATAGCAACCCCGGGCATCATACAGCGAAATGCTGCCTGCGCCTGGGCCTTCCCCAAGATTGCTTGTGTATTGTTTTGATTACAGGGCGTTCATTGGCTGATTTTCACAAGTAGTTCTTTAGATTTCTTCTTGCTCTGCTCTAGGTTCAGTATTATAAAAAGCTAAGCTCACTGTCATTGAGTCGATTTCGACTCATTGTGACCCTATAGGACTGGGCAGAACTGCCCCTGTGCATTTCCAAAACTGTAACTGATCTCTCTCCTGTACAGTGGTTGGTGGTTTCAAACTGCTGACCTTGAGGTTAGCAGTCTAATCTGTAACCATTATGCCACCAGGGCTCCCCCATTCAGTACTATGTAGAATACCACTGACAGAAGGGTGGTGGTTACCCATGAGGTCCACTGGCAGAGAATCAAACCTTTGTCTCTGAATGAAAGGTGGGAGTTGTGCTTCTGAACTGCTCTGCCTGGATTCCTTTTTGTAGCAAGGATTTGTCCTGGCTGATGTGAGTGTGGCTGGTAACAGCTTTCATAGGTAAATTCTTTCAGATTCCATATAACGCTAGAAACCTGCCTGAGATGTGTGAGGCTACCCTCTCCAAGAGCTTCCCACATCTGGTGACTGAATGGCAAGTGGGTCAAATGGCCTGGTCATTTGGGTTCACTGTGGGACTGTTCTGATGGGCACTGCTGCTTCCAGAGCATCTTTCCAGATTGCCCAAGGTCTAATTTGAAGTGGCACTAAGTATTATCTTAGCAGTGAAAGTCAAAGGGAGGTCTTTAAAATTACTGTCCCTAAATAAGAAAGTAAATTAAAAAAAAATACTGTATCCCAGGGGATAAAAGAGAGTAGTACCCCGGGGCACAGTTGGATAAGCATTAGACTGCTAACCTCAAGGTTGGTGGTTCAAACTACCAGTCCCTCTTCTGGAGAAAGTTGAGGCTATTTATTCCTGTAAAGATTTACAGCATCAGAACTCTTTTGAGGATGACTATAAGTTGGCATAAGGAGACAAAGGAGGTAGGGAGTGATCTCCATTATAAAAATTCCCCCAAACCCACTGCCGTTGAATCCATCCTGGCATCAAGCAGTCCTATTTAGTGTTTCCTACGCTGTACGTGCTTACCAGAGCCGATAACCTCCTTTTCCTCCTGAGCAGGTCTACCAGGCTCTAATTTGCCAGGCTAGACTCTGAAGAAACTGGGTGAATTCTGAAAACTTAATAAACCAGTAGCTCAAATTCCAGTGTCCATTCTAGATGTGGTATTTTAAAAAATAATAATTTTATTGGGGGCTCATACAACTCTTATCACAATCCATACATCCATCCATTGTGTCAAGCATATTTGTACATTTGTTGCCATCATCATTCTCAAAACATTTCCTTTCTATTTGAACCCTTGATATCAGCTCCGCATTTCCCCTCCTCCCTCCTGGTTCCCCCCTCCCTTGATAATTTATAAATTATTATTATTTTGTCATATTTTAAACTGTCCAATATCTCCATTTTTTCTGTTCTCCATCCCCCAGGGAGTGGGTTTTGGGTAGACCCTTGTAATCAGTTCCCCCTTTCTACACCAGTTTCCCTCCACCCTCCCAGTATCACCACTCTCACCACTGGTCCTGCAGGGAACATCTGTCCTGGATTCCCTGTGTTTCCAGTTCCTGTCTGTACCAGTGTACATTCTCTGGTCTAGTTGGATTTGTAAAATAGAATTGGGATCATGATAGTGGGGGGGGGCAAGGAAGCATTTAAAAACTAGAGGAAAGTTGTATGTTTCATTGTTCCTACACTGCATGCTGACTGACTCCTCTCCTCCCTGCAACCCTTCTGTAAGGGAGTGTCCAGTTGCCTACAGATGGGCTTTGGGCCTCCACTTTGTACTCCCCCTCATTTATAATGATATGATTTTTTGTTCTCTGATGCCTGATACCTGATTCCTTTGACATGTCGTGGTCACACAGGCTGGTGTGCTTCTTCCATGTGGGCTTTGTTGTTTCTGAGCTAGATGGCCGCTTGTTTATCTTCAAACCTTTAAGACCCCAGATGCTATATATTATGATGGCCAGACACCATCAACTTTCTTCACCACATTTGCTTATGCACATATTTGTCTTCAGTGATTGTGTCGGGAAAGTGTGCATCATGCAATGCCAATTTAATAGAACAAAGCCTTCTTGCATTGAGTAAGTACTTGAATGGAGGTCCAATGTCCTAGATGTGGTATTTTTGCTAGAGTAGATGAATACAGCTTCGGGTATATTTTATGTGGCTGTTAATTTGACCGATGCATTTGTTTCTATTCCAATTAGAAAAGAGAATCAGAAAAATATTCTAATAAAATCAGGTGCATAATGATATTTGTTTACAATTTGACATCAGGGTTATATTAACTCTCCAGCCTATTACCCAGAGATATCCTGATCATTGGTATGTCCTGCCCATCAAAAAAATATGTTGTTTAGTCTGCATGAACAAGAATTGGTTAGCATGATGGAATCCTCGACAAGGCAAATATACTTTGGAAGGTGGAAATAAATTCTCTGAACATTAAGAAAAAATTTTCATGGCCACATTCATGAAAGTTTTAGGGATCCAGGGGTCACAGTTTTTCTGGACCATCTTCTTCAAATCATTTAGTCTTGAACCTCTGAGCAAAAATACGTGAATATAGTACTTGCTGAAATGCCTTATGTTCTGCAGATGGCATATTCCTTACCCCTCTGCAGGAGACAAAGGATGGCAGCTTCTGGTAGTCTCGGAGCTGTAAACATTTCTGAAAGTCCAAGCGGAGATGGAAATAACTCTGGTAATAGGCCATAGAAGGGTCAAGGTGCTATGTGGAATTTGTGGCCATCACAGTGTGTAGACTATCTGGGTTTTGGAACAAAGCTATACGATCTGCAACAGAACATGAAACGCCCTTTAAACACCCTTTAAAGCTATAGTAACTGCAACAGAAGAAAAAAAACCACTCTCGGCTAGCCAATAAAGACAGGTTGGTTACATTCATCTTTTCTGTCTTAGCTCTCACCACAGAAATGATTCTGAGGATCTTGGCCTTCCTATATTCAGTGGACTTTGATGAGGGAGAGTATTTTTCCTAGAGGGATTGCTGTTGTTCCAGGTATAAGTGCATGGTTATAGAGGTATTTATAAGTTTCACAGTATTATAAAATTAAAACCAAATAATCAAGACATGTTTCCCATGTTGGCTTTAGTGGCTAGAAAATATAGGTCTATATGTCTCCCTTCACCCACTTTTCTGTTATTCGTCCCCCAGGGAGGGGGTTATATGTAGATCATTGTGATCAGTTCCCCCTTTCTCCCCCTCATTCCCCTTCCCCTCCAGGTATTGCTACTCTCATTATTGGTCCTTCGGGGTTTATCTATCCTGGATTTCCTGTGTTTCCAGCTCTGATCTGTACCAGTGTACATCCTCTGGTATAGCCAGATTTGTTAGGTAGAATTGGGATCATGATAGTGGTGAGGAGGCAGCATTCAAGAACTAGAGGAAAGTTGTATGTTTCATTGGTGCTATACTGTACCCTGATTGGCTTGTCTCCCTCCCCCACCCCCCACAACCCTTTAGGAGGGGGATGTCCAGTTGCCTACAGATGGGCTTTGGGTCTCCCTTCCCCACTCCCCCTCATTCACAATATATCATCCTTGCTTTTCAACACTTTAAAGAGATCTTGTGCAGCACCTTTATCCAATACAATATATCATTGATTTCTTGACTGCTGCTTCCATGAACATTGATTGTGGATCCTTGACAACTTCAATTTTTTGTTGCCATTTATCAGCATGTTACCTGTTGCTTCATTTGTGAGGGTTTTGGTCTTCTTTACATTGAGTTGCAATCCATACTGAAGGCTGCGATCTGTGATCTTCATTAGCAAGTGCTCTGATTCATCCTCACATTGAGCAAGCAAGGTTGTGTCAACTGTATATCATAGGTTATTAATAAGCCTTCTTTCAATCCTGATGCAGCATTCTTGCTCATATAATCCAGCTTCTCAGATTGGTTGCTTAGCATAAAAACTGCCCAAGAATGGTGAGAGGATAAAGCCCTCATGCACAGTTTTCCTGATTTTAAACCATGCAGGAGTCCCTTGTTTTGCTTGCATAACTGTCTTTTGACGCATGTTCAGGTCCCCCGTGAGCACAATGAAGGGTTCTGGAATTCTCATTCTTCTCATGGCCATCCAGAGTTTGTTAGAATCTACATAGTTGAATGTCTTTACCTAGTCAGTGAAACACAAGTAAACATTTTTCTGGTATTTTCTGCTTTCAGCCAAGATCCATCTGAGATCAGCAATGCCTTTTCTGAATCTGACCTGAATCTCTGACAGCTCCCTGTCAATATTACAGCTTCAACTGTTGTAGGATGGCCTTTAGCAATGTTTCACATGCATGTGATATCAATGATATTGTTCTATAGATTGACAATTTTTCTTTGGAATGGGTATAAATATGGATGTCTTCTAGTCAATTGTAGCTGTCTTCCAAATTTCCTGGCATAGACCGGTGAGTGCTTCCAGCACTTCATCAGCCTGTTGAAGCATCATAATTGGTCTTACATCAATTCTTGGATCCCTGCTTTTGGCTAATACATTCAGTGCAGCTTGGACTTCTTGCACTATCATTGATTTTTGCTGATATGTTACCTCTTGAAATAGTTGAACGCTGACTGGTTCTTTTTGGTACGGGGGCTTGTGCATTATTTCTGTCTTCTTTTGAGGTTTCCTGCACCATTCAATATTTTTCTCATAGAGTGTTCCAATGTTGCAATGCGAGGCTTGATTTTTTTTCTTTAATTCAGCTTCAGGTGCTCACATGTTCTTTTTAGGTTTTCTAACTCTAGTTCTTTGCACATTTTCATTACAATACTTTACTTTCATTACACTTCTCAAGGCTGGTGCATCTCTGTCCAACTCCCCGACTTCATCATTACTTAGCTGTTCTGTGACTAAGGCACATTCCAGGGTCTTTTCTGACATCCACTCTGATCATTTCTTCCTTTCCTAGAAAAATCAATATAAAATAAAAGAGATTGAAAAAGTTATGAAGGCGAGTGGATGCACTGGGAGTATTGCAATGGATAATGCTCTTAGATACACAGTCAAGTAATAGTGAGAATCGACACGTGGATTCTTCAAAATGCTGAGATCAGAAGAAATAGATGGTGCTTAGTTGCCATTTTCAAAGGATCTCATTAGAAGGCTCTAGATAGAGTGTGAGGAAATATGAGAAAAAGCAAAAAATTTTTTAAAAAGCAAAAAGAAGAGCAGACTTACTGATTGAATAGAGCCTAGAAGGTTTCCTGGGTCCAGGGGCCTTGAGTTATACTTCAGGTCTTCCTTTAAACTCATCTCCCTGGCTCAATTTTCAAGCAAACAATAATCGGGTGTACAAAGGAAGCAACACCACTCATATAGCATAGACACTGAGAACAATCAGTCACTTGAAATGAAAAGGGCAGCATTTACTCATGGACAAAGTAGAAGGATTAGGTAAGCAGGAACAATGAAAATAGGAAATACACAGAGGAAGTGGGGGGAGTGATGTCTTATTGTGGGAACTGAAATCAAGGAGATGAAACAAATGTGTGTGAATTGTTGCATGGAAAACTGATCTTTCCTGTAAATCGTCACCCAAATCACAATAAAAAGTAAAACAAAGCCCCCAAGTCAGTCACCCCCAAGCCAACTAACTAAAAAACCAAATGAAGAAGAAGAAAAAGAGCCATTGAATAATCTGTGAAATTCAGTTTTACTGATGCACATCGGGCTACCATGAGTTGGAATTAAGCCAATGGTAACGGGTTTGTGCTTGGGTAATTATTATAATAAGGCAATACCAGAATAGAGTGTGTTATAAACGTAATCGGTTTTGTTTTATAAAAAGAGCAGAGTAGAAACAGAGGGGAGAGACGAACATAAAGGAACTCATGGTGCTATGGACAAGGTGGGACTATCCCTCTCCCACACTCCCTACTCCCTCTACAACTCATGCCCTAAATTAAGATATAAAGAAATGAATTTGTGTTATTTAAGTCCATCCACCTATGGATGAATAGACACCCAGGATGAATGAGTATTGGAAGAAGAATGGGAGTAAATATTTATCATCTCTATATCTATCATCTATCTATACAGACACACACAAGGCTGTCCCCTCCACCCCCAAACCTGAAACAAGCTCTGCTGGGTGGAGCTTTCATAGTACTCGTTTTCCCACTAGGCAACATGCTCTCAGTAAATGCACCCAGCGGCATTGCCTGGGAAGGTTCTCTCTTGTCATAGGAAATGATTGCATAAAAACAGTTTTGCTTTAACTGTGAAATTTTGTTTCCTGCTTGGGAAAAATGCTACAGAAACTGTTGTGATATTGAACACAGCTTACAAGGATGGCGCTATAGGGAAAATGCAAGTGTATGAGAATGGTTTTTTTTTTTTTGTTGTTTCAGAAAAGGTGAAATGTTGATGACAAACCTCTTTCTAGATGCCAATCAACTTCTTATATGGATGCAAATGTCAACAAAAGTCATGCAATTGTGCTCGAAGACTGATGACAAGCTACCGAAGGGATGGAGACGTTTCTAGACCAGGGGTGTCAAACTGGCGACCCGCAAGCTGCATGGAGGCTGAGGTGATTTCTTGTGGCCCATGATGCTCTGAAATAAAATGAAAATAGAAAAAATTGTTACAAAGAAAATAACAATTAGGGGAGATCAAGGTAATACCGTACACACAATACCCTCATTACATTTTATTTCAGAGCATCATGGGCCACGAAAAAATTACCTCCTGGGGCCACATGTGGGCCGCTAGTTTGACTCGCATGATCTAGACTATCTTGGAGCTCGATTCAGTGAACGTTCATGAAAGCTCTGGGAATGAGAAGGGTAGCTGCAGAAGTTGTGACTTGAGTTCTTACTGATCAGGAAAAGGAGCAGAGTGAAACATTCTGTGCTTTGGAAGAACAGCTCTGAAATGACACAGACTTCCCCCCAAGGTCATTACTTGTGATGAGACATGGTGCTATTCTTACTGCCTGGAAAGCAAACATCCATCAAGCCAGTGGAAGACTCCATCATCACCTTGCCCCCCACCCCCAAAGCTTGTCAAATGAAATCAAAGATAAAGACCATGCTCATTTGATTTTTTTGATGGAGGGGGAGAGTGCATTTGGAGTTTGTTCCATGAGGTCAGACTGTTAATCAAGCTTTCTATTTAGAGGTTCTTAAAAGATTGTATAACAGTGTGTGACAAAAAAAGACCTGATTTGTGGCAGATGGGGCACTGGTTTTGCCACCAGGACAATGCACCTGCTCATGCAGCCATCTCAGCGTGTGCAAAAACAACTTGTCTTTCTTGCCCTACACACCTCACTTAACTGACTTTGCTCTGTGCGGGTTCTTTTTCTTTCTGCGAATGAAGAGGGACATGAAAGGACAGAGATTTGATGATGTAGGAGAGGTGAATAAAAAAAGGGGGGGGGGAGTTGTTGTCAGCCATCCAAACAGATGAGTTTGAAAAATGTTTCCAAGAATTAAATCGCAGATTTGACAAATGTATTAAGTGTAATGGAAAGTACTCTGAGGGTGATAAGATTGTTTTGTAAAATAAATTTAAATACATAGCTTTGAAAAAAAAATCCCAGTGGTTTTTTTTTGGGGGGGAGGGTACTACTCCTTCTTATAGAACACATATATAGTAAACATGTATATAACATATATATACATATATATGTTTGATAGAAGCTATTCATATGTTGTTGATTTGTTGAAAACCTATCCATAAATGTGGTAAAGCAGATAGTCTATTGAAGTAGCACTAGGTAACTAAGATCCTCTAAAATCCTAGGGGTCTGCACTGAAATTCTGTATTGGGCTTGCTTGACACTCCATTCAGTGTCTTTATTTACCAGCAACAACAATACTACAAGCATGATAACTGCTGCCGTTGCAGGACTCTCTCTTGCACTGAGCTCCAGTCAAAACTCTTAGGATTCCGAGTCTACTGATTAATGGGTTAGAGTCGTAAGCTCAAGGTTTGTATATGGTGCCTCTGCATCTGAAGAGGTTTCAGTGCTTCTTCTTCTCTGGGGGTAGGAGATAAAAATGCATTATTTGTGAGTTATCTTGTAGGAAAAGATATTCTGACATGCTCCAAACCACTGGCTCCCTAGAAACTTAATGAATATGGCAAATAGTTTAATCTCTATAGGGTTTATCTCTCACACTTATAAGGACATCTCAGGTACTTGCTGTTTTGGCTTTTCCAGTCTACCTGACGTGGTGTCATTACCTTAGTAGGTCAGCGGTGCTACTCTGTGGAATGTGTAGACAATAAAGTTCCATGCAGACAACGTTATAGCAAGAAGTGCCAACATAGTTCTAAACCAAGACTGTGGGTTTATATAACCGTCTATCTCTGATTCATGAAAACTGCCTGGCCCTTCTGGAAAAGGTATTCGAAGGCATGGAAGTAGCAGCTCAGCAGCCACATACCATTTAAAAGACTATGAGATCGGTTCTAACAGATAATGTATCCAGTATGTAAACTTCAATCAGGACACTTTTTGATTATATTTATGGTAATCTACTCTTGCTCACCATGATACACTTACTTAATTCAGTGGTCAGACTATGAAATTGAGTAGGGATATGATGAAGTCCACCACTGACCTCAAAATTAAAATTTTCGCGAGAAGCACAAAACTTGCCAGTCTATTCAACAAATAGTTTTTATTTTCAGTTATAATATTAGTCAGGGGATAGGCAATTTCAGGAGCTTCTTCTGGCTTTTCCTGATGATACTTCATCCTCCTGGGACACGTAAACAATGTGAGGTATCCGCCATCCTCCAAATAGGTTCGTCTTTATTATGCAAGTGGGAACTTGGGAAATGACCTTGTGCATGAGGCAAAGTCAGGAACCCATTCATCATTGTCTGTCCCCCTCAGACCTCCATTCTAATCTGAGGACTTTGATGACAATTTGGAGCCTCTTCTGGGTCAAAGAAAATGTTCTATCTAAAAGGCCGAAGCAGAGGTGTGGGAGGAACTGAGGTATTGCAGGAATCACTGCTGCATAAACACGTTATGACATAGCCGGGGAGACTGCTTTCTACTCAGCAATCTATGCCTTGCAGGGTTGTGACTTGCTCCTTGGTTTCAGTGAACACAGAGAGACACCACTAAGAACTCCAGTTGTAACTTACTTTGGCTGTACTGTATACATTCTTTAGAAGAGGACTGACATTTACTCCTGGGAAAGCTCAAATTCTGCGCCCCCAAATACAAGGGTCTTTAGAATGTTTGTGGAAAGAGTCCTTTGTCTTTTAATAAAACTTTCTCCCCTCCCCCCAAATTAGAAGCCCCTCGTATGTATTGGAGCACTAACCCCTACAGCCATCGATACATTCCTGTTTGGAATGGCGTTTTCTTTATTTCGCTAGTTATATCACACCCTAATAGGGTGAGTGGGTTCTAATCACCTCTAAGTTATAAAAAAGATTACTAGGCACAGAGATATTCACCCACAGGAGAGCATGGACACTATGCACAGGATCATCTAACAGAAAAGTAAAATGAATGCCCAGGCTCATCTACAGCCAAGTAATTGGCAAGACCAGACCTTAATTTGGATTGACAGCTTTCCAAACAGCGAGAAAGTAGAATTTTCTTCTTTAAAGCCACCCATGTGTGGCATTTATGCCACAGCAGCACTAGGAAAGTAAGGTCCTTCCCATCCTCAGTTATCTATTTTGCGTGGCGAAGGCCAATGCTCATGTGCCAAGGAAGAGAGAAAAGCTCTGAAATTGGGTGAAAACTTACTATC
Source organism: Tenrec ecaudatus (assembly GCF_050624435.1). Lineage (NCBI taxonomy): Eukaryota > Metazoa > Chordata > Mammalia > Afrosoricida > Tenrecidae > Tenrec > Tenrec ecaudatus. Next base: position 250,289,627 of record NC_134530.1, on the reverse strand, counting down.
TACAGCCCCGGCTATTAGATTATTCTGAAGAAGGGCTTGTCCAGGATGGCTGAGCATATAACACTGTATCTATCACTCCAAACTATAAAACAGCTCTACGTTATTTTGGTTGGCTAGTTCTAAAGTCAATTACAAAATACCCATATCTATTTCCCCAAGGATATCCTTCAAAACAAAGTCAAAATACGTAATTTTCTTTTCTGACTTAAATCCAAGAAGATCCCCACATCCCACCCCAAAGGAGATGTTGAAAAACAGGGCTGGTGAAATCGGTCTCAGAGGATAAAAGAATGCAAATATTCTTGTTTTGTTTTGTGGTGTGCTTACGGAGCCCAAGTAGAGTGGTTGGACTACTAATAGCCAGGTCAGCAGTTCAAAACCACCAGCCATTCGGCAGGAGAAAGATGAAGCCTTCTATCTCCATAAAGAATGTCCTTCTTGGAAGCCTACAGGAGCAGTTCTCCTTTGTCCTCAAAACTCACTGCCACCTAGTCAATTCCATCCCAGTAGTATACACTAAAACTGCCTCCTTGGGTTTCGGAGAGTGTGACTCTTCACAGGCCGGGAAGGCTTCCTTGTCCCATGGACAGCAGGTGCTTTCAAACTGCAGATCTTGAGGTTATCAGCCAACCACTAGGGCTCCTCTTCCCTCTGTCCCAGAGGGTGGCAATGAGTCAGAATTGACTCGATAGCCTCGAGTGTTTGGTTTAATGAGCTTAAAGAGATCCTGAATGCACAATGGTAAATCACTGTCTGCTAACCAGAAATGTTAGCAGTTAGAACCTACCAGATGTTCGGTGGGACAAAGATGTAATCTGCGTCTGTAAAGATTACCATCTCATAAACCTTCTGAGGCAATTCTACTCTGTCCTGTGAGGTTACAATGAGTCAGATTTGAGCAAACAGCAGTGAATTTGGCTTGGGTTTATTTTGGAATGAGCTGGAATTTCCATGCACAGTTTAATCTGAACAGTTAAAAATAATGCAAAATAGCTTCCTCATAATCTTCTTTAAACCTCAATTTCCTTATCTTTCCTACCTTTACAAAGCTGTATTCTCATAAAGAAAGAGGCATAAGTAAAGTGATTCTAGAAACAAAACATTCTGTAGGGCAGAGGGGGAGGGGAATCTCTGGCAAAGAAAGCCTTAATGAGTAGTTCTAGTCCTAAACAACTTTTATTAGGCCAAGTTTTTGTCCCACACTTGTGCTTATCTAGGCAAAGGGACTTCAGGATAAGACCTGCATTTGGAGGGATTTAGGTAGCAATTAGTTGTAGATTAAAAAATAAAAAGGAAGATTATCAAATCTAGATGTATATCCTTCCATTCATGTATTCAACACATATGTATTAAATATCCCAACACTTCACTCATCAGCTATGTTATAATTCATAAGTTCCCAAACTTAATTGACCTACGCCCCTCTTTTCTGAAAAACCAAAACCAAAACAAAAACCCACCATAAAAGCCAAACCAAAACTCAGTGCACAACCCCACCCCCCTGACTCCACCCCCCTCCCCACTGGTAATTACAACCTTTTGTACTATAGTCTATAATCCAGAATAAAATGTAGGTGTGGTAGTTACATAATTTCACGTCAACTTGATAAATAAATATAGGGGTGGAGTCTAGCCTGTCATTCTGACCACAGCCTGATGCCTCTTTGTGGGTGTGGCCTCTTCATGAGAATTCTGGGAACTTCCTTTTTTTCCTCCGTGGAGGTGGGCCATACACTCTGCCTTAGTCTCCTGTTGACAAGCCACAGGGAGGCTTTCTGAGCCCTCCCTGTGAAAGCCTCTCTCTCTGCTTCATCTTCCTGTTGAAGAGCCACTCACAGAGAGCTGGAGGAGCATGTGGAGACCCATGTCAGCACTGAGATGCTTTCACCACTACTGATCCACAAGACTTTTTACCCACCGCCTGTGATCTTCCTGCATTTGGCATCATTGCTTGTGTTGTGAGTCTGAAGAGGAATTTATAGACTACTACTGGACTTAAGGACTTGATCTGGACTGGGCTGGGATGTTTTCTAAATACACAATTACTCTTTGATATACAGCTCTTTCCCATACACATATGGCTGTCTCTGAATTTGTTTCTCTAGTCAACCTGGTGTAACACAGTAGGTATCTGCTTTTTGTAATCCCTCTGAATTGTTCCAGTACTCTCCTAGAAGGCGCTATCGCCCACTTTGGGAAACACTGTTGTTTCCCAAACATATATGACATGAGAGTGCACCAAACTCTACAAACAGGCACACAGGACACCCGGGATCATGTAGAAAGATCCCAGTTGCCCTGTTGGAGTCCTTTTTTTTTCTTCTAGTAGAGAAGACAGTAAAAAAAAATAGTAAATCCATCTGAAGGGGGCAGTGGTGCTTCAGTGGTAGAATTGTTACCTTCTATGCAAGAGTCGACTTTAGGGTTCAATTCCTGCTTGTGAACTTGATGCACAGACAGCAGCCTTCTGTCATTGGAGGCTTGCAGATTGCTATTTTGCTAAACGGGTTCCGAGGGAGCTTCCGCACTAAGACGGACTACAAAGAAAGGACAGCAAGTAAGAACTTTGTGGATCACACTGATTTCATCATGTTGTGCATGGCACCACCATAAGTTAGAGGACATCTGGGCAGCAGTCAACAATAATTCCATCTAACGAGCAAAGTATTGGGGTACAAAGGGAATGGACTGGAAGAAAAAGCAAAGGTTTAAGGATGAGGAGGTTTGGCTAAGCAGCTTCTCATGTTAAGTGAGTGGTGATAAAATGCCATGTTACTAATTCAGTTTATATATTAATCTCTAAAGGAGCCCTGATGGTATAGTGGGTTATACATTGGACTGATAACCATAAGGTCAGCAGTTCAAAACAAGCAGCCACTTTATGAGAGAAAAGTGAGGCCTTTGACTCCCATAAGAGTTACAGTCTTGGGAACTCACAGGGACAGTTCTGTTCTGTCCTACAGGGTCACTAAGAGTCAGAATCAACTTGATGGCAGTGAGTTTTGGGATTTGTTTTATCAGTCTCTAAAATCTGTGTTGTCATCTTGACGATTATTGGGTGATGTGCATGGAAGGTGGAGGGCTTAGTGTTAAAATGAAGGAAGAGCAAAGGAAAATGAAGATGCTGGGGGGTTTTAGTGTTAGTGCTTTGGGAAGGAATGCAATTTGGGAATTAAATTTTACTGAAAACATTGAATCTTCTTCTCCAGCTTCTCCCGAAGAGCCCAAAGGTTATTAGAAGAGATTTTCAAGACATTGACTTAGAATTTGGGCCAATTTTCCTTTCCTCTTCACATTTAAATGTATTTATCCTGTATGGCATTTCTTACTGAACTTGGCCTTTTTCAGATCTTCCCATAAGCTTTTCCTGTAAGGTTATACTTCAGTACCTCAAAATGAAGAGTCTTGAAATTTCCTGAAAACCACATTCAACTTTTCCACTGTGAACCTGCTTCTTCTTTGTTAGGGTTTCCTGTTCCTGGACCTTTGCCCTATCTCATGATTCCTGTTTCCATGCCAGTTCCCTTTGGATTAATGTTTCATCAAGTCTGCATTCTTGAGTCGTGGCATTGTCTTTGCCTCTATATACTATTTCTGATTTTCTCTTGTGATTTCCATCCTTGACAGCCTAGTCTAGTCCTAAGTTCAACCTTCTTTCCTGCCAGTGAGCCGCATGACCCTCAGTTAGACCAAAGGGGCTTAGAAAATTTTCAGCTTGATTTTCGCCAATAAATTTTAAAATATGGAGTCCTCGAATGGTTAAAAATGCTAACATGCTCAGTTGCTAACAGATAGACTGTAGGTTCAAGTGCACTAAAAGATACTTGGGGGGAAAAGGACTAGTACTCTCTTTCCAAAGCAGCCGTCATTGAAAACCTATGGAGCACAGTTTTACTCTGACGCACTGGGATTGCCAGGCATGGAAAACAATTCAACAGTAACTTCCTTTTATTTTAGCTATAAAATAAAATCAGATAAGGTAAAGATTGGAAATAATCACAGCATATAATCTATATTTCAAACGTTTACCTTTTAACACAGGTTGTGAAGCAAATGATTTTTACTCCACTAGTAATAAAAAGATTGGCAGATCAAATCCATTTGGTGGGCTTCAGCCATTGAAAATGATAGGACTCACAGTTGTATGCTAAAACATATGTGGTTGCTGAGCATTGGAATCAACTTGATGTCAACAGGAATGGTTTCATTTGATAACTTTAAACCAAAGCAATAACTGCTTGATAGCTGAATTTCAGATAACAGGAGAAACTAATAGATTTATTTTAGTGCAAGATTATCATGTTCTTCCAGACTTGGTCACAATGTTGGGTCCCCTTTTATATTCAACACAATAGAATATTAAAATTGTTTCTTTTCTAGAGTCATGATGGAGAATATTCAGCCATTTGTTTATAGTTCTAATAACCAGGTTCATACAAAAATTCAACTATTTAAAAATATCTGTTTTAGCCATTCAAATTTAGAACATGATTTACTGTATTGGTTTTCAACTATCTTTTTGTGGTGGAGGCTACTTAAATATGCGTGTATGTGTACACAGATGCATGTGCATATGTGTGTAACAAGGAGTATGAAGGAAGCTGGTGTGCTGAATGCATTTTAGAGGTACACTCATATCTCAGAAGCAACTCACGAGTTTGCCTGCTGATCTATCCCACTGGGATGATGAGTAGTGAAGGCAACATGTTGCTGTGTGTCCCCCGTGTCTGCAATGGGGGCTGGCATAAGATCAGCATTCAATATATGTGTGAAGAACTGTAAAATTGTCACCGTGTTTTATTAACCCAAAATATCTTCTCATCTAAATTCTGCATTATGCATGGAATAAAGTATAGTTGACAGAGTGTTTGACCTATCACATTTTGTTGCTGATAGATCATAGGTACTGGCTAGATTTCTGACTTGGAGCTTACTTCATATGGTGTTTCCTCACATTGCTCTTATCTAAAGAGTTTATATGTTAAAAAAAAAAGACACCTCACTTCTAAGCACATATAACACATAATATAGCAAAGTTTTATTTGTGTTTAATCATTGAATCCTAGGAATCCAGGATTATTCAGCTACTGAAAGCAAGTAGGGTACTTAAGATGCCTATTTTCTTCAAAGGAAGACATTTCCTTAGGGAAGAATATGAGAGATGCTAGTGCTTTCTATCTGAAATTGCTTCTTGGCTGTATCAGATATTGCTTTTTAAGCCTTGGAAGGTGGATTAATAGATCTTGAATGGCTTGACATTAACAGCTTTCTATGACCCATTTTTAGAGGAAGGATCACATTTGAGGGTAAAGAAAGAAACAGACAGATATCTAAATGAAGAATTATCTGTTGATGGAAAAATATTTGAACTTTTTCATTTAAAAAGATATGAAGAGAATTGTAAAACCAAAGGAGAACACAAGCATGCGTAGTCCCCTAAAGACAAAGACAAAGACAGATTATAAATGGAAGTTATTTGAAGGACATTTCATTTCACACTTTTTCTTTCCTTCTCTTACTTAGAGGAATAACTTGAAATGATGAACTAGTAATCGAGTTGGAATAGACTTGATGGCAGTGCGTTTTTAAAAGGACTCTTGTGGTGGCAAATCTATTGACTGTATCATAGTCTCACATAAAGAAGGGTGACCACAGGAGTAGCGTGTGTGTGTGTGTGTGTGTGTGTGTGTGTGTGTGTGTGAGTGTGGCTTGGAGTGAGGTTTTGATTGCAGGAGTCTTCTTCAGAAATATATCAATACCCTTAGGAGGAGGATGCTATTGGAATTCTGATCATCATATCATTGTGGGACACTGTAAGCATAACCACATCCCAAATCCACACCAAATGGGAAGACTGAAGCCAAAAATACTAACAAGGAAAATAATAATAATTGAAAACATTTGGACTTTCTTTTTTGTTTATTACACTCTGTATGGCATAAATATTTTTGATATCTCTATAATATGAATCACCAACTTAGATGTACATTAAAGAATTGAGAAAATGAAAGTAATTGAAAAAATATTTTTTCTTAAGAGATATAGTAGAAGGAGTTAGAGATATAGTAGTAGTAGTTATGGCATTGCGTAGTAATTATCTTAGTTTCCTAGTCCTGCTGTGTGTAATGGTAGAACCATAGGATGAGGGATTTAAGAACAGAAACTTATGTTGCACAGTTTAAGAAGCTAGACATTGTCCGTTCTCATAAACATTTACAGTTTTATTTTTTAATAAACAGTTTTATTGGAACATAATCCAAATATCATACAAGTCAATAAGTTCAGTCATATCCAGAAGTACTGTACAATCATTACCACAATCAATTTTAGAACATTTTCTTTTTTTCTTGTATCCCTAATTTTTTTAATGTTTTATTAGGGACTTATACAACTCATCACAATCCATACATACATCAATTGTGTAAAGCACATTTGTACATTCATTGCCCTCATCATTCTCAAAAAATTTGCTCTCCACTTAAACCCCTGGCATCAGCTCCTCATTTTTTCTCCTCCGCTCTCGCTCCCCCTCCCTCATGAATCCTTGATAATATATCAATTATTATTTTGTCATATCTTACCCTGTCCAACGTCTCCCTTCACCCACTTTTTTGTTGTTGTTGTCTGTCCCCCAGGGACTGGGTCACATTTAGATCTTTGTAATCGGTTGCCCCTTTCCAACTCACGTTCCCTCTACCCTCCCAATATCACCACTCACACAACTGATCCTGAAGGGATCATCTGCCCTGGATTCCCTGTATTTCCAGTTCCTGTCTGTACCAGTGTACATCCTCTGGTCTAGCCAGACTTGCAAGGTAGAATTGGGATCATGCTAGGGGGTGGGGGGGGGCAGGGGGAAAGCATTAAGGAACTAGAGGAAAGTTGTATTGTTCATCGTTGCTACATCGCACCCTGACTGATTCATCTCCTCCCCAAGACCCTTCTGTAAGGGGATGTCCAGTGGCCTACAAATGGGCTTTAGGTCTCCACTCCGCACTCTCCACCTCATTCACTATGGTAAGATCCTTTGTTCTGATGATGCCTGATACCTGATCCCTTCGACACCTTGTGTTTGCACTGGCTGGTGTGCTTCTTCCATGAGGATTTTGTTGCTTCTGAGCTAGATGGCCGCTTGTTTACCTTCAAGCCTTTAAGACCCCAGATGCTATATCTTTTGATAGCTGGCACCATCAGCTTTCTTCACCACATTTGCTTATTCACCCGCTTTGTCTTTAGTGATTGGGTCAGGAAGGTGAGCATCATAGAATACCAATTTAATAGAAGAAAGTATTCTTGCATTGAGGCAGTACTTGAGTGGAGGCCCAATGTCCTTCTACTACCTTAATACTAAACCTATAAATATATGCACATAGGTCTATTTCCCCATCCTCATATATAAATATATTTGCATATGTACATGTCTTTATCTAGACCTCTATAAATTCCCTTGGCCTCCCAGCTCTTTCCTCTATTTCCTTTGACTTTCCTCCTGTCCCACTATCATGCTCAGTCCCCACCAGGATTTCAGCAATTTCCCTAGGTTATATTACCCTTGATCATGCCCTACCAGGCCTCCCACTCCCTCCTCACCACCGATTTGGATCACTTGTTGTTCCCTTGTCCCTGGGTTTGTTAGCACCACTATCTTTTACCCCCATCTCCTCCTCTCCCATGTCCTCCTGGACATGTCGATCCCATTGTTTCCTTGTCCAGATTGTTCATCCAGCCTAACTTATTTAGACAGGCCTGAGGATATAAAAACATGCACAAAAATAAGACAGAGCAAAACCAAGCAACAATATACAACAAAACAACAACAAACCAATGACAAACAAAACAAAACACAACAAGAAAGAAAGCTTGTAGTTAGTTCAAGGATGGTTTGTTGGCCTTTAGCCATGTTTTCCAGTCCAGTCTGTTGGGGCACCAAGCCCTGGCCCCAAAGTCCACCTTCAGCATTCCCTGGGGAACTTGCCGCTCCATTCCCTTGCTGTTCTGTTGCACCCCCTTAGTGTTTTACCTCTGTATGGCAGGATCAGATGGGAGAAATTCCCACACTGTGTCTCCGGTGTTGTCCCCTGTAGGTTATGGGTCAGTGAGGGACATCATGTCTCATAATGGGGCCGGCCATGTGGTCCTCCCTGTGGAATGGCTACTCTAATTTGGAACATCGTCCTCATGGCGTGGCGGGCCAGGGTGTGCTCCACTCTCTCCTCCTACTCCTTCACGTGCTCCTGTGTGCGCCAATCAGATATGTCCCTCTCCCGGAGCTGCAGATTCAATGTCGTCCTTTGAAATAAATCCTTCTGGGGGAAGGGGCAGGTGTCCTCTTATAGTTGGGATTGGGACCGGCCCTTCAAACCTCTCCACTGGTTCCCTACTCCATGCCGGCATGTTGCATTCACATCTTGGAGCACTGGGTTGAAGTCTGGTCCCGTTTTCCCTGTGGAGATATAAACAATACCCCTGCCCTTGGGTGGAATAGTGCCCCGTGCCCCACTACCCATTTAAAAAAATTATTTTCCCCCTTTCACCACCTCCTTTTTAGTTGTCTACCATGTGTATCCCTGTATTTGGTCTGGTCCCTGCCATATTACCTGGTCCTCACCACAGGAATGTTTGTATATGGTAGCTTTTTCCCTATGCCCCTTTTGCATTTTTTTAAAGCTTACCTCAGTGGACCCATGTTGTACTTCTCCTTTTGTGCTTGGCTAACTTCGCTTAGCATGCTTTCCTCCAGTTCTTCCCATGCAGCGATTTGCTTCATACATTCATCCCTGCTTTTTAGTGATGCGTAGTACTCCATTGTATGTCTATACCACAGCTTCTTAATTCAATTGTCAGTTGATGGAAATTTAGGTTGTTTCCAACTCCTTGCAATTGTGAACTCTGCTGCAATGAACATTGGAGAACAAATGGTTGACCTTGGTTTGTTTCTTGCCTCTTCTGAGTATATGCCCAGTAGGGGGATTGCTGGGTCGTATGGTAACTCGATTTCCATCTGTTTTAGATATCACCAGATTGATTTCCATAGTGGTCGTACATACTTACAGGTCCACCAGCAGTGGATAGGAGTTCCTGTATCCCCACAACCCCTCCAACACTTGTTTTCTGATTTTTTAATTGGGTTACCTTTGAGGGTGTTAGGTGGTACCTCATTGTTGTTTTAATTTGCATTTATCTTATGGCTAAAGATCAGGAACATTTTCTCCTATGTTTGTTGTCCATTCAGATTTCTGCCCCTGTGAAACTTCTGTTCAGGTCCTTTACCCACCTCCTCATTGGGCAATTAGTTTTTTCTTTTTGGAAGCTAGCAGTGTATTGTAGACTTTAGTAATAAGGCCTTTGTCTGATGTGTAATTGCTAAAGATATTTTCCCAGTCTGTGGACTCTCCTATTACTCTCTTGGTGAATTCTTTCAATGTACACCAGTGTTTTATGTTCAGTATATCCCATTTGTCAATTTGTGCCTCCTCTGTGCTTGTGTCCTTCCCTATTTCTGATAGCCTGTGTATTCCCTGTGCCAAAGTTCTCAAGTTGGTCCCAATTCCCTCATTGATGGTCCTAACAGTTTGGGGTTTAACTTCAAGGTCTGTGATCCACCTTGAGTTTATTCTTGTGCATTGAGTGAGATAAGGGTCTTGCTTCATTTTTCTGCAGGTAAATATACACTTTTTCCAGCACCACTAGTTAAAGAGAGCGTCTGTTTCCCATTGGCTATTTTTGGGGCCCCTATCAAAGATCCATTGTCTATGCTGATGATTTTATTTCTGGGTTTTCAGTTCTTTTCCATTGGCCTGAGTATCTGTCATTGTACCAATACCACGTGGTTTGACAACTCTGGCTGTATAGTATGTGCTAAAGTTAGGTAAGGCAAGATCTCCCACTGTCTCCTTCTTGAGAAGTTCTCTGCTAATTCTGGGCTTCTTCCCTCTCCATATGAAGTTGGTAATCAGTTTTTCCATTTCCTTGAAAAAAGATAACGGTAATTGTATCAGGATTGCATTGAACTTATTTAGTGCCTTTGGCAGAACTGACATCTTGACTATATCGAATCTTCCAATCCATGAGCATGGGATATTCTTTTATTTGTTGAGGGCACTCTTGGTTTCTTGTAATAATGTTCTGCAGTTTTCCCCAAATAGATCTTTTGTTCTTTTAGCCAGGTATATCTCTAGATATTTCAATTTGTGTTTGGCTATTGTGCCGGGTACCACCTTTTTGATCTCCACTTCTATGGTCTTATCTGATGTGTATAACAGTCCGATGGACTTCTGTTTGTTTATCATGTATCCTGCCACTCTGCCAAACTCCTCTATTGCTTCCAGTACTCCCCTTGGAAAGCTTTTGGGATTTTCCATATATAAAATCATATCATCTGCAAACAATGATAGTTTCACCTCCTCCTCCCCCAGACAAATATTTTTGATGTCTTTTCTTTGTCTTATGCTGTTGGCTAAAACCTCCAGACGATATTAAATAAGTGTGGGAAAAAGGGGCATCCTTGCCTAGCCCCATTTTACAGTGGGATTGTGTTAGTCTTTTATCCATTGACTACCATGTTGGCTGTTGGTTTTTCATATATAACTTGTATTGTCTTAAGGAATTTCCTCTTTTCTTGTGTCTTAAGCAGGAATTGGTGTTGGATATTGTTGAATGCTTTTTCTGCATCTATCAGTATTATCATGTGGGTCTTATATTTTTCAATGTCAACGTGATGAATAATACTAACAGTCTTTCGTATGTTGAATCATCCCTGCATCCCTGATATGAATCCCACGTGGTCATGGTGAATTGTTTGTTTTATATACTTTTGTATTCTGTTGGATAGTATTCTGTTAAGGATTTTTTTGCATCGATGTTCATTAGGGATATTGGTCTGTAGTTCTCGATTCTTGTGGGATCCTTGTCCGGTTTTGGTATCAAAGTTATACTAGCTTCATAGAAGGAGTTCAGGAGTTGGCTGTCTTTTTCTCTGTTTTAGAAGAGTTTGTGTTGGATTGGTGTTAGTTCTTCCCTAAATGCTTGGTAGAATTCTCCAGTGAAGCCATCTGGTGCAGGGGATTTTTTTCGTTGGTAATCCCTTGATAACATTGTCTATTTCTTCTATTGCTATGGGTCTTGTGAGATTCTTGACATCCATCGAAGATAATCTATGGAGAGATTGTTTTTCCAAGAATTTGTCCATGTCTTCCAGATTTTTAAATTCATTGGCATGCAATCCTTCGTAGTACTGTATAATTATCCTTTTGATTTCATTAGGGTCTTTCGTCCCTTATTCTTGCTATTGAAATTTGTTCCCTCTTTTCTTTGGTTAGGTATGCCAGTGATCTGTCGAGTCTATTTATCCTTTCAAAGAACCAATTTTCAGCAGCATTATTTTTTCCCATAGTTTTCTTATTTCTCCTCTCCTGAATCTCAGCCCTGACTGTTATAATTTCTTTTCATTTGCTATTAGTAGGATTGTCGTGCTGACTCTGCTCTCATTGTTGTAAATTTTGTGCCAGCATATCAATCATGAGTCTCTCTTCCTTTCTCAGGTGTGCATGTAATGCTATGAAACTTCTTCTGATAAATGCCTTTTCTGTGTCCCATAAATTTTGGTACGTCATGTGCTCATTCTTGTTGGTTTCTAGAAATTTCCTAATTTCATCTCTGATCTGTACCAGTACTCACTCCTTTTGCAGTAGAGGGTTATTCATCCTCCAATTGTTTGCTCTTGTTTTCTTCATCTTCCTTTTGTTGATTTCCAGCCTTATGGCCCAGTGGTCAGAAAGAGAGGTCTATATGATATCAATGTGCTTAAATTTATGTAGATTGACCTTACTCCCCAGCATGTGGTCTATCTTAGAAAATATGCCATGTGGGCTTTAGAACAATGTACATTTTTTTTTGTATTTGAATGAAAGCTTTGTGAATAACTATCAGGTCAAATTGTCTAATTGTAGTTTTTAGATCTCTAGCCTCCTTGCTGAGGTTCTTTTCCTGTGATCTATCTTTATCAGAGAGTAGTGTATTGAAGTCACCTACTATAATTGTTGAGGCTGTGATTTCTTTTTTCATCTTTTGGAGTGTTTGGTTAACTTATTCAGCTGGTCTCTCATTTGGGGGAATATATGTTTACAATGTTTAGTAGTTCTTTGTCTACCATTCTCTTGAGCATTATATAGTGTCCCTCCTTATCTCTTTTTATGGTTTGCACTTTGAGGTCAATTTTATCCGAGATTAGGATTGCAAACCCTGCTTTTTTTGAATTGTTGCTTGCTTGATATACCTTTCTCCATCCTTTGATTCTCAGCCTACTTTTGTCTGTTGCCTTGAGATGTGTCTCCTGTAAGCAACAGATTGATGGGTTGTGTTTTCTAAGTCAGTCTGTTAGTCTCGGTCTTTTAAAGCCTGAGTTCAGGCCATTGATATTCAGGGTTATTATCTCCATCTGCGGACTCTGTGATATCATATTATACCTTTTGTGTTGGGTGTTTTCCTACTTTCCTTTCTCATGAGTGTGTTGTGTGTGTGTATGCGTATCATTCTTGACTTCTTTCCATCCTTAAGCCATTGCTATAATGGGGTCTGTTTTCTCTTTGTTGCCCTCTGGGTGAGGTTGTTCTATGTGGCAGTCTCTCATTTATGCTTGGTGAGTGTTCTTCTGCCCATACTGGATTGTCAAGGATCTTTTGTAGGGATTGGTTTCTTCTAATGTATTCTTTGAGTTTTTGCTTGTCTGGAATGCTCTTACTTCTCCATCTATCTTGATCGATAATTTAGCTGGGTAGAATATTCTTGGGTTTGCATTGTTTTCCTTCAGTTTTGGAATATGTTACTATACTCTCTCCTCTTCTTCATAATTTCTGCTGATAAGTCTTAGCATATTCCTATTTGGGAACCTTTATATGTTATTGCTTATTTTTCTCTAGTTTCTCTCATGATTTTCTCCTTTTCCTCAAAGTTGGATATTATGTGCCTTGTTGACTTCTTCTTGGGATTTAGTTTAGCTGGTGTTTGTTCAGCCTCCTGAATGATTGCCTGGCTTTCATTCATTAAGCTGGGGAAGTTTTTCTCCAATATTTCTCTCACTATTGTTGCAGATGACTTCTTTGTTGTATCTTCCTCCTATAAGCCAATAATTCTAATGTTCAACTTCATAGCATCAGACATAGCGCTTAAGTTTTCTTAAGCTTCTCTGATGATCTTATTAGATTTTTGTTCACGGTTTTTAAAGTCTGCTTGGCTGTCCCCCAATTCACTGATGTGGTTCTCTGCTTCCTCCAGTTGATTCTCGAGGTCGTGTTTCTGCTACTGATTTTTGTTATCTCTTTCCCAAGCTCCTGTATTTCCCTTTGGTATGTGGCCTTTATCTCCTCTTTCATTTAATCCTTTTTCTGTATTGTTTCCCCCATATCCTGTATGACTGACTCCAAGCAGTGTTCTGAAAATATTCTGTGGCAGCTCAATGCCTGCTTCTCCTAAGCATGTTGTTATGTTCAGGACATCTTCTACCATTGTCTTTTGTTTCTCCTGTTGTTTTTTAATGAGGTCGTTGGGGCTGATGGCTGTTGATGTTGCATTGTTTTAGAAGAACCAGGTGCCATTCTCCAGGGAGTCAAATAGCACTGGCTCTCTTTGGGAGACTTGTTGGAATACTTCTTCTAACTGCCTACAGCTTATTTCACTATGGAATTAACCTACCACTTTATCCTCCTGTGGCTTCCCTCTCAGGGAAGTGCCCCAGAAGGCTGGTGGGTTGCCTGCTTTGGTGTTGCAGAGGTTGGGCAGGGGTTCCTGCAGCAGCTTGGAATGTTGACGATTGTTGGCCGAGCTGCCTTAGGGTCCCAGGCACACAGGCAAGAATTCCCCTGTAAGAAGTTGGTCGGAGCATCCCTTACTGGAGGTCAGCAGGTCTTTTCCCAGCCTCAGGCTAGCTACAAAATTTGGAGCTCACCTAGCTTGGTGTGGCACAGGTGTAAATGCCCTAGGCTAAGGGGATTGGTCTGGAGGTCAGCAGTAGAGAGAACAGGAAAGAGACAAAAAGGAGAAAAAAATGTTTAAAGTAAGTCAGATGAGAATTGTGTGGGGGGTGGGGGGGGATATAGTGAAGAGAGGGACAAAAAAGCAACAATGTAGTTGAGTCCGGATCCCCACCGGAACTGTAAGGGTTTAGTCCCTGCCCCAAGTGGCAGTGGCAAGCTGTGGCTGTGTTGATAAAAAGCCCCTGTGCAGTGCTCCAAGACTGTGGGCATAGTGAGAAGAGATGGACACAAAAGCAACAATGTAGCTGAACTCTGATCCTTGCCCACACGTGGAGCTGCAAGGGTCCAGTCCCTGCCCCAAGACAGGCGGTGGCAAACTGTGGCTGTGTTGAGACAAAGCCTTCCTATGGTGATAGTTAGCCTAAATAGAGCCAGTTTATATTAAGCAATCACTCTGCACCAGTCCTAAAGTGCAGCTTCAGGCCTTATAGCATTTTCAAAAAAGAAAAAGGAAGAAGGCCAACTAGCCCCTTGTTCCTAGAAACCAGCAAAAGACTATCCTGTACCAGCCTGATTAATCACGCCCTTTAACAGCAAGTTCTGCTTCTGTACCAGCCTGATTGGTCACGCCATTTAACAGCAAGTCCTGCTTCTGTATCAGCCTGCTTGCACAGTATAGCAATCTAAGGAAGCCTTATAAAAACCCAAGTCTCTAAGCAGGAGGGACCGGTGAGCGAAGTTTTATTTTTTCTCCTTTCAGGCTGCCAGTCTCTACGCAGGTTCTTCTCTTTCTTCTTCTTTTTTTGTTAATAACCTTTTTATTTCTTTAAATCTCACGTCTCAGTTGTTCTTGTCCGGCTTATGTACAGCACTATGGGCTCCAAATGGTTCCAGCTCTGACAGAGACAGTGGCGGGGCCAAGGTTAAGCCCCAGCAGGCCTCAACTGTGGTAAGTCAAAAGCCCCAGTCCCTCAAAACCCCATAGGTTGTGCCTTCTTATCTTTATGATGATCCTCCTGCGTTCCAGCAGCATTGACTTTCCCTCTAAGTAACTCTCCTTGTTGAATTCTGCTGAGTCCCTCTGGTATGTGTCATTCAACTGCCATCTCGATGTTTGATCTCCATTTACAGTTTTAGAAACCCTAAATAGGGTTGCTGTGATTTGGAATCCACTCGATGGCAGTGGTCTTGGTTTTCTATACTAATATGGCTTCCTTAAAGTAAACCCTATTTCCAAACAATATTATATCCACAAATATAGCACTTTGGATTTCAACACATATTTTTTGGGGGGGTTCACAGTTCAGTTCATAACAATGACCAAATCCATAATAATGCTTTTCCCCTTATTTTACAAACTTGGGGCTGAATTGAAAAATAGCAAGTTCATATCTTTACTGTAACTTTTTTTATTGTTTGCTCAACGATTGCTTAGAAGTGGAACTTCCATTTGTTTATTGATTCTCCCAACTTCTGATGGCAGAGAGGGATAAAAATTATTTGATATTCTCAGTTCAGCACACAGTAGAATCTACCAACCATGCTCCTTTTGAATGTAATTATGCTTTGGTCAAATATATGTGTGGGATGTTTTACACATGAAGGAAGAAATTATTTGAATTTTACTTCATGGAACAATAACCTCCCTGATCACTAGAATTTGCAGAGCTACTCCCTCTGGCCAAAGACTTCTGCATGAAAAAAGAGTAATGAAGGTGGGTTGACAAAATACACCTGGTTGATGTAAGATTATAGGAGGCAAAAGAAAATGATAATGCGTTCTCTATGTCAGAAGAAGCACCTTTTTTTATAAAGATTGAAATCATTCCTGGAAATTTATCTTAATCAGCGACCAATATTTTCCAATGTGATTAAATGTTACTGAAAATGTCATGGGTTCACACAAAGAAAGAGTAATAGAAAAGCTTAATGAGAATAATAATCCCCTTTTCATATTCAGAAACTTAGAGATAAAGGTGAATCACTTTACCAAAATATCAAACCTAATTGTCATTGAGAAAAGACACTAATTCCTACTTTCTTGTCCGTTTGCCCTTTACTCATTGTTTATTTTTTACTTACAGTGGTGAAGATAATCTGTCCCTATATAAATATCAGTACAAATGTACTCTCACACACATGCGGTGGTAATCCTAAACATAAATGTATGAACAGGGTACACATGCAAAAGACCAAATTTGTAGATATTATTTCAGACTAGATCATTGCACATGCAGAACCAAAAGAGACAAGAAGAAAGATGTGATGTATGTATGATGCTAGGAAGCTGAGTGGAAAGATCAAATTAATAAGCTTTAGACGTACATTTAAAATGGAAAACAGTCTTAGGGGACTGTTTTCAATTTTTCAGTGCCAAGCAGCTCCCCTACTTTCAAATGCCATTTACTATGAGTCAACCTCAACCCCTAGCAGTCCCCTGTGTTGGCATAAACTGCTCCACAGCACTTCCCGTGGTTGACTTTTTACAGGTAAGTCACCTAGAACATCTTTGGAGATATCTCTTGGTGGTCTCAGACCCCAAACCTATATTTAGAACCCAAGAGCATTAGTGGCCGTACCACCCAGGGACTTCAGAAAAAGGCCTTCAGAGAATGAGTGACTCTGCTGCAGCAGCTGGAATGGACACTGTCTGTTTCTGGGATACTAGAAAGAAAGATTATATCCAGGACACAATTTGTGTCGTTCTTGATATTGACACTAGAATGTGCACTAATATAGGATGACAATGTTTGTAACAGCTCAGGTTGGAACAAAAGGAACCCTCTCTTTAGTCCACAGCTAATCAGAGCATTAAATGAGCCCAAATACTCTGAGCATCTGGATTAATTAAATTTTTAGAAGAAGAGAGATACACATATACTGAGTAGACCATTTGAATGCACAGCGGGATTGAAAGCAGGATGTGCTGTGCCCTGAATTCGGAGTTGGAAAACAATCTGTCAGGTGTTGAATGTCAGGCAAGTCTTTATCATTGAGAAAGTTCCTAAAGGGAATAGAATAAATTATGCTACATGATGGGATTATCTGCTAATCTATTGAGGATCCAAGTATAGAACATTGTACCTGTCACTAGCTTATAGGAAGAATCAGGGAGCTAGTTATTTTGCCTGCAAGGAAGGAAATAATCCACAAGACATTGTCTGCATTGATTGGCAGGTGAGCACTGGAAGGGATAATAGCTGATTGATGCCTTCACATGTACTGTGTTAGTCTGGGTAGACTAAAGAAACACATTCACAGACACACTTTCGTGTATAAGAAAGAGGTTTATATACAAGAGCAGTTGACTATTGAAACATCCCAGCCCAGTCCAGATCAAGTCTGTAAGTCAATATTAGCCCATTTGTATGATACCAATCTATAAAGTCCTCTTCTGGCTCACAAAACACATGCAGTAATGCTAAATTCAGGAAGATCACAGGCCAGTGGGTGGGGAGTCCTGTGAATCCAGTGGTGTTGTAAGCATCTTAGTGCTGGCAGCAGGGGTCTCTATGTGGCTTCCAGAGGTCTGGTTGCATCAGTGTAGGTCCATGTGGATTCTCCAGCTCCCAGGCCATAGTGCCATGTGTCTTTTCAGTAGACTGTCTCTTAGGGAGTGAGTGATGTCAGTAGAGAGAGTCTCCAAGAGAATGAGGAGAGAGAGAGAGAGAGAGAGAGAGAGAGAGAGAGAGAGAGAGAGAGAGAGTCTTTCTCCCACATCCAAGCAGGAAATCCCACAATTGTCAGGAGAAGGCCATGTCCACACAGAGACCTCATTGACTATGATCTGATTGACAGACTGGACTCTACCCCTTCACTCATAGTCCTTTCAAATTGACACCAGATTATGTAACTACCACATATACAGAGCTCCATGTATCAGAGTTGTGACTGTTACCAAACTTCTCTCTCAGGCTGATGCTAAGCATATGCCCACTTAGCTCATTCAAGGAAGAATTTTCCAACCTTCTCCCTTACCTGTACTTTCAAGCAAAGTCTTGACTGCCTCCTTGTTGATTTCTCCAAAGCTCTTGTGGAAGCATCACTTTTCTTTAAAGTTTTAATTGAATTCTAATGAAACTTAAGTGTTATGAGTTTTCTTTAGCTAAATTAAATATTGTTTATATTATGAAAGAGATTGAATTGTGTATCCCCAAAGATATGTTAAAATCCTATAGCCTACACCAGTGAATGCCTGCTTGCTGGGAGGCAAGAGGTTTCCTTTGCTGATGTTTTCAAGTTAACAATGTCATGTTGGAATAAAGTGGGTCTAACCCTAATCACTTCTGGGTAATGTATATAAAAGAAAAAAACTTTGAAGTAGAGTCACACACAAAGCAAGATAGATAGCATGTGAGGACATATCTACAATCTAAGGAATGCCAAAAAAATTTCTAGGGTACAGGAAATGAAGAACACAAGAAAACAGCTTCCTCTATAGCGACAGAGAAAGAGAGGACGTAGCGTTGGCAGTGCTGTGATTTAGACACCTGCAAAGCAGGACTGACCCTCTAGACTCATTACCAGGTTTCTAGACACAAAGGGTCACTGGCAAGGAGAGATAGATGAGTACCGGGTCAGCCATGTCAGGTGCTGCGATGTGTGTATTGGGTCTGGGAGGAGAGAGAGAACACTAGTTATTTGGATTTGTTCATATGACTTTTGTAATAAGACAGTTATGATCAGCATCACTGGCACAGTCCTATGGTCACTTAAATCTGAAGTGCCAGTCTGATTGCCAGCTCCCAAGCAAATGTTATTGCAGAAACCAGCCTTTTCCTTCCTGATTTTATTAACATTGCAGGAGAAAGCCGATTTGCTTCTCACTAAGATTTTTATTGCAAAAAGGTAACGCTTTCCTTATGCACCACTCGGGTTATAATAAATGTCTTCTAATACTTTTAATGGGCACGAAGGACAGTTTGAGAAGGAAAGAAACAGAGTCAACATGAATTTAAAAGAGCTTCTTCCAAGGACCAGGGAATAGCAATAACAATAATCGCTGGTTTCTTTCACCTGTGGAGATGAGCCAGTGTTCACAGTCACTGTTGCAGTAGCTCCTTCATATTGAGGATGCCTTCTCTCTCCCTATTGTATATGGAAAGAACATGGAATTACATAGGACACTTTGTTTTAGTTGAATTAAGTGATTGACTATGTTAAACACTAAAATGTAAATGGTTAAATGTTGAGTCCATATATCTTGAACAATTTCCTTCTTCTGCCTCGAATCCCCTTTTTCTAACTCAACGGTGTGGACAATTTTTCTTAATGCTCCAAAGTCCAGTTCAGATGTAACTGCTTCTGGGAAGACCACTCTGACTAGCATAAAGTAAAAGAGGACATCTTATCAGAGAATATTCTGTTTCATATTCAGGTAATAATTTGCTCTCACAAATGCTGCAGTACTTCTCAGGTGAATATTTACACTCTGGTAGGCTGCTTTGGCAAGGTAAAATATCTTTCAGGACAAAACACTACATGGGAAAATTGTACAGTAATCTCTGATAGGAATATGTCCATATTTCTTTGAACAGTTCGTTTTTCTTAACTAACATGCAAGTAAGAATTTACTATGCTCTAGAATCTTAATTTAGAAAAGTAATATTCAATGGAGAATGATCTTATCAACTCTAGCATAGAGAAGATTTGACTATGTCTGGAGCTATTTTGTGTGGTTAGCTTCTAGGACGTGCTACTGGCATATAGTGGGTGGATGCCAAGGATGCTACTAAACACCTATGATGTGCAAAGAGCCCATCAGCCACCACTACTCAATCATTGCTTTTTCCTAGTTAACAGAGAGTCATCTGACCCCAAAACTGAATACAGTGTGACGAGTTCAAGAAATTTTAATTTAGAACAAGAATTACACTCTGCAAATGAAAAGGCTCTGGAATATATATTGCGAGTCAGGGAGCAATGAGCAGAAGTTATGTTAAGAAGCCAGTTGGCAATTACAGTAGGACCTCTCAGGATGTCATCACTTCATGAAATCTTCAGGGTCTTTGTCTCTATATGGTATAGAGACCATCTGTGACCAGACCATCTGTGACCAAGGCATCCAAAGTTGAAAGGGCTCAGAAGTGCTGACACCAGGATCTGTTGTTAGGTGTCATTGATTCTGTTCTGACTCCTGGTGACTTGACGTACAACAGAATAAGATACTTTATGGTCCTGGACCCTCCTCACATTTCTAATGTTTGAATTATTTTTATAACCAGGGTGTCAATGCATCTTGTTGAGGATCTCTATTTTGCTGACTCTATCCTTTACAGGACGGTGCTGTCATGGTTAAGATTTTGTGTCCACTTGGCTGGGATCCCCTGTGACATAAGCTAACACAATATTATCACTGCCACTCAGTTGTAAGCCTCCATACTGGGATAAGATTAGGATGAACTGTAATACCCTAACCCAGGCCACAGTCCTGATGAAATCAATTGCCTCCATGGTGTGGCCTGCTTCAGCCAATGGCCCACCATATTTCCTGCTGCTCTTCAGTGGTTTGCCTTTTTATCTACTGGCTTTGGATTAATTTGCCTCTGCAGTCACCAGCCTACTGCCTTCTGGATTATCTTGGCTTTATTTATTAAAGTTATTCAAGTCAGGAGAAGCCTTTGATCTAAAATCTAACCACGGACTTGGACTTATTTACTTTTACAACTCTGTGAGTAATTTTCTTTGTATAAATCTCTCTCTCTTTCTGGTTTTGCTTCTCAAGAGAATCTAGCTTAAGATAATGTCCTTTTCTAAGACTGGTTCTTCTTTATAACATGTCCAAAGTACTTGAGGCAAAGTCTTCCAATCTTCATATCAAAGGAGATTTGGGCCAAGATTCCCCTAAGTCAGGTTTGTTTGTTCTTCTAGCAGTCCATGAAACTTCCAGTATTCTTTTCCAACACCACAATTCAAGTGTATCAATTCATCCTCCTCATTCCTTATTAATTGTCTAGCTTTTACGTGCATATGAGGCAATTGAAAATATCATGCCTTGAAGAAGCACACCAGCCTATGTGACCATGAGCTGTCAAAGGAATCAGGTATTAAGCATCAAAGAACAAAGAATCATTGTAAATGTGGGTGAGTGCAGAGTGGAGACCCAAAGCCCATCGTCAGGGACCTGGATACCCTGTCACTGAAGGGTTGTGTGGAGGAGATGAGCCAGTCAGGGTGCAGGTAGCAATGATGAAACATATAACTTTCCTCTAGTTCTTAAATGCTTCCTCCCCCCACTATCATGATCCCAATTCTACCTCATAAATCTGGCTAGACCAGAGGATGTACATTGGTACAGATAGCAACTGGAAACACAGGGAATCCTGGACAGATGACTCCTTCAGGATCAATGGTGAGAGTGGTGATGCCTGGAGGGTGGAGGGAATGTGGGGTAAAAAGGGGGAACCAATTACAAGAATCTATGTATAACCTCCTTCCTGGGGGATGGACAGCCGAGAAGAGGGCAGGGGGAGACATCGGTTGGTAAAACATATGATAAAATGATAAAAGTTTATGAATTATGAAGGGTTCATGAAGGGTGAAGAGGGGAGGGGAGGGAGAGGGGAAATGAGCAGCCGATATTAAGGGCCCAAGTAGAAGGCAAATGTTTTGAGAATGATGATGGCAGCAAATGTACATATGTGCTTGTCACAATGGATGCATGTATGGATTGTAATAAGAATTGTATGAGCCCCCAATAAAATTATTTTAAAAATAATAAAATATATTTTAAAAAAGAATATATCATGTCTTTTGTCAGCTATATCTTAATCCTCAAAGTGATATCTTTACTCAATACTTTGAAGAGATGCTATGTGGTAGATTTACTCAATACATCATTTGAATTTTTGACTACTAGAATTGATTGTGAGTCCAAGTGAAATGAAATCCTTGACAACTTCAGTCTTTTCTCTGTTTTTCATGTCTATGGGTCCAAATGTGAGGATTTTTGTTTGATTTTGTTACAATTTTATTGACATATAATTTTCAAGACAACATAAGTGGCAACTGTATTGATGGACTTTTCCAGAGGGAATACACAGGAATCAAATTGACTACTAAGAGATGATAGAAAGAAAGAAAAAAAAGATGATAGAGAAGCTCAACATCATAAGCCAAAACAAAGCCAAGTGCCACCTGGAGAACAGTTGTTTCTATACAAGTTGAAGTTGAAGCTGAAGAAAATTAGAACAAGTTCACAAAAACCAACATATGACCTTGAGTATATCCTTCTTGAACTTAGAGACCATTTCAATAAGAGATGTGATATGTTAAACACTCATGACAAAGACCAAATAAGTTATGGTGTGGTATCAAGAGCATCATGCACGAAGAAGGCAAAAGTCCATTAGAAAACAATAAGAGAGGAAAGATCAAAGTGATGTCAGAGAGACTGTGAGATGTAGTCTTGACTTAGACTAGCTAAAGCAAATGGAAGAAATGAAGTAAAAGAGCTGAACAGAAAATTTTAAAGGGCAGCTTGAGAAGACAAAATATTATAATGAAATGTGCAAAGACCTTGACTTATAAAGTCATAAAAAGAACATGTTCTGCATATATCAACTTCTAAAAGTTGAAGGAAAAAAATTAAAGAAAAATAATTCAAAGAAAAAAATTCTTTAAAAGAAGTAAATAAGCAAATTAAAAATTAAAAAAAAATCATCTCAGAAAACTATGGGTAAATTTTTACATGCACCTAAAGTGTTGAAATGAGAAAAAAAAAGAAAGAAAGAAAATGATTGGGGCAGGGAATGCACAGATGTGCTTTATACAATTGATGTATGTATATGTATGGATTGTGATGAGTTGTATGAGCCCCTAATAAAATGTTTTTAAAAAAAAAGAAAAAGAAAAAAATTCAAGACTCGTGTTGAAATGTTGAAGGATTCTGTGGACAACATATTGAATGATTAAAAGCATTAAATGCAGAAGGAATACAGAGCATTGTACCAAAAACAATTGGTTGATGTTCAGCTATTTCAAGAGGTATATTCAATCAAGACCCAATAATATCAAAGGAAGAAGTATAAGCTGCACTGAGGAAATGGTGAAACCCAATAATTTGCAGAATACCAAGTTAAAATATTTCAACAAGTTGATAATATTGGAAACACTCAATAATCTGTGCCAAGAAATTTGGAAGACAGCTCCTTGGCTACCCAAATAGAGAAGATTCAAATTTGTGCCTATGCAATAATAATATCCAGGAATATCATTAATGTTATTTTCAGGAGAGAAACGGGGGAAAATAATTTTAAAACAATTACAACAGTACGTTAACAGGTGGCTGCCAGAATTTTAAGCTGGTTTAGAAGAGGAGTTGGTGTAAGGATATCATTATTGACAAGAGATGGTTCTTGGCTGAAGGCAGAGAATGTTAGAAAGAGGCTTACTTGTGTTTTGTAGATTATGCAAAGGTATTCAACTATGTGGCTTGTAGGATGCTATGGATACCATTAGCAAGAATGGGAATTCAAGAACACTTCATTGTGGTCATGCAGAACTTGTACATGGATTGAGGCAATCATTCTGATTGAACATAATTAAAAGTCAAGAAAGATATGTGTCAGAGTTTTATTCCTATTCAAAATGTAAGCTTAGGAAATAATATGAGAAGTTGCACTATATAAAGAAGAATATAGCATCAGAATTGAAAGAATTCTTACAAACAACCTTAAATATACATATGACACAATTTTGCTTGTTGAAAGTAAGGGGTTGAAGCACTTGCTGAAGACAACCATGGACTGTAGTCTTCTGTATGCATTGCAACTCCATATGAAAAAATCCTCACAACCGGAGTCAGAGACAACACCACGATAAATGGAAAAATGTTTGAAATTTTCAAGGCCTTCATTTTACTTAAATCCATAGTCAAGGTTCATGGAAGGAGCAGTCATGAAACCAAACTGTGTATTACATTGGTCAAATCTGCTGCACAAGATTTCTTTAATTAATGGTATACACATGAATGTCACCAGATGGAATATACAGGAATCAAATTTGCTCTCTCTGTGCAGTGGGGTATGTGTAAGATGGTGCAGTGGGATATGTGTAGCACTACAACCAGAGTCAGCAGTTCAAAACGCTATCATCCCGGTAAAGTTTACAATCTCAGAAACCCACAGGGGCAGTTCTATTCTGTCCTAGGGAATTGAATTGATGGCAGTGTTTATTTTGGTGGAAAAATATGATGGAGAAGCTTAATATCATCAACCAAAACAAGACCAGAGATGATTACAGAACAGACCATCAATTGATCATATATAAATCCAGGTGGAAGCAGAGCCGAAATATAGCCTTGAGTATATTCCACCGGAAGTTAGAGGTCATCTAAAGAACAGATTTGATACATTGTGCAGTGATGTTTGAAGACCAGAAGAGTCGTAATTTAATATCAAGAACATTATACAGGAAGAAAGCAAAAGGTCATTACAAAGAGAGGAAAGGAAGAACAGAGGAAAGTGGGTGTCTGATCCTTGCGCTTGTTCTTGAAGCTACAGTGAATGGAAGAAGTGATGCAGTAGGAAAACTGAACAGAAAATTTCAAAGGTAGCTTTAAAGATAAGGTACAGTTTTATAGTGATATGTACAAAGACCTGGAGTAGAAAACCAAACAGGAAAGAAAAACAGTTGTCATATTTTAAACTGAAAAAAAAAAAGATAAAAATTCAAACCTTCATTTGAAATATTGAATATTCTATGGAGAAGCCATAATGTGGTGGCTCAAGCCTTTTAGCTCCTCCGTAGCTGTAATGTGAAGCTGGCTGCTCACCTAAAGATTTACAGTCTTTCAAACCCTGCATAGAATCACCATGAGTCAGAATGTATTCAATGGAAGCTGGCTGGGCTTTTGGATGTGCAAATTATTAAAGGATTTAGAAAGTATCAAAAATAATGGAAAGAATACATAGAATCACTGTACCCAAAAGAATCAATTACATTGAACCATTTCCACATATGAGAGTTATTGATGGCATTGAAGAAAGAAGTCCAAGCTGCACTGAAGGCATTGGCAATAAAACAAAGCTCTAGAAATTGACAGACGATAAAGTGAAATGTTACAGTAACTCAGCGCACCTCTGGAAACTCTCTTACCTATGCCAAGAAATACCAAAGGCAGTTATATGGCCAATGAACTGAGAGAGATCAATCAATACTTGTGTGCATTCCTAAGAAAGGTTATCCAAAAGAAGGTGTAATTTATTGAACACTATCATTAGCTTCACATGTAAATAAAATTTTGCTGAGGATAATTAAAAAGCAGTTTCAGCAATATATCTATTAGGTACTGCCAGAAATCCAAGGAGATACTGAAAAGGATGTGGAATGAGGATAACATTGCCAATATCAGGTGGATCTTGGCTGAAAGCAGAGAGTACCAGAAAGATGTTAGCCTGTGTTTTATTTACTTTGTGAATGCATTCAATTGTGTGTATCATAAAGAATTTTGGGCAACCTTGCTAAGGATGGGAATTCCAGAACATTTAATGTGTTCCTATGAAACCTCCCTAAGAGGAAGTTGTTCAAATGGATCAAGGGATACTGAGTGGTTTAAAATCAGGAAAGCTCTGTGTCCATGTGTTCCTTTTCCCTATACTTATTCAATCTGTAGATTCACCAAATAACCCAAGAAACTGTATTAATAAGAACACAGCATCAGGATTAACAACATGCAATATTCAGATGGCGCAATCTTGCTTGCTGAGAGCCAAGAACACTTGAAGCAATTACTGTTGAAGATAAAAGGTTTCAATATGGATTATGCCTCAACATAAAGAACAAAAACTCCTCACACTTATATCAATAAAAAATATCCTGATAAATGGAAGGAGATTGAAGTTGTCAAGGATTTCATTTCACTTGGATCCACAACCATCACATAGGAAGCAGCCATCAAGAAATCAAATGATTTATTGCATTGGGAAAATATGCTGCACGAGATTTCTTTAAAGTGTTGAAGAGTAAGGACCTCACTTTGCAGACTAAGGTACGTCTGACCCAAGCCAGGTATTTCCAATTAATAAGGAAGACCACAGAAAACTGGATGCATTTGAATTAGTGCTGCTGTTGAGGAATATTGGACTTACACTGGGCTGCCTGAAGTACAAGTAGATGTCTTGCAGGAAATATCGCTGGAATAAACACCCCTTTGAAGGGGAATGGTGAGTGTTCATCCTATGCATTTGGTCATGCTATCAGGAGGAACCAGTCCAGGGAACATCAAATCTGTTCATATAGAAGACCAGCAAAAAAACAGGAAGATCTTCAAAAATTTTGATTGACATAGTGGCCACCAATAGGGCTCAAAGGAGTGATTGTGTGAGATGGCATCGGATCACGCATTCTTTCATCCGGTTTCATATAGGGTCCGCCTATGAAGTGGAATGCACTAGGTGACCTGGAAGAGCAAGAATAAGGTGGTACACAACTGATTTAAGAATCCTAACTCAAGTAGGAAAGTGAAATGATTATAAAGATTTAAATCCACACATTCTGGAGTTCAAAGAGACTCTAAACTTCAGGGGTCCTCAAACTTTTTAAACAGGGGGCCAGTTCACTGTCCCTCAGACCCATTGGAGGGCCAGACTATAATAAAAAAAACAAACAAACTATGAACAAATTCCTATGTACACTGCAAATCTCATATTTTGAAATGTCCTCGGCTGGCCGCATGTGGCCCGCGGGCTGTAGTTTGAGGACTCCATGCGTAAAGAGTAACTCTACTGCTTTTCTAAATTCTGTTTAGCAAGCCAAATGAGAAATTTAAATACACTTTTTACTAGGAAATGTGATAGTGGGAAGAAGACAGTGAGCAAAAGACCTAGATGGTCTCACACCAGGCCCCAAGGAGGCTTCATCCCTGGGACCACAGGGGTTCTTCTCAGGGCGAGGTAGGGAGAAGCAAGTGTGGGCGGGCGTTCTCTCTCCCTCTGCACCTGCACTGGTCAGGTGAATGACTGGCGTGAGACGTTAGGAGTAATATGGAAACACTTCGTATGTAAGAAACATTCCTTCTTGATAACAACCAATGATCGCTATCAGAATTTATTCTACTAGGAATTTTGATAAATAAAAAATAGACCCCTTGGCTCTTGAGTACTAAATGGGTATGAGTAAGGTAAACACAAAACAAGGATAAAGAGAGATAAATGAGATTTGATCTTACCTTTTAAATGATACCATCAATATACTGTAATGCACTTATATAAAATACGCATAAGTATACACTTGGATACGTTTTAACATATACACAACCATGTAAACATTGTCCAAATGAAAATGTAGGACACTTTGAGGATACAAGATTCTCTTATGCCATTTCCTACTCTACACCACCATCTGGAGGTAAATGAATTTTTATTGCAATTGAGTTACTTTTCACTATTTTTTTACCATAATATAAATGTAATCATACAATATATAGCATTGTGTGGCTGTGTTTTGCTCATCATTTTGTCTGCAAGATTCATCCATGTTGAAAATTCATCCTTGAAATTCATCCATGTGTCAGTTATTTCAGTTTTTATTGCTGGGCAGCATTCCATTAGATGACTATGCCCTAAATGATCTATTCTGCCGATAGACACTGGCATTTGGACTTTTTTTTTGGTTTTGAGTTTTGTCTTTTCTGAGCAAAGTTTCTTTGAATATTCATTATGTATAGATTTTTTCTCAGTATCTATCTAGGAACTTAATTACTGAGGCATATGTTTACATTAGTACATTAAAATTTTCCAAAGTAATTGAACCAATCTCCACTGATAACAATGCTTGAAAGTGCCAGGTGCTTCTTTCGTTGTGATCAATCCGATCCTAATCACCTCTGCTCTATGATAGGATCAAAACAAACACAGAAACATACATGCTGACAGATAGATGCCACGTGTGCTCCTGTCTACAAGTAAAGGAATTCCAAGGATTGCTAGAAGGAACTAGAAAATAGGCTAGAGGCCCACTTTAGGAATAGATCCAACAGAGAACCTGGATTTGGACTTCCTTCCTCCAGAGTTGAAAGAAAATAAATTTCTTTAAAGTCGCACACGTGTGGCATTTGTAGCACAATGCCACCAGGTAGCTAAGACAATTTGGGTGTGTGTTAGTCTGTGTAGACTAGAGAAACAAATTCATAAACACGCATATGTATCTAAGGGAGAGGTTTATATACAAGAGGAATTGAACTTTGAGAAAACATCCCAACCTAGTCCAGTCCAAGGCCATAAGTCTGATATTAGTCCATATGTCTGATACCAATCTATAAAGTCCTTCAGACTCACTAAACACATGCAGTGAAGCCAAATGCAGTATGATCACAAGCCAGTGAGTAGAAAGTCTTGGAGTCCAGTGACATTGTAAGTGTCTCTGTGCTGCCAGGGGTCTCTCTGTGGCTTCTCCTGCTTCTGAGGTGTGGTTGTGTCCATGTGGCTTGTCTTCTGCAATGTCTCCCAGGGAGTGGCAGAGAGAGAGACACGTGTCTGCTACCTCCTAGGAGGAAGTACCAGATTTCCCAGAATTCTCAGGAGAAGGCCATGCCTACACAGGGGTCTCATGTTTGTGCATATTTATTTATATGAGAAGTCTTTAAAATGTTGTGGAAAAATAGAATTAAGAGAAAATGGAGTTTTACTACAAATTGTTGTAAGCCCTCCAATATAGTTTTGCATGTGTATGAAAATACTTATTTAATGCCTTACTCCTACCATCACAGGCCTACCAAGGCAGCTAACTAGTTCCATTGGGTTAACTGCAACCCAAGAAAACACTATACACACACACACACACACATATTCATATATATATATATATATATATATATGAATAGAACTGTGCTCTATAAGACTTTCAATGGTGTATATTTTTGGAAGTATGTTAAGGCTTTTATTTCTTCAGGGTGGGATTATTTAAACCTTCCATCTTTCAGTCAGCTGTCAAACAAGTTAGCTTGTAGTACATTAAAATTATACTACCCAGGGATGCCATTAAGAACACAGTGGTGAGCAAATCCAAGAGGATGCTGTGTTAGTCTGGATACTTTAGAGAAACAAATCCACAGAAACTCATGTATAAGAGTTTTATATAACAGGTAAATGCGCATCAAGAAAACATCCCAACCCAGTGCTGCCCAGTCCACAAATCCAACATTAACCCATTAATCCATATGTCCAACACCAATCCACAAAGCTCTCCTCCATCTCACAAAACAGATGCAATGATGCCGACTGCAGGAGGAAAGCTGAGTCAGTGAATATGTAAGCATCTCAGCGCTGGCAGGAGTCTCCACACTTCTGCTCCAACATCCAGGGCTGCATCAGGGTAGGTCCATGGGGCTTCTCCTCAGGGATGTCATGCAGGAAGTGATCCTTGACAGCTGAAGAAGGGAACTGGCTAAGGCAGCTGCACCCTGGTCTGCCCATCAGAAAGCAAGAGACCCGAGAACTCGAAAGGTGAAGCTCACTGAGCCATTTATCTCTCTGCCCTTCAATTAACCTCACATGTGTTTATTGGCCAGGTTGGTACAATAAACTAACTACTTCAGATGCCTTTATGGAATTTACATTCTATGAGGCTGTCCAAATTTGAAATACATAAAACCATTCTGTCTTTCTTCTCTCTCCCTCTTAATGTGTTGTAGCAAAATTCCAGAAGTATAACTATAATTATCTCAGTTTTCCATATAAAAAACTGGAGGTTCCATCAACACACCTTTTTGTTTCTATGTTAGGGATAGAAAAGATAAAATGGGAATCCAGGGTGGATGATCCCTTCAGGACCAGGGGTGGGAGGGGCGATGCTGGGAGAGTAGAGGGTGAGTGGGTTGGAAAGGGGGAACCGATTACATGGATCTACATGTGACCTCCTCCCTGGGAGATGGACAACAGAGAAGGGGGTGAAGGGAGACTACAGATAGGGAAAGATACGACAAAATAACAATCTATAACTTATCAAGGGCTTATGAGGGAGGGGGGAGCAGGGAGGGAAGGGGAAAAAAGAGGACCTGATACACAGGGCTTAAGTGGAGAGAAAATGCTTTGAAAATGATTAGGGAAAAATGTACAGATGTACTTTATACAATTGATGTATGTACAAGTATGGATTGTGATAAGAGTTGTATGAGCCCCTAATAAAATGTTTTTTTAAAAAAAGAAAAGATAAAATGCCTGAAAACTTGCTGCTTCTCTCTGTTCCTACCAGACCCCCTCTAGTTGAAGACACCATCAATCTTTCCCCTTATTACACTCCTCTTCAAAGACCTCCGCCTGTTTCCTCTCTGCCTTTCGAACAATTCCATTCTAATTTAATCTGCACACTTTCCATGGAATAACCGTATCAAAATCAAATCTGATTATAGTACTCCAGTGCTCAAGTCTTTAATGGCTGTCTACGTCATCTAAAGTTCTCTCCTTTCAAACGTCCCATTCCACAGCCCCTGGCTCCTGTTTCAAACCACACCTTCTTGTACACCACTGCTTTGCTTTACTGAATTGAAGCTCAAGTTTTCTTGAACTTTCCATGGCTCGTTGCTTCTAGATCATTGCATACTGGGGAATCCATTCCTTAAGCCCTCATTGACCAGTTGTTTTTCCACCACATCCCATCTCAACCATCTCAATTTCCACCTTTGCTTCACTGAAACCAACTTTCTTATGGCTGTATTGGGACATCCGTCCCTTCGGTGCTCCTTCTCTGACAACTCAGGCAGGATTAAATGGTGACCAATGTCTTCCTACAGCCTCTTGCACCTTCCCCTTGGAGCACCATGACTTGGACCCTTCGAGGTTTGCTTTCCATATTAGATCGTGAACTTGAGGGTAGAAGCCAACTTTGCTTCATCATCCTTGTAATCACAGTACCGGACATTACAGATTTTGATGAATATTCCCTGTCTTGTATCGGGTTACATGTGTTGTCTGTTGGAGGTTTTCTTTGCTGAGTTTAGCACCTGAATCTCTTTTTGAAGACAGCCTCTGGATGTGCTATCAGCCAGTGTTTTAAGATGCAAGCAATAGTACCAGATTTTGCCCAATATGAACCCCAAAGGAATGAATTGAAAAATATTGGGAACTGGATAGCATTGCAAAGAGGGCAGTTTGGTTAATCTTGGAGGTGATGTGGGCAGAGCTGCATCCAGAGTCACTATTCACAGTGTGTCCAAGGGGACACGACCAACAGTCTTACTAAGCTCTTAGCTGCCACTATGACATCATCAACATCAGTATTTGCAGTTTCTTTGTGCAGCCCTAAACAACTGCTACTCTAGCCTCAGGAAGTGATATTGCTGCCCTGTCTGCCATTGTCATTTTCTGACATTAGATTTCAATATCTGCTCTTTGCTTCTTAGAGAAATACTGGGGGATCCTGATAACTACATAATTTGCTAGCTGTATAACCTTGGGGAAATTATGTAATCTCATTACTCACTTTATTAATTTGTATATTGAAAGTGATTAATATTAACTGTGCAAATTTGTGAAATTTTATGTTAATTATATGTAGTGTGCCGAGAAAATAGAAACAAATTATAACTATGATGATTATTCATAGTCCAGGACTTAGAAGATGATAGTTAAAAAATGAAAATGAATAGAAAGATAAGACTACTGCATATTGTAGCCTACAATTTCAGTAGTTCAGCATTAATAGCAATCTTTTAAAAAATTTGTCCTTGAAAATTAATAAATGCTTAACAATCTAGTAAGTTATAAACAAATATTTTTCCATAAAACAAACTTGAATCACTTTAAAAGTTAGTCAAATTTTGTCTCAAACAATAAGTACAAGATTGTTAGAAGAGGAACATTGCTTTGAAGAAACTGCTTTGATATTGTATCATTTTTATGAATGAAATAGAAGATAAACCACTAGACACATGTGTTAGCTAAAAATAAAGGTGAATGAAAGAAGGAAGGAAATAGTCACAAAAGATACCCAAGCCACAACGAAGAGGATAAAATTAAAAGATGCTGTAACTCTTATTCCTGCACCTTGAGATTTAAGACGACCAGTTCCCTTATGTAGAAATGTGATCCCGTAATTATGTTCTCAATCCCTGAATGTATAGTTTGACATGGCAGAGTCTCATGGAAGATTTCTGATTTGTAGTGTGGCCAAATGGAAATCTCTGGAACCACCCGTTACAATGAAAATAGTAACTTAAATGCACCTCTACATCCTGGAGAGTAATTAGAGAAAATAAGTGCACTTGGAAAACTCAGGTGTGCTGAATATACTCTTTTGATACTAATTTGAATGGAATTACTCTCATGATTTCACTTTTTTATTTGCTGCTTATAGTAATAAGATTAATTTTTGAAAATAAATTTTGTATCCTGAGACATTGATAAATTTGTTTATTCATTCACATAGGTTTGGGGAGTTCTCTATATTTTTCTATATACAAAATCAGGGTTATGTGTGAATAAAATGCTTAATTTTTTCCTTCTAAATCTAGATTTATTTTTTTACTTGTCTTTATACACTACCTGTAATATCAGTATGAGGTTAAGTAGGAATAGCAAAGTTTATATATTTATAAATACCTACATATTAAGACATACATATATGGATATACATGGAAATAACAAAAAGCTGTTGTTCATTTTTTTCAATTTGTTGCTGCTCTTTTGAGTGAGACATTTGTATAATGAATGTGGTATTATCTGCATATTGCTGCCAAAAGGAAAGCATAGAACAAACTACTGAGAGATGAAGCAGGCAAAAGAACTTGGTTCTGACTCCAGAACCAAGCCCATCCAGAATGCCAGTCCAGGCACATACTCAAAGGATACCAGTTTAATGAAATTTTGGTTCAGCACAAATGTGTAGGAGAATGTTTGTTTCTGAACTACCACTGCTGAAAGTGATTCATTTGAATTCTGTGAAGAAACTTGAAAGCTGTAAATCCCATTTGACTGTGGCTGCTAGGTGCTGCTGAGGCTGTTCAGGCCTGTAGGTGTGTGCGCACCCCAACACAGCACTGCCTGCTCCTGGGCCATCCTCCTCATGTTTGTGATGCCAGACCTCTCGTTGCAGCCGCTGTGCCAATCCATCTTCCTCTCTTTGTTGCTGGCCATCTGCTTTGCCAAGCATGGTACTGTTCTCCAGGGACTGGCCCCTTCTGACCAAAGGATGGGAGGCGAAGTCTTCCAATGTTTACTTCTAAGGGACACTCCAGCTGTGCTGCTTTGAAACCAGATGTGTTTGTTCTGATGGAAGTAATTTTATTATTCTTTGCCCACACCGTCATTCAAGTATCTTCTTTGGACTTCCTTACTCATTACCCTGGTGTGTAGGGGGTTACATGTTGGGCTGCCAACCAAAGGTCAGCAGTGTGAACTCAGCAGTCACTCTGAGAGAGTAAAAATGAGACTTCCTACTCTTGTAAAGACTTATAGCTTCAGAAACCCAAAAGAGAAGGTAGTTCTATTCTGTTGTGTAGGGTCACTATGTCAGAATTAACTTGATGACCATATATATAATTAACTTGATGACCATATATATAACAATTGTCCGATTTTCACTTGCTTTGTGTTGATTGAAAATACTATAGCGTGGGTCAGGTACACCTTAGTCCTGAAAGTGAAATCTTTGCTTTCCAACCTTGAAAGAGTTCTTGCGAAGCAGCTTTGCCCAATGCAACACTGCGTTCAATTTCCTGGCTGCTGCTTCCTTATGGGATGATGATGAATCCTAGTAAAATGAATCCTGACAACTTCAATCTTTTCTCCGTTACCTCTTGGTCCGCTTGTGAGTTTTTGTTTCTTCACCTTGAGGGGCTAGCCATCATCTTTGATCTTTAGCAGTAAAAGCTTCACTTTGTCTTGGCTCCTGGCAAGCAAGGTCGAGTCATGCACAGAATGCAGGCTGTAAAGAGTTTTCTTTCCATTCTAATGCTGCATTCGCCATATAGCCTACCTCCTGGGTTTATTTGCTCATCGTGTAAATTCAATGAGCATGCAAGTGCAAGGAAGGCACAGCCCTAACAC
This sequence comes from Tenrec ecaudatus, assembly GCF_050624435.1. Taxonomy (NCBI): domain Eukaryota; kingdom Metazoa; phylum Chordata; class Mammalia; order Afrosoricida; family Tenrecidae; genus Tenrec; species Tenrec ecaudatus. Next base: position 250,255,675 of record NC_134530.1, on the reverse strand, counting down.
ACACCTTTCCTGATATAAAACTATTCAGTGTCCCCTTGTTCTGCTTGAATGACTGCTTCTTGATGCGTGTACAAGTTCTGTATGATATGTTCTGGAATTCTCATCCTTAGCAATATTATCCATAATTTATTATGAAATACACAGTCAGATGCCTTGGCATAGTCAGTGATACACAGGTAAACATATATCTGGTTTTCTCTGCTTTCAGCCAAGATCCTTCTGACAGCAGCAATGATTTTCTTCATTCCACATCCTCTTCTGAATCTGATTTGAATGTCTGGCAGTTCTCTAAAGGTGTACTGCTGCAACCATTTCTTAATTATCCTCAACAAAATTTTACTTGCATGTAATAGTAATAATATTGTTTGATAATTTTATATTCTATTGAATCAATTGTCTTTTAATAGAGAACAAATATGAATCTCTCCCAGAAGGTTGAATGGGTAGTCCTCTTCAAAAATTTTTTTTTTGCCATGAGTGCTTCCAAATTACATCCATTTGTTGAAATGGTTCCATTGGTAATCCATCTATGTCTGGAGGCTTGTTTTTACCAGTGCCTTCAGTGCAGCTTGGATTTCTTCCTTTAATACCATTAGCTCTTGACCTTGTGCTATGGTTGAATGTACAGCAATCTTTTTAGTAGAGTGGCTTTGTGTATTCCTTCAATTTTCTTTTGATGCTTTCTGAATTGTTCAAAATGTTGCCCATAAAAATATCCTCTCTCCAGGCCAGATGTGGCCCATTTCATATGTGCTGTACTCAGCACAGCTGCTGTCTAAGTGCAGTGCTGTGCTCAGAGGGCTCTAGGGAGCTACATTTCAGAATGCTGGTGGAATATTACTTCAGGCACCTCATTATCCAAATGAGTACATCTCTGTTTTACTAGCTACACAAATATTTATATGACTAATTCGAAGGCCCCTTGGGCTCTTTTTATGGGTGTAATTGGTGACACTGATGATACTTTCTCTAAGTTCTCTGTGAGGATGCTTGAGTGGTGCATACCACTCCAGAGGCCAGCTGGAATTCAGGATGGTCACCTTAACATTGGGAAAAGATGCCGTGCATTAGAAAGTAGAAGCAGGAAAACAAACTGAGCACTCTGACTGAAGAATTCTAGAAATCTGGGATTTGGGTTTTTAGTTGCCGTCAGGTTTGCCCCATTATGACGACCCCTTACTAAAAGGGAATGAAATGTTGTCTGGTCCCGCACAATTCACAGTCAGGTTGGGAGTGGATGATGGAATCTAGAGGGTTTTCACGGACTGATTTTCTGGAAGATTTTAGGCAGGACGTTCTTCTTAGTCTGTCTTAGCCTGCAAACTGTTCAGCATCATAGCAATATGCAAGCCTCCCCTGACAACAGGTGGTTATTTTTTTTAAGTTTCTAGTGGGTTTTTATTTTATTTTATTTAAAAATTTAAAATGTTTTATTAGGGGCTCACACAATTCTTATCACAATCCATACATACATCAATTGTGTAAAGCACATCTGTACATTCTTTGCCCTCATCATTTTCAAAGCATTTGCTCTCCACTTAAGCCCTTTGCATCAGGTCCTCTTTTTTCCCCCTCCCTCCCTGCTCCCCCACCCCATGAGCCCTTGATAATTTATAAATTATTATTTTGTCATATCTTGCCCTCTCCGACGTCTCCTTTCACCCCCTTTCCTGTTGTCCATCCTCCAGGGAGGAGGTCACATGTAGAACCTTGTAATTGGTTCCCTCTTTCCAATCCACTCACCCTCTACCCTCCCAGTATCGCCCCTCCCACCCCTGGTCCTGAAGGTATCATCTACCCTGGATTCCCTGTGCCTCCAGCTCCTATCTGGACCAGTGTACATCCTCTGCTCTGTCCAGACTTTCAAGGTACAATTCGGATCATGATAGTGGGGGTGGAGGGGGAAGGAAGCATTTAGGAACTAGAGGAAAGCTGTATTCTTATCGGTGCTACATCGCACCTGACTGACTCATCTCCTCTCCTAGACCCCTCTGCAAGGGGATCTCCAGTGGCTGACAAATGGACTTTGGGTCTCCACTCTGCACTTCCCCCTTCATTCACTATGGTAAGATTTTTTTTCCTGATGAATGCCTTATACCTGATCCCTTCGAAACCTTGTGATCGCACAGGCTGGTGTGCTTCTTCCATGTGGGCTTTGTTGCTTCTGAGCTAGATGGCCGCTTGTTTACCTTCAAGCCTTTAAGACCCCAGAAGCTATATCTTTTGATAGTCGGGCACCATCAGCTTTCTTCGCCACATTTGCTTATGCACCTGTTAGTCCTCAGCGATCATATGATGCAGGTGTGCACTCAATGAAATGATTTTTTGTTCTTTGATGCCTGATAACTGATCCCTTTGGAACCATGTGATCACACAGCCTTGTGTGTTCTTCCATGTGGGCTTTGTTGCTTCTGATCTAGATGGCCGCTTGTTTATCTTCCAGCCTCTAAGACCCCAGACACTACATCTTTTGATAGCCGGGCACTATCAGCTTTCTTCACCACATTTGCTTATTCACCCTCTTTGTCTTCAGCGATTGTGTCGGGAGGGTGAGCATCATAAAATGTCAATTTAATAGAAGAAAGTATTCTTATATTGAAGGAGTACTTGAGTAGAGAGCCAATATCCTTCCACCATCTTAATACTAAACCTATAAATATATATTTGCATATGTACATGTCTTTGTCTAGATCTCTGTAAATGCCCTTTGCCTCCCAGCTCTTTCCTCTATTTCCTTTGACTTTCCTCCTGTCCCACTATCATACTCTGTTCCCACCTGGGTTTCAGTAATACCTTCTTTACATTACCCTTGATCATGCCCTACCAGGCCTGCCACACCCACCTAACCACCAGATTGGATCTCTTGTTGTTCCCTTGTCTGTGGGTTTGTTAACACCACTTCCTTACCCCCAACCTCCCCCTATCCCATTTCCCCCCGGAACTGTTGGTCCCGTTGTTTTTCCTCCAGCTTGTTCATCCAGCCTATCTTATTTCAACAGACCTGCAGAGATAATAACATGCACAAAAACAAGACAGAGCAAAACCAAGCAACAATGTACAACAAAACAACAACAAACCACTGACCAAGAACAAAACAAAACTCAACAAGAAAGAAAAGCTTGTAGCTAGTTCAAGGGTCGTTTGTTGGCCTTTAGGAGTGTTTTCCAGTCCAGTCTGTTGGGGCACCATGCCCTGGCCTCAAAGTCTACCTTCAGCATTCCCTGGGGACCTTGCCGCTCTATTCCTTGCCTGTTCTACTTCACTCCCCCAGTACTTTGCCTTGGTGTGGTGGGATCAGGTCAGGCGCAATTTCCACACTGCATCCCCAGCGCTTTCCCTTGCAGAGCCATGGGTCAGTGAGGGAAGTCATGTCTCATAGTGGGGCTGGCCATGTGATCCTCTCTGTGGACTGGCTGCTCTAATTGGGGTCATCATCCTCAGGGCCTGGTGGGTCAGGATGTGCTCCACTCTCTCCTCCTCCCCCTTCATCTGCTCCCATGTGCTCTGATCAGATATGTTCCTCTCCCGGACAATAAGTCGTTATTATGCATAAAGTTCTTATGCCTTTTAGGAATTTGACTTGGGTCTCCCATGTGAAATTTCCTCCTCTAATGTAGTACTGGTAATAAGTTGGGAGTGTATTTCTGATTCTAGGACTTACTGTAGCCCTCAAGTTGACAGATGACTCACAGTCTTCTTTCTGTTTATTATACTGTATCCCTTCCTTTGAGTATTAGCTTGTTTTACTTCCTTAAATGTAAATGATTTCCACTTCTCATTGACCAAGAAATTCCTGACCTATTATCCAGTTTTTGTTTGTTTTCATAACTTGGCTAAAAGGCTATATGTAGTTAGTTAGGGCCCAATTACTCTATAAAAGTATAAGGAAGTGTAAAGGAAGGACTATAACTATATGAATGGAGCAGCCAAGGCACAAGCAACACATTGTGCTTGCCTGGCAAGAAACAAAACAGTGGTAGTATATACTGTCCAATGGTTTAATTTGTTCTGAAAATTTTAATGTTGGATTTGTGTATTGTATAGTTACAGATATTTTACATAGTAAAACACTTAGACTACCTTAAAATCTTATATTAATTTACCACCTGAAAAATATCTTCTAAGATTAAATTACTGAAAAATTATTTTTCTACAGAAATTTCTTTTCTTTTTTCCTCCCTTCCTTTCTTTTTTACTACTCTGCTCTTGATGTTAAATTTAGACATTTAATCACACGTTAGCAACAAATGAGGTTAAAATTTTGCATCTCATGCAGTCCATGGATTACCTTTATTTCTGCCTCACCCTATTCTAAACATATGATAAAAGGAGCCTCGGTGATGCTCTGCATTAGGCCCGGGGTTAATCCAAAGGTTGGTGGTTCAAAGCCACCAACTATTCCGTGGGAGAATGATTAGGTTGTCTGTTCCCGTAAAGATTTCCAGTCTCAGAAATCCCAAATAAGGCCTCTATGAGTTGGAATCAACTACAGAAATTCAAGTTTTCAGAGAGATAAAAGCTTGTTGCAAGGGAGTCAGTTCAGGGCCAAGGAGAAGCTACTATAGGATTTGTCTTGCTTTGACTCTGGATCTACAAGAGCACCTAGAGAGGAAGAGAGAAGGAAGAATGAAGAACAAGAATACTGGGTTCTGTGTGTAATGTCACTATTCCTGCAAAGAGAATATGACTACAGAATCTTTTGATATCTGATGGGTAATTGGCAGACCAAGAATGAGATGCTAAACCGGAAGTAGGTTTGTACACAAAGCCAATTTTGAGCTTTCTATGTTTCCTTAAGGCTTTGATCTACTTGAAAATGTTTATATTTTGTATTTTTATATTGATTCAGTAAGACTAATGATATAAACTGGCTTAAACAACAAAAAAAGAGAATTTGTTGACTCACATGGATGTAGACTTCAAGAAAAGCTTAATCTGTGACTTGAAAAATATGAACCAAGACCTCCTTTTTTTCTCCCAATTTCTCAATTCCAATTCACGATGCTACTTTTGTAGTTCTAAAGTGCCTTCCAGCAGGTTCCAGAGCTACAGTCTCTGATTCTTTCCAGTAGGACACGGTAAACCTGAAAGTTTAATTCTGGAATTGAGTCTAAGATGATCTTGAGTGGCCTGACTTGGACCATGTTCCAATTTCTTTGGTGGAGGTAAAAGATATATGCTGGTTATTTTAAACCAATCACAGTCTATTTATGAACATGGAAAAGGTTAAGGTCCACCTAAATTGTATGACTCTTAAATTATAGAGTGGCAAAAATTATTATATTTTGGATAGGAAGACCTTGGTTCGAGGTCCAGCATCATCACTTTATATCTGTATGAACTTTGTGAATTGCTTGAATTTTACTAGCCTAAAAGCTTCCTTTGTAGATTCTTAAGTGGGAATAATCACAATAAGAGCTATTTTATAGGAGGAGTTTTGCAAGGTTTCCTCATTCTTATGATATGCCCCTATTGCATAGAACTGAGCAATGTTTCATTACCATGAGTCAGAGCTCAACCAATGATAATGGACAACAACAAACCTGTCCCTGCCAGTCACTAGACCTTTGCAGAGACCGTAAGATATCTTTGGACAGAAACTCCATTTAGCATCTTCCACAGATAGCATTAGGCTTGTAGTAAACACTTGGGCCTCAGCAGATGCTCATCATTTACAGCTTAACATTAGACTCCATTCTGATTTTTGAGGTCAGTTAACATGGTATGCATTACATTCCTGAGAGCCTTAGACAACTCACACTTCTCTGTGCATTCACAGATAGCTGAAAAATCCTTGACTCCTCAGTCATCTCCCTAGGATTTCTCATCCATCATCATAGGCCTGTCATTATCTACATGAATGTAAATAAAGGAGCTAAATGACTTGTCAAGCATTCTTTCAGATATATCATTTATTGAGCACCAACTTCTTTCATTTTTAGTTCATAGCATCTAATTCAGGGACAACTGTATTAGGTTATTGACCAGAATATTTCTGTTACTGAACATTTAAATTAAAAGAACAAATTTTCTGATCACAAATTTCCATTCTTCCAATCTCATTTCCCATTATATCTGCTCTTTAATTTCTTAAAAATTTTAATTTCTTAATCCCTTATTTTTTTCTCAGTTAACACTTAAAATTTTCACTTTTCCCGAAATGTTCTGGTTTGTTATTTCCACTGCTATCTTATCTCCTCTACCATCCACTATCCTTAGTCTAATTCTCAGTGCTGTTGAGCAAACCAACCTGTTGATATCTCTGCTCTGAGGTTCGCAGGATTTCTAAAGGAAATAACATATTACAAGTTGTGTCATGAAGTCGATCTTTTGATCATATCTAATCTCTCAAAAATGCCTTACAACCTTCAAGATAGTTTTTAGATAATTCTCTATACCAGTGGTTCTCAACCTTCCTAATGCCATGACCCTTTAATACAGTTCCTCATGTATTTCTCATGGGGTCTTGGTGACCCCAATCATAAAATTATTTTCATTGCTACTTCATAATTGTAATTTTGCTACTGCTATGAATCAGGGGACCCCTGTGAAAGGGTCGTTCAACCCCCAAGGGGTCATGACCCACAGGTTGAGAACTGCTGCTCTATACCAGCTGTTGGAAATAGTCACAATTCTCTACACTTTCCCTCACTGACAGTCTTCTCCTGACATACACTCAACACTCTTACTTCATACAGGAAATATGGTATGAGTTCCTGATCATGGATCAAAAAATATATATTCTAACCTACACTTTTAAAATTTATTCTTTCCTTCTTCATCCAGTTCCCTGGGTATCACAAATGGTTTGTGCTCAACTACTAACCAAAATGTAAGCAGTCCAGACTCATCCAGCAGTTCCTGGTAAATTGCATCCACAAGATCTATATCCATAAAAAGTAAACACGCTATCCATAAGAATTACAGCCAAGAAAACTCAATGGAGGGCAATTTTATTCTTGAACACGAGCTATCATGAGTTGAAAATGATTCAGTGGCAACAGGTTTGTTGTATTGGTTCTTTGGAAGGCAAATTTTACCAGTTAGGCTCTAGGTGCCTCTGCTGTTATACCAACAACCAATGAATTGTATCGACCTTTGCTTTCCTGCAGATGTAGCCTATTTCGCTCTTCCCATTCATTCCCCTCAGCATTAGACAGGATGTTTGTTTTCTGTATTTGTTCCTCTTTCTCTGTCCCCTCACAGTCAACATTCTCCCACTTTTATTTGACTCATAGGAACTCTTATTTATTTAACCGATAACAATTCTTTAAGTGCATAAATGACCTCCTAGTTATCTAATTCAAGGGAATATTTTCAACCCTACTCTTCATTTTGAGTCTTTTGTGACATTTGGCAATGTTAATGATTTCTGATTTGGGTTCTCTATTCTCATGATATTTTCCCATTTCAACATTTTTTAGTTCTAACTACATAATTAATATACAAATAACATTTTATTAAACTTAGAAGGGTCCCTTTGACTTATAATTCCTAAGTACAATGATTTTTTAAATATTTAAAAATCATTTAAAGTATTTTATTTAAATGAAAATGTATGCCAAAGTTACTTATCATTCATCCTTTTCATTAATTCAATAAATATTTAATAAATGCCTACTCTAGGGGCACACTAGTCAAGGCCATTAGTGTACAAGTTTTTAAAAGTTCTTGATTATATATAGATACTCCTAAAGTTATGAAAGGCTTTCCTTTTCCATTGTATGTTGGTTCTGATGTTGAATGGGTCATATTATTGCCTTTTTAATATGGATTTCTATAAATATGGAGGTGTTTTAAACAGTAAATCATAAAATTAAAACTCGGCAGTGACCACCTGAGAATTATAGCATTGAAAAATTATGGGCTGAAACATCGATGACAAGATATACAAAAAATAATAGAAAGCTATAAGTGTGGTTAGTGGTAACTTGAATAAATTGTAGTTGGAGAGTACATGTATACTTGTCTAGGATTCAGTCCTTATATTTCTTTTCTCTACCTGATTATTTTCCTTTATTAACAGATCCATTTTCATGAATCTAAATACCATCTACTTAGTGGTAAACATTCCATTTTTTAATCATAGCCTAAACATCTCCCTAAAACTCCAGACTCATATATCCAATTGCATATTAGATGTCGCCTTCATTGTCTGATATGTGTCTCAACACCTCTATATTCAAAATCAAACATCTGGTTTTTACTTACTTCTATAATATGGGTCTCCCACTGAGTTTAGTTAAAGTTTATTGTGCCAACCTGGCCGATAAACACGTGGGGTTAATTGAAGGGCAGAGGGATAAATGGCTCCGTGAGCCTAGCCTTTCTAGTTCTCGGGTCTCGTGCTTTGTGATGCCCAGACCAGGGTGAAACTGCCTTAGCCAGTTCCCTGCTTCAGCTGGTGAGGCTCATTTCCTGCAAGACATACCCAAGGAGAAGCCTCATGGATCTACCCCAATGCAGCCCTGGGTGCTGGAACAGCCGTGTGGAGACCCCTGCCAGCACTGAGATGCTTACACATTCACTGACTCGGCTTCCCTCCTATAGTTGGTGTCATAGTGTGTTTTGTGAGATGGAAGAGGACTTTGTGAATTCATGTTGGACATATGGGTTGATATTGGACTTGTGGGCTTGGGCAGCACTGGGTTGGGATGTTTTATTGATGTGCACTTGGCCTTTATATAAAACTCTCTCATACATATGAATTTCTGTGGATTTGTTTCTCTAATGTACTCAGACTTACACATCCACGGTTCTTGCTATTTCAGTTAATGGCAACCCATACTAATAATCTGGTCTACACCTCCTTTTTCTCACCTCTCATACCAATTCATCAAAAATACTGTGGCTCTACCTTAAATACATGGCCAGATTCCAATCACATCTGACCATCTGTAGGGCTTTCAATTTAGTATGTCACCATCATTTTTGCTTAGATTAATACTAGTCATTAGCTCCTTCTCTTTTACAATTGACCCCTGAAGTCTCTCTGCACAATAACTCAAATGTCCCTTCTCAAAACCAAAGCTATATCACTCCAATCCTCAGAATCCGTTCACTACTTCCTAGCTCATGCAAAGTCAACGGCAGAATCCTTACATGATCCTGGCCTCCCTCGTCCGCTATACCCCTCACTCCTACCCTATTTACAGTAATGATTCTGTCCACAGTGGCCTTTTTGCTAATCCTGACAAGTAAATTCCAAGAAGGTTGTTCCTTAAGGTCTCTTCTCTTTCTGGAACGCTTTTTCCCTTCATAAATTCACAAACTTTAAATCACTGCCATTGTGTTGATTTTGACTCATATAGTGACCTTGTAGGACAGGGTAGAACTGCCCCTTAGGGTTTCCAAGATTGTAACTCTTTACCCAGATTGTAACTCTGGGTAAGAAAGCTGCTCGTTTCAAACTGGTGATCTTGTCACCCATATAACCCCCCCACCATGTAACCACTACACCATCACTAATATCCTATGCATATCTAGCCTGACTACACTACCTAAAATTATAGCACCATAGCCATCCTAACCAGTCCTGGTGACCCACTGGTTAAGTGCTTGTCTGCTAAAAGAAAGGTCAGCAGTTCAAATACAGCCAGTGGCTCTGCTGCAGAAAGAACTAGCAATCTGCTCTTCTACAGAGAACAGTATTCAAACCCTACTCTGGTGAACAGCAGAGCAGTTCTATTCTCTTGCACAGGTTCGTTATGGGTTGTAATTGACTTGATGGCACCTAATCAAACAACAGACGACTTAACTCCCAGTTCCCCCAAAGTACTTAGAACCTCTTAAAAATAATATAATTAAGCCCCACCAAAGCAGGGTGTTTTTGTTGCTGCTATCCAGCGATGCATTTCTAAAAATCAATTCACAATAGGTGCTCAGTAATATCTAACACTGATGCATTGCATAAATATAACAAGTTTATTTATCCATTTCCTGTTAATGACATTTTTGTTGTTTCCAAGTTTGTTCTCATGTAATTGTAATTAACATGGATACGAGTCTTTGTGTAATTTGAATGAATTTACCTCAAGGATAATGTCTAGATTGTGATCTTCTGGTTGTTTTCTAGGTAATGTATCAGGTAGTATTCCTTGGGACAATAACTTAAAGAATTTAAGGAAGCGCATAATTGAGGGGAGGTAGAAATTGAACCTCAGTGTTGTTACAGAAAACCTCAGGGGCCAAGATGTGTTTAACTAATTCCTAGACAGGAGGCATCCTTAGGCGCTGGTTCAATTCCACCTGGAAGAAGACCTTTCTCTAGTGATGTGGGTTATGCACTGGGCTGCTGACTACAGTCAGCCTTTGAGCCCCCCGGCCTCTGCAGGAGGAAGATGATGATGCTGCTGCTGCAAAGATTCACAATCACAAAAATCGAAAGGGGGAAGGTCTGCCCTATCAACAGGGTGGACATTAGTCAGAATCTTCTTGTTGACAGTGAGTATTGTTACGGCAGAAGCCTCGATTCTGGAACTAGGGTGATCTTTCAAGCTGCCCTTAATCTGTGTTAAAGGCTTAGCTTCTCCACTCTCGGTCAGATAATTACCTTACCTTTGAGGAGCACAGGTGTATCTACTTAGGCAAGGGGCTTCCCTTCCATCAGGATAGTTTCCTGAGACAAAGCCAGTGCCTGGATGCTGAGGGGAAGGACCTAGGTGGTATGCGTCAGCATCTACAGATTTATTTTAAGAGAGAAATACTGGGTAGTAGAATACATGCATCTTCAACTTTATTCTTTCTGTTTTGTTCTTTTTAAATACTTCTAAGGAATAATCCATCTATTATACAATTCAATAGTTCAGTCATACTAAGAGTTGTACAATCATTGCCAAAATCAATCTTAGAACAATCTCTTCTTTCTTGTCCTCATTATCATTAGCTCTTCATTTCTCCCCAACTTCCCCAGCCATATCCCCAAGAAACCACTGATCTCTATAGATTTACCTAACCTGGATTTTCTATACAGAAAACTATACAATCCCCACCCTTAAAAAAACAAACAACAATAACAAAATAAAATAGAGAAAAATTTCAATCAAAAAGAAAATACAGAAAATTAAAAACCAGAACAACTTTTAAATGCGTCAAAAGGGAGATCAAATGATAAAGTGTCAAATTTTAAACTAACTACATCTTCCTTAATGCACTTTCCAGTTAAAATTATTTTTCAAATTGGTTGTACCAAATTCTATTACATTCTTTAATACGAGTATATGAAAATTAGTATTGCTATTTTTCCTTTTCTGGCATTTTCTTTGTTTCCTCACATAATTTTCTGGAAATTTTCTGCAGATTTTCAGATGCACAAATGATCTATGTAAATGTATCAAATCTATTTTTAACTAATTAATTTTCTATTTCTAGAAGCAGTCAATTCTTTTAAAATATCATAGTCTTTCTTTCCCATTGTTTGTCCTTCCTGTTATGGATTGAATTGTGTCGGGGCTCCTCCCCTGAGCCCTCCTCCCCATCATCTCTCAAGCATGTCTGTTAAGGCCACACAGGTGTAATATTGCAGCTATAGCAGCCTTAACTAATAACGGCTGCCCCACCTGTCTCCTGTGGAGAGGCTGGCGAGTTTGACTCCCAGACCACTTCATTGGAAGCTCAGTACTTAAACAACTTTATAACAATGCTTCCTCTCCTATACTATAATCAGTATTTCTATTTATTTTTATTGCAGTGTCCAGGCTCCAGTTTCACTGGTTGTTTTCTCTGCCAATATTTTTGTAGTTTTTTCCTTATCCCTATAAATTTGTGTTCTATGCTGATGTCTTTTTGCAGGAACCCTCTATTGTCTGTATTCCCTGTCAAAAAACAGTGCATCTCCTTCTGCCATGGACCTTATTGCACTAGTTAAAAACAAACAAACATCTGCGGGGCCAGCCCTAATACCAACCATGTGGACAGCCGCTAGCCTCCAGAAGAATGCACTTCAGAGGACAGCCCTGGGGCTACATTTGGGGAGAAGGGCACCAGATTACAGCACACGGGAGAAATGAAAGTGGGTGGAGAGGGAAGAGAGGACATCCTGGTCCACCAAGCCCCAAGGATGATAGTCCTGCTCAGAGCAGACAATGCATAGAGAGGACCATAGGGCCGGCCCCACCATGCGACACTACGTCCCTCACTAAACCATAGCGCTGCGGGGGACATCACTGGAGACTGCGGGAACAGTGCACAATCTGACCCCATCAGACTGGAGGGAAACACTAAAGGCATGCAACAGAGAAGCAAGGGGAGCAAAGTGAGGAAATTCCCGGGAAATACCAAAAATAGACTTTGGAGGCAGAATGTAGCACCCCATCAGTCTCGACTGGAAAACACTTGTAAAGGCCAACAAACAGACTTTGAACTATTTATTGATTTTTCCGTTTTTGTCAGTGGCTTTCTTTTTGGTATTATTATTTTGTTTTTGTGGGGGGTTTTTGTTATTATTTTTTATTTTGACTTCCTTTGTTGTTTTATTTGGCTTTTCCTGGTTTTTGCACTTATTAATGTCTATTGAGATAAGATATGCGGGATAAATAACTCAGAGATGAAAAGAATGGAGCAATGGTGGGGGCTGGTACGGGAGCAGGGGAGGTGGGAGAAAGGAAGGGGGTGGGGGGAAGTAACCCATGAACAAGGGAACAATAAGTGAACTAAAATCAATGGAGAGAAGGACATAGGATGCCTAGTGGGACTTAATCAAGGGCAATGTAGTAGCAGTGAATTACTAAACTAGAATGAAGGCTGAACATGATGGTGGGACAAGCGGATAGTAAAAGGAAATAGAGGAAAGAACCAGGAGGCAAAGGACATTTTAGAGATCTAAATACAGGCATGTACATATGTAAATATATATAATGAGAGGGGAATAGAACTATTTACTCATATCTACATATAAGAATTAAGGTTTGAGATGGACATTGGGCCTTAGCTCAAGTATTCCCTCAACACAAGAACACTTTGTTCTAACAATCTGGTATTCTGTGATGCTCACCTTCCCTACATGGTTGCTGAAGACAAAATGTGTGCATAAGCAAATGTGGTGAAGAAAACTGATGGTGCCTAGCTATAAAAGAAATAGCATCTGGGGTCTTAAAAGCTTGAAGATAAACAAGTGGCCATCTAGCTCAGAAGCAGCAAAGCCCTGGTGGAAGAAGCACACCAGCCTGTGTGATCATGAGGTGTCGATGGGATCAGGTGTCAGGCATCTAAGACCCAGAACAAAATCATATCCAATGTGAATTGGTGGAATGGGCGGGGGGCATGGAGTGGAGACCCAATATCCATATGTAGACCATTGGACATGCCCTCACAGAGGGATCACAGGGAAGAGATAAACAAATCAGGGTGCATTATAACACATAACTTTCCGCTAGTTCTTTGGTGCTTCCTTCCCCCAATTATCATGATCTCAATTCTGTCTTACAAATCAAATTGGACCCGAACATGCACACAGCTACAGTTAATAGCCTGCAACACAGGGAATCCAGGATGGATAAACCCCTCAGAGCCAACAATGACAGTAGAGATACTAGGAGGATGAGGGGAGGGTGGGGGGAGTAATGGGGAATTGATCACAGGATCAACCTAGAACCCCCTCCCAGGGGAAGAATAAACAAAAAGTGGATGAGGGGTAACAGAGAACGAAGTAAGATATGAGAACAATAATCTATAACTTATCAAGGGTTCATGAGGGAGGGTGGGTGGGGGAGGGAGGGAGAAGAAATGGAGAGCTGATATCAGGGGCTCAAGTGGGAAGGGAATACCTTGAGCATGATGATGGTGGCATATGTGCAAATGTGCTTGACACACTGGATGAATGTGTGTATTGTGATAAGAGATGTAAGAACCCCCATAAAAGTAAGAAGAGAAGCCCCCAAACCAAAAAACCCCAAACATACATAAAAACAAAAAAGCTAAACAAACAAAACTACCTAAACTTTTTATTATGGAAAATTTTTAAACACACAGATAAAATTTTAAAAATACTATAGATTCATGCAGGAAATGCATGAATTATGCATTGCAGAAACTCAAAGGCTATTCTATTTTTTCCATGGGAACGTTAATAATCTAAGTGGGTTTGTTGGTATGATCAACAAAATGTTTTCACAGAGGAGAAGCATAGTCACTTGCTAAATTCAATGACTTTCATATTACTCTTCATTTTTATAACCTGCATTTTACTAACTTACTACCATCAGATATGATTTTAGAAGAATTTTGTTATACATTATCCAGATCCATACATTTTATAACCAAAAGGTTTTTAGCTGGTGAACTCTACTTTATTTTCAGAATGACCATCTCTCCTGTTTTCCTTCAGAACTTTAAAAGTTGCTACTTTTTAACCTTTCCCAGCCCCCACTTAAGCTTCATGTCCACTAAATGTAGGTGGTCCCAGGATTCCACTTAAGCTCTTGTCTTCATTATCTAGTACAGCTCACTCACTATCATTGAGTTGAGTGACCCTAAAGGACAGAGTAAAACTGCCCCTGTGGGTTTACAAGACTGTCGCTTTCCAGGAGTAGAAAGCCCCATCTTTCCCTCTCAGAGTGGCTGGTGGTTTCAAACTGCTGACCATGTAGTTAGAAGCCCAATAGTACTATGCCACAAGGGCTCCTATTTAGTGAAGTTGTACCCCAACCATCACAAACGGGTGGCTTTAACAAATAAGAAATTTGTTTTCTTACTGTTTGGAAGCTCTAAGTTTCAACTCAGGACACCAGTTTAAGAAAAGCCTTTCCGTTTGTGGGAAGGACCCGTATATGGTTTTTATTTCTGCTCCTCAATTCCTTGACATTTTGCATGTGTAACATCTATCCTTCTCCATCTTTGCTTGTTTGTTGCTGTAGTCTGTTATCTCAAAAAGTAATTGTTTCATCCCTAATTTTAGATAATGACATCTCTTTCTTTTCCTTTGAAATTTTCCAGTGTTTTGTCAATTTTGTTAATCCTTTTGAAAAACAACTTATTTTCTTGTTTATTTTTCCCATTGTTTTCCTGCTTTTCAGTTCATTTATTTCTGCTCTGATATTTTTTATTTCTTTCTTCTGTTGTTGAAGGGTATACGTTGCTGAAAACCGTGACATCACAACATCCAAATGAAATGAAGAGAATAACAACACAGTACTACAAGAAATTGAACTCAACAAGTGTAATAATGTAGGAGAAATGGACAAATACCTATAAATAAGTCATCTGCCCAAACTAATTCAGACAGATGCAAAAACCCTGAACAGACCCATAACCAAAGAAACAGAAGAGAAAGTCATCGAGATAATTCCCACCAAGAAAAGCGCAGGACTAGATGGCTTCACAGGGGAATTGACCAAGAATTCAGGGGAGAGCTACCACCAACTCTACCCAGACCAGTCCAGAATATAGAGAGGGACAGCAAACTCTGAAGCTCATTCTATAACCCTGGAACCCAAACCGAGCAAAGACAGCACGGACAGAAAACTACAAACAAAAATCCTTTATGAACATAGACACAAAGTTTTAAAACAAAATTTCCGCCGAAAGAATCCAACAACACATCAAAAGAAAAATTCATCATGACCAACTGGTATTTATATCAGGAATGGATCAGCATTCAAAAACAATCAATGTAACCCACAACAAAAAAATAAAGATTAAGAACACATGCTTATATCAATAAATTCAGAAAAAGAATTTACTGATATCCAACACCCGTTTCTAATAAAAAGTCTCAATGAGATAGAAATAGAAGAGAACCACCTCAACATAATAAAGGTTATATATGAAAAACCAATGGCCAATAGAGCAGTCAATGGGGGAAAAACGGAAACTATTTCCCCTGAAAGTAGACCTACACACATGGAAAACTATGCCATGTTCATGGATAGAAAGATTTGATATTTTGAAAATGTCACTATTACTTAAAGCGATCTACAAACACACACAATTCTGATACAAATACCAACATCATTCTTTAACAAAATGGAAAAGCCAATCACCAACTTCATCTGGAGAGGGAAGAGGCCTAGGATAAACAAAAGACTTCTCAAAGAAGAAGAAATAAATAGGAGGTCTTGCACTACCTGATCTCCAAACCTATTTAACAGCCACAGCAGTCAAGACAGCCTAGTGCTGATATAAAAATAGAGCAATGGAGCAAGAAAGAAAACCCAGAAATAAAATCATTCAGCTACAGCTAACTGATTTTCAGCAAAGGGAAAAATGAAACATTAATTGGGGGAAAGGACACACTATTCAACAAATGGTGCTGGGAAAATTGGATATCCATCTGCACAAAAATGAAACAGGACCCTATGCACAAAAATGGAGTCAAGGTGGATGAAAGATCCAAATGAAACCCCCAGAGCTGTCAAGCTCATCAGTGAGAAAGCTGGACTGGGACAAGCCTAAGAGTCCTATTGTAGGGAATACATGAACTACAAAATATAATAAAGGAAGCACACGCAGTGGATGGAAAAATAGATGCCTGGGATCTATTAAAAACATATCAAAATATCCAAAGATTTCATCAAAAGAATAAGAGTTCACTGGGGAAAAAAGTCTTTATCGATGACATAATGGACACTAAAATCTACAGAATTCGACAACACCTCAATTTAAAAAACAATTAAAAAGTGGGCAAAGGACATGAATATTTAATTCACAAAGAACAGCACTTAAATGGCTAACAAGTACACGAGGAAATGCCAGCCGGGAGATTCAAGTCAAAACAGTGGTGAGATATAATCTTACACCCACAAAGATAGACCAATTTATAAAACAAAAAAAATAGAGAACAAAAGTGCTGGAGAGGGTGCAGAGAGATTGGAACTCTTACACAGTTTGTGGCTTGTAAATACATTCAAAAGTAGTGGAAAGTGATCTGGTCAAACCTAAAACAACTTGGAATAGAAATACCATATGATCCATCTTCTTCTGGGCATATGCTTGAAAGAAATAAGAAGCAGAACATAACAGACACATGCTCTCCCATGTTCATTGCAGCACAATTCACAAGAGCAAGAAACTAGAAAGAGCCAAAATGCCCATCAGCAAAATAATGGCTAAAGAAACTCTTGTACATACACACAACGGAATACTGTGCATCCTTAAAAACCACCAATGGTCTCATGGAACACATCATGACATGGAGGGACCCAGTAACCATTACACTGAGTGAAGTTAGTCAATCACAAAAGGACAAATATGAGTCCACTACTATAGATAAACACCAAGATGAAAGCAGGCCACTTCTCCCAAAGCATATATTCTTCCAATTTAGTCCCTTCAGCAATGAGATAGAGAGCCTGCCTGCCTTGCTTCCATGGAACATATATATCACCCCCTCTATATGTAAATCTTAAAAACCACTTCAACAGAGGAGACGTCACCTCAGTTGGGGTCAGGTTCTCAAGAAGGAGAAAATTGTTCAATTACTGCCTTACAAAAGTGTGCTAAAGTCACATCTGCAGCATTTTTGCTTCCCAGCACCCTATACGCTTCAGGCCTGGAGGTCTTGATCTTGAAGGAAGGAACTCTCCCACCTGGAAACACAGCACGGATTCCACTGAACTGGTAGCTGAGAATGCCCTTAGCCACTCTGGACTTCTCCTGCCTTTAAATCAACAGGTCAGGAAGGGTGTCACAGTACTGAGTGGTGTGATTGATCCTGATTACCAAGGAGAAATTGGACTGGTGCTATGTAATGGAGGTAAAGAACAATAGGTCTGGGATCCAGGAGATTCCATAGGACATCTCTTAGTACTACTGTGGTGCTCACCTTATCTTGTGTCAATTTGAGGATTAAATGTGTAGGGGTGGAGCCTACCTGTCAATCTGGAGATAGCCAATGAGACCTATGTGCAGGCATGGCCTCCTGAGAATTCTGGGAAATCTGATACTTCCTCTTTGTTGGTGGAAGTCACCTCTCTCTCCGCTACTCCCTGGGAGACATTGCAGAAGACAAGTCACATGGATGCAACCAGACCTCTGAAGCCAGAGAAGCCACAGAGAGACCCCTGCCAGGACTGAGATACTTACAACACCACTGGACCCCAAGACTTTCTACCTACTGGCTTGTGATCATCCTCCATTTGGCTTTGTTGCATGTGTTTAGTGAGTCTGAAGAGGACTTTATACATTGGTATCGGACATATGGGCTAATATCAGACTTATGGCCTTGGACTGGACTGGGTTGGGATGTTTTCTTAATGTACAATTGCTCTTATATATAAACCTCCTCCTTATACACATATGTGTGTCTATGAATTTGTTTCTCTAGTCCACCGGGCTAACACAACTACCATGCCCTGTAATTAAAGGGAATGATAAATTACAGCAACCCAATCCTGACTGAACATCTAATGACCCAGACCCCTCAGGTATGAAGGTCTGGGTCACCTCACCAGGCAAAAAAACCACAGGTAGCTGAGGTGCTTGCCGAGGGCAAAGGTAATACAGAATGGGTAGTAGGAGAAGGTAACTCTACCTATCAGTTTATGACTATGTAAACAATTGCATAAGTGCTTTATATGTGCCTATTGGATATCCTTCCTTTGTTCATGTATGATGTATCAGATACAATTAGACTCAGTGTGTTTTCATTTATATGTATGATAGATGTTTGACATTAAGTATAAGTGTGATTTCATTAATGTCTGGAAATTATATAAGGCTAAACAATTGTGTACAGGTGCCCAGTTGGCAAGGGATGGATTGTGATAGGTAGGTTTATTGCACCAACCTGGCCAATGAACATATGTAGGATTAATAAGGTTGCAGTTTAACTGAAGGGCAAAAATATAAATGGCTCAGTGAGCCTCGCCTTTCTTGTCTTTACTCTCTGATGATCAGACCAGTGTGTGGCTGCCTTAGCTAGGTCTCTGCTTCAACTTGTGAGCTATACAACCTGTGGGACACCCAACCCATGCTATAGTTTGAGGTTCCTTCAAGACCTGCTTCGCTACACTGCTGGTGTATACATAACTTGAGCTGGGGACTGTCGGATCCTGTCATCTGGCTAACTGTTGGTGATCTGCCCTACTGTTTGCTGCCTGTGGCTAGACTACCTGTATTGCTCTACAGAAGACTCAGCTGTCTGCTTCCTTGACTTTCACCCAAGAGCCCTCATAAGTTAAAGGACTGCCAGTGCATTAACTGTCTCACAGGAGTTGCACTGAGCCATTTGCACTGCTCTGTGGATTAATTAGCTGTTTATTTCTTATGTTGTATATAGCTATTTAAATCTATACATATATATAAAATCATAAGTGTCCTAATTTTGTTTCTCTAGAGAACCCTGTCTAACACAGTCACCCCAATCCAATCGACACTTCTACCAGAGTGATAAGGAAACCTTGCTGGAAATACAAGTCAAGATGGGGAAGGGGAGCGGGCATGTATGACTCAGAGAAGGCAACTGCAGCTCTGTTGGTAGGAAAATGGGGAAGAGCAACGTCCCACCAGGGAAAAAAGCCTTAACAATTCTTATGTGGAACTCAAGGGAAGAATATACCTGTTACTAGGTTCCTAATTGTACACCTTTGACCTGGGTTTAGCTGTGGGCTTTTGACTTCTGGGACTTTAGATTCTGGTTGTTGGATTTTTTGGGGGGTTGTTTTAGGTACATTAGAAGGACTCAATGTGGAAACCTACTAAGTGAACTGGGCTATACCTCAAATTCACCTGTTGTCCTTGGACTTAACGTTGAAGCACCCTAATGTGAGAAGCAGATGACTGCTAGGCCAAGGGCATAAAACTAGCAGACACTGGACTTTCATTCAAATTCCCTGACTTCAGGGTTCCTAATGCATGATGGCCCAGAACGACCATATGCTTACGATTTTAGTGCCCTCCTTGCTTCATTATTCTATGTATTAATCAGGTAGGTGCAGTTCTGCCATTGTGAATGAATATTATTGGAATATTTTCCCTAGCACCAACATTGCTATTTGTGGAAATAGTGTCCAGTGACTAAGAGTTTAATCAGTACAAGTCAAGAATTCATGTATTGTGGTTCATAGCTGACCTATACACAGTGTTTCCTTTCCCTAGTAGTGTTTTAAATGCCATACCATTGGATAAACTAATACCACTATCGATGTGTAGTGGTTATACATTGGGCTGCTAAGCATAAGGCCACCAGTTTGAAACCATCAGTCAGCTCTGCATGGGAAGGATGAGGCTTCCTACTACTATGAAGATTTTCAGGTTCTGAGACTCACAGGGGCAGTTCTACCCTATTCTATAGGGGTGCTATGTCAGCATTGACTTGATGGTAGTGGAGGTGATGCCCCCATGGGATGATTGATAATGTTCTCTGACATAAAATGACAATAACGTCTCTAAATTAGCTAGAGACATATACCAACCATAGATGCATGAATGGAACTTGGCATTGCACTTAATTCTAGACCCAATCTAAGTGCAACTAGTTCTTATGACATGACCCTGCTTGATGCTCTCCCTCATAAATTGATAACTGAAGATCTGGGTGCTACCTATAGCAAAGTGTGGTGAAGAAATTAGCTGCTCCCCAGCTGTCAGGAAGAATAGCTTTTGGGTCTAAAAGGCTTGTCTTCCAATAAACAGCCATCGAAGTAAGGCATCGACTCAGCCCACATGGAAGAAGCACACCTTGTGATTCAAGGATTGTAAATAACAAAATCCAAATAGGAAGGCTGGAGCAGTATCAGATCTTAAATTGTAAACAACAGGTTGCGGAAGGCTCTGGATGACAGTGGAAACCCAAAATCCATTTGCAAGACTACACATGGATTAAACTTCCAGTGAATCCACTTTGATCATAGTTGAGAGATGTGAATATCCCTGTTATCAGGCAGAGAACATTGATTATTTGATTGCTCTTGGGATTAATTTTTAAGCTGTTTCAGTTGGGAAAAAAGTGAAGAGGAAATATATGTGGATTAAGCCACTGGTGAATCCCCTCTGACCATGGACCAAGGATGTGAACAGCACTGCTATCATGCAGAGTACTTTGCAAAGTGAATTGTTGCAGATGCAGTTGGGTGAAAACTTAGCATCCTATAATTTTATCTCCTTTATGCTCCATCAAAATTTGTTCAGGTTTTTATTATATTTTCTTATTTCTTCTTGGTCGAGGTCTTTATCTGTTTTACTTTGTTATTGTTGTTAGTTTTTAAAAATGTTTTTCTGTATATGAAATTCAGGAAATGTAAATCTATAGAGACAGTTACTGGATTAATGGTTCCTTGAGGGTATGGCAGGGAAGGCTGAGGGGAAATAAGCAGCTAATAACGATGAACACAATAATGGAGAAAATGTTCTAAAACTGATTGTGGTGATGATTGTACAACTCTTCTTTTTTTGTAAATCATTTTATTGCGGGCTCATACAATTCTTATCATAATCCATGCATCCATCCATTGTGTCAAGCACATTTGTACATTTGTTGCCATCATCATTCTCAAAACATTTGCCTTCTGCTTGAGCTCTTAATATCAGTTTGTCATTTTCCCCCTCTCTCCCCCTCCCTCATGAACCCTTCATAATTCATAAATTATTATTATTTTGTCATATGTTACACTGTCTGACATCTCCCCTCATCCCCTTTTCTGTTGTCCATCCCCCAGGGAGGAGGTTATATGTAGATTCTTGTAATCGGTTCCCCCACCCTCCCAGTATTGTCACTCTCACCAGTGGTCCTGAAGGGGTCATCTGTCCTGGATTCCCTGTGTTTCCAGTTCCCAGCTGTACCAATGTACATCCTCTGGTCTCGCCAGATTTATAAGGTAGAATTGGGATCATGCTAGTGAGGGCGGTGGTGAAAGCATTTAAGAACTAGAGGAAAGTTATATGTTTCATCGTTACTACCCTGCACCCTGACTGGCTCATCTCATCCCCACAACCCTTCAGTAAGCGGTGTCCAATTGTCTATCAATGGGCTTTGAGTGTCCACTCTCTACTCACCCTCATTTACAATGATATGATTTTTTGTTCTTTGATGCCTGATACATGATCCCTTCAACACCTTATGGTCACACAGGCTGGTGCGCTTCTTCCATGTGGGCTTTGTTGCTGCTGAGCTAGATTGCCGCTTGTTTATCTTCAAGCCTTTAAGACCCAAGGCACTATATTTTTTGATAGCTGGGCACCATCAGCTTTCTTGAGCACATTTGCTTATGCACACATTTGTCTTCAGCGATCATGTTGGGAAGGTGTGCATCATGGAATGCCAATTTAATAGAACAACATGTTCTTGCATTGAGTAAGTACTTGAGTGGAGGTCCAATGTCCATCTACTACCTTAATACTAAGCCTATAAATATATGCACGTAGATCTATTTCCCCACCATCCTATCTAAATATATTTACATATGTACATGCATTTTTAGACCTCTATAAATACCCTTTGTCACCTAGTTCTTTCCTCTATTTCTTTTTACTTTCCTCTTGTCCCACTGTCATGCTCAGCCTTCATTTGGGTTTCAGTAATTTCTCTCAGTTACATTGCCCTTGCTGAATCTCTACCAGACCTCTCACACCCTCCTTGCCACTAATTTGGATCACTTGTTTCTCCCCTGTCCCTGGGTTGGTCAACAGCACCTCCTTACCTCCAAGTCCCCCTCTCCCATGTCCCCCTGGAACCATTGGTCCCATCGTTTTCACCTCCAGACTGTTCATCCAGCCTATCTTATCTAGATAGATCTGTAGAGATAATACTATGCACCAAAAAACAAGGCATAGCAAGACAGATGATGAATGAGAACACAGTGATGACAACAAAAAAGAAAACCAATGAGCCATAAAAGAATAAATTAATTAAAAGAAAAAAAGAAAATTTTAAAAAGAAAGAAAAACCTGTAAACAGATCATGGTCTGATTTTTTAAATCTAGGTGTGTCCTTCAGTCCAATCAGATGGGGTGCCATACTCTGGCCCCAGAGTCTATCCTGTGTCAAGCACAAAAGGACAAGTACAACATGAGTCCACTGAGGTAAGTTTATAAAAATAATTAAAAGAAGAAAAATGCAAAAGGGGCACAGGGAAAAAGCTACTGTATACAAACGCTCCAGGGGTGAGATCCAGGTAGTAAGGCAGGGGCCAGACCAAATCCAGGGGTACATATGGTAGCCAACTAAAAAGGAGGGGGCGGGGGAGGGAGGAAAGGGAAAAACAGAGATGTGTGGTGGGGGAATAGGGCACTGACCCACACCAAGGGGAAGGTATTTTTTGTGTCTGCACAGGGAAAGAGGGACCAGACTTAAACCCAGTGTTCCTGGATGCGAATGCAGCGTGTGGGCATGGAGATGGGAGCCGGTGGAGGGACCTGAGGGCTAGGCCCCCATACCAGCTACGTGGACAACTGCCCCTCCCTGCAGAAGAATTTATTTGAGAGGACCGCACTGAAGCTGCAGCTAGGGGAGAGGGACATGTCTGATCAGAGCACACCGGAGCAAATGAATGGGGAGGAAGAGAGAGTGGAGCACATCCTGGCCCACCAGGATGTCCCCGCTCTGAACATCCAATGCGCAGAGTGGACCATATGGCTGATCCCACTATGAGACGGACCTATGGGAGACAACAATGGACACTCAGTGTCGGGACTGGCCCAGACTGACCCCACAACACCGAAGCAAAACATTAAAGGCATGCAGCAGAGCAACCGTGGGAGCAGAGCAGGGAGCTCCCTAGGGAGTCAACTCCTCTTGATGAGATTGTAACTATTGAGTTGTATGATGTGTGAATTATACGTCAATAAAGCTTTTTGTAAAAAAAAAACAAAAAAAGAGTAATTGTTGAAAACACACCCTACAGTGATGTGTGGTCTTATTAACATAAAAAAGAAATCCTGGTTCCCAAATAGGATTATTTCTACAGGCATGAAGTTGAAAGTTTACAAAATATGTATTTTTAGGGTAGGGGCACAGTACGATTCATAACAGCTCTCTTCTCTTCTTATCTGTGTCCAAGGACTCTACCAAACTGGTCATTCTTAATTTTGAACTTTTACTCAGCGCTGACCTTGCTCCTGACTGCCAGAGATAGATGTCCTACAACTCACCAGGAATGCTCACTTGGATATCCCACAGATATATTATGTGTGTCAAGTTCAAGTTAATGTTGTAACTGTTTCCCATGAGTTATTGCCCTGATGAAGGAAAAGCTCAAATTGTAATTATAGAACAAATACCACGATCCATGAAACTATAGGGATGTAGTCATATAAAGACAAGATTGATAATGTCTGAGAGCCTATTTGCTCTTCTGTCCTCAACCCCAAAAGAGGCCATGAACTAGTGATTTCACAGGGGCCACAGGTTTAGAATTTAATGCTAGAATCCAAGCATTTTGGCCTCTCCTTCCCTAGGGAAATTGAACTTTCAGAGTCAGCTTCTCTAAGGTTCAAGGTACTCTCATGGAATTCTCTTCCTCAGTTTTACTCTCATTCCCCAATGGATGCAGATCTTGTATATAGCATTGGGGCTGTCCATACTCACATTTGTTGTTCCAGAATGAGAAGCATGAGGAGCTGCAGTATTTCCTGCTCTGAGGACTATGTAGCACATTACGGACATGTAGCAGACTTATTGAATTGAATTAAAGTAATCTTCACTCTCACCGACAGTTGGGAAAGGTAATCTGAGAAAGTAGTTCATAGTTGTGGGGAGTCAGCCTTAAAATATTCATGTGTACAAATAAACAAAATAAACATTAGAAATTGGAAGGAATAATGGGTTTGGGTCTAGATCTATAGGACCTGCATAAAATTATTTGCTTGATCTGAACATTCTTCTTGAATATATTAATCTGTATTGGGCATGTGAATGTAGATGGGTATATGAATGCAGCTTAATCTCACAGATAGTATGGCAGAAAACCATAGGATTAAGGGTACTGAATTGGATTGCCTAGATTTGTATCTCTGATCAACTACTTACTTAGTCTGTGCCCCTGGTCAATTTACTTAATTAGGTGGTGCCTGTCTTGGTTTTGATGGTTTGTTGTAAGGATTTTATAAGTTAATATGAATTATTATGACTAGAATCTGGCACCTAGTAAGTATTCTGCCCCCAGATGAGTAAACATTAAGAAGTAGATCCAGGATTTCAAACCTAAGTCTTTGTGATTTC
This sequence comes from Tenrec ecaudatus, assembly GCF_050624435.1. Classification (NCBI taxonomy): domain Eukaryota; kingdom Metazoa; phylum Chordata; class Mammalia; order Afrosoricida; family Tenrecidae; genus Tenrec; species Tenrec ecaudatus. The sequence continues at coordinate 250,230,585 of NC_134530.1, read as the reverse complement.
ACGCTTCATGCTTCTAATTATTATTCTATTGTCTTTATCACAGAGAAGTGTAGAGATTATAGGTAAAAAGATTTTGATTTCCAACCATTTTCCGTTTCTAATTTTGTCTTTAATTTGAATTTATACGGAAGTCATAACAATTAGGTACAGTTCATAGGTAACTCAGTTAATTAAATGCCTGTCTGAGTATATAGTGTACAATGAACCTTTTATGCATAGGAAAACATGAAAGAAACACTTACAGATACACTGAAACATCTTTCATTGAATAATGCAGTAATGATACTAATAATGTTTTTGATGAATCCAGAAAGTACACGATTATGATGAACCATCACAACACCTCAACATTTTAATATAATAAGCTTCATTAGGGGGCGCTGCATTGGTTCATAGCTACAAGTTGTACCTAAGTCTGGCTTTCATAGTCTGGAGACTACCTGTCCTCAACAAGGAGACAGCCTCCTCTGAATAGCATTAGATCATCTGAATGGCTTGCATAATTTAGCAATATATTTTCCCCTTTTGATTCTCGTTCATGGCTCAGATTGTGTGTTATAGATCATTCACACTCAGTTAACCTGCCACCAGGTTTTGATGAATAAAGCAAGGTGTTCTTGGGAAGAAAACATGAGCATTTATAAACCTAAAGCCTTGAGGTATTGAGATGTCAGATCTTAGTTGTCCTTTACCTCGATTCTGGCAGAAGGCAGAATCTGACTTCATTTTAGGGCTGGTGCTAAATGCTTTATATACGTTATTTTGCTTCTGTTAAATATAATTCAATGAGATACAAATTGTTTTCCACTTTTGATACAACAATGGTGTTTGGGAGAGTTTGTGATTTCCTGGTCTCACAGATAGTATGGCAGAAAACCATAGGATTAAGAGTACTGACCCTGGAATTGGATTGCCTAGATTTGTATCTCTGATCAACTACTTACTTAGTGTGTGTCCTTGGTCAATTTACTTAATTAGGTGGTGTCTCAGTATTAGCTATCATGGATTGGCGTAAGGATTTTATAAGTTAAGATGAATTATTATGACTAGAATCTGGCACCTAGTAAGAATTCCGCCCCCAGATGAGTAAACATTAAGAAGTAGATCCAGGATTTCAAACCTAAGTCTTTGTGATTTCACGCTTCATGCTTCTAATTATTATTCTATTATTCTCCCCTCTAAATGACTTTTTCAAGACACTTAGATTTAAGATGTTCACCGCACCTCCATTCCCCTCTCCCCGGGAATAATAGAAATTTACGATGTCATTCCTTGCTTTGTAGTTCATTCAATACTCATTCACCCTCTCAGCCTGCCACCCACTTACATGGTAAAGGACAGCGTGTGCTTACCACTGGGGTTTTCTTTCATTCGAAGGATCATAATTGTAAAAGCATCGTAGCTCTCGGACACAGTGTCTCTGCCTAGGAAATGCAATAGAGTTTGAAGTAGACATGACCTTGTAGGTTTCATTAGCACTGTACAAGAATAGTGGTTTCTTTGTGTGTGATATTGAATGGGTATCAGGAGGCAGAAATTGGAAATAATCCTTAGAGTTTAAGGCATTATATTCCTCTGAAATCTTAGAGTGGTGCCTTAAGTATGAGTCTCCATTGACCAAAATCTGCTACAAAGTCCAGAAAATTGTCATTTCTACCATATATCTATCACATTTAGACATGCAATTATCTGAGTTTCCCAGTTTTAGTTTCTTTCACATTCATCACTAACTAACAGGCATGCTAAAATGGCTGAAATGATAGGTATTAATACCTAAATATTGATCATCTAACATCTCTCTTTGGTGATGTTATTTGTAATCACAGACATCTCTATCTCATTTGGTTCATTCTTATTCTCTTTGTACTCTGATTTGTCTGATTGACTTTGTCTACATTGATATTCCCGTGTGGCCCTTTCGTTAAATTCATTCTTCCTTAGCAAGCTTCCATGGCACCAAACTCCTATATTCCTAAACCATGGTCCGAAGCTTCAGACCTTTATATTTAACTTTCTGCTGAACAGTTGCACTTGCTTATCTCACAGATTCTGTAAAATGGCAGGACTCAAATTAAACTCATTGGATCGGAGCTCCCTCCCTCACACCTATGTAGCCTCTTTATTTTCATTTTCTGTTGGCTGCATGATCACCTACTCAGTCTTAAATGTCTTCCTGTGCCTCACTCCCCACCATTCAACTAGTCACCAAGTTTTATTGATTCATTGCCAGCAAGGCATGAGGGGAGGTGGAAAGGTCCTATATTTAGAATACTTCATCAGTTCCCTAACTAATATCACTTACTGTTCTTGCTTTACTCATCCATTCTCTACATTGCTGCATGAGTCATAATTCTTAAAGTAAATTTAGTTGTTTTACTCTGTTAAAATCCCACAGGGACTCCTCACAAAGCCGCATGGACATAAGTTCAAAGTCTTAGTCCTTTCAGGAGATAAGCTGAACTACGGGTGTTGCATGGTCTCCTGTCATTTCCTCCTCATGATTCTGATGTCACATATTCTTTCTCGTGTCCCTTCCCAATCCCATCCCCCACTCATGTTTTTGCATCTGAGCTGTACTATGTGTTTTTCCCTGTGGCATCCCTAGGTGCCGTGGCCTGGAGGACCTCTGCCTCCCCATTCCTGTGTGTAACTGCCTGGAGCTTCAAGACTCAATTCAGGCATTATTTCCTTTGTGATGTCTTTCCTTATCCTTCTAATCTTCCTGTGACCTTGTATATTTATTCCTTAGTGTGTGTCAGAGATTACTTATCTTTTTTTTATTTAAAATTTATTTTATTGGGGGCTCTTACAGCTCTTATCACAATCCATACATATATCTGTTTTGTCAAACACATCTGTACAAATGTTGTCATCATCTTTTTCAAAACATTTTCTTTCTGCTTGAGCCCCTGCATCAGCTCCTCATTTTGCTCCTCCCTCTCCCACCCTCCCTCCTCCATGCCCCCTTAATAATTTATAAATTATCATTTTTTTCATGTTTTACACCAACTGCTGTCTCATTTTACCCACTTTCCTGCTGTCCCTCCCCCTGGGAAGGGGGCCATACATTGTTGATCATTGTGATTGTTTCCCCTTACTCCACCCCCTACCCTTACCCTCCTAGTATCACTGCTCCCCTTATTGGTCCTGAGGGGTTTATCTCTTCTGGATTCCCTGTGTTTCAAGCTCTTTATCTTTTATAATGTCCACCAAATCTCTATGAAGCACATTCTACTCTTGTCCTTGTTTCACTGATGAGCAAAGAGTACCAAGAGGTAAAGTTATTTGAAGATGTTATTAAGTGACAGAGAAGAGGTTTGACTCTAGAATGTCTATGTAGGGCTTCTTTCTACTCCACCTTTAAAATCTAAGTGTTTAGCTAAATCTAGCTGATTCATTGCCTACAAGTACATTTTTGAGATGAATTGACATTCAGGGTTGGGCATAGACCCAATCAGAATTAAGAAAATTTGTATGGGTGTCCATTATGCTTTTTCTTAAAACTCCAAAATACCGATTCTCAACCCTTTCTGAATCCATGAGACCAATTAGCTCAGATTTAATGGGCACTAATAGACTTTAATGTATTCACATCTTATAGATTAAGTCAGGTGTTACTTGACTAATGATCTCTGTAAACATAATTCTCAGGTGTCAAATGCCCTCATGCTTGGTAAGTAAGTTCAAGATATAGGTTGAATTGGCTATAGAAAAAATTGGGAACAGATTTGGAAGAAGCAAAACCTGCCAAAAAACCGTAGATCACTCTTTGTAGGCAACTTCTTCATTAAAACTGGAGATAATTCTATTTGCTTCCTGTAGAGCCCCCCAATCAATTCCAAACACTACCAGAACAGATTCAAGGTAAACAAACCTCCATAATGTTTAATCAGAAAATTTTAAACTTCCTTGCTTCATGGGTTGGCATTAGTTTTCTTTCTTTCTTTCTTCTTCTTTTTTTTTTTTTTAAAGAAATTGGATTTAATAGAAAATTACTTCATTAAAAAAATGCTAAGCAAAGTAAGCCAAGAACAAAAGGACAAGTACAACATGAGTCCACTAGGTAAGCTTTAAAAAAAAATGCCAAAGGGGCATAGGGAAAAAGCTACTGTATACAAACATTCCTGGGTGAGGAGCAGATAGTATGGCAGGGACCAGACCAAATATAGGGATGCATATGGTAGCCAACTAAAAAGGAGATGGGGAAAGGGAAATTACTTAATTAATTATAAATGGATAGCAGGGGAACATGGCACTAGCTCACCCAAGGGGAGGGTATTGTTTATATCTCCACAGGGAAAGAGGTACCAGACTTCAACCCAGTGCTCCAAGATGTGAATGCAATATGCTGGTATGGAGGAGGGAACCAGTGGAGAGGTCTGAGAGGCCGGCCCCAATCCCAACTAAGTGGATACCTGCCCCTCCCCCAAGAAGAATTTATTTTAGAGGATGGCACTGAATCTGAAGCACAGGGAGAGAGACATGTCTGATCAGAGCACATGGAAGTAGATGAAAGAGGGAGGGGGAGGAGGAGAGAGTGGAGCACATCCTGGCCCACCAGGGGTCTTAAGGACAATGTTCCCGCTCAGAGCAGCCAGTCCACAGAGAAGACCACATGGCCGGCCCCACTATGAGACATGACATCCCTTACTGACCCATAGCCCTACACGGGACAACAGTGGAGACACAGTGTGGGAATTGTGCCCGATCTGATCCTGCCACACTGAGGCAAAACACTAAGGGGGTGCAACAGAACAGCAAGGGAATGGAGCATAGAGGTCCCCAGGGAATGCGGAAGGTGGACTTTGGGGCCAGGGCTTGGGGCCCCCACAGACTGGACTGGAAAACACTCATAAAGGCCAACAAACGACTCTTGAACTAACTACAAGTTTTTCTTTCTTGTGTGTTTTTTTTTTTTTGGTCATTCATTTGTTGTTGTTGTTTTGTTGTATATTATTGCTTGGTTTTGCTCTGTCTTGTTTTTGTGTTATTATCTCTGCAGGTCTGTCTAAATAAGATAGGCTGGATGAACAATCTGGACAAGGAAACAATGGGACTGACCGTTCTGGGGGCACATGGAAGAGGGGGAAGTGGCGGGAAAGAAAGTGATGTTAACAAACCCACAGACAAGGAAACAACAATTGATCCAAATTGGTAGTGAGGAGGGTATAGGACGTCTGGTAGGGCGTGATCAAGGGTAATGTAACCAAGAGGAATTACTGAAACCCAAATGAAGACTGTGCATGATGGTGGGACAAGAGGAAAGTAAAAGGAAATAGAGGAAAGAGCTAGGAGGCAAAGGGTGTTTATAGAGGTCTAAAGGAATTTACATATGTAAATATATTTATATATGAGGATGGGGAAATAGAACTATGTGCATATATTTATAGGTTTAGTATTAAGGTAGCAGATGGACATTGGGCATTCATTCAAGTACTCCCTCATTGCAAGAATACTTTGTTCTACTGAACTGGCATTCTTTGATGCTCATCTTCCCAAAACAATCACTGAAGACAAAGTGGGTGCATAAGCAAATGTGGTGAAGAAAGCTGATGGTGCCTGGCTATCAAAAGATATAGCATCTAGGGTCTAAAAGGCTTGAAGGTAAACAAGCTGCCATCTAGCTGAAAAGCAACAAAGCCCACTTGTAAGAAGCACACCAGCCTGTGTGATCACAAGGTGTCGAAGGAATCAGGTAGCAAGCACCAAAAGACCCAAAACAAAACAGAACCAAAATCATATTGTTGAGAATAAAGGGGGTCAGAGCAGAGACCCAACCCATCTGTGGGCAATAGGGCATGCCCTCACAGAAGGGTCACAAGGAAAGGATTAGTCAACCATAGTACCGATTAAACAGAAAATATTTCTCTGGTTCTTTGAGGCTTCCTCACTCCCCATTATCAATATCCCAGTCCTGCCTTTCAGTTCTGGCTAGACCTGAGCATGTACACTGGTACAGATAAGAGACCGCAACCCACAGAATCCAGGTCAGATAAATCCCTCAGGAACAGAAATGGGAGTAGCAATACAAGGAGGGTAGGGGGAAGTAGGAGGAAAAGGGGATGGGGAACCAATCACAATGATCAACATATACACCCCACTCCGGGGTGGGGTGGGGGAGAACAACAGAAATGTTGGTGAAGGGAGACAGTGGTTGGTGTAAGATATGAAAACCATAATAATTTATAATTTATCAAGGGGTCAGGAGGGATGAGGTGGGGAGGAAAGGAAAAGAAGAGGAGCTGATGCCAAGGGCTCAAACAGAAAGTAAATATTTAGAAAATGTACAAATATGCTTGATACAATTGATGTATGTAATGTTATAAGAGCTGTAAGAGCCCACAATAAAATTTAAAAATAAATTAGATTTTATTTTTTCCACATTTTAATATTTATTTTTTTCCTGACAGTTTTATTAGTGAATAATTCACATATCATACAATTGAACAGTTCAATAGTTCAGTCACATCAAGGGGAGTTGTCCAAGCACCACCACATCTATCTTAGAGCCTTTCCCTTCCCCCACCCCATGGTTATATCACCTTTAAACTGAGTTGTGCAATCATGATCAGTGCTAGTGCTCCCTCCCCCAATTCTTAATTAATTATGGCAACCAATTTTTGAGATACCAAAGGGTAATCTTGATAGGTTTTCTCAAAGGACACAGGATCATCACAGGCTTATTATGAGGAAAGAGATTTAAAGAACATTGAAAACTGCACTGGTGATTAAAAGATCAGGAGAGTTACACTGAGGAATTGTTGTCCATCACACCAATACACTGGATTATCCTTTAGGTAGCCAGGGCTTTCCTCTGAGAATTCCGTTGGGAAACCTTATTCTGTCCATCCTGCAGACTTGGTCTTGTCTCTTTAGACTTCTTTTTGCTCCCCAAACTCAAAGACCATTTATAAGGAACACAATTTGAATCTCTTGTCGATGCCAAAATTACAGTTTTGACAGTGTAAATTAGAGAGTAAAGAATGCTTCAGGGAAGGGTTACAGAGATGGAAACTTTGCCTTCCGAAGCATATAGACCTAGACAGAGGCTATATAAAGAAATAACAGCTTCATATTTTGATATTTTCACTTACTAAATGACTCCATGGGTTTGTAGCAATACCTAAAACTTTCTATTATGAATTAGATGAAGATTTGCAAAGTAGAATATTAGTTTTAGGTAGAAAACTCATCCACATTGCTTTTTCACCTCATGCATCGCAAACCTCTCAAGGAATCTATCTCCACTTACCCCACTCTCCTCCTTTGTTTCATATTTCCATTCCTCTTTCTTTCCTAACTCTCCTGATTGTCCTTTTGAGATAGTTAAGGTGTATTGTGCCAACCTGGCCAATAAACACATGTGGGATTAATTGAAGGAAGGGCGGAGAGATAAATGGCGTGGAAAGTCTTGCCTTTCTAGTTCTCAGGTCTCTTGCTTTGTGATGGTCGGACCGAGGTGCAGCTGCCTTAGCCAGTTCCCTGCTTCAACTGGCAAGGCTCACTTCCTGGAAGCCATCCCTGACGAGAAGCCCCGATGTAGCCCTGGGTGCTGGAGCAGCCATGTAGAGACCCCTGCTAGCGGTGAGATGCTTACATGCTCACTGATTTGGCTTTCCTCCTGCAGTCAACATCATTGCATGTGTTTTATGAGATTGCGGAGGATTCTGTAGATTGGTACCAGACATATGGGCTAATGTTGGACTTAGGGTTTGGGCAGCACTAGGTTGGGATGTTTTCTTAATATGCACTTACCCTTTATATAAAACTCTCTCTTACACATATGAGTTTCTGTGGATTTGTTTCCATCGTTTACCTAGACTGATATACCTTTTGTTCTTAAGTGATTGATCATTCTAAGGTGTGCATGCCTCGCTAGTGTTTCAGTTCTCCTTAGAGACCTTTCAATTGTTTAGCTGAAAATTGAGCCATGAGATAAGTTCATTTCTGGACAAGAGAGTAAATAAGGGACATGGTTTTTGGATTTCCACCAATCTCTGTCCAAAGGGTAAACACAGTTGTTTTTTTATGTATTGGAGTTTTGTTCCATATTTTCTTTCCTCTGTATGTTGGACCCAAGGAGCTCTGGTTGCATAGTAGTTGTGCATTGGGCTGGAATCCAGAGATGCTTCTCAAGAGAAAGATGAGACTTTCTACTCCCTTAAAGAATTACATTCTTGGAAACCAACAGGGGAGGTTCTTCCCTGTCGGCTAGAACCACTATACTAGCAGGCAAAATTGACTTGTTGGCAATGAATGAGTGATACAGGGCCTTCCTTTCAGGGCAGAAGGTAACCGTTGCTGGGCACCATCTATTTCTTTTGTTCTCAGAGTTGTGGAGACCAATGTTTGTGTGGTATAATTACCCTTATGTAGCTTTCAATTTTCACCACTTTTCTTTCTTCTGGATGAGAAGAAACCAATATTTGCATCTCAGGTGGACACGCACAAGTTTTTAAGACACTAGTTGCTACTCATCAAAGTAGAATATAGCATATTGTTTATCTCTGGCACACACAATGGAGCAGTATGCAACCCTATAAAAGTGATGAACATATGAAGCGCAGCATCTCTTGAGAAGAGTTGGAGGGACTTATGCTAAGCGAAGTTAGCCAAGCACAAAAGGACAAGTTCAACATGAGTCTACTAGGGTGAGTCCAATCAGCACAGTGGGTACAGAAGAAACACAACTTAATACATAATTTACAGGTTGAGGAATAGGCACAGGGTCAAGGGACAGACCAATGCCAATGATGCAAAGGGCACCACAACATAAAGAAGGAGATGGGAGGCTGGGAGTGGGGCTGGGGGAGGGAGGAAAAGACGATGGCATTGGGAGGAGCAGGGCACTAATCCACCCATGGGGAGGTTGTAGTTGATGTCTCCACAGGAAAAGGAGTGAGAGCGAAGACATCATCACAGTGCACCAAGCCTTGAGGGCCATATAACGGCATGGAGCAACCCATTAGGAGGGAGGGCTCCAGGACTGGCCCCAATTCATGCTAAGCTGGCCCTCTCCCTAGAAAAAGCTCTACATAGGTCAACAATGAAGCTACAGGCTGGGGAGAAGGGCCGGGCCGGCCCGCCCACACGAGAGCAAACTAAGAAGGAAAGAGAGTGAGGGACTAGACCTCATTCTGACACACCAAGTCCTGAGGACGACATCCCTGCCCAGAACAGCTAAGGCACAGGGAGGACTGTAGGGCCCATAACAACTTGAGACACGATGTCCCCTCAGTGGAGCATAGTGCTGCAGAGGACAATATGGGGAACACCAGATGGGGAATGAGTCTGATCTGACACCCCCACCCCACACCCCACAGTCCAGCAGATCAAGAAGGGAACATGACAGACCACAAATGGAGGCAAAGTCACGAAGCCTCTGAGGAATCCTGAAAATAGACTTCAGACTCTGAGGGGTAGTGGCCAGAGTCCTGCTGAAACGGGATGGAAATTGTCATAAAGGTCAGGGCACAGACTGGGAACTATGTACAGGGTTTGTTTATCATTACTTTTTTGTTGCTGTTGTTAGTTGTTTGTCAGTTGGTTGGTTAGTGTTTTGTCTTCATTGTATATTCTTGGTCTGTCTATATAAGATAGGCTTGAGAAACAAGACCAAGGAGAAAGAAACAGGACTGATGATTTCAGGGCATCTTGGAGGAGGAAGTAGTGGGGGGTTGCGGTGGTGAATAAATGAGGTCATGGACAGGGGAACAACTAGGGATCTAAATCAAAGGTGATTGGGGGCATAGAGTTCTTGGTAGTGGTGGAGAAGCTGTAATCTATCTCATTGAAGAAGAAGTACTGAGAGGCAAATGAGTAATGAACATGATAGTGGCATAGGAGGAAGATAAAACTTAATAGAGGAAAGGATTAGGAAGCAATATAATTTATAGAGGCATAAACATAGAAGTGTACTATGTAAATATCTTAATGCATAAAATAGGAGTATTAGCCTATGTACATATATTTATATGGCACTACATTGAGGAAGTGGATGGACTCTGGGCCTCTACTTAAGTACTCCCTCAACACAAGAACACTTTGTTCTAATAATGGGGCACTGGGTGATGCCCACTACCCAGACACGAAGACAAACTGGGTGCATAATCAAATGTGGTGAAGAAAGTCGATGGTAACCAGCTGTTAAAAGATATAGTATCTAGAGTCTTAAAACCTTAAAGCCAAACAAGCATTCATTGAACAGAGAACAACAAAGCCAACATAGAAGAAGTACACCAACCTGTGTGATCATAAGGTGTCAACAGGAACAGGCATCAGAAATGAAAAAATAACGTATTTGAGGTGATGGTAGGAGTCCAGGTGGAGACCAGAACCCACCCATGGATAACTGGACATTCCTGTGCAGAGAAGCTGCACGGAGGAGATAAAACATCCAGGGGGCAGTTCAATGCTGGGGAAAACACACAGCACTCCTCTAGTTCTTTAATCCTCCCCCCCCCAACTTTATGATCTCAGTTCTACCTTGCAAATCCCTGTAGACTTGTGTACGTACAGTGGCACAGATGAGAGCTTATAATATACAGAATTCAGGAAAGACAACCCCCCTCAGAATCAGATATGGGAGTAACAATTCCAGGAGGGTAGGGGAAGGGAAGGGGGAGGAAGGAAGGAAGGAAGAAAAGAAAGAAGGAAGGGCAATGGATAGCAATGATGGCAGAAAAACCCCCATCTACATGGATAAATACCAGGATAGTAAGTGAAGGGATAGTATGGGAGGTGTGAGATGTGGATACATAATAACAATACACAGTATATTAAGGGTTTGGGGGTTGGCAGGGTAGGAGAGGGAGGGATAAAAAAGAAGAGCTGATAATCAAAGGGCTCAAGAATAAAGATACTGCTTAGAAACAGTTGATGCTAACAATTATACATATCCATTTGATATAACAGATGCATGGATTGTTACATGTAAGAGCCCCCAATAAAAAGATTTATTAGTAATAAAAAGGGAGAATATTGTTTCTGTGAACTATGTTACATCAATTGACCTTGGTGTCCCCAAAATACTTTTTTATTACTACCAAAAGTAGTAATACTTTCTGGCTTATCCTAATATTGTTGATTAGGATTATCCTAATATTGTTGATTATCCTAATATTGTTGATTAATAACATTATAAATATTTACCTCCTAATTATGCATTGAGATTCACATTTTTTTTAATCCTTGAAAATCTATTATCAGAGGGAATGCAGGGTAAGTACTGCACACGTGTGTAAGCTGACGCTTAGTCGACCTCTTCCATGCGTGACGTGTCATCATCGCCTTCAAGAGGTGGCATTTCTTCAGTGACGGCAGCACTGCTATCGTCAGCGGTGGGGTCATCTTCATCGATCATCGATCCTCCTTCTCCTCAGTCTCATCATCAGCTTGATCATCCTGTAGATGCGGTTGGCGTGCGTCTGGGGATCTTCCAGACTGAAGCCAGACGAGAGCAGCGCGGTCTCATAGAGCAGGATCACCAGAGTCTTCACGGACTTGTCGTTCTTGTCGGCCTCAGCCTTCTGCTGCAAGGTCTCGATGATGGAGTGGTCGGGGTTGATTTCCAGGTGTTTCTTGGCGGCCATGTAACCCATGGTTGAGTTGTCTCGCACGGCCTGGGCCTTCATGATCCTCTCCATGTTTGCCGTCCAGCCATAGGTGCTCGTGACAATGCAGCACGGGGACGTGACTAGTCGGTTGGACACGACCACCTTTTCCACTTTTTTCTCCAAGATATCCTTCACGATTTTGCAGAGGTTTTCGAACTTCGTCTTCTTCTCCTCCTGCTTCTTTTTCTCCTCTTCATCTTCCGGCAGTTCCAAGCCCTCTTTGGTGACGGACACTAAAGTCTTGCCCTCAGACTCCTTCAGCTGCTGGACACAGTACTCGTCGATGGGCTCGATCATGTAGATCACTTCTAAGCCATGCTTCCAGAGGCGCTCGACGAAGGCCGAGTTAGCCACCTGGCTCTTGGTTTCCCCGGTGATGTAGTAGATGTGTTTCTGGTTCTCCTTCATCCTCGTGCAGTAGTCCTTCAGGGAAACCATCTCGTCCCCTGAGGCAGATGTGTAGTAACGTAACAGCTCTGAAAGCTTCTTCCTGTTTTGGGAGTCTTCGTGGATTCCAAGCTTAACGTTTTTGGAGACCTGCTCGTAAACTTTTTGAAGTTCTCTTTATCTTCAGCGAGCTCAGTGAAGCGTTCTAAGCACTTTTTGACTAAGTTCTTCCTGATGACTTTCAAAATTTTGCTTTGCTGCAGCATCTCCCGGGAAATATTGAGAGGGAGATCCTCAGAGTCCACCACACCGCCAATGAAATTCAGGTACTCCGGGATCAGCTCCTCACAGTTGTCCATGATGAAAACTCAGCGCACGTACAGCTTAATATTGTTCTTCTTCTTCCTGTTCTCGAAGAGGTCGAAGGGAACCCGTCTTGGGACCAAGAGCAGGGCTCAGAATTCTAGCTGTCCTTCAACTGAGAAATGCTTCACAGCGAGGTGGTCCTCCCAGTCATTGGTCAGGCTCTTGTAGAACTCACCATATTCTTCGTTGGTAATGTCGTCAGGATTTCGGGTCCAGATGGGTTTGGTTTTGTTGAGGACCTCTTGGTCAATGTATTTCTCTTTGCTCTTCTTGTCTCCGTCCTTCTTCTCCTCTTCCTCCTCCTCATCAGAGCCAACATCTTCTATTTCAGGCTTGTCATCAGATTTCTTTTCTTCTTTCTCCTTCTCTTCCTCCTTCTCCTCAGTCTCATCATCACTCACTTCTTTATCTCGTTCTTTCTCCGCAAAGAGAGTAATTGGGTAGCCAATAAACTGAGAGTGCTTCTTCACAATCTCCTTCATCCTCCTCTCTTCCAAGTACTCGGTCTGGTCCTCTTTCAGATGCAGGATAACCTTCGTCCCACGATCCATGGGCTCACCTGTGTCGGTCCTCACTGTGAATGAGCCTCCTGCCGAAGACTCCCAGGCATACTGCTCATCATCATTGTGTTTGGTGATCACCGTCACTTTCTCGGCCACCAAGTAGGCAGTATAGAAGCCCACACTGAACTGGCCGATCATGGAGATGTCGGCGCCAGCCTGCAGAGCCTCCATGAAGGCTTTGGTGCCAGACTTGGCAATGGTGCCAAGGTTGTTGATCAAGTCGGCCTTGGTCATGCCGATGCCGGTGTCCACAATGGTCAGGGTCCGATCCTGCTTGCTGGGAATGAGATTAATGTGCAGCTCTTTCCCCGAGTCCAGCTTGTTGGGGTCGGTCAGGCTTTCGTACCGGATTTTGTCCAGGGCATCGGAGGAATTGGAAATCAGCTCCCTGAGGAAGATCTCTTTGTTGGAGTAGAAGGTGTTGATGATGAGAGACATGAGCTGGGTGATCTCTGTCTGGAAGGCGAACGTCTCCACCTCCTCGGCCTCCATGGCCTGGTACTGAGGCTGGGTCTCCTCGGGCATCTTCGCATTGGGCATCGGGCTGCGGCTCCGCACAGCAGCAGTAGCAGCAGCACCAAGACGCAGGAGCAAGTGAGATTCACATTTTAGGGACATCTCAATCCCAAGTACAAAAAGCAGCAACTAATTGAAAGTCTTGAATCTATAACCTGATTGCATTTTTAATGGACAGGCTGAGAGTATAACTCTGTTTTCCTGACTCTCGGTGCCTACTATTCTGTCAAGTCATTTATAGCTTAAGTTCTCACTCCTTCCTATTTTTCTTAATTCCAAGTAATTTGTTTGATATAATTTGGATGAAGAAGGTAAACTTACAAAAATAAGTATAGCTGAAATTTTTGTTACTTGAAGACAGAGAAAGACTCAGAATATGTCTTCTTTATACCATTTCTCATTCATCTCCTTTACCATGCCATTTATTTGTAATGTCTTGAAAACCTTCTCTGAGCCATGCCATTTTTCACACATTAAAAATAATTATCTTTTTCTCCTCTGCCCTTGTGGAGTAAGTAAAGTGGCCTTTGTCCTTGGTTTCTGAGACAGAATTCTGAGAATAAATGGTGTGCTTTTGTCTGGGGCTTTCAGGCCACACCTGCAGATTTGTAAAACATGAAGGGTGGACAGTCAGAAAATACTCATCCGAGAGGATGACATCATCATTCAGGACTAGCCAAGAAAAACGTAGAAGAAAAAGGGCAAGAGAGATTCCTGATTGATGAAAGATGTGTGTGCATCTGAGTGTACTATCTTAAGTCCGTCTTTTATCACATGGAAACTCTGCATTGAGTGGCCCTTTCAGACCTTACCAATGCATCTCTTCCTTATTTTTATTATTAAAAGAATGCCAACAGGAATCATAATCATAGACTTCCTGTGAATTCTAAGTTATTCCAGCAAAGGAAAATGAAGGAGTCAATGGGGAAAAGTGAAGTGTCTCATGATTTCTCAAAGTTGTGTAAGGAATCGGCTGATGAGGTATTCTAAAACATAGTGTCTTGTAATGTGTGATATCTAGATCTGGGTGCCTAGAGTGAGAGAGTGAGAGCGAGAGAGAGAGAGGGAGAGGGAGAGAGTTGTGTGGGGTGCCGGTGTCAGGAATGAGTAAACTGGGAACATGAGGGTGGCATGTATCTCCACTTTGGGGGGATTGGATTAATGATGATTCTTGTGAATACTTACACTTCAAACTTATGCTTATCTTTCAAGTCCAAACTAAAAGTTTATCCCTTTGGGAAGACTTCTGCTACTCCTCCCAAAAGAGTGAGACATTCCTTCCTTGGAGATTCCTCAACATCAGTAGTCACTTTTATCAATGACCGCAGCATTCTAGTTTTATGAGGATTATACCTGACCCCTGCCCTAGAATGAAGGGGACTGGGGCCCCAAACTGGAATCTTCATCTTTGTCTTTCCAATAACCAGTCAAGTCCATGGCAGAGGAAATGTCCAGGTCATGGTGTGAAAAAAACAAATCACTTTTCTTTCTTTCTTTCTATATGTTTTCCAGCTATAATGTAGACGTAGGAAACCCAATGCCACCACAACTACCACCAGTTGCCCCAGAGGACACTATTACTCAGAGTAGAACTGTGTTCCATAGAGTTTTCCATGACCGACTCTTCAGAAGTAGATCATCAGGTGTGCCTTCTGGCGCACATTTGAGTGAGCTTTAATATTTAAGCTTTTGATTAGCAGTCAACTTGTTAAAGAGTGTTGGACTCAAGGAAGACAAAGATGTTTTGATTAGACTTTTCAATTTCTTATTTGGACGGTTTACAAGAATTCAAATTGAGAAGATGGTTCTATATGCTATTCATCATCTGGTATTTTGCCTGTGAAATGGAACACAACTGTCTGAATACTTGTGCCTTTGAGTTAGTTATAGCTTCTATTTAAGTTTGAAGTGTTAGGTTGATTGCATGTGTGGATGTAAGGCAAATAAACATTTTTGGAAATAAAAAGAAATCTTTGAACTAAACACATCTTAAACAAAAAAAATTACCTCCAAACGAACCAGAGACATATGTAGAATGCAAATGTTCAAACCCTTTAGTAAAAAACAAGTGGATAAAATCGTTAAGATCTAGGGTTAGGCAAAGTGTTCTTAGATTTGACAACAAAAACATGCTCTATGGTGCAAAAAATGGAAAATGTAGAGATTATTATTATTAAGAACATGTTTCCTGTGAAAGTCCAGTGAAATGAAAACGATGAAGAGAAAGGCTACACACGGTGAGAATATATTTACATATCACATACTCATCAAAGGACTAATATAAATAATATATAAAGATGTCTCAAAACACAATAAGAGGTAATAGGCATGTATATATGTATATATATTAATATATAATGATAGGGATATAGGTCTATGTACATATATTTATATGTTAAGTGTTAATATAGCAGATGGACATTGGGCCTCTACTCAAGTCCTCCCTCAATGCAAGAACACTTTGTTCTAATAACCTAGAATTCTGTGATGCTCACCTTCACAACACGATAGTTGAAGTAAAAATGGGTGCATAAACAAATATAGTGAAGAAAACTGATGCTGCCTGGATATTACAAGATATTGCATCCAGAGTCTTAAAGTTTTAAAGTTAAGCAAGTGACCATCTACCAGGGAAGCAACAAAGCCCACATGGAAGAAGCACCGAAGCCTCTGTGATCATGAGATGTTGAAGGGCATCAGAAGACCCAAAACAAACAATCATATCTATGTGAATGAGAGGGGTCAGAGTAGAGACTCAAAGTCCATCTGTAGACAGTTGGATATTGATCAAAGAAGAGTTACAAGGAAGAGATGAGTCAGCCAGGGTGAATTATAGTGCTGATGAAACACACAACATTCCTCTAGTTCTTTAAAACTTTCTCCCCCACTATCATGACCCAATTCTACCTTACAAATCTGGCTAGACTGGAGCATGTACACTAGTACAGATAGATAAGAGCTCTCAACACATGAGCTCCAGGACGATAAACCCTTCAGGAACAGTAATGGGAGTAGCAATACCACAAGATAGGAACAAGGTGGGAGTGGGGGGAGGGGATGAAAGGGGTACTCATAGCAACAAATGATGTATAACACCTGCCCCCAGGAGGATGAACAACATAAAAATTTGTGAAGGGAGACAGTGGATGGTGTAAGATATGAAAATAATAATTTATAATTTATCAAGGGTTCATGAGGGTAAGAAGGTATGGGAGGGAGAGGAAAAAGAGAAGCTGATATCAAGAGCTCAATTTAAAAGAAAATATTTTGAAAATGATTCTGGCAACATATGTACAAATGTACTTCATATAATTGATGTATTGTGTTATTAGAGCTGTAAGATCCCCAAATAAAATAATTTATAAAAAATTAATAAAAACACAATCCAATTAGAAAATGAGCAAAAGACATGAATAGATATTTCCCTGAAGAGGAAAGACAGATGACAGTTAACTGCATTAAGAGCTATTTGATATAATTAGCCATCAGGGATATGCAAATTAAAACCAAATTGAGATAACATTACTCACCTAGCCAAATGGTTGAATTGAAATATAGTGACATCACCAACCTGGCCAGGATGAAGAGAAACTGTGAGCCTTTTATTGCTAATAGAAATGTAAGTTGGTAGGGTCGATTTGGAAACAGCTTAGTGGATTGTTTGTTTTTATCACTAAAAGGTATAGTCAGCATATGATCCAACAATTTCATTCTTGAGAATGTATCTGTAGTAAAGTGAATTATTTAATATGGCTCTTTTAGCCATAGTCTTTGTTACTCTTAGAAATGACCTTTTCCCTGATGGATCTATATATTAAAAGGTGGACAAAGATATTGATGGAATTTTGTGATTCAACTGTGAGTGATTGTTAAGCTGGTTATTTGTGACTGCCATCCAACTAGGTATAACATGAGACATTGCAGAAGCAAGAAGGGGAGTTGCACTTGTATCAGTGCTTCCTTAGACCCCCAAGATCCCTGCACATTGAATCTTCTTGGTCAAGGAGATAGCTGTGGCACCAGAGCAGCAACAAAGGAGAGGAACCCACAGAACCAAGAGCCAGAGTAGGAGTAGGAGAATGAACTTCCAGCCCAGGGAGCAAGAAAAGCTGAGTGCCTTTGGATAGGATGCTGACTTCTAGGCTGTGGTACGTCCAGGCATTGAATTGAGAGAATTAGGCTTAATTGAGAGATTTGGGCATCTTTGGGCTGAAGCTTATGATGGAGTGGTGTGCCCAATGGGAATTTATTGGTAGCAACCCTAAAGGCTTTGATGCATTTCATGAGCAGACAAAAGGCCAATAGACCATGTGGCTGAGAGGTCAAAGTGGAAAGAGAAGCCACCTGTAGGCATGGCTGAAAAGAGGCAGTCCAAATGATTGTATCCTGAACATTTATAACTTATTAGGGTCTTAAAAAAACCCAATAATTGTTTGAGTATTGTCTGCAAGTTCTATGTGGCCCCCATAAAGAATTATTGAATCCGGTTGACAATTAGTAACATGGGAGTGACAGTAGGTGTCAGAATTGATGAAAGTAGTGGGGGAGAGTAGGTTTAGCCTCAGCTTCAGAGGAATCTAGCTTGGGTAGATGGTGCTGATGCTGGTGCTGTTGATTCTCTTCTTCTCCCCTTGTGGAGCTCCAGGAGTTCAGCTGTGCCCATCGCTGATGCTTCTGCAGGATCCCAGGGAAATGAAACTGGACCAATAAGCAACATCATGATAAACAGAGAAAAGGTAGAAATAGCCAAGAATTTAATTGGATTATATTCAAAATCAACATGTATGGAAGTAACCATCAAAAAGTCAAACAATACAATGCATTGAGCAAATCAACTAGAAAAAGTAACTTTAAACCACTAAAAAATAACAGAAGTATTACTTTGAAGACTAAGGTACTTACATCTTGCCCAAACTATGATATTTTCAATCACCACATATGCAAATGTAAACTTGACAATGAACAAAGAATATTGACAAGGAATTGGTGCCCTTAAATTATACTGTTGGTGAAAAATATTAAATATACCATGGATTTCCAGAAAAAACAAGCGAGTCTGTGTTGCAAGAATTACAGCAAAAAAATTTTTCTTAGAAGCTAGGCCGGGGAGACAGCATCTCATGTATTTTGGGTACGTTATCAGGAGAAACCAGTGTCTGGAGAAGGAGATCTTGGTAAAGCACAGGGTCAGCCAACAAGATGAAGGGACACAGTGGCTGGAACAAGGGGCTCGAACATAGGCATGGTTGTGGGGATGGCTCAGGAGCAGGCAGCGTTTTGGTTTTGGGACATAGGGCTCCTGTGATTTGGAAATGACTCAAGGGCACTTAACAATAACAAACTCTGCATGAGAACAGCTTAGTGTTTTGGAATTCCCTTTCTTTGCAACATTATCCAAAATTTGTTCTGATCCACACAGTCTAATAATAAAATACAGGTAAATATTCCTAGTATGCTTTGCTTTAAGCCAAGATCTGATATGAACAATATCCTCCTTCTATATCTTCTTCTGAATTAGGTTTACATTTATAGCAGTTATTTTGATAAACTTCTATAACCATTTTATATCTTTAGCAAAACTGGAGTGTGATTATGGAGGGAGGGAAGGTGGAGAAAAAACAAAAAAACTACATATACAGGGATTTAATGGGATACAGTTACTGAGATGAGCTGTGCGACTGCATAGAATATATTTTTATGTATAAGCATTATGTTTCACAAACAAAAGGAAAAATAAATAACAACAATGCAGAATTTAAATGAGAAGATATTTTAGGTCTCATAAAACACTGTGACAATTTTACAATTCTGCACACATATATTGAGCGCTGATCTTATGTCCCCCCCCCCATTCCCCCATACAGACACGGAGGACATACAGCAACATGTCGCCTTCACTATTCATCATCCCAGTGGGATAGATCAGCAGGTAAACTCAGGGGCTGCTGAGATATGAGTGTACCTCTTAAATGTATTCACCGCACCAGCTTCCATAATACCCCCTGTTACACACAAGTTTAAAACAAATGAGAGAAGGGTCATGGCCTTAAAACCCCTTGAGATGTCTTACACATGCATCTAAAATCTGAATGACAATGAAAGAGGAAAAGTGAAACAGACTTGGATTTTTGTGATGTACAGGTTCATTTCAAAAACAAAACAAAATAACCCTTGAGTGTGGTATTAATAATAATGTTCAAAAATGTTTGCGTCCTGTTGGCTCACCTTTCCTTGAAATAGGCACAGATTTGGATCTCTTCCAGAACAGAAAGTTAGCTGTTTTCCAAATTTCTTGCTACATTAATGAATGTTTACAGGCTTGCATCTGTTTATTGAAGCATCTGAATCGGTATTTTTTTCAATCTGTAAGCCGTCTTTAACTGATGCTTGCTATGTCCTTTACTATCTTGTGCATAGACTCTTTTAATATCTCAATTCAAGACTTGATTTTTTCTTCAGTTACTCGTAAAAGATGAAATGGACTGGTATTGCCATTTGGAATCAGAAACCCATATGATTTACTATGCCAGGAAGGACACAATCAAGATGTATGGGTTTGCATTCGCCATCAAAAAGTACATCTCAAGGTCTATCTTGAAGTATAATGCTGTCCATGTTAGGATTATCTCTTTCTAAATACAATGAAATCCAATCCATACAACCACTATTCAAATTTATGCACCAACTACAAAAGCTAGTGATGAAGAAAATTGAAGAACTCTACCAATGTCTTCAGTCTGAAATTGATCAAACATGCAATCAAGATGCATTGATAACCATTGGCTGGTGTAATACAAAAGTTCGAAACACAGAAGGAACAGTTATTGGAAAATATGGTCTTGGTGGTAGAAAGGAAGTTGGGGATTGCATGATAGAATTTTGCAAGACCAATCACTTGTTCATAGCAAATATCTTGTTTCTTTTGTAAATCATTTTAATGGGGGCTCATACAACTCTTATCACAATCCATACATACGTCAACCGTGTAAAGCACACATATACATTCATTGCCCTCATCATTCTCAAAACATTTGCTTTCCGCTTGGGCTCTTGGAATCAGCTCCTCATTTTTCTTTTCTTTTTTTCCCCTCCTCCCTCCCCTTTCCCCCTCCCTCATGAACCCTTGATAATTTATAAATTATTTTATCATATCTTACACTGCCCGACGTCTCCCTTCACCCACTTTTCTGTTGCCCATCTCCCAGGGAGGAGGTTATATGTAGATCCTTGTCATCGGTTTCCCCTTTCTAACCCTTCTTCCTTCTTCCCTCCTGGTATCGCCACTCTCACCACTGGTCCTGAGGAGATCATCTGTCCTGGATTCCCTGTGTTTCCAGTTCCTATATGCACCACTGTACATCCTCTTGTCTAACCAGGTTTGTAAGGTAGAATTAGGATCATGATAGTTGGGGGATTGGGCTGGGGGAGGAAGCATTTAAGAACTAGAGGAAAGTTGTGTGTTTCATCGATGCTACAGTGTACCCTGAGTGACTCATCTCCTCCCCACTACCCCTCTGTAAGGGATGTCCAGTTGTCTATAGACAGGCATTGGGTCCCCATCCCACACTTCCCCTCATTCACGATGATATGATTTTTTGTTCTTTGGTGCTTGATACCTGGTCCCTTTGACCTGTCATAATCACACCGGCTGGTGTGCTTCTTTCATGTGGGCTTTGTTGCTTCTGGGCTAGATGGCCACTTGTTTACCTTCAAGCCTTTAAGACCCCGGACGCTATATCTCTCGATAGCCAGGTACCATCAGCTTTCTTCACCATGCTTACTTATGCACACATTTGTCTTCAGCATTTATATGGGGAAGGTGAGCACACAGTGATGGTTTTTGTTCTTTGGTGATCCCTTCAACACCTTGCGATCACACAGCCTGGTGTGCTTCTTACCTGTGAGCTTTGTTGCTTCTGAGCTAGATGGCCACTTGTTTACCTTCAAGCCTTTAAGACCCTATTTGCTATCTCTTGATAGCCAGACACCATCAGCTTTCTACACCACATTTGTGGTACAAATTGCAAATATCTTTTTTGATAACACAAAAAGCAACATGGAATTCTCAACATGGAATACATAGAAATCAAATGGACTACATCTGTGGGAAGATTCTATGGAGTAATATTAGCATCTAAAACCAGGCCAGGAGCTAACTGTGGACCAGAGCATCAATTGCTCACATGTAACTTCAGGTTAAAACTGAAAAAAAAAAATTAAGGTAAGTCTACTAGAGCCAAAATGTGACCTTGAGTCTATCCCACCTGAATTTTGAGAACACCTCAAGAAGAGCTTTGCTGCATTCAACACTAAGGACAGAGACAATAAGTCGATTAACAATTCCCTAGGCGGATGGCAGGGAGGTTTGGGAAGCAATGGGGAACTAATGGCCATCAGTATGAGAATTAAATGTTTGTGGTAATGATTGCACTAATCTTCTAAACATGATTGAATGACTAAATTGTATTATATGTGAAGTATATGACGATAAAACAATTTTTTTCAAAAGAAAGTATTCTCGGGAGATTGATAAATTCAGGTAAGATGAATGCAAGGTTGTACTTTGGCTCTTGTGGATTCTTTTTAATTTTCCTAAGTTTCAATTTGAACTAGCATATGAGTAATTGATGATTTATACCATAGTTAACCCTGGCTTTGGTCTGACTAATATTATTGAGCTTCATAATTTCTGTCTATAGCTGTAGTTAGTTTAATTTCTATATGTTCTTATGTAGGGAATATACAGGCATAGTATATATTATATATTTTAATAATTGAATACCATATGAGGGAGTTCCAAAAAGTTAATTGAAAAATGTTTTTAATCTTTCAGTATTTTTTTAGAAATTCCAATTTAATTGGTAATTGCCTTTTCCTTAAAAACGGAAAATTCTGAATGCATAGTAGAAGCCCATTCTTTACCACTTTTTCCTTCAGGGAAACAAAAAAATTACCTCCTAAACAAAGGGGAAAATGTTCACTTAACTCAAAACTCACTGCCATCAAGTCAATGCTGACTCATAATGACCCCATAGAACAGGGTAGAAATTCCTGTGAGTTTCCAAGACTGTAACTTTTTATGGTATCAGAAAGGCCCATCTTTTACTCCCAACACATAACTCCTAAGCCACCAGGACTCCCAAGCTCTTCACAGAGGACAGAAGAAAATAATTGAATATTGCTGCTAGGAAAGAGGAAGATGGAAGAAGAGCTAAGAGTCTGACTTGGTGGTCTTGACTACCTTTGCAAGAATGACAGCCCAGGCAATGAATGTACGAATGTGCTCGACACAATGGATTTATATATGTATTGTGATAAGAGCTGTAAGGACCCCAACAAAATGATTAAATTAAAAAAAAAGAATGACAGCCCAGATAAGGGCAAAAATGAAAGCAGAGGACCTTCGGGAGTTTGCTGTTTCCTATTTGGCATCCGGGGAGGAGACAACCTTGAGGAAACCCTCATCCAACACTGGACTTCCACCACCGAGGAAAGGGCTGATGAGGTCCTGTAAAGGTAGGCCTCCAACTCCCTTGACTCTTGTGCTCTTGCATCCATGCACTCACTCCTTTGGGATCTCAGTAGGAAATGTGGAGCCAACCTTGAGAAGCCACTGGGATGTCTGAGTTGAACTCAGAGCAGAGGCTGCAGAGCAGACAGCAGAAGCCAGGGTTCAGAAGGCAGATGGGGCTGAGACCTGGAGGATTTGCAAAGGGCCAGTCGTCTCAAGGTGATGGAACCCCAGTCTTCTGAGCTATCCAGGACTTGCTAATTTCTGTCATTCCTCCTATCCTCAGTCACCGGGCCTCTCTCCTCTTGACGGGCCACTTAGGAAACAGGAAGTGTGCTGGCGCGGGTTCCATTCTCTCTGCAGCCTAGTGCCATATACCTGTGTGCTCTCAGCTTCAGCTGCTGACTCTGCTCATCTGCCATTTGGGAGATATCTTGCATCATATCATAAAAATCATGTTCCCCATCTGTGTAGTATTTGTGTCCCACCTCACTAACTTGAAAAGTTGAGGGGGTTTGAATAGAGATATAAGGCTGCCTGGTTATTCTTCCTGACACGCGGGGACATATATTTAGCATTCAAGTTTTCTCTCATGACCCTTGAAACCTGTTCCATCAGCTTCTGTGCCAGAGCTGGGTGCTGGTGTGAATGTTTCGTGGACAGTGAGGTGATGTGTCCTGGGTGGGGTGGGGGATGGGGGGACATCATCTGGGTCTTCCTGCGTTTTAGCCAGAACATATCCCATCCTCATCCTCAGCAATATGAGAGAGCTGGGGGTGGGGGAGGCAGGAAAGGCCTTGATGAAATAATATTTCCCTGGCAGTTCTCAGAAAGGCAATGGACACTGTAATGCTACATGCTCATCAGATCTTCTCCCTGAGCTCATGGATGTTCAGGATGGCAGCTGCTGGGTAGCTTGTCGGGCTTTGGAGACCGACGAACCAGAACTGCCAAGCGAAAGGACACCATTTGCCTTGGGGATGAATCTAGGATGAGAAGTACTGGAGTGGGGTGGGGTGTGGAGGAGGCTGAATGGTGTGCTGACTATGACGGGGAGCTTTCCATGAACTTTTTGAAGCCCCTTCTTACTACATGTAATATCCTGCAGTTTTTTCCGCACCAATTACTTAAATATTCCTTCTTTCCTGATAAAGAAAATAAAAATAAAAGGGTAGAACTGCTTCTTCAGATTTCTATGATTGTTTAATCTTATGGAAGCATACAGCCTTATCTTTCTTCTCAGAGTGGGTGTTGGCTTGGAACCACTGATCTTGTGGTTTGTAGTCCAATGCTTAACAACCTTCTTGAAAGTAAAGAATACACATTAAAAGTGGGTTTAAACTGTTATTCAGCGGATACTAAGTCTATAGACATATGTGTTAGCCTGGGTACCTGAAAGAAAAATATCCACAGAAATTCTTTTAAAAGAGAGATTTTTATATAAAGGTTAAGTACACATCAAGAAAACATCCCAACCCCAGTGCTGCCCAAGTCCACAGGTCCAACATTAACCCATATGTCTGACATCAATCCACAAAGTCCTCCTCTATCTCACAAAACACAGGCAGTGATGCCGACTGCAGGAGGAAAGCCGAGTCAATGAATGTGTAATCATCTCATCACTGGCAGGGGTCTCCACACAACTGCTCCAGCACCCAGGGCAACATCGGAGTAGGTCCATGGGGCTTCTCCTTGGGGATGTCTTGCAGGAAGTGAGCCTTGCCAGCTGAAACAGAGTACTGGCTAAGGTAGCTGCACCCTACTCTGACCATCACAAAGCAAGAGACCTGAGAACTAGAAAGGCGTGAGTTCCCGAGCCATTTAACCATCCCCCCTTCAATTAGCCCCATATGTGTTTTTTGGCCAAGTTGGCACAATAAACTAACTAACTCAACATGCTAACAAGTAAAAATAAGAATTGATTTGTAATACCACTGATATGTCAATGAGAATTCCTTGTGTCTAGCATTCAGCTACTGACCAAAAGATTGATGGTTCAAATCCATCCAGAAGTACATGGGAAGAAAGCTCTAGAAATCTGTGCAAAGGGCAGTGAATTATTTAATGTGGCTTTTCTAGCAAAAGTCTCCAATTCACACCAAACAACTTTTCCTGCATGAGTCTAGTAAGAAGGTTGGGAAAGATCCTGATCGGACTCCCCTGTGAGTAATCATGAACAGAATTCTCTGGAATGCTCTCCTGCATATAAAATGAGCCCTCTGAGAAGCAGGAGGAAGGATCTCATTACCAGTCAGAGTCAAGAGTAGAGTACATCCTCTGGACCCGAGATACCTGCACTGTGAACCTCTTGGATCCAGACGATAGCTGTGACATCAGAGAAGGAAGCAGCACCGGAACCAAGAGCCAGGACACATGGAACAGTGTGGACTTCCCAAACCGTGGAGCAAACAAAACTGTTCTTTTGTACAGGAGGTTGACTTGCAGAGTAGGGTGCTTATTGGCACTTAATTGGAGAAGCTGGTCTTGCTGACCCATGGACGTGAAGCTGAGGCTTACTGGAATGGGCTACTTCTAGGGACGTAAGTCAGGGAGCTGGGTTTGCTGACCCCTGAGCTTGAGCTGAATACTTTGGGGTTGAGGCTTCCACCATGGTGCTATGCCCTTGTGCACATTTGTTAGAAGACCTGAACAAACTTTGTAACATGCTCTGATAAACAACTGTCCTGATCATTTCTCACTGGTATTAAACATTGTTACTTTCCTTAGTTATTCCTTAATTATGAACGTGGTCTGTCAGTTCTGTGTAGGTATTGAAATGGATATTAGAACGCAGAGAAATAAGAGAACATTAATGAAGACAACACTATCTGCTTCTGAAATATCACAGCCATTGAAGCCCCTATGGGACACATTTCTACTCTGAAAGACATGGGATTGTCAAGCATCAGAATGATCCTACAGCATTTCCATTAACAAGCCAGTGGCAACTCACCTCAGTGAGCACACCGCTGAAAGTCTCCAGTCAGCTCATACTCTCGTGCTTTGGGAATTAGCTTACTTCAGTTACTATACATCTAAGACTGGTTTCAATTGACACCTACCCCACACAAATTTTGCTTCTGTAGCCAACTGAATCCAAGACTGACATCAACCTCTGCTTCTGTAGGCAGTAATACTCTTCCTACAAAATCTTACAGATGAGACAAACCATTTGATTAAAGGTATTGTATATTACTAGCATAACCATTCCTTATTAAGCCAATAAGTTCAGCTCCATGGTTTCAGATATTGAGTGACATTTTCCTCCACTATTTTCTACTAATTTGTTTTTCTAAACAGTGTATATATATATGCGGAATTATTTTATCTTATCCAGGGTGCAACATTCAATGGTAATTAGCACAAACTTGATGAAACCTATCCTATATATTTACTTTTATTTTCTTTTAAAACCATGCATTCCCAAGAGAATGAGTTGCTGGCCTTGGCTCATGACCATAGTCTTAGGGGATACTAAGGTTAATTAAAATAATATAATCCACCAAGACAAGGTTTTACATCCCACTTTGGTGAACAGAAACTGGAGTCTTTAAAACTGGTGAGCCCAGAATGCAACAGGGCAAACCGATGATCTGTCTTGGAAAAAAGTACGGCCCAAGTGCTCCTTAGAGGCAAGGACAGTGAGACTTCATCTTACATACTTTGAACATCTCAGAGAGACTAGTTCCTGGAGAAGGACATCATACTTGGTAAAGTGTTGGGCAGGTGGGGGGGGTGGGGCTGGGTGCAGCTAAATAGAAGGCTGTCAGTGAGATGTACTGACACAGTGACTGTAACAATGGGCACGGGCTTCGGGATGCGGGGATGGTGCAGGACCAGGCAGTGTTTCTGTTGTGCATAGGGTCACTATGGGTTGGATTCTACTTGATGGCACCTAATCACAACAGCCACCCCTCTGTTCACTATTCATAGGGTGTATTATACTGACATATTTGGGGAATTAACTACAAATTGGTGATATCTGAAACTCTGGGATATTGTCTACCTTTTAGACAGTAGATTTATTTTCTATTATTGCTCTCTTTCAAGTAGGTAACATTTTTTATTGATCCCAAAGACAGAAAGAAGAAACATATTATGAATGTCCTTTTATTTGTGTTTGCTTATTCATTTTGTTTCATATCAGTCCTAAACTAGACTCTAGATTCTAATGTGTCACTCATTAATGTTGGCATATCATTCATTAATTGCGATTGTGTGACCCTTTAATGATGATTATTCTTTTTTTGAAAGAAAAGAACCCATTATTTTCTCATCACTCTCAGGGGTGTATAGCAGAGAACATCTCATTTAACCAATTTTCAGTTATTACCCAGAGCTGATTTGCTAAAATGATGAAACTAATGATATATTGGGACAGATGACTTATTGTCCCTAGGAGATCGCATTTGTTGATAATGAAGGAATGGAAATCCACTCTCTGGATTATCACTTGGGTCCAATTAATATCATATTACCTACTTAATTGTATTTTAGAAAAAGATGCTGAGTTGAAATTGGTAGTGAAATCAGAGTCATTTTATTATTTTTTTTCTTTTACACTTTGAATAATCAACTCTAAAGGCAGGTCTGTTTTTCCTGCTCCTGGGGGGTTCCGTAGCTCGTTCTGTTCATGCCTGCCTAGTTTTTGTTATGTACTGCCAGAATTTAATTCTGTTCTTCCAGGATAAGCAAAAAGGCATGATCAATTAGGTAAGGAAGCCATGAAAATTGGAGCAGTCTCACTAATTTTGATGGAGGTGAGCATGACAGATGAACAGTTTTTAAATTAGGCTTTTAAGCTTCTTCAGGCTTTTTAAGCTCATAGACTGAGTTCTAGGCAGAAGAAGACATAGTTCAGTTAATTGTGATGCACTGAGTCATGCCCTAATGACATTAAGACTACCTTCCTTTTGTTTATATAGATATATGTAGGAAATAAAGTGAGTGGATGAGCGAATTAATTTGATTGAAAAGAGATACATTATTTGACAATTCACTATTATTATAATTGCTATCAAAATTATTTCATTTTATATCTCCTCACATAGAAAGTCATAGAGTAGAAAACAATCAAGATTGTGTGATAGGAGGAAAAGCTGTATTCTGAAAGTGTGACCAAAATTTGACTTGTCTTTACTAGATTATTCCTAGTTCCGTAACGTGTGACCAAAGTCTTCTGGCTTGTCATTACTAGATTATTCTTGATTTCTCATTTTAATGAGTTTGTACCGAAGTTTTACAAGGTGGAAAGTAAATAACCTCTAAATTCATTTGATGCCATGAGTGAAGATATATTTCAGACCCCTATATGTTAGTATAAATTAATAAATACTCTAAGGCAATACATATATGTTAGACAGGGTTCTCTAGAGAAACAAAATCAGGACATTAATGTCTATATATGTATATATATACAGTTAATTAATCTATACAGCTATACAAATGGCTCAGTGAAACTCCCATGAGACAGCTAATAAACTGGCAGTCATTCAAGTCTTGAGGACCACTGGGTAGGCCTCTGTAGAGAAATTCAGGCTATGCAGCTACAGACAGCAAACAGCAAGGCAGGTCACCAACAGTCAGCTAGATGACAGGACCTGACAGTACTCAGCTCAAGCGATGCATATTCCAGTAGTGTGGCAAAGCAGGTCTTGAAGGAACCTCTAACTATAGCGACATAGTCCATGGCTTAGGTGTCCCACAGGTAGTGTAGCTTTCATATTGAGGCAGAGAACAAGCTAAGGCAGCTGTACACTGGTCTTATCATCAAAGAGCAAGAGACAAGAAAGGCGAGGCTTGCTGATTCATTTATCTCTCCACCCTTCAATTAATCCCACATTTGTTCATTGGCCACAATCCATCCCTTGCCAACTTGGCGCCTGTACACAAGTCTTTAGCCATATATAATTTCCAGACATTAATAAAATCACACATACTTAACATCAAATATCTATCATACATATAAATGAAAACACACAGAGGCTAATTTTTTCTGATATATCATACATGGACAAAGGAAAGATATTCAAAAGCACATATAAAGAAAATTAACTGACAATCACAAACCTTGCTTTTGCAATTGATCACATCGTCATAACTGATAAGTAGAACTACCTTCTTCTACTATCCATTCTGTATTGCCTTTGCCCTTGGCAAGCACTTCAGCTGGCTGTGTTTTTTTTGTTTGTTTTTTTTTGGCCTGGTGCAGTGAGATAGTTAAGCTCTATTGTGCCAACCTGGCCGATAAACACATGTGGGATTAATTGAAGAGAGGAGAGATAAGTGGCTCAGTGAGCCATGCCTTTTGAGTTGTTGGGTTTCTTGCTCTCTGATGGTCGGACCAGGGTGCAGCTGCCTTAGCCAGTTCCCTTCTTCAGCTGGCAAGACTCACTTCCTTTGAGACTTCCCTGAGGAGAAGCCACATAGACCTACCCCGATGCAACTCTGGGTGCTAGAACAGCCGTGTGGAGACCCCTGCCAGCACTGAGATGCTTACACGTTCACTGATTCTGCTTTCCTCCTGCAGCCGGCATCACTGGGTGTGTTTTGTGAGATGGAGAACTTTGTGGATTGGTGTCGGACATATGGGCTAATGTTGGACTTATGGGCTCGGAGAGCACTGACTTGGGATGCTTAATGTACACTTACCCTTTATATAAAACTCTCTATTATATACATATGAGTTTCTGTGGATTTGTTTCTCTATTCCCAGCTTAAGCGATGTATACTCCAATAGTGTGGCAAAGCAGGTCTTGAAGGAACCCCAAACTACAGTGACACAGTCCACAGGTTAGGTGTCCCACAGGTAGTGTAGCTTGCAAATTGAGGCAGAGAACAAGCTAAGGCAAGAAAGGCGAGACTCGCCGAGCCATTCAATTAATCCCACATGTGTTCATTGCCCAAGTTGGCACAATAAACCTACCTATACTAAATATAGCTATTATCACTAAGTATAGAAACTTAGTCTTTAGCCTACATACTGTGCAGTCATATTTTCAGTGACAAGGCCATCAGTGGCACTCTATTGACTAAGAGTAAAACATCAAGTGTTAGTAGCAGTTGTCACTTACCTTTGGCATTGGACACACTCTTTTCTCATATCCATAGTTGAGCTTGTGATCTTAGGTCTTTTCTGTTTAAAGGCAGATCTAACACAGACTAATAAACTTGATCATATAATAATGAGGGGCAAAAGTTCACCAGAGTCATGCTTCAGAACAACAATTCTCAAACCAGCTAGGTCAGAATCTATAGAACCTAGACAATGGAGGTTTGGCAAGCTCCCAACGTGATTCTTATGTACATGAAATGTTGAGAAGGATGGCCTCAGGAAACACAGTGACTAGTCGGCGACCACTAATGCTCAGGAAAGGTGAAAATATTTCAAACTTGTAAGCATCTGCTACTTCTCTGAATGTGCCCTGGATCTTAGACATGGTCTCCTGGTGATTCATGTTGCTTTTTGGGGGGGGCAGTGGTGGGGCTCGGGGGGCTGTACTGAAGGAGGCACAGGGCTTGAGATGGAGACATTTGATAAATAAATAACATCAAAACTGGGAAGCAAAGGGAAATAGACATCCTTGATGAGGGTACGTGTGTGAATGCACTATAAGCATATATATGCTGTTGTTTGGGGCCTTCGAGTCAGTTCCTGCTCATAGCAGCCCTATCCAGGGCCATGGAATGCTGCTTGGCCCCCACGATTGTCACCATTGTTGCTGCTTAAGCCCATGATGGCAGCTCCTGTGTCAATCCATCCCATTGAGGATCGCCTCTTCACCTCCCCTCCTTATTTAACAACTTGGCTCTATACACATGGCACTACCTTTCTTGCTGAAGAGAACATGACGCACCTGCTGATGAAGATCAAAGCCTACAGCCTTCGATATGGAGTGCACTGAAACTTACAGAAAACAAAAATTCTCACACCAGGACCAATAAAGCATACATGTAATGGTTTAAGAATTGGACTGCTATCCACAGGTCATCAGTTCAAATACACTTCAGGGAAAATAGGAGGTTATTGGTTCTCATAACAATTTATAGTCTCAGAAACTAAAGAATTGGATGGACCTGCTGGCAGTGGCTCTAGTGGTTACATAAGTATACTTAGGGAGTTCCTGAGGTTAATGAGTTTGGTTGCTAACTAAAAGTTTGGAAGTTTATGTTTTCCCAAAGATGCTGCCAAACTAGTCATCTACTTATGAAAAGCCATCCACTAAAACAGTCATCAGAAGTCAGTCCACTGCTGAAAATCATCCTCTGAAAACCAGGTGCGCAGTTCTATTCTACCATACAAGGGGTAGTAAAGATTTTGTTGTGACTGTGTGGTAACTGATTGTGTGTGTGTGTGTGTGTGTGTGTGTGTGTGTGTGTGTAGTAGTAGTAGTAGTAGTAGTAGTAGTAGTAGTAGTAGTAGTAGTAGTAGTAGTAACAGTAGTGATAGTAGTAGTAGTGTGGGGTTCTGGCTTACAACTGCCGGTACCAGCACCTTGACAGGCTGTATAAAACCAAAGTCGGGGGCAGGCTTAAGCTCTGATCTCAGATTCCTGGACACTGAGGTAATTCTGTCAGAGAAGGCATCACCTGTCCCAGACTGACCAGTAGGGAAGGCATCACCTGTCCCAGACTGACCAGTAGGGAGCAGTGACTACCACCCCCAATTGACCAGTCAAGAGAATAAGCACAAAACTACTTACCAACCACCACTGGACAACGCTGATGCCAGAAGTTTTTTCCAATAAGTTTAAGGAACAGCAACACTGGACTGCCCCCAGTCCCTAGCCCCATAAAAGCCCAGGGAACAAAGAACTCGGGGCTGATTCCCTTTTGGACACTGGGTCCCCACTGGGAAGTGGAGGGAGGGAAGCCCTAGCTCGAACTAGCAAATAAACTCCTTTTGCTGCTTTTGCATCTCAACTGGTCCCAATTCTTCCAAGGTGAGCTCGCATTCCCTCCCCCAATCCAACAGTAGTTTTCCCCTTGTAACTGAACATTCAACTATTTTAAGGTTAGTTAGTTTTTAAAACAGTCTCAGACTGTATAGTTCCAGACTTAGAGCTATAATTTACCTGCTTCATTTTAGGCTCTAAGAAAAATAGCATTTCTCTTCCTAATCTCTTGGGGGAGAATTCTATGGAACAGACAGATGTGCATCCCTTCTCTTTGAAGCAACTTTCCCCCCTTTTTGATAGTATCTTCCTTTCTCTCATTATTTGTCTTCAGTAAATACTGTTTGTCTTATCTGTAAAATAAATGTTTGGAGTGCATGAGATAAACTATTTTGTGAAGAACTTCTAAATGGCCTTTGACTTTGGAGCCTTGAGTCTCTCTGTGACTATTTCTCATTGACTGCTTTGGTTGCCATTGGGCAAGTGACTCAGCAAAGAGATTTTAAATAATATGGAATATTTATGTATGATCTGGCTTTTAACATTTTCTCTCTGTGTGCGTGTTTTCCACATTGGGATTTGGCTCTGATGTATTTTGTCATTGAGGTAGCCCTCTTTAATTTTTGTTATGTTTTTTCTGGGTTTTTTTTATGTATGAAACCAGGATTGATGAACCTATAGAGACAGCAGGTAAAACAAGGGTTCTTGGGGGTTACAGTGGGGGGGGGGATGTAAAGGGGAGCTTAAATCAAGGAGTTCAAGAAGAAAGAGAATGTATTTAAACTGATTGTGGTAGCAATTGTACAATACTGTTTGATGTGATTGAACTATGGAGTGATGTGATATCTGTATTAGCTCCCAATAAAATGTTTTTGGGAAAATATGTATATAGTCAACCCTCTCTGCCTGCAGGCTCCCCTTAAACAGATTCAATCAACCAATAGATCAAAAGTAGTCAAAATAATTTTTTCTAGGAATTGTAACTTGAATTTGCTATTCACTGAGCACTACACCTAATCCACATAAGTGATATGTAGCAAAAAATCCTGTTGTAGCTTCCCACCATTTCATCAATATTCAACATCTCTCTGACATTCGTTGTTTGACCACTGGTCACCTCTTAACTCATTAATTTGATACTTGTGTAGTATGTACCATTTGTTTCTGTTTTTAAAAAAGGCTCTCAAAAAACAGGTACATGATCAAAGCAATCCCTTAAAGGCTAAGATGAATGTGAAGTGGTATTTGTATAGCACTTACATTGTATTGTGCACGGTAAAGTAATCTAGAGTGATTGAAAGTATATGCAAATATTCTGCCATTTCTTATAAGCTTGAGAATACATGGGATTTGATATCTGAGGGGTATCCTGGAACCACTGGCTTGTGGATATGAGGGACAACTGTATAGCGATTTTCAGATGAAATTGACTTATTAGATAAACTTAACAAAATGTTTGAGTTTTAAACATAGGGAAAGGAACCTCTGCCAAAAATTGAGTATTAAAAGTTTTTCATGGGAAAGAAAGCATAACATAAATGAGAATTCATTTTTGAAAGTGATCCTAGAACTTGAAATATTTTTATATATTTAGTTTAAATTCTTTTTTAATATGAACTTCAAAGCATTATTCCAGTAAGCAGGCAATCCAGGCTTATTTATTAAAGATATTTAGTTAATTGGTTGAAATTTAGTTTGTATGTGTGTAGATTGTTTTATTTTTTAAGTTCATATCAATGAATTTTTCCCTTTTTTATTACAAATATTGGGTTTCGTGCCTTTAAATGGTTGGTTAGAAAACTTTAATTGTTAAATTTTAAAAGACTTGGATATTGTTAATTTGTGGACTCATTCATGGGAATCTGATAAATGGAGCTAGCAGGTATTAATAAAGGTGATAAGCCTTTTATTAAATTCATATAGTTTTTTGCACAATTTTAGGAAATCCTTGACAATACTATGTAATTGCGTGTGCATTTAGGGAGTAAAGGATACACTATAATGAATGGGTGTTCTCCTCATGCCTGTTCTTGGAGATTTTAAGATGGAGTATAAATGGAGCTTTGAGAATGGGCTTTATATCCTTAGGAGGGTCTTTTGGGAAAAAGGAAGTGTAGATAGAATATGGTAGGAAGGATAAGGAGCGAGAAGGAGGTAGAGAAAAGCTGTCACTGGGGCAGAGGAACAACTATGGAGTTAAAAAATCCTCTTTAGGAAAATAGTTTTATTTATATCACATCTTTTAAATGCTTTAAAATGTTGATTTAAATATGTGTTCAATTTGGTGTGTCTGATTTGGGAGTCTTTAGCACTCCTAATTTATATTACAGAAAAGTTAGCAATTCAAAAGAACCCTGTGTTAGACCAGGTTGACTAGAGAAAAATTTCCAAAGACAGTTATATATGTGTAAGAAAGAGCTTTATTTCAAAGAGTTATTGTATATTAAGGAAACACCCCAGCCCAGTCCAGATCAAGTCAGAAGTCTGATATTAGCCCATATGTCTGATACTAGTTTATAAATTCCTCTTCAGGCTCACGCAGCACATTCAATGACGCCAGATGCAGGAAGATCACAGGCTTGTGGATCCAATGCTGATGAAAACATCTCAGTGATGGCATGGTTCTCCATGTGGCTCCTCCAGCTCCCCAAGTGGGTTCTTCAACAGGTAGATGAAGCAGAGATAGAGAGCTCTTCCAGGTCTCAGCAAGTCTCTGGGGGATTGTCAACAGAAAGACCAAGGCAGAGGGATAGAGGAAGTTCCAGAGTCCCCATGAAAAGACCATGCCCACAAGGAGGCATCAGGCTGTGACCTGATTGACAGGCTAGACTCCATTTTTAATACCCTCAAGATGATACGATATTATGTAACTACCTCAAACCCTAAACCAGTTACCTATTTTTAAAAATGGTTTTTGATCAAGGTAAATAATTTGCACAAAACTTAGAACTTTTACTACTACCAGGCTCACAAAACCCGAACAAACAAACAAACAAAACCAAGTTCACTCTCTTTGAGTGGAAACCAACTCATAGCAACCTTATACGACAGGGTAGGTAGGATTGCCTTTAAGATTTCCGAGCCTGTGAAACTTCATGGGACCAGAAATGCTCATCTTTTGCCCTTGGAGGGGCTGGTAGATTCAAACAGCTGACCTTTAAGTTCACAAGCCAACATATCACCCATTATGCTACAAGGGCATCTTACTACTTCCACTCACCAAAAAACCAGTTAATTCAGATTCATAGCAACCCTGTAGGGCAGGGTAGAGCTGCCCCGTGGGTTGCTGAGGCTGTAACTCTTTACAGAGGTAGAAAGTCCCATCTTTCTCCCATGATGTGGCTGGTGGTTTCCAACTACTAACCTCTAGATTAGCGACCCAATGTGTAATCCATTAAGCCACCAAGACTCCTAGTGGAGGTAAATTCTTGCAAGAACAAAATGAAGTCAGATTCTTTAAGAAGTTTTGAAGAGCTTTTAAGTAAGGGAGATGGAGTTAAAGATCTGAGGGGCTATTTACTCTTTAGACTGGCAAATTTTGCAGAGTGGGAGGATCCAAATAGTCCTACTGGTACCAGGAGCTGGAGTTTATGATGCTTTGGGGGCTGTTGAAAACAAAGCACCTTTGAATACTTCTTCTAACATTGGAATGTCAAAGAGCAAGAGTGACTCTCTGAAAAAGTTCACAGAGAGATAATGGAGTGAGTGTTATTACTGCAGCTGGGCAACAATTTGTAAAACTGCAAATTACTTCAAAGGATGGAAAATAAAGCCTTTTATAAAGAAGTTTAGAGAAATTGTATCTATAAATTATACATTAGAATATCTGTAGACACTTTGTCTGGTGTCCGATTGTGCAAGCATTTTACGGAAATGGTTTTACTAATCCTTCAAAGATACGGACAGCATGGGCAAAAATATTGTTCCCTTGGCGTAGCTGTGGTTCTACTTCCCCTGTGCCTCATCCTCCCCCAGTTCCTGCAGATTAACCCAGTATTGGGAGCTTGGCTCCAATGCCCCTTATTTTTAAAGTCTGTTAGAATAATAAAACATGGAGTTCATTATGCCATGAAATAAGAAAATAAAAATATTTTCTCCTGCCATGCTCCCAACTTTTGGGGAGCTCTTAAAATATACCAAGTTCCCACAAATCCCACCCAAAAAATGAATTAGTATTACCTAAGAACTCTCTCTGTGTATTCTCCAATTTTACCACACTCCTGACCCACTTGAAGTACCCAAACTTG
Source organism: Tenrec ecaudatus (assembly GCF_050624435.1). NCBI lineage: Eukaryota > Metazoa > Chordata > Mammalia > Afrosoricida > Tenrecidae > Tenrec > Tenrec ecaudatus. Next base: position 250,194,486 of record NC_134530.1, on the reverse strand, counting down.
CTGCCATGGAATGGAGTCAGTGCCGACATACAGAGAACCTCTGTGGGTTTCTGACACTGTCACTGTTTATGGGAGTGTGAAGCCATCTTTCACCCACAGAGCTGCTGGTGCGTTCAAACTGCTGACATTGCAGAGTGCAGCCCACTGGGTAACCACTACATGGGAGTCAGATGCCTGATGCTGTCATGATCGTTCCCTGGCTTTTCTTCACTGTTGTCACAACAACTACTTTGAATCTCTGTATAACATACAGGGGAAGGCTCATTAACAACTTGCAGTAATTCAATGTGAAGTACTCCTCGGAATAAAGCAAACAAAACATGTTGGGCCAATAAGCAACATCATGCTAAATGGAGAAAAGTTTAAAGTTGTCAGGATTTAATTTCACTTGGGTGTTAAATCAATGCCCATATAAGCGGTAGTCAGGAAACCATGACTATATTATGTTGAGCATATATATAGTTTGGCAATACCACTATGAATAGTTCCAATTCTTAGTGATCCTATGTAAAATAGAAAGAAGCACTGCCCAGACCTGTGACATCCTCACAAATTTTCTTATGTTTGAGCCTATGTGGCAGCCACCAATTTAAGGGCTTGTTGTCCATCTGCTGAGGGATTTTTTTCTTTTTCACTGCCCGTCTAGTTTACCAAGCATGATGTACTTTTCCAGGGACTGGTGTATCCTGATAATATATGTAAAATATGAGACTAAGTCTTGCCATCCTTGCTTCTAAGGAGCATTCTTGCTATACTTGTTCTTTTGGCAGTCCATGTTACTTTCACTATTTACCCAGGTCCATAATTTAAATTATTTCCACTCTTCTTAATCCTTCCTTATTCAACATCCAAGTTTCACATACATATGAGGTAGCTGAAAATGCAATGGTTTCAGTCAAGTGAACCTTATTCCTAAAAGTAACATCCCTGCTTTAAAACACTTTAAACAGGTCTGACTTGCAGATTTACATAATCCAATGCCTTGTTAGATCTCTTGATTGCTGCTTCCATGACCATTGATTATGAATCCAAGCAAGAAAAAAATATCTTGAAAACTTCAAACCCCCCTCCCCCCATTTATCATGATGTTACCTGTTGGCCCAATTGTAAGGCTTTTTGATTTCTTTATATTGAGTTGCAGTCCACAGAAGGTTGCAGGCTTTGATTTTCATCAGCAAGGGCTTCAGGTCCTCCTCATTTCAATAAGCAAGGTCATACCATCTGATATTGTAAGCTGTTAACAAGCCTTTCTCCAATCCTGATACTGCATTCTTCTTCATATAATGAGCAACCCACTATACCACCACGACTCCTAATCCTACATACTAGGATATAGATAAAACATACCTTATCCTTCCCAGTAGAATCACCCACGCTGTGCTCCTATTGTTATATAAGAAAGTTGAGAGGTAAGGGGGCCAACATTAAGAGGCCAGGGTGTTAAAAGTAGATTCAGTGTAAGGGTTTGGTTCAGACCTCCCTCTGTGATTTTTGCCCACAGAGAAATTTCAGAACTCACTGAAATGCTCTAAATTCACCACATCTGCGCATGGGATCTGCTAATCCCTCGCCAGGTCCAGCAGGATGGCATCTGCCACCCCTTCTTGCACCAAATATCTGAGATCCACAGCATGCAGTAATTTTCTCAGGCTGCTATCTAAAGGTGGTCATAATCCTTGCTGACTCACTGTGGCGAGAAGGCCAACATCCACTAAGCATAAGCAAAAAACCACCATATAGCACAACTCCATTCAGAAGTCAACATGCCAAAAACAATAACCAAGAAAGCATTGCCTCAGATGGAAAAGAGGCAAGAACAATGCCCCGCCCCCACATAAACACAGAAGACTGATATTAAGGGAGATTAAACACCCACCACGACAGTTACAACATGACAGCAATGAATCCACAGGCTCAGAAAACATAACCCATCAATCTGCTGCCTGCAAGAGACACATCTTAAGCTCCAAGACAAAAATAGACAGAATAAAAGGCAGGCAGATAATACACCAGGCAAATGGCAATTTAAGGAAAGCAGGGTTGCAATCCTAATCTCCAACAAAATTGACCTGAAGGTGTAAACCATAACAAGAGACAATGATGAGCACTATATAATGATCAAAGGAACAGTAGATCAAGAACCAGTGAGCATAATAAATACATATGCACCTAACAAGAAAACTGTGAAATTTGTCAAACTATTCAAAAGATGAAAAAAAGAAATCACACTAAAAAATCATAGTAGATGACTTTAATACACTGTTATCTGAATAAGATAGATCACTGGGAAAGAAGCTCAGCAAGGGGCTACAATGCTAACCATTATAATCAAGTGACAGGACCTAGTAGATATTTATAGAGCTCTCCATCCAAATGCAAAATAATTCACATTCTCTGTACACATGGCTCATTTTGTAAAATTGACCACATGCTTAGACACAGGTTGAACCTGACTAAATTCAGTCACATAAAGGTCACTTAGACATCTCTATCAGACCACAACACCATAAAGATGGAGATCAACAAAGGGCCAACCAGAAAAATAATGGGCCAACAATTGGAAGATGAATAATGATCTTCTGCAACATGAAGTTGCCCAGATTAGAGAGGAAATTTAAAAGTTTCTATAAATGAATTAGAATGAGATTACAATTTACCAAAATCTATGGGATACAGCAAAAGCAGTGACCAGAGGAAGTTTGAAAGCAATAAGTGCATATATGAAAAAGGAAGAGAGACTTATGACTGATACACTATCACAAAACCTTCAACCATTAGAACAGAGTCAAAAGAACAACCCCTCCAATAGCAAAAGAAAAAGAATAATAAAAATCAGGGTAGAGTCAAATGAGTGTGATGACAAGAGAACAATGCAAAAAATCAATGCAGCAAGAAGCTGGTTCTCTGACGGGATCAACAGAATTGACCAACCGCTGGCAAACCTAACCAAGGAAAGGAAAGAGCAAACATTTATAGCTAAAATGAGGGATGAAACTGGGGAAATCACAACGGACCTCAATGAGATGTAAAGGATAATCACAAAGTACTATGAAAGTGTGTATTCTAATGAATTCAACTGTGTGGAAGACAGGTAGAAATATTTGGAAAATCTAACTCTCCCTGGATTATCCCAGGTAGAGATCAAGAACCTCAACAGACCCATAGAAAAAGAAGAAATAGATATGGTTATCAAGAAAGTACAAACAAAAGTAGTTCCTGGACCAGATAGTTTCACAGGAGAATTCTACCAAGCATTCAGAGAAGAGCTAACACCCATCCTCCAAAAATTATTCCAGAGCATATTCCAAACATGTTCTACAAAGCCTGTATAAATTTGATGCCCAACCAGGGCAAGGATCCCACAGGAATAGAGAAACTGCTGACCAAAATCTCAAATGAACATAGATGCAAAAATCCATAACAAAATATTGGCCATTAGAATACAAAAATATATAAAACTTATCATCCATCATGATCAGGTAGGATTCATTCCAGGGATGCAGGGATGGTTCAACATCCAAAAATCCATCAACATTATTCACACACATTGATAAGAAAAAGGATAAGAACCACATGATAAAATCGATAGATGCAGAAAATCATTTGATAACACCCAACACCCATTCCTAATTAATACTCTCAAGAAGATATTAGAAGGAAAATCTCTGAAGTTAATACAAGCTGTTTATGAAAAGTCAACAGGCTACATCATAGTCCATGAAAAGGAATGAAAACATTCCCACTGAAATAGGGCACCATATAAGGATATCCCTCATCTTCACTTTTATTCAACATTGTATGGAGTTCTTAGCTAACAATTTAGGGCAGCAGAAGGGCATTAAAGATAGCCATCTTGGAGGAGAGGTGAAACTATTTGTATTTTCAGACGACAGGATTCTATACATTGAAAAACCCAAACGTTCCACAACAGGAGTAGTGGCAGTGATAGAGGAATATGGAAGAGTGACAGAATACAAGATTAATAACAGAAATCTATTGGTTTGCTATATACGACAGAAAAAATCACAGATGTGAATATCAAGAAGGCAGTATCATTCACAATAACCAAGAACAAATAGAAATATCTAGGGATATATCTAACCAAAAAAACAAAAGACTTATACAAAGAAAAGTACCGAATCCTACTACAGGAAACCAAAAGCGACCTTCACAAATGGAAGAATATCCCATGCTCATGGATTGGAAGACTCAATATAGTACAGATGTCAATCTTAACTAAAGTACTAAATAAGTTTTATGATATCCTGATTCAAATACCAACAACCTTCTTCAAAGAACGGGAAAAACTTATCACCAATTTCATATGGGGAGGAAAGAAGCCCAGAATTAGTGAGAACACCTTAAGAACAAGGACAAAGTAGGAGGGCTCACTTTAGCTGACTTTAACACCTACTATACAACCCAGTGATAAAAACATTGTTTCAGAGAGCAACAAATGGGGGATGTGGTAAGATAGGAACTCTCCTATCTTACTGCTAGTGGGCGTGTAGATATGTAGAGCCTCCATGGAAAGAGATCTGGCTATATTTAAAGCAAGTGAAAATTGAGTTACCTTACAACCCAGCAATCCCTCTACTGGGCTTATACCTCAAATAGATAAGAAATACACCACGTCCAGTCGTCTGTGCTCCAATGTTTACCGCAGTGCAATTCACATTCGCAAAGAATTGGAAACAACATAAATTTCCAATGATAGATGAGTGGGTTGGAAAACTGTGGCACATACACACAGTGGAGTGTTACGCATCCCTAAAAAGTACTGACAATAGTAGGAAGTACATTGTCTCATGGGAAGAGTTTGAGGAAATTATGCCAAGCAAAATTAGTCAATCACAAAAGGACAAGTACAACATGAGTTCACCAAGATAAGTATAATCAGCACAGTAAGTATAGAAGAAACGTCATTTATCTCACACTATATGGTTTCAGGTACAGGCAATAGGGCAAGGGAGAGACCAAACCTAAGGATATACATGTCATCCCAACACAAAGAAGGGGAAATGTGGGGTGGGGTGGGGAGAGAAAAGGGAAAAGGGAAAAAAAAGTGGGAGACAATGGGTTTGGGGGAGCAGGGCACTAATCCACCCAGGGTTAGGGTATTGTTTGTCTCCCAGAAATGGGAGTGTGAGTGCAGACACCACCCCAATGTGCCAAACCTTGAGGGCAGCATAACCACATAAAGAAGCTCAGGAACAGACAGGTCTACAGGGTCAAACCTAATCAGAGCCAAACTAACCCACTCCCTAGAACTGTGTGTTACAGAGGACAACACTAAACTTACAGGTTGGGGAATGGCCAACCTGCCTAAGCAAACCAAGAAGGAAAAAGAGAGAGTGAGGGACTAGACCCCATATTGGTATACCAAGCACTGAGGACGATGTCCCTGCATGGAGCTAAGGCACAGAGAGGACTGTGGTGTCAACAACAGCTCAAAATATGATGTCCCCTAGCTGGGGCATACCACAGCAGAGGACAATACTGGGCACACGTGGCGGGGAGTAAGTCCAGTCTGGCATCGCCCCCCACCCCACAGTGGGGCAAACCAAGAAGGGAATGTAACAGATCAGCAATGGGAGCAAAGCCAAGCCACAAAACCCCTGAGAAGTCCCCCAAAATAGACTTCAGGCTAGGAGGGCCAGTTCCTGGAACCTCCCCCCCAGGACCTATACAAGATGGGCATGGGAAGCTAGCCCCAAAGAGAAAGCAACAGGATTGATGATTCTGGAGGGACTTGAGGGGAGGAGGCAGCAGGGGAATGGAGTGGTGAGCAAACAACACCATAGACAGGAGAACAACTAGGGAATTAAAATCATCAAGGAGGACATAGAGACCCTGGGGTGATGGAGCAACAGCAATTTAACTGAGAGGAATTACTAAGTGGCAGAAGAAGGACAAGCATGATGGTGGGTCAGGAGGAAGGTAAAAGGAAACAGAGGAAAGGTCTAGGAAGCAAAACTATGGGTAGGAGTTTAAACATAGGTGTGCACATTTGTAAATACATCAATATAAAAATAGAGGTATTGGGATAGGTACATATATTTATATGGCAATACATCGAGGAAGGGGATGGGCTTTGGAAATCTGCTTAAACCCTCTGTCAATGCAAGAACACTTTGTTTTTAACAAGCTGGCATTCTGTGATGTTCACCTTCCCAACAAGATTGCTGAAGACAAAATGGGTGAATAAGCAAATGTGGTGACTAAAGCTGATGATACTCAGATATCAAAAGATATAGCATCTGGGTTTTAAAGACTTGAAGTTAAACAAGTGGCTATTTATCAGAGAAGCAACAAGCTCACATGGAAGCACACCAGCCTGTGTGATCATGAGATGGCGATGGGATCAGGTAATAGGCCTCAGAAGACCACAAACAAACAAAAAAACCATATTGTTTAGAATAAGGGGGGGTTGGAGCAGAGACCAACCATGGTGCAATATAGTACTGCTGAAACACACAATATTCCTCTGGTTCTTTGAGGTTTCCTCACCCCCCACTATCATGACCCCAGCCCTGCCTTTCAGTTCTGGCTAGACCTAACCATGTACACGGGTACAGATAAGAACTTATGATACAGGGAATCCAGGGAAGATAAAACCCTCAGGAACAGAATTGGAATAGTGATACCAGGAGGGTAGGGGGAAGGTGGGAAGAAAAGAAGGAAAGGGGAATGATTGACTCGTTGATTGACACATTAATAGTCTCCCCTCCAACCACCATCAGGGAGACGAACCAACAAAAATGTTAGGGAAGGGAGACAGTGGTTGGTGTAAGATATGAAAATAATAATTTATCAAGGGTTCACCAGGGTGGGAGTGTGGAGGAAAGAGGGATAAAAAAGGAGCTGATACCAAGGGCACAAATAGAAAGTAAATGTGTAGAAAATGATGATGGTAACATATGTACACATAAGCTTGATAAAATTGTTGTGTGAATTGTTATAAAAGCCCCAATGCAATGATCTTAAAAAAAGCCATAACTTATTTCTATTTACATTTTATTGGTTTAAGGCAAGTTACAAGGTCACACACGTCCTCAAGCTCATTTTATAGGATGAGGGAGGTGCAATTCTTCTCTTATTTGGGTTGATGACAACTGAAAATATTTTCTAAGAGCACTTATACCAACCATATTCCACAGGTATAGACATTAAATATTCTACCTTACTTCATGCACATACAGTTCTAGGTTTGTTTGCTAATGATTCCCTACCTTCAAGTGTGCTATGTTAATTTTTTCTTCATTTTTTTAAAGCAACATGTAAAGAAAACCCTGGCATATTGTACTTATCTCAGAATTGGCAGGTGGGGGTGGGGGGCAGGGAGAGAATCACAGAAGGAATGCTATCTGCATGGAGTATGGTGACAGTCCTTTCCAAAGGCAACAGCACAGAACTTCTCTCTAGTCACATCATTGAACTCAAAACTTAAAATCTCTAAGTGATGTTCAACATGCACATGAGAGATTATTTGAGTTTTCTGAATCACAAACTCTTTTTTTTTACATTGGCTAGCTAACATTCCTTTTGAACTAGAGATCTATTATTATGGATGAAAGGCGCCATTCTCCCAAATATGTCTTGGAATCCTATATCTGAGGATATGTTTGCATTTGGGAAGACCTTCCTTAGTTATAGTAATACAGTTTTTATCGATGTATGGTGTATCCTAAACCTAATCACCTTTGAGTTACAAGGGACAGCATAGACACAGAGAAGCACAAAAGGGGGATGTTAGAGGTAGCATTAAGATTGTTAAGGAATCATTGAACACTGGAGCTACAAAATCAGAGAGAAAATAGTCCGTCCAGACCCAATAGAGAAAGGAGTCCTCCAGAGCTGTTTACCCTGAATTTAGACTTCAAGATTCCCAAGTTGGGAGAAAACAAATTTCTGCTTTTTAAAGCCACCCACGTGAGGGGTTTCTGTTACAATAGCATTAAGACCCTAAGATACTTATGGACTGAAAAGGCAACTTCTTTGTCACCCTGCACACATATAACCTGGGTGCAATGCTGGTACAGGGCCATGCCACAGTAACTCCTGATGCACCAAGAAAGGAATGGTGATGTGTGGTAGATAAGCTCACTTGCACTGATATTCAGTAATTTTCCTGTTTCCTCTAGGCACATGTTGGGCAGAGGTAACTAATATAAAATATTATCTGGGGTGAATGTGGAGTTCATGAGGATGGAATATAGAAATCTGAGGCTCTGGACAATTTCCAAGAACTTTATACACTAGTTCATACACTAGTTTTCATTTCAGTGACAACAGGAAGCTAAATGGAGCTTTCATATGGGAAGATGGCATGATTGTTTGCTCTCACTCACCCCTTCTAGTTGTGGTCTTCTTTGGGTAGAGAGATTATAGATTTTTTTAAATTATTGTGATTTAAGTGAAGAGTTACAAAATAAATAATAAGTTTTTCTATTCAACAAATATACACATTTTGTTTCAACTCATCCATTTCAATCCTCTCCATGTGCCATCACCTACCCCACTTTCTCCCAGCGTTTCCTGTTTTCAATTCTCCTGTCCTTGGGTAAGTGCTGACTTTGTATCTTGAAAGGTTGATTATTCTAACAAAGCAATGAACTCACTTCTAGACCTGAAGCATGATTAAGGACCACAGTCTTGAAGGTTCCACCAGTCTCTATGCAGCCAATAAACTTGGTCTTTTTCCGATTGCAAGCTCGACCCACAATTCTCTCCCGCTCGATGTAGGATCTTCTTGGGGAATCCTTTACAGAGCAGCTGGTAGTTGTTGGCAAGGACTCTGTAGCCCTTTTGGCCTCAGGGCTTTGATACTGATTCTGTAAAACCAATTGTTTCCATGTGTCTTTTGGTTTCTTCACTCTTACTGCCTCGGGATGAGGAGAGACCAATGATTTCACCTTAGATGATCACAAGGTTTTAAGACCCTAGTCACTACTTACCAAACTAGAATGTAGAACATTATTTTTGTGAACTATGTTATGCCAATTGATCTTACTGTCCCTTGAGACTATGGCCCTGGGTCCCCTGGGAGTAACATGAAGGTGTTAGGTTACATCTAATAAATGCTCATAATTTTGGTTAAGGTTTCTGTTTTGGATGGAGGCATTTTTCTGAATCACAGAAAACAATTTGGTATGAGGAGAACCTAGTGACAGGATGAAGGACCGGCTGGACAGACAAATCCAGCAGAAGCCCCAACAGAACAGAGTCTGAGGATATGATTTCAGTCAGTGACAACAGAAACGAGCAGGAGAGACTAGAAAATTAAGACATTTATAAGGTTAAGCACATTTCTGAGCTTAAATGGAAGCAGGGATCAAGTAGAGATAATCGGGATTGAGTACAGACAGACCTTAATTTCAAAAGGTGATCTGACTAGACACAGTTGGGTAGGGGAAAAAGGAGTATCACTGAGAAGGTAATGAGTTTCTGTTAAGAGTGAGGAAGAACATTTGGAAAGATGACTGCACAACATGGTGAATGTAAACAATGTCACTGATTTGTATATGTAAAAAGAATCAGAATGGCAGGATAAAAATGCATGTTATGTGTTCAGTGTCAATTCAAATCCATTCATGGTAATTCCATGCTGGCAGTAGGGCTTTCAAGGCTCTGACTGTCTGGAAACCGACCACCAAGCTTGTCTTCCAAGCACTTCTGAGTGGCTTCCAACTAATCAGCTTTGGGCTAGTAGTCAACCACTTAACCATTTATGCCGTTAATCATAGAAATGGAAAATTTGTGTTCAATGAATTTTACCACAGTCAAAAAAAACTTTAAAAGATGATGATAAACATCTAAAGTTATAACACAAGCATATCAGTCCAATTCCAAAGCTGCAATTAACTGTTTGTCATTATTTGTAAAACTATTTCACTTAATAGGAAAGACACGTATACTCAGAAAGAATTCACTGAAACCAGAAGTCTCTTTTAGTTCAAAGACTGGATTATTCTAGCCTATTTTCTCCCATCCTGATACTTTAAGATACATAAAATGTATCAAAATTATGTAAAGCCCCTGCTATTTTTCATTAAATAAACTTAAACATATACATCTTGTTTTGCTTTTAAGACCCTAAGGGTCCAACATTTAGTGAAAATGTTATGAGAGAAATACTCAGGCAGATGACTCCCCTTTGAAATTTGACCTTGATAAAAACAGTGCATCATAAAAACTAAACTCAGAGGAAGGAGAAGAGCCACTCAGAGATATCAGAAATTTTTAATTTAGGATATTTAAAGCAGGAAAACCGATTTTCTTACCTCCTATATTTGTTAAACACTTGTGAGTTATAGAAATATTGTACTAGTGTTTGAACAGAACACATAATGAACCCATCAATTTTTAAGCTCTGTGGTCATTCACCTCTTTCTAATATTAAGAACATTTATATGGAATGCTAGTTCAGATATAGCTAGTTTATGAGAGCTCATCATCTAATTTCTGTGATCTGTAGTAAATTCTGTATCCAGTGTGGTAAAAATGACTGTAAGCCACACATTTAATGGCAATTGTTAGCAATAAAAATATATAGCCATTTCCCTCCAGGTTACTACAGGTCTCCTGATGAACATTTTATGCTAATGTGCAAGTTCTCCTTTTAGTCCATCTCATTTTGGTGAAGTGGCTTGGAAATATTTCATCGCACATTTCAGATTTTTGTTCCAAGAATATTGAATAATAAAATTTGCTTCCCAGCATGTTGAATAATAAATCAATTTATTCATGAGACAATTAATTTTGTAAACTTCATGAAATTTAGGTTTTTCTGGCATAAGCCTTTCTGAGAAAGGAAGGATTTAAGGTAAATGGAATTTATTTTTTCCTCTTTCATTTTTCTATGTGAAATATTAAATCCAAATATGCCACACAGCTTCTTAAAAACAGAAGAAAGCTGATAAAGTGGATGTTCCACCCATTGACTCCAGGCTTTAATATCCTTATAACTGACAATGGACTTATTCCAATGTTGGAAGACAAATATAGGAAATAACTTCCTGAAAGACAGGCTTTCCCCCCACCCCATCATTATCAAAAGACACGTTTAAAAGTTTCTAATGTTATGACACAGCATTCAGAAACATTGAATGATAAGGAGGTAAAAACTGGTTGGGCATATATGCTAAGGATTCCAGAAAAGACAGAGAGAGAATTTGTAATTACCCCCTAAAAATCTCTAGGATCAGCTGATAGCCACCATTTTCCTTTGGCCTAGAGTTTGGCTAGAGGTTAGACAAAAGGCGATGGGATATGGAATTACTAATGGGATATTGGTAATAGGTAGAAGATAAGAGAAAAAATAAAACTGCTTACATCAAACCATTCATTTATTCATTAATCTACCCATTAATTCATTCAATACCTATTTATTGAGACCTATTGTCTCAGCAATTTGAAAACACCAGCTGCTTTGTGGGGAAGAGATGAGACTTGAGTTCCATCAAGACTTACAATCTCAGAAATTGACAGGAACAGTTCAACCCTGTTGTACATAGTCTCCATGAGTCAGAATTGACTGGACTCAATCGAGTCACAATGAGTTTGATTTTTGGAGTAGCTTAGTTACCTAGTGTCACTATAACAGGTGTACTGCATGGAGGTTTCCTTAAAGAACATAAACTTTTTCAGGAGGCTAGAAGTCTGGATTCAGAGCATGGTTCTAGCAGGAAGTGCTTTCTTATCTTTTTAGCTTCTAGCAGCTGCCAGCAATCATTGATGTACCTTAGTTTGTAGATGTGTTTGTTGCCAATGTCTGCCTTCGTCTTCCTTCTATGTGTCTCTGTGTCTATTCTGCTCCTTTTAATTTCTTTAATTCAGATGTAATTAGGATTCAGTCCTACACTATCTGATCTTATAGCTGTAACTAAGGAAAACACCTATTTCCAATTAGGGTTATATTTATAGATACAAGAATTAGGATTTCATGACATATATTTTGGGAGAGGGGCATAGTTAAATCCATAAAAACAGGTATACCCTAAATATTGTTGGAGATAGCATAATAAACAAAAAAAGACAAAATGTTTGCCTTGGAGATATTTATATGTTAGTGGAGGAAGTTAAACAAGAAACAAACAAGCAAAAAATATATATATAGTCAGTATGTAAAAATGTGATAAATGTTAGGGAAAAAATAAAGCAGGGAAGGTTGATGATATGTGTTTTTGGGGTCAAGGATGGCACTTAAAGCAACTGATGGGAGAGTTTCAGGCAAGATGGTGCCCGATCAGCAGCAGACATTGGGAGCTCCACGATGCTCAGTGAACTGGTATCCAGGAGGAACAGTGAGGGGATTCTGGTAAGTGAAAAGACCTCAACAACAACCTAGAGTACTTCCTCAGTCTGGGAGGTGACCTTCCCCACATCTAGCAGTGTTCCATAGCTCCAGGACTCTAGTCCCAGGGATTTCCCAGCCCATGTGGCTGCACTACAATACAAATACCAATGTCCTTCTTCAAAAAATTGGAAAAAATGGCTACCAACTTTATATGGAAAGGGAGGACTCCAGAATCAGGAGAGAACTCCTCAAGAAGAAGGACAAAGTCAGAGGGCTTGCTTTACTGTATGTTGGCACCTACTATACAGCCACAGTAGTCAAAACAGTGTAATACTGGTATAATGACATATATTTAGATCAGTGGAAAAGAACTGAAAATCGAGAACTGAAATCATCAGCACACAGACAACTGATCTCTGATGAGGGCCCCAAAATATTAAATGGGAAGCGGATGCCCTCTTCAACAAGTGGTGCTGGAAAAAATGGATACCTACCTGCAGAAAATTAAATCAAGACCCTTACCTTCCTCTATGCACAAGAATAAATTCAAGGTGGATCACAGACCTTGAGGTAAAACCCCAAATCATTAGGGCCATCAATGAAGGAATTGGAACAAACCTAAGAACTTTGACACAGGGAATACATAGGCTATTAGAAACAGGGAAGGACACAAACACAGAGGAAACACAAATTGATGAATGGGATTTACTGAAGATAGAACACCTGTGTACATCAAAAGACTTCTCTAAAATCGATGGGAAGGAGGGCAAAGAATGTCTGATGGGGTGTGATCAAGTGCAATGTAGCCCAGAGAAAGTACTGAGAGTTGAATGAAGGCTGAGCATGATAGTGGGACAGGAGGAAAGTAAAAAGAAATAAAGGAAATAACTAGGAGAAAAAAGACATTTATATAGGTATAAATATAGGCATGCATATATATAAATACATTAATATATAGTGATAGGGATCTATGTACATATATTTAAATGTTAAGTATTAATGTAGCAGACAGGCACTGGGTCTCTACTCAAGTACTCCCTCAATGCAAGAACATTTTGTTCTAATAACCGAGCATTCTGTGATGCTTACCTTCCTGACATGATCAATTGCTGAAGTCAACATGGGTGCATAAGCAAATGTGGTGAAGAAAGCTGATGGTGCTTGGATATTATAAGATATAGCGTCTGGGGTCTTAAAGGCTTGTGATAAACAAGCGGCCATCTAGCAGGGAAGCAACAAAACCACATGGAAGAATCACACCAGCTTGTATGATTACGGGGTGTCAGTGGGATAAGGTATCAGGAATTGAAAGACTCATATCATATCGATGCAAATGATAGGGATAGGAGTGGAGACCCAAAGGCCATCTGTAGATAATTGGACATTCCCTCACAGAAGGGTCATAAGAAAACAACTAGACAGACAGGGTACAGCACAGCACTGACAGAACACATTTGTTCTTTAACACTTTTCCCCCCTCCTCCTCCCACTATCATGAGCCCAGTTCTACCTTACAAATCCAGCTAGACTGGAACATGTACCCTGGTTCAGATGAGAGCTCTTGACACATGAAATCCATGACAGATAAACCCCTTAGGAACACCAATGGGGGTAGCGATATCATGAGGGTAAGGAGAAGGTGGAGGAAGAAGGGGGAGAAACAAGGAACTGATTACAATGACCGACATATAATTACCGTCCCCAAGGGGATGAACAACAGTAATGTGGGTGAAGGGAGACAGAGGGTGGTGTAAAATATGAAAATAATAATTTATAATTTATCAGGGGTCCATGAGAGTTGGAGGATGGGAGAAAGGGGAAAAGAGGAGCTGATACCAAGGACTCAAACAGAAAGAAAATATTTTGAAAATTATAATGGTAACATATGCACAAATGTTCTTGATATAATTGATGTATGAATTGTTATAAGAGTTGTGAGAGCCCCCAATAAAATGTTTTATTTTTTAAAAATCTGATGGGAGTGAGGGAGAATCAGTCATCTGGGAAAAGAGGATGTGCCAGGTGAAGATCCTCCCAAAAGAAACAATGACATGAGCAAGGGCTCTGAGGTGTGGTAGTTTGGCTCCCTCCAGGCAGTCGGAGGGTTCAGCGAGAGTGAATTTCCCTTCCCTAAACGTGGAAGTTCCCTGGGTGATGCAAGCAGTTTGAACTCAACAATTCATTGAAACGCTGGCTGTTTGAACTCACCCAGAAGCAGCATCGAAGAAAGCTCTGGCAATCTGTTTCTAAGAAGACTACAGGTGAGAATGTATGGGTTAGTCTGGGTACGTTAGAGAAACAAATCCACAGAAACTCATGTATAAGAGAGAGTTTTATGTAAAGGTTAACTGCGCATCAAGAAAACATCCCTTCCCAGTGCTGCCCAAGCTCACAAGTCCAACATTAACCCATATGTCCAACACCAGTCCACAAAGTCCTCCTCCATCTCACAAAACAGACACAACGATGCCGACAACAGGGGGAAAGCTGAGTCAGTGAATGTGTAAACAACTCAGCGCTGGCAGGGATCTCCACATGGCTGCTCCAGCACCCAGGGCTGCATCAGGGTAGGTCCATGTGGCTTCTTCTTGGGGATGTCTTGCAAGAAGTCAGCCTTGCCAGCTAAAGCTGGGAACTGCTAAGGCAGCTGCACCTGGTGAGAGCACCACAAAGCAAGAGACCTTAGAACTCGAAAGGTGAGGCTCACCAAGCCATTTATCTCTCCGCCCTTCAATTAATCCAACATGTGTTTATCGGCCAGCTTGGCACAATTAACTAACTCAACATCTCTATGGAGTTAATTCTACTCTGACAAATATAGAAGGAAGCCAGGATGGCTTCCCGTTTTTTGTGGGAGAAGAAAACTGCAAAATCATGTATTGGGTGGAAGGTAGTCCACAACAGTAGTGGTTTGACAATTTTTATACTGCAAAATGTTAAGTTGAAGGATAGTATGATTTGACATGGATTTTCAGTGATCCACTCTGACTGCTATGTTCACAATCATCCGTAGATGAGTCAGAGGGTGGCACAATCAGATTATAATTCGTTCCTCGCGTCATGCCCGATGGTTCTCTCTAACCCAGGGTCTCTGCAGAAGAAAGGTTTGATGAACATGCTTTCATAAAGATGAAAGCCAAGAAAAACACTATGGTGCAGCACTGCTCTGTGTCACATACTTGCATTGTAAATTGTAACCCCCTTACAGCAAGTAGTTTAGTTTGGGTGATTGAGATTGGGAATCAAAAGCACGGATGTGGCTCTGTGGGTCTTGACCAGTTAGATGTCTGAACCCATCTCAGGTGCCATGTTGAAAACAGTAGAGGTGAGAAGTGGTCGACTTCTGAATATATTTTGAAGCTAAAGCTAACTAGAATTACTGATATATTGGATATATATATATATATACTGTAAGGAAAGAAATCATAAATGACTAAAGAAATTCTGTCTGAGCAACTAGAACAGTGGTTCTCAACCTTCCTAATGCCATGACCCTTTCTATACAGTTCCTCATGTTGTGGTGACCCCCAACCATAAAATTATTTTCATTGCTACTTCACAACTGTACTTTTGCCACTGTTATGAATTGTAATGTAAATATCTGATATGCAGGATGTATTTTCATTGTTACAAATTGAACATAATTAAAGTATAGTGATTCATGTGAAATATATATTTCTAATTACAAATAAATGGAATTTTGTCTTGAAGCATGGTGGAGCATGGGTAACAGTCTTCACGCCGGGCACTTGTATGTGGGCATATCTGCATGTGGGTGGACCCGTCTGGAGACAGAAGAGTGGTGTCTCGGTTCCTAAGACCATCGGAAATATGTGTTTTCTGATGGTCTTAGGTGACCCCTGTGAAAGGGTCGTTCAACTCCCAAAGGGGTTGTGCCCACAGCTTGAGAACTGCTGCTATATAGGGTTGTTATTTGTCAGAATTGACTTAATGATGATAGATTTGAGTAATTTACATCTCTAACCTTGACTGGGTGTCTCTCATCCTAGGGGCCCTCTGTTTTATATAACCAGAGAATATATATCTCCAGTCTTCAGCAAGTTCTGGCAGGGGCAGTTTCTTGACTAATTGAGTTTTGGAGGAAATCTGTGCTTCTAGCTTTTTGGCAAAGGGTACTATTGGCTAGATTTCCTGCTTCTGCCCTACCATCACAACATTTATAGAGATGCCAGATCTTGAGACTCTGGCGAGCTCTGTGGTATAAATCTTGTGGTTCTTGGCTTGCTCTTCTGAGTAGGATTCAGCTTTCTTATGATTTCTAAGTTACTTGTTCACTTTCCTAGAGCTGCTGTAACAGATTACCACAGACTTGGTGGCTAAAACCAGAGAAATTCATTCTTGCAAAGTTCTAGAGCCTAATATCCCAAACCAAGGTGTCAACAGAGCGTTTGCTATGGATTGAATTTTCTCCTCCCCAAAGATATGCTGTAGTTCTAATGCCTGTACCTGTGAAGATTACATTGTTTAGAAAAGGGGTCGTTTAAAGTGGAATACCACCGCCTGTCTGCTTGCCATATTGCGGTGGCTTGTTTGCTTTGTGATATTACAGCTATTCCATGGATGTTTCAAATACCAGAAGAATCATCCATGGTGGACAGGTTTCAGCAGATAGACCTTCCAGAGTAATCCAGACAAGAAAGAAAAACCTGGCAACTTACTTCCAGATATTTAGCCAATAAAAACCTATGGATCACAAAGAATAATTTCTGATATAATGTTGAAAGATGAGCCCCTAAGTTGGAACACACTGAAAATCCACAGTGGTGGTAGCGGCAGACTTGAGAATAGCAGCCATAGTGAAGAAGGTGCAGGGCGGGACAATGCTTTGTTCTGGTGTTGTAACTTTCAATAATGACCATCTGACCCCAGGGACAGATATATATACAGGTCAAGGGATGGCAAGGATTGTCAGTCACCAGAAGACAGGAGAGAGGTATGAAACACATTTTTTCAACAGCCCTCAGAAAGAATCAACATATAGGATACCCTGACTTGGACTCCCATCTTGCAGAACTGTT
Organism: Tenrec ecaudatus; assembly: GCF_050624435.1. Lineage (NCBI taxonomy): Eukaryota > Metazoa > Chordata > Mammalia > Afrosoricida > Tenrecidae > Tenrec > Tenrec ecaudatus. Next base: position 250,177,149 of record NC_134530.1, on the reverse strand, counting down.
TGGCAATACATTTCTGTTCCTACAGGTCAACCAATTTGTGTTCTTTTCTCGCAGCAGCTTGCGGAAAATTAGAGAATCGTGCATCCTCTAAGAGAACATTCGTTTCCTAACGCTTCTATTTTTCTGGAAGTTTCTAACAAATCTTGACACACCTTGTTTTGCAGATGCATCACTCTAATTTTGGCCGCCGCTGCCACATTTGTATGTATTTTTGTGTCTTCATCTGGCCTTCCTGTAAATGCACCAGTTTGATTTGATTTAGAGTCCAGACTAATCCAGTATGACCCTGTTGTAGCATAACTAATTATATCTGAAAAGACCCTATTTTCAAATCAGATTGCTTTCTGAGGTTCTGGTTGGACATACATTTTTGGATGGACATTATTCAATCCAATACAGTTACTTATCATCTACGTCCAAGCCTCCAAAATTTTGCCACTGTTCTTGTCCTTCCCCTTATAATTCTTTCCTGGCCAGAGAATTTCATTTCCAGCTGTCAGTCTTTTCTGGGGAAGATGCCATTTCTTATGGCCTGGGACCTCGCCAACCTTGGCTCAGCACCTGAGTTATCTGGCATCATGTGAGATACCAACTCCAACTGACAAGGGAGCTCAATGCACATGTTTATGATGAAAACCAAAACCAAATACTCAGTGCCCCACAGATGTACAAGATTCTGGGTCTCCACTACCCCTCTGCTTCTACTCTCTTTGTAGCTTTCCCCGACCCACAAAAATGTGTTTGCTGCATGCAAATTGCCCAAGGTTGATCCTGGGTCAAGGCTGAAGATATAATGATCAAATAACCTTTTTTAAAGAAGACACGTACCCCTGGATCCTATAACACAGAGAAATTAGAGATCTCAGCTGAGCAGCAATACATTGTCTAGTCTGCTGTGTTTCACAGAATTCTCTAACAGGACAGTGGGCTGTTATAGCTGGTTACAAAACTAAAGGTCTTTGTCTCCTCTTTTGTGATTGCACCCAGCTTTTAAGTAGGAAAACAGGTGGCTGGTCAGTATTTTCTTTTGAGAAAGAAGATGTGTGGAATGTAAGTCCTTGCTAAGAGGGAGGTTGCTCTCTCTTGTCTTTGAGCTAAGGTTTAAAACATCTTCCAAGAACTTTAAATCAATTTCCAGTTATCTCTCTCCACACCCCCAAAGAACATTAAGCACACCCAAGCATATATGTTTATAAATGTAGATACAAAAGAACAGCTCAATTAGCCACCACGCTTGCTATAATTCAGCAAATTGGAGATTAGCGAAAGAGCTTAAAACAAAGTTCAAGCCATTTATGTTGGTGGAATCTCCAGAGATCCTAGTTCTGATAAGAGGATAATGTAAGTGAAGAGGTTTCAAATTGCTCTACATTTCCTAGAATTTTACCTGTTTGTTTATTAAACTTTGTGGTGTGAGATCATTGTTATGGATCTCAAGGACATTTTTTATTTTAAAAGTAACAAAAATTTCAAAGGCACTGAGCAAGGCCAAATGAGGGTAGGCTTGAAAGAGGGTGATTTTTAATGTAGGGAAAATTTGGATGATGAATTATAATGATCTAAAAACTTCAATGTCCAAGACTGTTAAATGTACACCAGATGAGACCAGGTGAATTAGTTAATTACTTATGCTATCTTACAGAAATCTGATAATTAATTTCTTTCCAATGATCCTAGCAAACACTTAAAAGTTGTAGAATAATTCTTTTAAAATGTGACAGGCACAATACTCTCCTTGTAAACTGTCACAGATTAGTATCATATTTTACAAAATGAGAATGCTGGAACCTAACATTCATAACTAGCATATTCAAGGGTTAAAGAAAAACCCTAAGAATTGATAATGCAATAAGTTCTAATCACATTATCCCACTTCTTTTCTTCCTAAGAGACTATTAGTTCTGTTAATTTTTTTCATGTCAAACATATTTTTGAAGATATTATTCTCAAACTATGTGTTTCTCAGACCAATAAGTATCAAGAAAAATATGGGGGTTGATAGGATTATCAACATGTGGTCGATTGAAGTATTATTCACAATTTTCTAATGCCTTGATGTGTCATATCCATCACCCTTTTAAAAGTCTGTGAGATGTCTTTCATGTTTTTGTAATGCTTGAAGCTGTGACAGCTGTATGTCAAATACCATCAGGTTCATCCATTGTGTATAGGTTTCAATAGACCTCACAGACAAAATGGGCCAGGAAGGAAGGCATAGTGATTAGACAATGAAATTAGACAATCAAAACTGTGTGAATCACAATAGAATATTGTCTGATGTTCTGTTGATATTGGAAAAATGGACTCAAGCATGCTGGCTATCATGAGAATGACATTAGAGCAGGTGATGTTTAATTCTATTGTACATGAGAAATCTATTGGTTCAAAATGACTAACAGCCCTAACAGCAAACATATCCATACATTCATAGTTTTGTCTTAATGGAGGGTAGAATATAATTCCCCAGCCAATCTGAAAATGTGGGAGTTAGAAATAAATGCCTATTTTTGTATACCACTACTCCAATCGGCTGTCATTTTGTATTACTGAGGTGGCTTGCCTGTTGTTGTGATGCTGCAAGCTATGTCACCAGTTTTCCAAATACCAGCAGGATCACTCAAGGTGAACCGATTTCATCAGAGCTTCTACTTTATGCACAGACTAGGAAGAAGGACTAGATTGCCTATATGTGAGAGACTAACCACTGAATACCATATGAATAGAGGTGGTCAGATATCATGCCAGAATATGAGTCTCTCAGATTGGAAGGTGCTCAAAATATGATAAAGCAGCTCTCTCAAAGAAGTGTTAAATGGAAGACATAAAAAATCTATATGAATTGACTTAAATAGACTCAGATTAGTGATTTTCAATCATTCAAGTGGAATGAATGGCCATCATTATCAAAAAGAACATTCCAAGATCTACTTTTAAATACAATTATTTTTTGTGAGAGGATATCTATATACATACAAGGAAGATCAATTAGTACAACTATTACTAAATTTATATCCCAATCATTAAATCTAGTGATGAAAAAAATCAAAGAATTATATGAGCCTCTTTAGTCTAAAATGGGTCAAACATGCAATCAAGATGCATCGATAATTATTAGTGATTGGAATACAAAAATTACAAGCAAAGAAGAAGGAATACTAATTGGAAAATATAAGGGGGTATCCCAAAAAACTGATGCCCATTTTTTAAATGTGAGGATAGTGTGTTTGGAGTTTGTTCCACCAGGTCAGATTGTTAATCAAACTTTCTTTTTAGAGATTCTGAAAAGATTGCATAACAGTATATGACTAAAAAGGCCTGGTTTGTGACAGACAGGGGACTGGTTTTGCCACCACGACAATGTATCTGCTCAAGCAGCCATCTCAGTTTTGGGAAAAACAAAACAAAAAAAACCCAGTACACCTCTCTTGTCCCTTGCACCTTACTCACTCACCTCACTCCATGCAACTTCTTTTTGTTTCTGCAAGTGAAGAGGGACATGAAAAGACAGCAAGTTGATGACTTAGACGCGAAGGTAAAAACAAGGGAGGTGCTGTCATCCAAACAGATGAGTTTGAAAAATGTTTCCAAGAATGGAATCACAGATTTGACAAATGTGTTAAGTCTAATGGAGAGTACTTTGATGGTGATTGGTTGTTTTGCAAAAAAAAAAAAGATTAAATACATAGCTTTGACCCCCCTCCAAAAAATCTGTTTTTTTTGGGGGGTACTCTTTAAATGATCTTGGTGATAGAAATGAAACTGGAGATCACATGATAGAACTTTGTAAGATGACTTCTTTATTGCAAATACACTTTTTCCAACAACACAAATGTTGACTCCACACATGGACCTTGTCATTGGAGTACACAGGAATTGAACTGACTACATCTGTGGGAAGAGACAATAGGAAAGCTCAATGTCAGCAGGTAAAATGAGATCAGATGCCTGTCTGTGAAGCAGATCATCAAGTGTTCATATGTGAATTCAGGATGAAGTTGAAGAAAATTAAAGCAAGTACATGAGGGCAAAAATGTGACCTTGAGCATATCCTAGTTGAACATCTCAGATGTCTCAAGAATAGATTTGATGCATTGAACACTCATGACAGAAGACATTATAAACTATGAGATTATATCAAAATATGAATAAAGCAAAAAGTTATTAAAATACAATAAGAAAGGAAAAGTTCAAAGTGGATGTTGGAAGAAAACCTCCAAAACTGCTTTTCAATGTAGAGTATCTAAGTCAAAGAGAAGAAATGATGAAAAAAAAGAGATGAATAGGAATTTTTAAAGGGCAGCTCAAGAAGACAAAGTGAAGAGTTATAATGAAACGTATATTTCTAACCTAAAGTTAGAAAACCAACATGGAAGAAAATCTCCCAGCATATCATAAAATGAAAGAACTGGGGGGGGGGTGGGGGGAAAGCACGCTTCATGGTGCAATATTGAAGGATTTTATGGGGGGAAATGTTGGATGATGCAAGACGCATCGGCAGACTATGAAAGGAACACATAGAAGCTCTGTACAAAAAATAACTTGATACTCACCTATTCAACCATTTAAAGAGATAGCACATCATCAAGAACTGATTGTACTGAAGATGAAGTCCAACCTGCACTGACAACATTAGTTAAAAAATCAAGGTTCCAAGAATTGGAGAATACCAACAAATTGATGAAGCGATGGAAGCATTCATTCATCTGTGCCAGGAAATTTGGAAGACAGTTATTTGATCAACTGATTGAAAGAGATTCATATTCGTACCCATTCCAAAGAAAGGTGGCCCCACAGAATGCAGAAGTTATTGAACAATGTCATTAATAGCACACACAAGTAAAACACTTTCTGAAGATAATTCAACAATGGTTGCCATAGTCCACCAACAGGGAACTGCCAGAGATTCAAGCTAGGATTCAAGTGAACAGGCAGTGGTAAGAAGAATATCATTGCTTAAGTCACATGGACCTTGACCGAATGCAGAGAGTTTTTGTGTTCTATTAACTATGCAAAGGCATTCAACTCCGTGGATCATAATAAACTATGCTTGACTTTGGGAAAAGTGAGAATTCCAGGACACTTAATTGTGCTCCTGGGGAACCTGTAGGTGAACAGTGTTTACAAACAGAAGAAAATACTGCAGGGATTAAAATCAGGAAAGATCACAATAGTATAGCTTCACCATATTTATTCAATCTGTATGCTCAGCAAATAATCCAAGAAGATGGATTATAAGAAGAAGAATATGATGCCCTGGACTGGAAGAAGGCTTATTAGCGACCTGTAATATGTACATGACACAACCTTGCTTCTGAAAGTGAGGAGGACTTGAAGCACTTGTTGGTGAAGATCAAGAAGTGCGGCTTTCAGTGTGGATTACAACTCAGGGTAAAGGAAACTAAAATCCTCACCACTGTACCAATAGGCAATATCATAATAGAAGGAGAAAAGATTGACGTTGTCAAGGATTTCATTTTACTTGGATCCACAACCAATGTTCATGGAAGCAGCAGCCAAAAACTCAAAGGACATATTTCTTGGGCACATCAGCTGCCTTGGCCCCCTACAAAGTATTCCAGAGTAGGAATGAAGAAGGAAGTTTAAAGATCAAATGATATATTTGAATTATGGTGAGATGAGGAATATCAAAAGGACCAGAAAGGACTGGAAGAAATACATCTAGAATGTTCCTTAGAAGGAAGGAAGGTGAGGCTCCACATCACATACTTTGGCCATGTGGTCAGGAGAAACCAATCCATGTAAAATAGCATTATGGTTGTTAAAATAGAAGGTCAGTGAAACTGAGGAAGATCATCAAGGAGATGGATTCTCACAGCGACTGCCAACAATGGGCTCAATCAACAATACTTGTGAGGATGGAGCAGGACCAAACAGCGGTTAGTTTTGTTGTAGAAATTGGAATTGACTCAGCAATTAACAACAGCAACACGTGATACCACCAAGTTTAGGTGGAGTGTTAAGTAGAATTATTGTGGATATAATGATTTCGTTTGCCAAATGAAACAGCAAAAGATGAAACTCTCATTTAGTACCATCAATTCATAATAAAATATCTTGTTACTAACAATATCACTGCAGGTACTGTGGGTTAGGTGTTGGTCTGCTAACTGAGAAGTGAGTAGTTCAAACACACCAGGTGCTCTGTGTTAGTCTGGGTATCCTAGGGAAACGAATCCACAGAAACTCATATGTATAAAGGTAAGTGTACATTAAGAAAGCATTCCAAACCAGTGCTGCCCAAGCCCACAAGTCCAACATTAGCCCATATTTCCATCACCAATCCACAAAGTCCTCCTCCATCTCACAACACATACACTATGTTGCCGACTGCAGGAGGAAAGCCATATCAGTGAATGTGTAAGCATCTCAATGCTGGCAGGGGTCTGCTCCAGCACACAGGGCTGCATCAGCGTAGATCCATGTGTCTTTCCTCAGGGATGTCTTGCAGGAAGTGAGCTTTGCCAGTTGATGCAGGGAACTGGCTAAGGCAGCTGCACCTTGGTCCAACCATCACAAAGCAAGAGACCCGAGAACTAGAAAGGTGAGGTTCACCAAGCCATTTATCCTTCTGCCCTCCAATTAACCCCACATATGTTTATCGGCTAGGTTGGTATAAAAAACCTTAACTATCTCATGCTCAATGGGAGAAAGATGAAACTATTTGCTCCTGTAAATGCCTACTGTTTCATAAAACTTAAGTAGGTTTACTGTGAATTGGAATTGACTCTATGACAGTGTGTTTGAGTTTTGTTTTGTCTTGTTTTTTTCCACTAAGAAGCAGAAAGAAGATAGTGTTGAATAAAGGACAATTAGCATTAAAGAGCATAGAAAAATTAAACAAAGATATCACAACCTGAAACTAGTGCTCTCAATAAATCTTCCATCTATGGCAACAGGCGCATGAAGGTGGCTAATCTTCTTTTAATTCTTGAGGATTTTCTTCTAGTTACATGAAGTCACAATGGCAGTTTTAGCTTCCTCCATGGACTCAAACCATGCTCCTTTCAATATTCTTTGAAAGTGAAGTTTGAAGGGTAAAATAAAAGAGGTGGGATGGATGGGCTAAGGTTTCCCCACACATTTTCAGAAGATAGCTCTTGCTACCTGTCAAGAATGAGGAGGTACAGTGTTGTGATGATAAATAAAAGTCTTTGCTGCAAATTACCTGTCCTTTTTCTCACCCGTGTAGATTTTAATTTTCTTAAAATTTCTTATTTATTTTTAATGAGGCAAAGGTTACAGTGAAATCGTTAATTCTATATTCAACAATGTAAACACATTTTATTTCAGCTCGTCCATCACAAACCCTCAGTGTGCCATCACCTGTCCCACTGTCTGTGTGGTCCTGATGAAAAATATTGAAGGTACCATTTCTTGCTAAAGAACCAAAACAGTTGTCTTGGAAGAGAGTTAAAGATGGCAAGACTCCAACCCAATTTGGCAAGACTCCGTCACAAGTTAGAGACCAGTCCCTAGACATCATGCTTGGTAAAATGGAAGGGCAGCAAAACAGAGAAAGACCCTCGACAAGATGAATTAACACAGTGGATACAAGAATGGGTTCAAATATAAGAACAATTGTGAAGATGGCACAGGACCAGGTGGTGGTTCGTATTCTTGTTCACAGGGCCACATTGGAACTGACTGACTGGCATCTGACAACAATAATCCGTCAGATAGAGATTTGGTGGAACCCATAGGATATGGCCTTCCAGGTCTGGGCATAAACTTACCAATTTGAGTCAGCTTTCAGCAAAAACAATCAACAGCCACTGGATAGGGCAAGATATGACAAAATAATAATTTATAAATTATCAAGGGCTTATGAGGGAGGTGGGTGCGGGGAGGGAGAGGAAAAAAGAGGACCTGATGCAAAGGGCTTAAGTGGAGAGCAAATGCTTCGAAAATGATCAGGGCAAAGAATGTACAGGTGTGCTTTATACAATTGATGTATGTATATGTATGGATTGTGATAAGAGTTGTATGAGCCCCTGATAAAATGTGTTTTAAAAAAACAAAAACAATCAGCAGCTCTACAGGGATGCTGAAAGCCTTGCTATCAGACAGAGTGTGTTGGAAAGTGGATCATGGCAGATGTAATCAGGTTAAAATCTAACACCTGGACATTTGATCTCCATTTTAAAGTTGTCCTAGTTATTTTGTTTTGTTTGTTTTTTAAACATTTTCTGTTTTCATTAGGGGGTTTTCTCTGTTTTATTTTGTCATTGTTGTTAGTTTTCTTGACTCTTTTTGTTTCATATGCTTTTTGTATATGAAATCCAGGATGGATAAATCTATAGAGACACTAACTGGATAAATGGTTCATTAGGAGTATGGCAGGGAGGCTGGGGGCAGTAAGGGGGAATAGGGAGCTAATTAATAAGGAGTACAAGAAAGAAAAAAATGTTCAAAAATTGATTGTGGTGATGATTGTACAACTATTCTGGATATGATTGAACTATTGAGTGGTATATTTGGATTGTCCCAATGAAAGGGTTTATATAAAAATAAAAGTAAACAGGTCTATAATGGGGAACAATAGCACTAGAGAGGTGCATACGCCTTAGAATAATCAACTCTTTGAGATAAATGGGGTAGCATTTACCTAAGCACACAAATCAGAAGAGTTAGGGAAGGAAAGGGAAGGGGAAACAGAGGCAAGAAGTAGGAGAAGTGATATTGCATTGTGAGCATTGCAAACAATGATTTGAAGCAAAGTTATGTGTGATTGTTGATGGAAAATTATTTGTTCTCTAATTATCCACCCAACTAACAATAAAAAATTTAAAAAAGAAGATGTTTATAGAGTCAGATGGAGGATGTGGCAAGAAATAGTAGCTTCTTTGTTAATCAAGGTTTCTATGATTATGTAGCAATACTTTGGACATATCCTCATATATGTGCAACATACCATTTACCCTTTCAATGTCCTTCACATGTGCCATTTAATGACATCCTGTGTTCATCATATTGTGCAATATCATCCTTATTAATCTCCAGATTCCTCCACCCCCCTTAACAGAGGATCCGTATTCCTTAAACAAATATGTGTCCCTTTCTCCCTCCCACTTACTTACCCCTGATTACAACCTATAACTTTAGCCACTGGTTCTCAACCTTCCTAATGCTGTGGCCCTTTAATACAGTTCCTCATGTTGTAATGACGCCCCCAACCATAAAATTCTTTCCATTGCTACTTCATAACTGCAATTTTGCTACTGTTATGAATCAGGCGACCCAAGGTTGAGAACCACTGTTCTAGACCTTTCATATAAATGGAGTCAGTAGTGTCCTTTTGTGACTGACTTATTTTATTCAGTAAAATGGTTTTCAAATTCATCCATGATACAGTATGTATCAGTACTTCATGTCACTCTTTTTTAGTTTCATTGTAATGAATATCTAGGTAAGTAAATATTTGCTATTATGGCAATCTTTACATGAACAATTCAGTGACATTAAATATGTTTATTATGTTGTTCAATCATTACCATTAACCATCCCCAAATTATTGTATAACCCATAACAGGATCTCTGTGTTCCCTAAGCACTGAATCTTCCTATGCCTTGTCTTCCTCTTTGTCTTTGGTACTACCTATAAGCTTAATTCTCCACACACTTATGTATCCTAGAGATTTTATATAAATGAAATGATGCAATGCTTGTTCTTTTGTGAATGGCTTATTTCATTTAGCTCAATATTCCAAACCTTGTCCATTTTGTAGCATGTACTGAGACCTCACTTCTTTTTATAGCTGAGTAAATCTCTATTTTATGGATGTACAACATGTTGTTTATCTAAATGTTGCCAGATTTAGCAAAAATACAGAATCTCTAGTAAACATCGAATTTCTGATAAACAATAATGCTATTGGGACATGTTGTTTTTGCTGTTAGGTGTCATTAAGTTGGTTCTGACTCATAACAAGCCTGTTCACAAGAGAAGGAAGCATTGCCCCAGTGTCAGCATGCCTCACAATCATGCTTACGTTTGATCCCATTGTTGGGATCAAACACTGCGTCCACCATCTCATTAAAAGTCTTCCTCTTTTTCACTGAGCCTCTACTTTATGGCGCATGATTCCCTTTTCTAGGGACTGGTTTCCTCTGATAACATGTTCAAATTAATAAGACCAAGCCTCACCATCCTCATTTGTAAGGAGCATTCTGGTTATAATTCTTCCAAAAGAGATTTGTTTATTCTGCTGGCAGTTCACAGTATATTTACTATTTTTCCAATATCATACTTTAAATGCCTCAATTCTTCTTTAGTGTTTTTTATTAATGATCCAGCTGTCGCATGCATATAAGGTGATTGAGAATACCATACCTTGGACCACACACACATTAGTTCTCAAAATGACATCTTTGCTTTGAAATATTTTTAAAGATATTTTTTCAGCAGAATTTCCCAATGCTATACATTATTTGATTTATTAACCACTATTTTCATGAGTGTTAATTGGGAATCCAAGTAAAACAAAATCCTTGAAAATTTCTATCTCTTATTCATTTTTCATGATGTTGCTTATTGGTCCAGTTGTGAGGAGTTTTATATCCTTGTGCTGAGATATAATTCATACTGATGTGCATACTTTACTTGAAATCCCTAATTTGTATTGTAGCCAATATAACATAAGTTTTAGGGGACATGATGAAGTCTTGGTGGTGTAGTGGTTACATGTTGGGCCCTGATCAGAATGATCAACAGTTCAAAACCACCAGCAGTTCCACAGGAGAAAGACTGAGCTTTGTACTCCTGTAAACAGTAACAGTTTCAGAAACCCACAGGGAATCTCTATGAGTCAGCATTGGCTCAATGGCAGTGAATTTGTTTTTGTTTTAATGGAGAATACAGTGCTCCATGTGTGGTTGAGGCAGTGCCAGCCCCCTACCACTCATCATGGGTTCAATAGGCACAACTGTACGGTTGAGATATATAAATATTATATTAAAGTCATTGAGAGCATGAGCAATAGAAGAGAGATTGCAATAATGGAGTCAAACACATTTCATAGTAGCATGCTCACCTCAGCCCCACTTTGTGGTCCACACTGAGAGATGGAGAAGGGAAGGAGGACAAGGGGAACGGGAAGAGGGGAGCAAGGACAGGAGAGGAGAAGGGGAGCTGATGAGAGGCCAAGGGAGGAGCCTGAGAGAACTCTTTGTTGCTAACCCTGGCCTATAAACCTTTGGGGGGAGTGCAAACCAATTAATCACAGGTAAAGACATACGTCACTGGAAGGGGTTACTCTATAGGTTATATAGCAATGAGAGGAGGGGACAATCTAGGGATACACATGCAATAGGAAGAGGAGGGATTGGGGGTATACATGTGACAAGAAGGACGGATCCTAGATTCAGGATGGCAGCCTAACTTTGGATGTCACTGAGGCAGTTTGATCTGTCCTCCACAGAAACCAATATCAGTAGGGTGTAAACCCCATCTACAGGAACTAAACTAATGGTCCTAAGTCTTTTGGGAGAAGTAGCCCATTGTCCTTAACGGCAGGGAGTGGGGCCTACCTGGCTGGTGATTGAATGCCTTCAGGGAGGATGTCTCTAAGCATCTGACCTCCCACCATATGCTGGCAAAAAGCCCCTAATATTTGGCATGTCTTTGGGGGAGAGAAAGCTGGGGGAAAGTCTCTTTATAATCCCACATCCATGCATTTCCCCTTTTGCAACATTCTATGAGTCTATATTTATTTATTTTTAAATATCCAAGAAACATCACATACTTCTCCCCACAACACACGGACAAATAGGGAATAAGCATCCTGAGATAATCCGGGAAGAGAATGGGCTTTCTGCCCTGGTATATATGCTACTTATTTAGCCACAGCAACTTGGAAGAGGATAGTTACTTTCCTCTTGAAAAAATGTCAACTCAGTTGGTGAAGATAAATTGTGTGTGGCAAGTCTCTCTCCTGATTCTGATCAAGTCTTGAGTATACTTTTATCTGTTGGCAGTTGGACAGCAAATAGCATTTCTACTCTGATGTGTTTGGAAGTGAGCTTTGTTTGATGTCTTGCACTCTTAGCAACAAACTAGCATGGCTTTTGAAGTGAATTGGCTGAAATCTATGGGCAAACGTTAGATAAACCAAAATAAGTAGCTGGATTTCCTTTTTTTCTCTCCCTGAGAAAGTTCAGGACTTCCCTGCAAGCCCTTTGCAGGACTATTGTATATGTGAGGCTGCACAGAGCATTTGTGTCACTGAATCCCTAAATTAGAAATGCCAAGTGCTAAGAGGCTACCTCAAAGAATGCTCATGTTTCATTGTGTCCCCCCAAAAGATGCACTGAAGTCTAAACCCTTGTACCAGTGAATTAAATTCTTTGGAAATATGATTATCCTCTTGTTATGCTGATGAGGTCATATTGAAGTAAAATGCGTTCTAATCCTAATCTCTTCTGAGCACTATATTGCAAAGGAGATTATGGTCACAGAGAGGCCAGCACACAGGGAAATGACATGTGATAACAACATCGGAGGCATCTATAAGCCAAACATTGTCACAGCAACTAAAAATAACAAAAAAACAAAACCCTCTCACTGCCCTCAAGTACATACCAATGCTACAGGACAGAATAGAGCAGAGTGAAACTGTCCTGTGGATTTCGAAGACTAAAAATAGATGGGAGTAGGTAGCCTCCCACAGAGTAGCTGGTGGGTTTGAACCCCTGACCTTGTGGACACTTTATTTTTCTATGGAAGCAGAACTTTCTAGTTATCTTTCTGCAGAAGTGGGTATTATCAGGTTGGCAAAAGACAGCACAGGAGAATGCATACTCATAAAAATTAACTTTGGTATTCTTTCACAATATGCTTTATGTGAGAGCGTAGGAGATCATTGGATGGGAAAAACAGGGCCTAACCAAGGCCACCATATAGGAAGTTAGGAAAGTGTACCTGGAAATGTCGTTACCGGGAAACATCATGTATTGCTTGCTTCATGTTAGACATTCCCTCTAGCCAATATAACATAACCCAACAACAAACCACTACCAATGATAAAGCTGTACTTAAGAATAATGTTGAATGAGAGAAAAAAAATGAACATATGCCTAAGTTAGAATAAGAAAAACATTTCAGGCATAATTCCCCAAAGCTAAGGAGCAGAATAAGGAGCGAGCAAAAGATAGCAGGAAGATGAAAACAGCGTTGTCCGAGAGGGAGAACATGGGGTGGGCAGAGGAGAGAAACTCCAACTGTCTTGTCTGGGCATGCTTCAGCTTGCCAAAGAATTTCTGTGCAAGATGTTAGTTTTCAACTTTCTTCTTATTCAACCACAAGATCAAAACTTCTGTCTTCATCTTTTTATTATTTGCTCTTCCTTACATGCTCATCCTTCAATCTTTATTTCTAAGCCCTCTCCCCATAATCCCACTGCATGAAGTTGAAAACAACCCAACGACACGCAAGAACTCTTTCACATCAGGCACCTTTACCATTCTCCTAATAATCACTTGACAATATTGATCCAACTATTTTTATAACATGGAAAGAATATCTGAAGACCATTTTGACCTTTTCCTCATTGGTATGAAGTGTTAAACTGACCAGAAATTGTCCCTTAAATATATGCTGGTCTGACATTTTCAGGCCCTCCTTTCTTTATCTTTTTTAATATCCACGTTTTAATTCTAAAACCAGAGCAGAACTGCTCTGCTTATGTTATTGTTATAATGGTATTTCCAATTGCCCCAAATACATATGAAAGCTGGGCAATGAATAAGGAAGTGCCATCAGAATGCTCCTTAGAAGCAAGAATGGCAAGATGTAGTTTAATTAACTTTGGACATGTTACCAGGAGACACTTGTGGTAGATATATAATCATTTGTCATTTTGAGGATTAAGAGTGAAGGGGTGGAGTCTACTCTGTCAATTGGGTCATAGCCAATGAAGCTTCTGTGTGTATAACCTTCCCCTAAGGATTCTGGGAAATCCGATATTTCCTTTTTGGAGGTGAGAGACTCTCTGCTCACACCATGGGAGATATAGCAGCTGACAAGGCACGTGGATGCAACCAGATCTTGGAAGCCGGAGAAGCCACAGAGAGACCCCTGCCAGGACTGAGATGCTTACAATGCCACTGGACCCAAAGACTTTCTACCCACTGGCTTGTGATCATCCTGCATTTGGCTTCATTGCATATGTTTCGTGAGTCTGGTGAGGACTTCATAGATTGGTATCGGACATATGGGCTAATATCAGACTTACGGCCTTGGACTGGACTGGGTTGGGATGTTTTCTCAACGTTCAATTCCTCTGGTATATAAATCTCTTTCTTATACCCATCGATGTGTCTGTGGATTTGTTTCTCTAGTCTACCCAGACTAACCTAACACCCACGCCAAACCATACTCGGTGCCAATCTGATTTATAGTGACCCTGTAGGACAAATTCTAACTGCTCCCTGTTGGTTTCTGAGACTGTAACTGTTGTTGTTGTTGACCACCGAGTCAGCTCTGACCCATAGCAACCTTATGTACAACAGAAGGAAACACTGCCTGGTCCCACACCGTCCTCACAATTGTTCCTTTGCCTAAACTTGTCGTTGCAGCAGAGATGTCAATACATCTCCTGGAGCATCTTCCTCTCCTTCTCTGTTTTTCTGCTTTACCAGACACGGTGTTATTCTGCAGACACTAGTCTCTCCTGACATGTCCAGAGTGTGTAAGGTAAAGTCTCACACTCCTCGCTGCTAAGGAGCTCTCTGGCAGTACTTCTTCAAAGACAGATGGCTTTATCTTACAGCAGTTCATAGTACTTTCAACATTCTTTCTGGCCTTTCCTGAATTCCCTGTCAACGTAACTCTTCAAGGGTACTGAAAACTTCGTCTTTCCCCTTCAGACCTTCTTGTAGTTTTAAACTGCTGAACATGAAGTTAACAGCCCAGTTCAAAAGAACTATGCCACCGGGGGTCCTTCCAGGAGGGACCAATCCCTGGACAAGGATATCAGAGAAAAGAGGCAGACCATCAATGAGGTGGACTGACATGGTAGCTGCAACAATAGCTCAGTTACAATAACGATTGTGTGCATTACAAAGGAGCAGGCAGTTTTTCATGTTGTTATACTTAAGGTTGCTGTGAGTCAGAACTGATTGATGGTACCGAGAGCAGTGACAGCAATGAAGAGATGTCATGTGGAGTAGCACTTGTGGGGAGGAACCCAGTGCTCTGGTATGACCAACATGTGCCTCATTTTAATCGACTGAAGCCCCTCAATGACTATTCGTGCATAGAACTTGTAAAATGAAAATAAAATTTAGTAATTCTTTTTTGCACGTGAATATGTTTATTTATGTATGCCAATGAACCCAAAGACTTTCTACCCACTGGCTTGTGATCATCCTTCATTTGGCTTCATTGAATATGTTTATTTTATATGTGAATATAAATATATATGTATATATAAAATTTATTTCGAAGCTGTTTTTATCTGGTTTATAAGGATACTAAATTATTTAAAAATAAATTTTCAGTGATCCCTGAGTGGCTCAAATTGCTAAGAGATCAACTTCTAGCCAAAAAGTTGGTGGTTCGAACCCAGGCAGAATTGTCTCAGAAGACAGGCCCGGCCAACTGCATCAGCAAGGTCACCCCCAAAAAAGCAGTACAGTGCAGTGAATTCCTTAGCACAGTGTTGTAAACCTTAGTTAGCATCGGCATCTCTGGTTATAGTTTGAGATACAACATGAACTAATTCTCACTTCTAAGCTGCTCTAGGCACCTGCTTAATGGAGGAAAGCAGGAGGCTGGGCTCACGGAACTCACTGAGGCTTGTCTTGGCCTAGCTAAGATGCATAGATTTATCAGTGTGTCCTCTAGTTAAATTTTGACATCAGAAGGAAAAACTACAGCCCCACCAAACACCCAGATGTGAGCAAATCCTCATGGTTCTGACCCCACCTCCCCAAGCATGTGCAGAAGGCTAGAGCTAAGTCACCAGTGATACACACCAATCAAGTGCCAGCTAGTGTCCCAAAAGATTGCCAGCCCTGAACTCAGCCATTGTGATGTGATTCTCATCACTCCTCTGCTTGGCTAAACAACTGAGAACGTCTTGCACTTTAGGATGTTTCACATCTCTGTAGCTTTGGCATGATTTGTTTTCTTGCTTTGGATCCTGCATCTGGTTTTCCTGCATCTGACCTCTGAATTTTGAGACCTGAGCAGGGGCAGAATGGACTGTTTCTGCAGTCTTGTAAGTCATTACTGCCCATTTTATGTGCATGAGGAGGATCCTTCAGAAAGAGGTCTATATTTCAGATTTAGGACTTGCCCAGCTCACAACGATACCAAACATTTCCTTAATGGCTCCTGAGTTCTGTGCGACATTGCAGTGAATCACAGAAGCCTGAGATGGGGGGGAATATACGAAGGGCAGAAGTGGTGGCTGTTACCAGGGATATTAAGGGCAATAGCACTTTGGAAAAGTTCGACAATTGGGGCACCTTTAGCCTCCACTTCATTGGCACTAGTATTGTATTAATCTTTTTATACCTCTTAAAATTATTATTAAGTGGGGGCTAATTCATAAATCATATCATTCCATAGTATTGTACAACTGCTACCACAATCCATTTCAAAACATTCTTTTACTTCCTAGACTCCTTAACATTGTCTCCTTGTTACTCCACCACCAACACTATACCCCCATCCCCACCCCAGACCCTTATTCTACTTGCTGTACCTATAGGTTCATCAATCCAGGGTTTCATATACCAAAACGCAGACAGGCATATAATACAACTTCAAAAGGGTGACCCCCCCCCCAATGACATAACACCTCTGAGATAACCCTAATATGAACAAACAGAAAAACAAAATGAAAATACAGAAAATGTTGAAAACCAGATCAGGTCCAGCGTGCATCTGAGGAGGCATCAGCTGACAAAGTGTTAACTGTTCAAGTCAGGTATGTCTCTCTGATCTTCCAGACTCACCTTACTATGTACTGATTCGTAGTCACTTTCCCACATCCCTCAATTATGGAAGAGGAGATCACTTCCTATGTAGTGCCCACAAATAATCTTGGGCTCTCACTGTCATCATACCCGTCTGCAAACTGGATTCTCACAATTGGGGCTCTGATACGAATCCCTCCTTCGGCTTAGGATTATATGTGTATTAATTTTTCGAAAAGAAATTCCTTTGGCAAGCAGTTCTGTTTTGTTCACATGGGGTCACCGTAAGTTTGAAATAGACTCCTCTGCAGCTATCAACAATAATAAATAGTATAAGTGAGAAGATAACAACCATATGATGGCAATTAAAGTTGTGTTTTATAAGGATAAAGAAACAATATGTTCCAAGAAACTACCAAACCAGTTGTTATCAAGTTGACCTCAGCTCACAACAACCCCATGTCTATGAGAATAGAACTTCGTGGGGTTTTCAATAGCTGTGATCTTTCAGTAGTAGATCCCCTGGATTTTTTCTGATGTGTTCCTAGGTGGACTCGAACCCTCCACCATTTGGTTAATAGTCAAGTATATAGTAGCAGGGTATTAAAGGTTTAGCTGCTTGATTCAAAAAGAGAGAAAGGAGGTGGTGGGATGAGGACCTTGGCTAGTTGGTTCTTAAGCTTCACGAGAGACAGAAGAGACGGGTGTGAATCAGAGAGCGAAAGTGAGAGGCCAGGGAGGAGAGAGGGGATATTGAGGGAAGTCGTTGAATCTGACTCATTAATCTCGCTCAGACTGCCTTATTGTGGAAAGGGTGCCTAGAGTAAGGGAGGGGCAAATGTGCAATTTTAATGGTATGATTCTTTTTCATTAAATATCTGTTGTTGGTCAGTCAATACCTGTTCAAATGATCAAATATCATGCAGTCAGCTGAGCTGATCATAATTTAAGGATGGTGTATAATACTGAAATTTATAAATTGTTGTGTGATATTAATACTAACTGTGGGTCAGAGTAGAACTCGGATTCATAGGGGATTCTTTTAACTTTTTGTTGTGAATTGGGTGAAGGTTTACCGAGTAGACCATCAGTTTTACATCTGATGTAAAGCGGGGAGAAAGCAGTAGAAGATCTGATATTGCCTATCCCTCTGTTTCACTGGGGGTTCTACCAGGCCCCATCTGATCAAGAAGCCTGGTCTCTTTTATGATTTTGTATCTATAGTTTCCACTCAGATCACCAGACCTTTCTTCTGAGACACCTCAGAGTAAACTTGAACCTCAATTCTTTTGGTTAACAGTGAGTGTGTAAACCACTTAAACCATCCAAAGCACACCCAGATCGCTGCCATTGAGTTGACTCAGACTCACAGCAGCCTTATAGAGGGTTTCCATGGCTGCAAACCTTACAGGAGCAGATTGCTTCATCTATCTCTCCGGAAGCAGATGGCTGGCTTGCATCACCCATCTTTCACTGAGCCGTCCAACCCATACTAGACAGTACCACTCAAGCATAATTCATTGCAGTGGCGTTAATTCCTACTCATGGTGACCCTATAGGACAGGGTGGAACTGCCCTTGTGGGTTTCAGAGACTGTAACTCTTTACAGGAGTGGACAGTCTCATCTTTCTCTCCGGGAGTGGCTGGTGGTTTCAAGCTGCTGCCTTAAACTCTAGCCCACCAGGCAACTAGGGCTCCGTTTTCATCACCCAGGGACTTCTATATTCAGATTGTTGGTTCTATGGACCACAGGGTTTATTCTGTGAAAGACTAGAACTGACTCATAAAGTTTCCCAGAGTGTCATCTTTATAAGAGCAACTCCTCAGGTCTTTTATCCCCCAGGCCTCCTGGTGTATCTGAGTTGGCTACCATTTGATTAACATCCAGGTGCCAATGCCTTATTGTTGGCCATGAAGAAGAATTGGTACCTTTCCTGGTCTCACCTGTTCCACCTAAGCTATTATCATGTTGCCAAAGGAACTACACTCGAGGAACAGCCTCCAAATGAGAACCAAGACCTTGAACTAGCATCCAATACCTCTAAAGTCCATTAGTAAAAGTTAGATTAGAGGGTGGAACTTATGCTGGGAGCCTAAGTGGGTGCAACTTGCATTTCCCAAAGTCTCCCATGAGACGTTGGGACCCTACTCCTTTAACTGGTTCTTACAGAATAAGAAGCTGCCACATTACCAGAAGTCAGGTGTGAATGTAGGCCATGCCAGTCAAAGGTTGACAACAGATTCCAAGTTTATGAGTATGCAACTTCATTGGCAAGAGAAACTAAAGAAGAGAAAGGACGAGATGGTCCATTTACCTGTCCTCCTAAGCCAGGCCTGGTATAATTGACCCAAAGAAATGGATGGAAGAAAAGGCCATGGAAGAGGTCAGAATGGTCTTTAACATCTGATCTGATTGTACCATCCACTACCAATTAGCCAGACTCTTGAACAATTGAATCAGCAACTTTTCCTTGTAAATACGTGTGGGCATTGGAAGGAGGGGAGAGCAAAGCAAGAAGAAAGCAGTAGAAAATCTTAAATGATTATCCCTCGGTTTCATTGTCTGGAAAATAAAAAAGCAAGGAAGCCATTTCTAAAGCTCTTTCTTACTTTAAGGTTCTATATTTGACGTGTTACTGGATGAAGACACTGCTTCAAAATTCTCTTATTGTTATGCTAAAGAATATTTCCACCAAATGCATCTGATTAAAAGTATAAAACAGACAAATGTGATCTCACATTATCTCATAAATCTCAGTGAAACGAGTTCTGAAATTGCACACCTTACATAGACTTGGTGATGCTGACATGTTGAACTATCTGCAATTCAAATCTCAAGGTACTGCTTTATAATACGTTTCAGAAAAGCATACATTTTTTCAGGTTATCTCTTGGAGGATAAAATAATGAGAATAAAACAATGACTTCAACCACGACTTTCCTCTATAGCTTTGCAAATGACTGTACCAGCCAGGATTATATTTGGCTACATAAAAGGAAAAAAATGAAGCAACAACAACAAAAACCCCAGACGCTTGTATAAGCTGGAAGTGTATGCTTCACACACACAAAAGAAATCACCAGGTAAGCAGCTGAGGCTGGTGTGGCAGCTCTTGTCATCAGGTATCCAGGTGTCTAGAGTCCTGATTCATCACTCTCAGGACATCGTTTTCTCCTCAAGGTCACCTCATTGTGCAATGTGGCTGCTGGGACACCAGTCATCAGGCTTGCTTTTGGGATTAACAACAAAACAAAACACTTCCCCGTGAGTCAGTTCTCTTAAAGTAGCTTTCCTGAAATACTCACACATCTCTTGAATTTTTATCTCATTAGCTCAAACTTTAATGAAATGGGTTCACCTTCACGCAAAAGAGACTCAAAACTTTTTTTTTATCTATCTGAGTGCATTTCTTTCTTGAATAAAAATTATAGTCCTCTCTTGAAGATGGGGAATGGATATCATACGGGAAATATTATCTGCCACAATTATTCAAAAAAAGAAATCACATTGAAATCTGCTTCTGGCCCAACACCAAAGATACTGTGAATGAATTACTTCAGTTTAACATATTCTGTAGAAGATTCCTCATCATCTCAAGATCTCTAGAGTTCAGTTTTTCAGAAAGCACTAACAGATACTGAGGAAGTTGATTTTAGTGTGGCCTCCACTTGTTACAGGTCATGTTTACTTGAATGAGTGGCATCACCTTTGAAAACATTTCCTCCTTCAAAAAAATTATTAGTTTATAAAACATACTATGTCTGTTTATCAGGGTTGATAATAGGCTAAAAATGCAAACTGAACATTTATTAAAGATTGCACCACAGTCTGTGGGTTAAATTCTTTATATTTAATATTTAATTTCATTGCAAACTTGGATTCACACTCAAAATTTTACTATTAACTCAGTATTAAGTATGTATGATGAATAAGATGAGCACTGCTCGTGTGGGTGAGGCATTGGATGCTAACTACAAGGCCATAGGTTCAAACCCCCAACAGTTCAAAGGGAGATAGAGATGAGTCTGCCTGTTCCCCTGAAGACCTACTATCTCAGAAACCTGACATAGGATTGAAATGAGTCAGAGTCTACGGCAGTGGATTTGGTTGGGGAGGCGGGGGCATGTGTAAGATGGTAGGGTCCTTATAAGAATTAATAAACACAAAATATAAAATAAACACAAAATAAGACATGGTGTCTCTGTACTTCTAAGAGTTACAATCTGTGGGATATCTGGACATCAATCGATGAAAGGATTCATTTCTTCATGATGATATTATAAGTACTGTGATGGTGAAGTACAAGATTATGTGAGGCAGTCAGTTGGGGATGTGACTTACTCTGGAAGGATTTCTTGGAAAGAGACATGGAGCTGAGGAATTAGGTAAATTGGTGACTGAGAAGAGTAATATAGTTTCCTCCATGTCAGAAATGATTTGTGCTCCATCTATCTTAAAGTTGGCTACTTGAAATCACAGTGGTTCCATGAAAGAAAAGCCTGGTGACCCATCTCCATGAATATCAGTCACTACTATTAAGCCCATTTCAACTCATAACGGGCCTAGATAGAGTTTCTGAGACCTAATTTTTTAAGGTAGCAGATAGCCTCGTATTTCTCCATTAAAGTGTCTGGTGAGTTTGATCCACTGACATTGAGTTAGCAGCACATTACCTAATCTGCAGTGGCACTTAATGACTTGCTTTTCCATAGTGATTACAATCAAGAAAACCCCATGGGGTAGTTCTGCTCTGTAACACGTGGGGTCGCTATGGGTCAAAACTGACTAGACGGCAAGGATTTAGTTGCTTGGTTTATGAGTAATCTAGTTACCACAGATGAGATGTTGCAAAACACACACATAAGAATTAAAAATGTAGTTATTCATTCTGAGCGTAAAGGAGGATTGTAAAGATTTCAATCTGTCAGTTTTCTGAATTGCTCATAGCTCCTGTTTCCCCAACTCTGTAGCACAGACTCATCCTTTACATAAAGAAGGAAACTGAAATGAGATTTTTACAAACTTTGGTATAACTGTAATTCCTTTTATTGACAAACTGAATATTTTCTATTCTAACCATTCCATCCCTGCCAAAATCCCAATGAAGTTGAATTACGAGATGGTGTGAAAAATAACACCTTGTACTATTTCCCCGCTTTGGAAACCAGGGTGTTTGCTGTCACCTTGTCCACTTGGAGACACCAAGGGTCATGGGTTTCTTCAGTTCTCTTACTCACAAGTGTGGACCCCAGGAAATGCCTTGGTCAGGAAATAAGCTAGACCAACTAATTGGTCATTTTTATTATTAGCAATTCACTATGGTTGGCTTGCCTTTAGGTATTATCTCCCCTAAACAAAGACGGGGTGGGTGAGGGAAAACTGAAGCTATTCAGGAAGCCAACCACTAACAACAGTCTTCATTGTGGGTGATTTTATTGCCTGGTTTGAGAGAAAATAACTTCCGATGAACTTTTTCTGAGAATGAAAACTACTCTTAGCCATATACAGGGAGATGCTTCAAGCTATTTTAAACCACTCGGTGTCAAGTCCTTTTAGTTGAATTTCATTCTGTCTTTAATCTCTAATACAAATATTCATATGTCTGATTTCACCTTGTCATGGGTAAATGTTTAACCTTGCTGTTTCTAAATTGCCTTTGAGGACAGCGTGTGTGACTAAGTCAAAAACAGCATAGTTGAAAGCCATCTTCATATTAGACTCCATTGTTGTGGTCATTGTGTAGCTCCTTCCAACCTCATTGTGGTCATTGTGTAGACTTTCCAACCTTATTGTGGTCATTGTGTAGACCTTCCAACCTCATTGTGGTCATTGTGTAGCACCTTCCAACCTGAAGGGTTCCTCTTTCTGAACTATGGAAGACCATGTTCCAATGTGACGCATAACATTTCGTGGGCTAATTTTCAAAAGTAGATTGTTAGTCTTTATTCCTAGTATGTTTTAGTCCTCTGAAACCCAGCTGCCATGGGTGCCTTGGTGATATTTGAAATGCTGGTGACATAATATCCAACATCATCGCAACACAGAAACCACCAGGATGACATATTGACAGTGCAATACCTTTTTAGTATTACCATCTAGTTTTTAATAGAGAGGTCTGTATCAGTGACAAATTGGAGAATAGCCAAATAGCAGTTTCTTAATGAATGAAGATATTTACTTCTAAAACACAACAAAGAGTTTTAAAAAATCTTAGACTTGGAGAACATTTTGGCAATGGCATATCAGGCAAGAGACTAATATCTAAAGTTTATAGAAAACTTCAACAAGTCAGCAAGAAAACAGCAAGTAACCCAGTTAAAAAAGGAGCATAAAGGGTAGCAACGATGAAGCATGCAACTTTTCTCTAGTTCTTAAATGCTTCCTCCTCCCACTATCATGATCCCAATACTACCTTACAAATCTGGCTAGACCAGAGGATGTACACTGGTACAGATAGCAACTGGAAACACAGGGAATCCAGGACAGATGACTCCTCCAGAACCAGTGGTGAGAGTGGTGATGCCTGGAGGGTGGAGGGAATGTGGGGTAGAAAGGGGGAACCGACTACAAGAATCTACATATAACTTCCTCCCTGGGGGAAGGACAACAGAGAAGGGGGCGAGGGGAGACGTCGGACAGTGTAACATATGACAAAATAATAATAATTTATGAATTATGAAGAGTTCATGAGGGAGAGGACAGTGGGGAGGGAGGGGGAAATGAGCAGCCAATATTAAGGGCTCAAGTAGAAGGCAAATGTTTTAGAATGATGATGGCAACAAATGTACATATGTGCTTGCCACAATGGATGGATGTATCAGATGTATCAATTATGATAAGAATTTTATGAGCCCCCGACAAAATGATTTTAAAAAAACATAAAATGAAGAGACTAACTAGACCTATGAAAGTACATGTGAAGTTTAAGGAAAAATAAGTATTACCAAAGGGGGGGACATAAAACATGGACAAAGAAGACATTCAGGCAGCTAACAAATAGATGAAGAAATGCTAAGGATCATTAGTCATTCTAGAGATGCAAATCAAAACAACCATGAGATATCATCTCACCTCAGCATTAATAGAAAAGTTTTTAAAAAGACAGAGAGAAACAGAAAAATAAAACGAAGTTTGGCGAGGGTGAGGAGAGACTGAAACTCTCCTACACTGCTGGTGGGATTATAAAATGATGCAACCACTGTAGAAAATGGGACAATACTTCCTCAAAGAGCTAGAATTAAACCTGAATCCAATTCACAATAATTTTATTTGAAAGGGGAAAATACCATATGATACAGAAATTTCTTTCCTTGGGAAACAAGATGTATGTAAACAATTAGTCCAATGGACTCATGGACCATACTAATGTCAGTCTCCATAGTCTCGAGACCAGAAGGCTTTGATGGTGCTTGGCTGCGACTGCTGACTCCTCTGAAAGGGATCACATTAGAAGGTTCTGGAGGGAATGGGCTACAAATGTGGAGCAAAGCTCAAAATCACCAAAACGATCAGGATTACTGATCTAATGGAGATGTTGGTCCTTAATTACCTTTCGGATCTGGAACTGAACTCTCCTCCATGGCTCAATGTTTAGCTATGCAATGGACAGGTCTATAAGGAGGATGCTAATACTAGGGAGGTGTGCATACCTTAGAACAGTGGTTCTCAACTTTCCTAATGTCGTGACCCTGGAATACAGTTCCTCATGTTGTGGTGACCCCCCCAACCATAACATTATTTTCGTTGCTACTTCATAACTATAATTTTGCTACTGTTATGAATCAGGTGACCCTGTGAAAGGGCCGTTTGACCCCTCCAAAGGGGTCATGACCTACAGGTTGAGAACCGCTGCCTTAGAATAATCAACCATTTGAGATCAAAAGGGCAGCCTTTACCCAAGGACAAAGTTCAAAATGATTGGGAAAAGAGGAGGAATGGAAACAGGAAAAAAATTGAGAAAGTGGAATTAATTTTGTTACATTGTAGTGATTGTAATCAATGACATGAGACAAAATGTGTATGAATCATTAAGTGGAAAACTGATCTACCTTTACCCAATTCACAATAAAATGTGTTTTATTGGTTTTTAAATTGTTTCAAAGAGATTTTCGTTCTATATGAATCAAACTTATACACAGCAAACCATATTTTTCTACTAGCAATTATAAAACTAGGGGAATATTTCCTTGAGAAATACTTCTAGAAGGATGATCTTAAAAGTTCAGTATAAAATTAAGATGGGATCTTAATTTCATTAAGCTTGCTACCTGTTAAAGCATTCCTAGGACCTAGTACCACTCTGAGTTAAAAGTATGGAGTTATTTTCTGAATCGTTTAGCCCTGGAAGGAATTTGTTGTTGTTGTTGACAGTATACATAACAAAACATATTCGACAATCTCTCTGCATACAACCCAGTGACAGTGGTTACATTCTTCCAGTTGGGCAACCATACTCACTTACCTTGCTTAGGTCCTTGTCCCACAGACACTGGCCGCTCCCTAAATTCCCAATCTAACCTTTGATCTAATCTTTTGAGTTGCTTTTGTCAATCTGGTGCCATAAAGATAGAGCACATTTCTCATGGCAAACATAATTTATTGAAACAAAATCAAACCCACACATCCTCAAGCTTACCTCTCTCTGTTGAGTCGTTGGTGACTCATAGTGATCTTGCAGGATAGGGTAGAACTGCCCCTGTGGGTTTCCAAGACTAACTCTATGGGGGCAGCTCTGCGCTCAACCCATGACACTACCAAGGATCCTTGCAATAGCTAAATTAAATTATTTTCAGCTTGAAGAAGAATTCGGGGTCCTGGAGGGTCCTAGAGACCAACCTATCAGGATGTTAGCTTCGTCTTCATACAGATTTAAGCATCACAATTTGAAAGACCATAGCAATGCAAATAAGAAACTGGTTCACTACAGTTCAAGTAGAACCAAATTAATGTTTAGAGAAATAAGTAGTGAATAAAGAAAGCCTTTTGGAGAATAAAATAACAATTTCTGCGCAACTCCGACTCCAGTCACTTCCATTGCAACAAACAACTAAAACTGGATAATATTCTCAGATGACTGTCAAAAAATTCGAATGTTTTTGTCCCACCTGTGGTTACAACCCCATTTATAGCCCTTTCCATCTTGGGTACATGCCACACCTTGCTTTTTGAAAAATACTTTCTCTGCATTTAGAATACTGGGTTGCTGGGTGTTCATCCTTTTAATGCTTTTTAAGGTGTTTTGTGGTTTGCATGGTTTGAGACAAGTTCTGCTATAATTCTTATTTTTGTTCCTCTCTATTCCATGTGTCCTTTTTCTCTGCCAGACTTAAAACTTTGATCTTTATTTTTTGTTTGGGAGTTTTTAAATATGTTTATTGGTGGCTTACATTTTTAAAAATATAAACAACAAATATCTATCTTCTTTGTGCTCTCTGAGCTCCTTGGTCTCTGATTTGTGTGTGTTACTACTTTCACTTTTGTCAACAGTGCTAGCTGAATTCTTCCTACCATGTTTAGCTGAGTCTGCTCCAAATAAACAAGTGCTCGTGGTCTGCCTTATCTGCAGGCACCTGTTCAGGCTACTGGTTGCCTCGCAGCCTCATATTCCTGATGGATTCAAGAAAATTCATGAACATGGTTTCCATGGTTTTTCTTTTCTTTTTTGTTGTAAGAATGGGAATGACAGTCTCTTAAGCTCTTTGCATCCCAGGCAGAACTCCGAGCACTCTAATCAATGGAACTAATTTATAGAGAAAAAGTAAGACAATTGGGAAGATACAAACAAATCGCATGCTGTTCCCTGTACCTGTAAAGAAATGAAAATTACTTATTGAAATCCCAATAATTGCTGGTCCAGAGACTCTTTGTAAGTTTGAGGGACCATTCTGAAGTTTTCAGTGCACTCAGTTTCAATGGCCGCTATATTTTGTGATTTCTTCCACAGCCAGAATATGTTCAGGGTGATGTATCCAGTAAATAAAAATTACAGTGATGTCTCATACTGTTATCTCTAGTGATGGAATTGCAAAACATTACCTCCTTTCCTTGTGTGCTTTGCACCTGCTGGTATAGAAATCGTAGTTTGTACATCAAGAATGCTGCTGTGACGGGTTGTTTGAGGAGTCCCATCAATTTCAATGATGAAGATGGCCAGCTGGTCGTTCATGGCTTCTTATGCCACATCATTAACTGTAACAGAGGAAGTTACCATATCAATCATACTGATTCATCTTTATTATCAAGGAAAAATATGTCACCACTCTACAATGCTGTAAGAAAGATCACAGGGGCACATATTGTATCGCTAGGTCTAGTGGGAAAGTCATTAAAATCTACAGTAGTCTATGCACCCAAACTCACTGCTATCAAGTAAATCCTGATTCACAGCAATGCCATAGGACGTGGTAAACCCGTCCCTGTGGGCTTCTGGGATTGCAAGTCTTTACAGGAATAGAATTGACTGACTGACATAGAGTTGATTTTGACTCACAATGACTCTTTAGGGCAGAGTAGAAGTGCCCATGTGGATTTCCAAGACAGTAACTCTTTGCAGGAGTAGAAGACCTCATCTTTCCCCTTCAGAAAGGCTGGTGGTACCTATAGGCAGAGAATTTCAGGACTTAGACATTCTAAGAAGTGTTGGGTCTTCCTACTGTGGAATAAGGAATAAAGACATAAAATTATATAAATCATCTTGGGAACAGTTGCAGAAATGGGGATATAACAGCACTTGCTAGTGTTGGGTGCTGCCAAGTTGGTTCTGACTCAGAGCAACAGAACTCATCTATAACAGAAGAAAACACTGCCAGGTCCTGTGCCACCTTCACAATTGTTTTTGTGCTTGGGCCCATTATTGTAGACACCGTGTCATCCCAGCTTGTCAAGGATCTTCCCTGTGTACACTACCCCACGACTTGACCAAGCATGATGTCCTTTTCCATGGACTGGTCTCAACTTATAACATGTTCAAATGATGTGAGACGAAGTCTTGCCATCCTTGTTTCTAAGGGGGCATTTTGGCTGTATGTCTTCTAAGTCATATTTCTTTGTTCTTTTGGCAATCCACAGTACTTTCAATTATCTTCAATAGCCCTCCACAATTCAAATGCGTTGATTTTTCTTCAGTCTTCCTTATTCAAGGTCCAATTTTTACAGGTATATGAAGCAATTGAAAATACCATAGCTTGATTCAAGCACATTTTCATCCTCAACGTTTAGTCCCCTTGCTTTCCAACACTTTAAAGAGGTTCTATGCAGCAGACTTACCCAATGCAACGCATCCTTTGATCTTTTGACTGCTACTTGCATGAGTTTGAATTTGGACCCAAGCAAGACAAAAATCATTGACAACTCAAATATATTTTTCAATGTATCACAATGATACCTACCATATATACTTGAATATAAGCTGACCCGAGTATAAGCTGAGGTACCTAATTATTATCTTGGAAACCAGCAAAACTGATTGACTCGAGTATAAGCCTATGGTGGAAAATGCAGAAGCTATTGGTGAGTTTCAATAATCAAAACAAATGAAAATAAAATTACTAAAAATCGAGACATCAGTGGGGTAATGTATTTAAATATTTATTTTAAATGAAAAACATAAATAAAAGGAAAACAAGTCATTTAACATTAATACAGTACAGTAAGTGGAAAATAGGTTCAACAAAAACAATAAGGTATCAAACATAAGAGTACTATTCCCTGAGCTCTATCAGCAACCAAACTAAAATATAAAGAGTTAAAATTCTTTAAATCTGGATTCCCCATCATCATCGGTATCCCAATGCAGAGCTTCAGCTGGTGTGAGGTCATCATAGACGATGTCCTCACTGGGGTACCACTGACCCGTGTATAAGCCGAACCCCAGTTTTTCAGCACACTCGGCTTATACATGAGTATATATGGCATTTTGTTTTCTTCCCTTTGAGTTGTAATTCATACTGAAGGGTGAAATTCTTGATCTTCATCAGCAAGCGTTTCAAGACTCCCTCATTTTCAACAAGCAAGGTTGTGTCCTCTGCAAACCACAGACTGTCCTACGATCCTGATTGTTCATTCTTTTTCATATCATCCAGTTTCCCTGATGATTTTCAGGATGTATATTGCACTAGTATGGTGAGAGGATAGAAGGCTGACACACAGCTTTCTTGGTCTGAAACCATGCAGTATTCCCTTGTCCTTTTTCCTTATCTGCCTCTTCATCCGCGTACTGGTCCTGCATGAGCACAAGGAAGTGTTCTAGAATTCCTATTCTTCTCAAGACTATCCTTTGTTTGTTTGTTTTGGGAAAGTCAATTTTGTGTTGTTGAAAACAGGCCTCTGTTATAAAGAAGCTATTGGTCTTGCAAAATTCTATCATGCGATCACTATCTTGGTTTCTATCACCATGACCTTATTCTAAAGCTATTATTCCTTCCTCTTTGTTTCCAATGTTTGCATTCCAATTGACAATAATCATCAATGCATCTTGATTGTATATTTAATCAATTTCAGACAGAAGACATCATTAGAATTCTTCGATTTCTGCCTCACTACCTTGCGCATCACTAGGAATCGGTGCATGAATCTGAATACTAGTTGTACTGATTGGATTTTCTTGTATCCTGATAGATATTATCTTGTCACAAACAGTATTGTACTTCATGATAGATCTTGAATATGGGTGCTATAGCAAGATATGGTAAAGAAATTATATGGTGCCTAGCTATTAGATAAAATAGAGTCTGTGGTATTAAAGTCTTGCTTCCAAACAAGCGGCCACCTAAGTGGGATGTCAACTATGTCCACATGGAAGAAGCACACCAACATTAGAGACCAAAGGATTGTAAATCATATCATCTGAAGCCGAAAGAGGGAATTGTATCAGAGCTTCAATTGTGAGAATCTGGTTTGCAGAAGGCTATGGATGACGGTGGGAGCCCAAGATAATTTCAGGGGTCTCCATAGAAAATAAGCCTCCAGTGATTTC
The DNA here is from genome assembly GCF_050624435.1 of Tenrec ecaudatus. Lineage (NCBI taxonomy): Eukaryota > Metazoa > Chordata > Mammalia > Afrosoricida > Tenrecidae > Tenrec > Tenrec ecaudatus. The sequence continues at coordinate 250,147,234 of NC_134530.1, read as the reverse complement.
CTTAGATCCCTAATAGAGGGATGGGAAGAAACTGGTTACCAAATAGAGTAGAGCGCATTGGAGAGATGACTATAGAAGATCAAAATGAGAAACCTGATTTGAACAGTTAAATCTTGTCAGCTGATCCCCCCCTCTGAGGCACATCAGGCCTGATCTGGTTTTCAACATTTTATTTATCTCAGATGTGTTGTGTCATTGGGAGTCACCCTCTTGAATTTTTGTTCTATGTTTGTCTGTTTCTCAGTGTATGAAGCCCAGGATTGATGAGCCTATAGGGACAGCAAGTAGAGTAAGGGATTCCGGGAGCAGGCGGGGGGGGGGGGGGGGGGGAGGGGAGGCTGTGGGGATGGTGCGAGGTGGGGGTGGGGGTGAGGAGCGGTCAGTAAAAGGAAGCTGACGTCAAGGAGTTCAAGAAGGTAAAGAATGTTTTAAAAACTGATTGTGGTAGCAATTGGACAATACTGCTTGATGAGATTGAACTATGAAAAATTATGTCTGTATTAACTCCCAATAAAATTATTGTGTGTGGGGGGGAGCTAGGTAAATGTTGAAATGTCCCTTTTGACAATGAGTGCAGCAGTGCCATTCCTCTTGAATCTACCATTCCTGGCTTTATTCACAATGGCCAGTCTTAGTCCATTTCAGCTAAGTTATTGATCTTCATGCATTCCATTTCACTTTTGATGGTTTAAATCCAGACTTTGGTCAGTCCAAGTTCCCATTATTAATAGATGATTTTAGTTGTTTCTTCTCATGTTGTGCTTCATCAGCAATGGAAGGTTCCAAAGGCAGCTCTTCCTTGGTCATATTTTGAGGGTCTTCTGACATGAGGGGTTCATCTTCTGGCACTCTCTCTGACAATGTTCTGCTGCTAGTCATGAGGTTTTTAGTGCCTGGCAATGCTCCACTGCTATCCGTAAGCTTTTCAGTGGCTAATTCTTCTGACACGGCCAGCTTATTCTTCTTTTAAAGTCTCTTCTTCGTCTGGAAGCTTTTCTGGAATCGGTTCACTTTGGGAGACCCTGCTGGTAACACTAAACATATTTGTTTCCCTCACTGTATCGTCTATGAGGAGAAATCAGGACTTTCTGCTTCCATAGAGTTATCGTCTTGGAAACTCACAGTTCAACCCTGTCTTAGAGAGTTGTTATGCATTGGCAGTGAGTTTTGTTTTTTGGTTTGGTGTCATATATATTTTAGATTTTTAAGCTGATTTTATTGCTCTTTCGGTTCCCTTTTCTCTGAATTTTTCTGTCGAGTATATTATGATGTTTTACTTTTTAAAATTCACAAGTTATATGCTATCAAGATGCATCGCAGGGTAACTTGTGTGTTTTAAGTTAATAAGGCTCATGAATACAAACTTAGGGAACTTGTTTGCTGCCAACTGCCATTTAGATATTTATAACATCATTCACAGGTCCAACATTTAATTACCTCACCCTAACATGAAGCTAGAACTGTTTCTCTTTGGTGAGGTATGTGATGTGACCAGGTATTGAAGATTTCACTGGAGGTCACACAATCCCCACTGCTGGATAGTCTCTGAGGCTCTGTTTTTTTGGTTTTTTTTAAAGACCAGGCCCACCATGGACTCGTGCGCTCCACTGTATTTTCTGCTCTCTGACGAGAATTGGGTCCTGCATGACTAGCTCTACTTACTAATCAATATGTGGACGTGACATGACACCAAGCGTTAAAAACTGTCTCACAGTGTCTCAGAGCAGTTCTTTCTTGGCCACTGAAATCTCAGAGGTCATGTGGCCAAGACAGTGTATCCAGAAGAAAAAAGAAAGCTGGTTAATGTCCATTTAGCATTTGGGAATGAGAAATGTTTCATTGAATTAAAAGGGTACTACTGCTACCGTGATTTTAAAAAGTTGTTTTTTATCTCATGTAACATCACTAAGGAGCCCTGGTGGCATTGTTCTTACACTATGAATCACAAGGTTGTCAGTTTGCCCGGAGGGAGAAAGATGAGTTCACTTGTTTCTGTAAAGATGAACAGTCTCCAAAATCCTGTACAGGGTCATCATGAGTTGGGATTAACTCATTGGCAGTGGGCAGTGGGTATGGGATCTCTGGGTAAAACCAACAGTTAATTAAGGTAGTGGATATTAACCAAAAAGTCAGATGTTTGATTACATTCAGAGGCACTTCAGAAGACAGGCCTGGTCATCATTGGAAATATTACGAGGACTAGTTCTACTATGAAAGTCCTGGTGTTGCCATGAGTTGGAATTGACTCAATGGCAATGGGTGGTTTTAAAAATATAATTTATGCTTCACCTATAAGATTGTAGCACTGATGGCTTCAAAATGTAGACAAATAATGCTTTGTGATATAACTGGAAGCATGCTCGACATGAAATTTCATTATGACTTTTTTCCCACTTAACTTTATTCTTTTTGATAAAGTTGCATATTGCTTATTTGCTATATTAACCCAGAAATCTCCACCTCTATGCTGTGGATCAAAATCACACACACACACACACACACACACACACTTTATTTTTCTTTACTTGGAGCAAATATTAGGAAATCAGACTCAGGTAATAAAGCAGATCCTTACTATAAGGAGCCTTGATGGTATAGTGTTTGTACATTGGGCTGCTAACTGTAAGTTCAGCGGTTCGAAAACACCAGCTGCTCCTTGGGAGAAAGACATGCTTTCTACTCTGGTAAAGAGTTACAGTCTTGGAAACTTGAGGGGACAGTTCTACCCTGCCCTATGGGGTTGTTATGAGTCAGCATCAACATGATGGCAATGAGTTTGGATTTTTGATTATAATACTATATTAATGAGGGACTTAGTTTGCGAAACAAAATGCAAGTCATGCATCTCCACGTTAAATTGGTGTGATTTTAAAACCCAAGTATAAAGACCGTTAGAAATACTGAGAAACATCCGCCCAGTATGTCAATGTGCCCTAGAGTGCTTATGAACAACAAGAAATAATCAATAGTAATGGTACTTTTTATTAAGATTTTCCAAACACAAAAGAATATGTTAGAGGAAAATGGATTTTTTTCCCCTCAAGTTTTTCTGTAAGAAAAGGATTTTCACTCTTCCTGTTTTCTCTGTAAGAGGTTTAAAAGAGGATAGAAAATGGTTTTTGAGTCTCCCTTGAAAGGTCAGACATGGGTAAAGGTCGCTAATATCTTGCTGTCTACTTCATTTGTGAAATAAGAACAGTTGGACAAGGTAATTTCTGAGGGGTTTTTTTTTTCTTGCTCTAAAATTCTGTGATTCTGCAATTGAAAAAATGCAATTTTGAGAAAGTGTATCCAAGGTTAACTTAATTTGTGGTGACCTTTACGATCTTTAGATTTTCCAAGTGATGTAATAGAACACAGTACCCTCTGGAAAAGAAAGGCAGTCACAAGGACAAGAGGTGGGAACCTGAGTGTCCGATGTGACCATCATTTATCACTAAAGATAGCGGATGTAAGCCTACCATTTGGGAGATATTGAGATTCACTGGCTCTGGCTACTCAGGTCAACTTGACTAGATATAGTTCTCCTCATCTCTCCCCTAAGGTCTGAGCCTCCTTATGTTATTCCACATCCAGCAGCAATTACACCAGGGACTTCTCTGTTAGGCTATTGATTTCACTGAACACAAAAACAGTCAACAAGGGCCAAGTTTATGCCCCTGTCCTAAATAAAATTGGAAAGTCAGCTAAACCAGTTATGCTACCTGCAGGCACTATTTTGCTTTCCTTTTTCTCTCCCCATTGTTGCACTCTGGAATGGACGACAGCCCTTCCAATCAAAGAAAAGTCGGATGAAAACATCCTCATTATGCTATAATGGAACTTAGTGTACCATCTCTTATAAGATAATTAGAGTTTAATTCAGATCTAATGGGAAAAGGAAACTACAAAACAAATGAGCCTCTAATTCTATTTATCAGTGTAGAAAAGGAGGGGCAGAGCTACCATGAGAACCTCATCATTTAAAGTAGGGAGACTCTATTGGACCTGCTTGTGGCTAGCTGGCCTATTTGAATATAATCACGTGTACCTTAATCTTTGAGTAAATTCCTTAGACCACTCACTACTCCCCAGCCCTTTCTGATGTAAGTCAGATGGATTACTAAGCAGATGGATGTTCATGGACATCCTGGGTTAATGTCCTTTCCCTGCTTTGACTCATGCTTTAATGATCAACAATAATCTTAAACCCTGACAAAAAGGCAGATAACATGAGCCTTAATAGCTGTTCTCATTATCTTGGGAACTGAACCCCATCCAAAATGTTGGCCTTCTGCTCCCAGGATATTCCTCCCAGAGAACGAAGGCCTCTTAATCAAGTTTCTGAGCCTGGTTGGTTGGAGCTATATGAAATCTTTATTCACAGTTGGATCTGAAGGACTTTATCATAAGATAGAAAACCCGAAGCCCAGTAATAGGATAATTACATCTCCCATTCTTAATCTAGCTAAATGAAGCCAGAGAAGAGTGAAATTTGATGGTAGCTGTTAGATACAGACCCTTTGCTATAGTAAATAAAAACATTTTATTGGAAAACAAACAAGATAAAAGTATGAGGTTTCAGAGGAGTCAGAAATTCATGGCTTGAACTCTGCCCATTAGTGCATGGGGGCCTCAAGTAATCCAGCTCCTTGGATTTCTGTTTATGCACCAGTTAAAACAGGAACAACTTTAGTTCAACCAAACAAGATACAAATGAAGAGGGTTAAGACCGAGAGGAGCCACCATATAGAAGTGCATGTTCCCAAGAGAAAGTGCACTACACTTTTCTGTGCGTGGTCACCAAGCTGACGCTCATTTGAGATAAGGTTCTGGTCTCTGGTCTTCTTAAAAGAAGCCCTACTGGAGCTGTTGGGTAAGCATTGGGTTATTAATCACAAAGTCGGCAATTCAAAACAACCAGCGGCTCTAAGAAAGACAATTGAGGCTATCTGCTCCCTTAAGGACTCACAGCCTCAACAACCCAATCGAACATCGCTGTGAGTTGGAATCAATTTGACATCAGTGGGTACAGCCTCAGGCCCCCAGGTAATCCCTCTGGCTAGCCCCCATTCATTCCTGTCAAATGTTGGCACAGTTGGAAAGAACTGAGAACAAAGGCTAAATTACTTTCTGAAAAGTAATTCCATATCTTGCAAACTTTTTCTTTTTTATTGTTCCTTGTCCTGGTGGGGTTACAGGCGTCCTGGCGGTGTAGTGGTTATGTTTGGCTGCAATCTGCATGGTCAACTGTTTGAAACCACCATTCTGCTCTGCAGGAAAAAAGGTAGGGCTTTTTAAGATGGGGCTTTCTACTCCCATAAATAGCGACAGTCTTGGAATCCCACAGCAGGTGGCTATGAGTCAGCATTGACTTGATGGCAACGAGTTTTGTTTTGTTTTGATCCCGTCAGGGTTAGACACCCAGATTTTAAAGATCAATACTACATTGCTAGTGTTTAAAACGATGGGCACAATGGTGAGATGATGACAGAGAACTGACTGCAGGCTTTATTTTGAAGTGGGGTATATTTCAGTGGGGGTTAAAGGTGGAACAAAAAGGGTGAGACAAATGTCCAGTTAGAGGATTAGCGTGGCTTGAGGAGAGAATGGCAGATAAGTGAGCACAGAGTGAGAGGATAGTGACCAGTTTTCAAAGGGTTTTCTTCTACAAGGGGAAGTGCTTGATTGATGCAAAGGAGGTTACTGTACTGTAAAGCTCAACAGTTTCATTCCAGTCAGGACGCCCGGGAAGAAAGACCAGTAGAGCAAGTCCTGCTCCAATGCACACGGGGTGCCATGAGTATGAGCTGACGGGACAGCAGCTGGCAACACCCAGTGTAGCTTCTCCTAAATGCCTCCCAAATATCCCATGTCATACCCTATCATATTTCTGAGCATATTGTGGTATTTATTTATGTTTCTTGCTAGGCTTTAAACTAGTCCAGGGTTTCTTTCATCTATCTTAATAGTATCAGCTCCTAGCAAAATTATGTTTGTTGGATAAATGACTATTGCAGCCATCTGTGTGCTGGTGTCCTTTATCCTCCAATTATACGTGCTCCAACTGTGGGCAGATAAAGTGCATTGGTTATTATTATTAATGAGGGTCAATATTGTATCCAACAGATTATATTTCTCATTTAATCTGCAATCGTTTTACAGAGGAAAGTGCTTCTACTGTCCTGTTTTGCGGCTGAGGAAACGGACACTTAGGTTAAAGTACTAATTTCAGTAAGATCTCAGAGACCACTATATTTGCTCTTTTTACCTAACATTTTGTGAAGCTGAGTGAAGGTTTATCTAAGAGCTCACTTTCCATCCCAATTTATACAAATGGTGGTTCGTGGACTCACAACCCCCACACAATAGCATCACTTATCCCACTTCCTCTCTGAGGTTCCTGTTCCATCCCTCCTTTGTTCTTAACCCTTCTGAACTTTGATTCGGGGAAATATGGAAACATAGAATAAATGGATAAGTGTCTAGAAGCACACTACGAGCAGACACAAAACAAAAGAAGGCACTGATCAAGTCATTAAACAATTCTCCACAAAACCAGTCTGGCACCATATGGTAAATTCTACCAAACACCACTTCTATTCAAATTATTCCAGTGTGTAGAAAATCATGACATAGCCCCAAATACCTTTGGAGAAGCAAGCCTAACTCTGATACCAAAACCTGGTAAAGAAATCACTAAAAAGAAAAGTATAAACCAATATCCCTCATGAACATAGATGCAAAAAATTTCAACAAAATCTTAGATGATATATATGTACTTCATATTTATGTATTTATATTACGTATATATATAGTATTAATGTATTTATAAAATACATCATGACCAAGTGGGATTCCTATCAGGTACACAGGAATGGTTCAACATTAGAAAAAAAACAAAACAAAACAGATAATCTACAACATAAACAAAACAAAGGAAAAGAAACACATGATCATATCCGTCGGCACAGAAAATGAATTTGACAAAATCCAGCACCCATTCCTGATTTTTTAAAAATCACAACACAATAGGAGTAAAAGAGAAATTCCTGAACATAATTAAAGCATGTATAAACCAATGGCCAATGCTAGTCTTAACTGACTGAGAGAAATTGAAAGCATTTCCCTTGAGAATGGAAACCAGGCAAGGACACACTTTATCATCATTCCTATCAATATTGTGTTGGAAATCTTTTTCAGAATAGTAAAATAAGAAAGGGAAATGAGAGGCTTCTGAATTGGGAAAACAACAGCAACAATAAAATTCGCTGCTATCGAGTTGATGCTGACTCCCAGGGACCTTAAAGGACAGGGTAGAACCGCCCTTGAGAGTTTCCCAGACTGTAACTCTATGGGACTGCTGACCTTGATGTTTGTTTTAGCAGCCCAACTCTGGATTTATACATGATATAATCTCAAATATGGAAATTATCAAAGACTCAGCAAGAAAATCATTGGAACTCATTGAAAGACCCTGCAAAATTACAGCGTACAAGATGAACATACAAAAATCAATTGAATTACTGTACACTAACAAAGAGAGCTCTGAAGAAAGAAATCAGGAGAATAGGCCCATTTGCAATGGCCACCCAAAGGTAAAGTACTTAGGAATAAATCTAAACAGAGAAATAAAAGATCTATACAGAGCAAACTGTAAAACATTACCACAAGGAACCCAAAGAGACCTGCACAAAGAGATCCATGTAGGAAAGGAGCCCTGGTGGCGCAGTGCTTACATGCTGGGCTTCTAAGCGAAGCCATCAGTTTGAAACCACCAGCTGCTCCTCAGGAAACAGATGAGGCTGTATACTCATGCAGATGAGATGGCACTCCTGTGAAGTGTTAGTCTTGAAAGCCCAAAAGGGCAGTTCTTTCCTCTCCTGTCGGGTTGCCATGAGTCTAAACTGACTCGATGGCATTGCGTTTGGTAATTTTGGTTATGGATGTTGCTCTTGTTGGCTGGTGCCATAGAGTCAGTTCTACCCCATAGCGACCCAATGCAAAACACAGTGAACCACTGGCCATTCCCGTGCCATCCTCACAATGATTTCTATGCTTGTGCCATTGCTGTGACCACTGTGTCAACTTGAGGGTCTCCCTCCTTTTTGCTGCCCCTCTACTTTTTACTGAGTGTGATGTCCTTCTCCAGGGAGGTCAAATATGCAAAACTAAGCCTCGCCATCCTTGCCTCTAAGGAGCACTCTGGCCGCCTTTCTTCTGAGACAGAGAGATTATGAATAGGAAGACTTCACATTATGGAAATGATGATACTTACCAAAGTGATCTATGGATATAACATTAAACTGGTTCATATTTCATGATCATTCTTTAATGAGATGGAAAAACTTATCCTCAGCTTCATAAGGAAAGAAAAGAGACCCAAGATAAGTAAAGCACTACAGAAGAAGAATCAAGAAAGTAGTCTCTCACTTTCTTACCTCAACATTTATAACACAGCCACAGTTTCAAACCAGCCATGGATGGAGACCCACTATCTACGTTCTTCAACACTGTATTCTATAGCATTCTTTTATTTGTAACCAAATTCCTCTTTTATTGTGGTGTTCTCTCAAACTTTTGACTCAGTAACCTAGGCAGAGTAGGCAAATGTTTCTTGAATTGAATTAAATAATACACTGGTCATCTCTTTGTGTGTGTGTGTGTATATATATATCATATGTATATATGATATATATATATAGTAATGGAATAATTATCTGAACATCGGCTGCATCAAAAGTTCTAAAATGTATTTTGTTCTCATTCATCTTAAAAATAATTTTATTTCCAATATTGCATGCTATTAACCTTCTGTTTCAGTCTTCCTGACTTCTAGCTCACAAAATTTATTCTTGAAGAATTTTGGATATACTGTCTACACTTTGCTCATGTTAATGTTAGAATGCTGATGTTAGAATTGAAGTATGGGAGTCAGGATTAGGAAGAGGAAATAGAAAGAACAGAAATCCCTTCTGCAGTGAGACAAGAAGAAGTGGATGGTGCTCAACTTCCATTACTGAACATTTTAATCAAAGATTGCATGGAAGAATCCTAATCAAAATGGGGAAAATGCAGAAAAGAATTTCAAATTCATGTCGATTTTTTGGAACCATGAAGGATGGATGGATTCCTGAAACTATTACCTGAGATAATCTTCCAATATTAAACCAAAAATACCCCCTGACATCTTCTTACAATTGAATAATGGTTGAGCTTAACAAGTAAAATATGTCTGCCTGGAGCATTATACGATCAAATTGACAACAGCAACATGAAAGATTAGATAGAGTCCCAGACGGCCTATCTGTCAGTCAGAGACCATTGTAGTCCCGATTGTGCAGGACGGAACTCGGGACCAGGCCAGTTGTCCTCTCTATACACACGACATGAATTAGTGCTGGTTGCCATTATCTCTTAGATGTCCCCTGACATAAATCTCCTACCTGGCTTTCTGAAGGTTGCTGGGGGTCTTCTCCCTCTTACACATAATTTGCATTTTGCCTTTATACTACTACGATCTTATCCTTACCACCTTAGTGTGATTTGTCTTGAACTGTTTTCTGTTGGGTTTCCCAGCTGTGAAGCACAGGAGGAATGGATGTATGGTGATAATAGCTCTTACAAGTTGTGGTAGGGAATGTAGGGGTGTGGAAATGATGCTGGGGAGGGAAGAGAGACTTGGGGAGGGAAGAGTGAGGGTGGCAGGCCAGAGGGAGCACTAGAACTGACAGTAATTGCAAAGCTCAATTTGAAGGTGATGTGAGCATGGAAGAAAGGGGAAGACTCTCGGAGAGATGCAGTGGTGATTACACAACCCCCCCCCCTGAAGTGCTTGAACAACTGGACCGTTGAATTGCATGATATGTGAATTATGTGCCAAAAAAACTGTTGGGGAAAAGCATTTGAGAAGAGAAAAAAGAAAGATTAGAAAGAATCCTTAAGATGTGGTGAGTTGGTGTGAATGAAGGGTGAACAACGTAGAAAAGGAGGCTGAAAATGGCTGCATAACTCAAATTACGTAACTCATATAATCAATATCAACGTGGAAATGCTCAAATCAGTGCAGATTTTGTTGTATATGCTCTCAATCATAAAAATAAAATAAGTAGAATTTATTACAAAATTGGTACGATATGCTTGAGATGAATTTGTGAGATTGTTACTAACCTGAACAAAAGTCCTACAATAACTATTTGTTGAATATTTACGATGAGCTAGGCTTTGTGCTAAGTGAAACCTTGTAATGCCTTGTCATGGGTTATTTAATTAAATTTCAAAACAATTATATTGGCTAGATACTATTATCACTTTTCTTTCCATGAAGAAACTGATATATACAAAAGGCAATTTGTTCAAAGTTATAAAATTAAGAAGTGATAGAGTCTGAACTGAAGCTAGAAAATGTGAGTTCTTTACCGTGATATATTGCCTTCCCTTTTATAAATTATTTCTATTATCACTGGGTGGTGCGTGTATTAATTAAGCAATGGGTTGCTGTGATAGTTAAGGTTTTTTGGTGCCAATATGGTTCCCTTAGGAACTCGTAGGAAGAGTTTAGTCTGTCAATTACATTGTAGTGTGATTGGAGGGAAACTGAGATAAATGTCTCTTGGAGGCCTGTCTCTTCCTCTTTCTTCCTGGAGGGAGGCCACATACTCTCTGCTTTCACCTTCCTGATGACAAGCCACATGGAGCCATGTTGAGACATGTAAGAGCCCTGGAGATGCTTCCACAGCCACTGGATCCACAAGGCTTTGCACCCACTAGCCTGTGATCTTCCTGCATTTTGCATTATTGCATGTGTTGCATGCATCTAAAGAGGGATTTATGGACTAGTATCGGACTCATAGACTAATATTGAACTTATGTACTTGATCTGGACTGGGCCGGGATATTTACTTAATATACATTACTCTTTGATATAAACCTCTTTCTTAGACATTTGTGAGTGTCTCTGGGTTCATTTCTCTAGTCAACCAGGTTTGACACAGTTTCTAATCACAAGGTCTGAAGTTCGAACACATTAACTGGTCCTTGAGAGAAAAATGAGGCTTTCCATCCAGGAGATACAAATGTAAACTCTGGCGAAATACCACACTACATCCACAATGATAGCCCAATTCAAAAAACCAGAAAACAACAAATGCTGGAAAGGATGTGGGGAAACTGGACCTCATCTAGACACTGTTGGTGGACTTGTCAACCCATGTAACCACTATGGAAGATGATATGGCACTACCTAAAGCAACTGGGGATGGAAATCCCACTTGACCAAACAATACCGCCATTGGGCGTACGTCCCCCAAGAAATAAGAGACAGAACATCAATAGATACATGCTCTCCCATGTTTATTGCAGCACCAGTCACAATAACAAGAAGCTGAAACAGCTCACGTGTTCAATAGCAGAGGACTAGATCAAGAAACGATGGCACTTACACACAACAGAATACTATGCATCTCTCAAAAACAGTGAAGAAGGCATGAAGCACCTCATGACAGGCAAGGACCTGGAAACTTGTGTTTTGAAGTTAGTCAATCACAAAAGGACAAATACTGTGTGAGCCCAGTACTATAAGGAATAACACCAAGACGTGGTCAGGCTTCTGCTGCCGGGCCACGTAGACTTCCTATCTGACTTCTCAGAGGACCAGAGAGGCTGCCTACAACATGTGAACCATATATCACCTCCCTTACTTGCTCATCTTAAGAACAAACCACCTTAATAGAGGTGGTCTCACCTAACCTGGGGTCACTCCTTCAAAGGGGGTAGAGGGAGAAGATCATCCCTTTGATGCCATGCAATGTTGTGATAAGGTCACACCAATCAGCAGACATGCCTACAGGAGAGATAAGGGAAACTTACTAGAAACCCAAGTCAAAATGGGGTTAGGGGAGCATCTCTGTTCGGGAGGAGTTATTTGGTAGGTAATCAGCCCTCTGTTGGTGGGTAAATGGGGAGGAGCAACTTCTTATTGGGAAGGGATGCTTAACAATGCTAGTAGAAAACCCAAGGAGCTAATAAACCCAATACCATGTTCCTGGTTAGACACTTCTGACCTAGTTCTTATCCAGCTGTGTGCTATGAACTGCAGGGACCTTAGACTCCCTCCTTCTAAGGAGCACAGCATCCCTCATAGGCCACACTAGAGGGACTCAATGTGGAAACCTCAGGAATGAACTGGGCTTTACCTCAAACTCACCTGTAGCCTTTGGATGTGAGACTGAAATTCCTTGGTGTGAGAAGAAATAGATGACTGTCGCCCTAACACTGTGGAATTGATGTACACTGGAGCTTCGTCGGGATCCCTTGTTTTGCAGGTGCTCAATGAAAAGTGGCCCAGAGCCACCATACATTTCCTATTTTAACGCCCCGCTAGCTTTACTAAGGCATGTGTTATTCAGATAGGCATGGTTCTTTCTTTGTGAATGAATGTTATTGGAAATTTTCCCTATCAACAACCTTTGTATGAATGTAAACAATGTTCAATCATTTAAGAGTTTAATCTGTACAAATCCACAACTCATGGATTGGAGTTTGGGGTTGATCTGTACTTGCATAACTTCCTTTTCTCAACAGGGCATTAAATTCTATCCCATTGGATACATTCATGAGGCTATCAATAGAATTGCCTTATGCCCCAGGGCGATGATTGATACTGTGCTCTGTCATAGAATGATAATGAGGCCTCTAAATTAAATCACAGACATGTATAAACCACAGATCTACAAATAGAGTTGGGGCTCACACTTAAATCTAGCCCCAATCTAAGAACAATGAATTCTTATGACATGGCCCTGCTAGACGCCCCTCCTCCTGAAGAGATTCCTGAAGAGATGAGTGCTACAGCAAAGCGTGATGAATAATCCAGTTTGTGGACATAGAGGCAACTGAATTCAATCTTAGCCCCAAAGATGGCAGGTTACTGATGATTCCAAGAATCAGCAGACAATACACCAGACTACTGGCTGAAGTGAAATCCAAGGACAACAGAGGTCAGATGATAAACTGGAAGCAGCATACAGAGCCAACAAAGAGCAAACAAGGGTTTCCACAGAGCTTACTTATAATGGAAGCAGGCCACACCTTCAATATCTTAACTGCCAAATCACTGATAATCATGGTCAAGCCAAGTAAACACAAAACGTTATCACAAAAGGTAATAATATTTTCACGCTTAGCCATTTGAGGAACCACCATATTGTTTCCACAGTGACTGTTCCATTTTACAACCCTACCATCAATAGATAGTGCACGTTTGTTCCAGTGATCTTTTCACCAAACGAACCAGTGATTTTTTCCTGAGCATGCAATTACACAAAAAACCATGATTGTTATAAAGCAGTCTAAATGTTTTGCCTTGATTACATGCAAATGCTTAATTGACAAGCTGGTGACTTTACTTCAATCTACTTCCCACTGAAGGGACTGTGCTAATGCTGTCAGACCTCTGGTACATATATTTGTCTTTTCTATTACGTGAATGCCACCCTTTATCTGTTTAACATTTTGAAAGGAGAAGCCTCCTACCCTAATGTCTGACCCATGGATTTGGAACTTGTCCAATTCTACAAAGGGAGATAACTTTGAAAATATATTTTCAAGCAGAGGTGTAAAATAGTAGAGAAACACAGAGAGATCTTACCTTGAACCCAGAGGAAGTGCTCAGGGTCATAATGAACACTCAGACCACTTGGAGGCTATCAAAGGGACTCCCTAGAGTTTACCGATCTGCTGGTTCAGGTCCCCCATAGAATGTGCATTTCAATATGCCCCAAAGACCTACTTAAACAACTGGCTGAGAGGTGAGAGTTCACCTGGTTCTTTTCATTGCAGATGACTGAAGACATGAATATGAATAATACATTGGGTTTACTGACCTTAGGTTACAATATTTATAATGATGCTGTCTGTGGAGCTGTTAATTTTAAAAGAACTTTGGGCAAAATAACTGGTGAAGACACTTTTATCAAGATGTATCAGGTATTTAGCAGACATTTCCATGACAAAAAAATAAATGCATGGTCAAATGCACAGTGTGAAAGGCAAAGTTAGGGAGAGGGATATCTCACTCCAGGACTGTCAATAGCCTCAGGGACAAGTCAGCAGTCTCTGTACCATTGAATCCATTGGGTTATTTGACTCCTCACCAAGCAAAGTTAGCAACTTTTTCAGTGGATCTAGCATAGAACACAGAGACGATATTATACCTTTTCAAATAATTGTTTAACATAATCACCTTTCAAAAAAGTACTTAAAAAAACTGATATAGTCTATTAGAAACTGGCTTAGCTATGGAAAGGTTTGTCGGAACACCCCCCCTACCTATTGATGAATTTTCACTACATATGTCATGTCTTAGTGTCATCTTTAATTTACTCATAAACTCTCATATTAATTCTTTTAAAATATTTTTAATAATGTGATGAACCCTACTGAGGTTGTCATATAATCCACACACTGAAACCATACTAATAACCTACATCTGCTGTAAGCACTTCTTTATCTAATTCTCACTGTCGCAAGTTTTGGGTTTATTGCTCCTTTCTCTATCTTTCCACATATATGATTGGCTTTCCCGGCTTGTAAAATTTATCTAATTTTTTTTTTACGCTATAGGTGGTCTTCCGGGCACTTGCTGCTTTCCTCAACACCATTACTGGGAATTGTCCGGTCTATTTCAGGTAGCTAGAACTCATTTTCACTACAATAGGAGAGCGAGTCAAAAAGTATTGCTACAAAAGAATACAACTTTTAAACTAAAAATACAAAGAATATGAACATATTGCTTCCTGATACATCTTTCACATAGGTATCTACTTCTGATGAAATTATTCCATTTCTCTAACCCTTCCCTGAAGAAGAATTAGGTGCGATGTAAACCATTTCAAAATGGCAGTTTGGATGTCCTTGAGATATTCCAATTATGCTCCTCATAAATGTTCTCTGAATTTAGGAAATAAAGAAGTCTGAAGAGACAAGATTGGGGCTGTAGGACGGATGGAGTGAGGTTTTTTAATGAAATTTTCAGAGAACATCCCTTGATGCCCTAGGAAAATGAGCAGGTTCATTGTTCTGTGGGGAAAATATTCCTTCGTACATTTTTCTTTTTCTCACTGATGTAGTTTTTGAGTTTTTAAAAAATGTCTTCCTAGTGAGATCCCATTATCATCCTTTGTCTTTCAAGAAAATGTGTCAAGATTATCCCTTTGTACTAACAGAAAAAGTAGTCACCATAACTTTCTGGGCTAACCTCTTTGTCTTAAATCTAACTGGCTCCGCAGAACATTTTGAAGGCACTGTCTTGATTGAATCTTGCTTTCTGGATCATCTGGGTAAATTCAAAACTCATCCCAGATTTCAATTCATTATATAAAAATCATCCTTATTAGGTATAATATTGCTTAACGGACTAACAGGGAGAATAGTGCTAAACGCTTGCTAAGGCTGATATGTCTACTTAAAATTTAAAAGGTCGAGCTATGTGGAATTCCAGGGTGAACAGTTATCACCCATGGTGATTCTGTGCCAAGTCCCCACCAGTCTCAGCTTGACAGCCGCAGCCACAGTCTCTTCACTTGTTTTAATTAGAGGTCTTCATCCTTTTGGCTCATCTTTGAGGTCTGCCTAACTGTCCTCGATTCATCTCAAAACTGTCATTTTATGTTGAAGCAGCATTTCCGCAAACTTGTTGCAAAACTTTAGTAGTTTAGAAAGATGGGCAATGAAGTTTCATTAAAATTTTGACATTAGCCTTGACTTAAACTTATTCCATAGTACAAACTCCCCCCCCCTTTTATAGAACCCTAATAAGACTAAAGGCACCCTGGGGGTGCAGGGGGTATGCCTTGGGCTGCTAACTGAAAGGTCAGCAGTTCCAAACCATCAGCCACGCTGTGGGAGAGAGATGAGGCTTTCTGCTCCCATAAAGAATTACAGTTTCTTTTGGTATCGCTATTCCCATTCCTGTTCCTGGATTCTGTGTGTCATAAACTTTATCTCTCACCTGTGCCTGTGTGCATGCTCTGGTCATGTCCAGAGTGAAAAACAGCACTTGGGTCCTGACAGTGGGAGGGGAGTGGTGAGGAAGCCTCAAGGAACTAGAGAAATATTGTGTAATCCATTAGTGCTCTATTGCATCCTGGTGGACTCATCCTGTCCCTGTGAGCTCTCTGTGGGGGGTGTTCCAGTGTCTACAGATGGGCTTTGGGTCTCTGCTCTGACCCCCCTCATTCTCAACAACATGTTCTTGTTTGTTTGTTTGTTTTTTGTTCCGAATCTTCTGATGCAAGGTTCTGGGTCCTGATAACACCTCACGATCACACCAGCTGGTGTAATTCTTCCATGTAGACTTGTTGCTTCACTGCTGAATGGCCCCTTGTTTCACGTCAAGCCTTTAATACCCCAGACTCTATATCTTTTAATAGATGGGCACCATCTGCTTTCTTCAAAACATTTGCTTATGCACCCATTTTGTCTTCAGCGATTGTGCCGGGATGGGGTGAGCATCACAAAATACCAAAGGATAAGGGAAAGAGAGGGAGGGAGAGAGAGAGGGACGGGGGAATCAATCACAATGATTGGCATATAGCCACACACCCCTCCAGGGGGAAGAACAACAGAAATCATGGGGGAAGGGAGACAGTGGTCAGTGCGAGACATGAAAATAATAATAATTTGTAACCTATCAAGAGGCCACAAGGATGGGGAATGAGGGAGGGAAAAAAGAGGAGCTGAAACCAAGGGCGCAATAGAAAGTACATGTCTAGAAAAGAACGATGGCAGCATATGTACAAATATGCCTCCTACAATTGATATATATAGATTGTAATAAGAGTTGTAAGAGCCCCCAATAAAATGATCTTTTAATTAAAAAAAAGAATTATAGTCTCTGCAACCCACAGGCATAGTTCTACCCTGTCCCATAGTGTTGTTATAACTTGGAATCAACTACGTGGCAGTGAGTTTGGAGTAGCTAAGATAACTATATTACTGAGAGAGCTTGTCTTCAGTCAACTGGTCACAAAGACATGTTTAAACGTGTTTGGATAAACCCCACGCATGTAGGAACTGGAACCTGAGTAAAAATACTTTTTCACTTACCCTATGAAGCTGTGATGTATGCATTGGGTTGCTATCCTCAAGGTTGGTTGTCCAAACCCACTAACTGTTGTGTAGAAGACGAGGAGGCTGTTGTGCCCATGAAGATTTAGAATCTTGGAAACCCTACATCGGGTCACCATAAGTCACAGCTGAGTGTGTGGCAATGGGTTTGGTTGAGAATACTATGCATGTATAAAACACCACAGCGAGGGCTCCTGTGTACCATTTGCCCAATTTCCCACAGTGCTAATGTTTTGCAAAACTTTGGAACACTATCATAACCAAAATATTGAGATGGATGCTGTTAAAACAAAGAACATTTCCATTATCAAAAGGCTTCCTAGTGTTGCCCTCACCCTCTACTTGCTTCCCCGAATCCCGTGCTCCTATGGGTTGGCGCTTTAGAGTTGATGCACACCAGAAGGGAAAAGTGCTAGCACCGTGTTGCTCTCCTCGCGTCGTTCCTGTGTTTGAGACTATTGCTGAAGCCACTGTGCCGATCCATTTGCTAAAGGTCCCTTTCATTTTTGCTCATGCTCGAATTCGCTAATCCCGAGGCTTCCTTCAAAATCTGGTCCTTCCTGGAAGCATACTTAAAATATATGAGCCAAGTCTTCTTGCCATCCTTACATCGGAGAATCATTTGCTTATACTGCTTCCAACACAGATTTGTTGATTTTCTGGTAGCCCCTGATAGAGTCAGTGTTCTTCACCAACATCATAGTCTCAATTCTCACCTTAACCTCTGGAAACTCCCGAATTTGTTCTACAGTTCTAAATTTTTTGTAATTTCAGCAAAGCTATATAAATGGGATTATGTAATATATAACATTTGAAATTAGATTTTGTTTTACTCAACAAGTTCTCTTGTTATGCTTGAATCAATAGTTTAGTCTTTTGTATTACAAAGCAACATTATACAGTATGCATTTACCACATTTTGTTTACCCATTCACCTATTGAAAGACATCTGAGTTATTTCCAGTTTTTCACTATTATGAATACATCTGTCATAAACAATATCATACAGGTTTTTCTGTGAACCTAAGTTTTATTTATCTGTGAGAAATGCCCAGGAGCACAATTGCTGGGCCATATAGTGCTTGTTTGTTTTATTTTATGAGAAATGTCCCAATTATTTTCCCAAGTGTAACATTTTGCATTCCCATAAACAATGAATGAGTGATGTAGTCTTGGCATCTTTGCCTGCATTTCAGATTGTCATCATAGACAGTCCCTGATTTACAGCAGAATTTCATTCCAGCAACTCCATGCTTAACCGGTCCTGATAGAAGTCTGATCTCTCTTCCTTCCTTCCTTTCTTTTTCAGTTTTCATTGTATTGATTTTTATTTTTCGTAGATCTATAAATGTGATTGTGGGGGGTCTTTTGAGGTTGGAAACTTTACATACACACTTATGGATAAATTTTGACATGCACACAAAAAGAACAGAAACCATAAAGTTACACCTACCATGAAGACTAGTTGGACAATGTTGACCCCCTATCCGTTACGGTCTTCACTTCACTTATGGAAGGCTCTCGATCATCTGAATTATTCTTGGGAATGGAGATGTCATTTCCAGTCAAAACAGTGAGTCGTTTGTATTGTCCTTTTTTTTTCTTCCTTATATCATTACTAATAACCTCTCGATGCTTCTGAAATTTGTCTACTGACTTTAGCAAAGCTAAGTGTGTTTAGGTCCATGTGTTCAAGTAAGCAAGGTCTCTCATTCAATTTAGAAAACTAAATCTATGTAGCAGTGATTTGAAGAGTAAATCAAAGTATTGAATATCTATGAGTGAACATGAGAATTATGACAGTAAATTATGTGCTGAAACAATGTATGTAATACATCTTACTAACAGTAAGATATACAAAAACAGGAAAAAAATAGCCCCCACTTGGGTTTCAAAGGTATTATTTTCTGTAATTAGAGTACACTGTAAATCAGGAACTAGCTATATTTTTATTTGAGCCTTTCTGAAACGTGTGCAGTGATATCTTATAATGGTTTTAACTTATTTTCCCTAATGGATCATACCATCCCTCATCTGTCAGTTTATCTCACCGTGATGGCTTGCCCCCTGCTGTGATCCTGAAAGTTATGATACAGGTATTTCAACTACTAACAGGAGTGTAGGTTTCAGCAGAGCTTCCAGGCAAAGAAACGAGTAGGAAGAAAGAATAAAGGGTCCACTCCTGAGTGATTAGTCACTGAAAATCACAGGAATGGCAGTGGGCGAGTGTCTGGTGGGGTGTGAGATGATGAGCCCTTCAGGTTGAAAAACATTCAAAATGTTAAGTGCTGCCTCTTCAAATTAGGGCCGCCTTGATGATGGGAGAGGAAGGGGCTTCCAAGACCCCTGTTTGCTATAGAGGGTGACGCCAACTGAGAAGAAATAGCAGCAAACGTCCCTTAACAACTGGAAGGTGGAGTGTACAAAGTATGAATCTAGGGAGGCATCAAAAATGAAATGCACAAAGATCAATATCCTACACATTAGTGAGACGAAATAGACACGTTCGTGATTTTTCAATCAGAAAATCACGCGGGTTACCAGGCCCAAAATGGCAAATTCAGAATAAATAAATCACATTCATCATCAAAAGTCTGGATAGAGCAGAGGATGTACACTGGTGCAGATAGGAGCTGGAGGCACAGGGAATCCAGGGTGGATGATCCCTTCAGGACCAGGGGTGTGAGTGGCGATACTGGGAAGGCAGAGGGTGAGTGGGTTGGAAAGAGGGAACCGATTACAAGGATCTACATGTGACCTCCTCCCTGGGGGATGGACAACAGAAAAGGGGGTGAGGGGAGACATCGGACAGGGAAAGATATGACAAAATAATAATTTATAAATTATCAAGGGCTCATGAGGAAGGGGGAAGCAGGGAGGGAGGGGAAAAAAGAGGACCTGATGCAAAGGGCTTAAGTGGAGAGCAAATGCTTTGAAAATGATGAGGGCAAAGAATGTACAGATGTGCTTTACACAATTGATGTATCTATGGATTGTGATAACAGTTGTATGAGTCCCTAATAAAATGTTTTAAAGTAAAATAAAATTGGTACTGCCCCAAAAAAAAGAATGTGGAAAAAAGAGAACATTTTAAGGTCTATATTGAAGTACATTGTTGTCTGTCATAGATTAATCTCTATATACAAGTAAGACCATTAATCCATGTATTATTAAAATTTGCATATTAACCAACAAAGTCAATAATGAAGAAACTGAAGAGTTCTACCAACTTTTTCAGCCTGAAATTGATCAAATATGTAATTAGGATGCATTGATAATTTGGATTGGAATACAAAAGTAGAAAGTATGGAGGAAGGATCAGTAATTAGAAAATATGGCCTTGATCATAGAAATGAAAATTGGAGACTGCATGAGAGAATTTCACATGAGTAAAACTCTTTTCATTGTAAATATCTTTTTAATCAACATGAACCACCACTATCATCGTGGACTCAGCCAGATGGCAGACAGAAGAATCAGATTGATTACATGTGTGCAAAGAGATGATGAAGAAGCTTAATATTATCAGACAAAAAATGTCCCAAGGCTGGCTATAGAACAGATCATCAATTATGCATACTCAAATCCACATGGAAACCAATGTAAAGTATAAGTTCATAGCAGCTGAAATACAGCCTTGAGTATATGCTGCATGAATATAGAGGCCATCTTAACAACAGAAGGCTATGGATGACAGTAGAAGCCCGCGATACATGTGTGAGATCTACACACGAAATAAGCCTCCTGTAATTTCCGTCTGTCCATAATGGGGGGTGAGAATCAACTGGTTACCTACCAGAGAGTACTGGAGAGTTGATAACCCAACTTGAACAGTTACAACCTTATCACTTGGTGGCCCCTTGGTTACACTTTGGGTCTGAACTAGTTTTCAGTACTTGTTTTTTTGTTTGTTTTCTCATATGGGGGGTTTATGTTGGATGTATTTTGTCATTGTGGGTATCCCTCTTGAATGTTGTTACATGATTTTCAGTATCTGAAACCCAGGACTGATGGACAAATAGAGACACAAAAGTAGAATTAGGAAAACAGTTCTTTTAGTTAATTTGATTTAATATTCTTTCTCAGTAATTTTTATAGTTCACATTTAACAGCTATTGAGTTGTCATATTTGCTGTAGCAACTTGATTGCAGTTCCTGACTCCATCTCTGGAATGAGGGTCTCATTTAAGAATTCATTTTTTATTTTTATAGGGGGGCAGGTTTTGCATAATTCAACTTACAATGTGACTTTTAAAAAAAACTTGCAGTTCCATTAGAGGTGTTTAGGGATAGTCATATAAATATTTGGTTTTATCCCATTGAAAATAACAGTAATTGAAGTAGAGTTTTGGCATATTTTTCAAGGGGGGTGGTAGAGGGAGAAGATTTTATGGCAGGAATCTCTAGAGAAAACTGCTGACTAAAATAAAAAAGCCTGCTTTAACCTTCCCATCTGCTACTTACTCGATTTCTCCTGAAAATACCAAGCTTAATAAGCACACCTCCTGAATGTAAAACACAGTGAAGGGGGGATAATAATCACCATCTTCTGCCTGGTTAAATGTGTACTCTCATAAATGAGTTGCTTCCACAGCTGTTCATTTTATAATTTCCCATGGTGGCTAGTCCTCCTTCCTATTTTTGAAATGCTTTAAAAAACGATCTTGGGAAGAACATTTGGTTTTTAAATTGAGCAGATTAGTGATAATCTTATTAGCAATCTGAATGGAAATTTTCATTTAGTGAGTGACTTCTCCGTGGATTTTGGGAATTCATTGCCTGTAAACTTCTTGCTCCAAATTTTATTTTCTAATTGGAAAAACTATGTGTCCTACATGCTAGAGTGAATCTGGGCTCTTGAAGAAACTGGAAACCGCAGAGTAATGAGGCATAGATTATCAGTCAGTTTTTGCCACAATAGTGCTGAATAGCAAACCACAACCAAATTCAGGGCATACAGCAAGAAGCCTTTATTATTAGCTCGTGAATATGGACGTCAGCTTGGTTAGGCTCTCCTCTGGGATTACCTCCAGACCATAGACTCCATTTAGATCTGGTTTAAGAGTGTCATGGTTCTGAAAAAAGTAGGCAACCTCCCATGGCATGTTCTTTAATGGGGATGGCATATTGCAAAAGGGTAAGCCTAATCCTACCAGGGCATTTGCTAACATCTCATTGGCCAGAGTATACATATAGGGAAACATAGGGAGGAAAATACACTCAATTTCTTGTAGGATGAGAACTATACGATCACAAGGCTAATGGAGCGAATATAGGAAAGAGTGAAGAACGGTAATCAATAGTCCAATCGACTACATGCAGCTTTGCTTATAAGGTGTCAAATAATAATAAAGTAAATTTCAAATTTGTTTCCAGGAAGTTACAGTATGTAACTATTC